>NC_135349.1:48298102-48982102 GCF_023851605.1 Tamandua tetradactyla | reverse complement strand
ACCCCTAGAAAATATTCCAAGAAGCTTTTCCCACCCATAATTTCCAGGAAACCCACCAAGCCCACCCCAGCCCATGCCCTCTGGCAGCTTTAATCTTGAGATAAATGCCCCTTACTTAACATCTACCCTCCAGCAGTTGCAACCCTGCATGATGATGGCGGCATTTTAATTTTAAGCCTCACCAATGAAAAGCTGCCAACTCCCAACTTAGCTCCGTGCTTCTAAAACCAACCGATGGAAACCTGCCACATTCCCACTCCCAAGCTAGACAAACGAAACCCACTGCCTCCCTTTCCATACTTCCCGCCAACAATCCTATATAAGCTGTACCCCTTCCCCTGCTCGGGGCTGTCGCCAACTTAAGCATCAGCCCACCTGTGTGTAGCCTCCCAATAAAGCTCCTTTATCACGTTTTGGTCTCTTCTTCTTCCCAGTTAAGAAACCTATCAGCCACTCTACAACAAAATGTTACTATCACAGATACACTGTTTATCTGTTTATATACTATATGTATTGCCTGTGCTATATGCATAACATAAGATTTTTCACCATCGAAGAACCAATTTTTACCCAGTTGAAGATGATATTGCCCCAACTGAGAATGCATGACTCCAAATGGGTGATTTGCTGCATACACACACACACACATCAGAGGACAGCTGGCAAAGTCTGGAGACACTTGCGGTTGTCACAACTCGGGGGAGAGGGGTGTTGCTACTGGCATCTAGCAGTAGCAGAATTCCTAAATTCTACAATGAACAGAACAGCCCTCCACAACAAAGAATTATCAGGCCCAAAATGTCAATAGTGCTGAGGCTGAGAAACCCCACTTCAGACCAATTCATTCTTCATTTTGTTTTACTGTTAAATGATACACTATCAACCCAAGTTCCCCAGTCACATCATAAGAGTGGAAACTGCACAGAGGAAGCACGTCCCCCATGATTACTTGATGGACCCACCCAAGTCCAGTCCAACTCAACCTGGATCCAAGATGGCAGTCTTTCCCAACATTCCTTGGTAGAATAAATTGGAGGGAAAAGAGGGAGCTCTAACAGCCCAGATCCCTTTCTCATAACTGAGCCCCTTTGCTGCAGCTCAGCGGGGAACTGAGTCTGTTTGACAAGTGTAAGCTTCTTGTCAGTGCTGTTAAAGGTTTCAAAGCCTCCCTCTCCAAGATGGAGATGTCTGAAGGAGAAACATCCTGGCGAGGGAGCACCGGCTGATGTGATTCGAACAGCAGGATCTTCCTGGAGCGAAGCCTGACCTTGTGCTTGTTAGAGGGGGAAGCACTGTTGATTTCTGAAGACTGTCAAGCAAAAGCGACTTTGGGCTGAGTTGTAGGGAACTGGAGATCTATAAACCTTTTTATGTATGGGAAGAAAGGAGCCAGCATTGTTTCCAATGAGTTTCCCAGGCGAGGGGAGGCGAGCGGAGGCGAGCGGAGGTTGAGCGACAGTTGGACAAGGGGTGAGTTCTCCTTTTATTAACAGGCTCATAAAGCTACTTTAAAAAATAAATTAAAGCTAGAAAAATATCCTTGGCTTTACTGCCGGAAGGGAAGGGTGACGGGACGGTGCTGAACAGCTTGGCTGTGACCTTGCTGGGGACGCAACTCTTGCAAGACCAGATGTCCAGGGGCTGCAAGCGCACCCCAGGGCTATCTCTTCTTGGGCTCTGACCTCCTCATTGACAGAGGCAGCCTACAGCCCCAGGCAAGTCCTGAGTCAAGGAGCCCAGGAGCCTGTCCAAGAGCCTCACAGGGTGGGCTTGGAGAGGGGCCTCTTTGAGCATTCATCCTTCACCGTTCAGCCAGACCCCTGCGATGGAGGCCTGTAAGTCACCACGACAACCCCCTCACCCTCCCTTCCTTAAGCAGGTCCTGCGACCCATTGATCCTCTAGACACCAGCCCCAGAGCCCTGCACAAAGCAGAGGCTCCAGGTGTTTTCCTTGTCTTTCCTCAACTCTCCCTCCTTCCTTGCTCCCAGTTTCCTCTTTCCTTCCTTCTTCTCAAATACGCCTTTTTCTCACCATTCTTAAGGCCACTGTGTAAGGTCAGGCACCCCTTGTCTCACGCATGACCATGCCACACCACCAGATGTCGTCCTCAGTGGGTGCCCACATGGCCAACCCTCCCCTGCCATAGGGTACAAGAGCCTCCTGGCTTGACTCCCACCAGCTCACCTAGTTCCCAGTGCCTAGTAGCAGTACCAACTCTCAAACTCACTACCACTGTCTGCACACACACATGCACACACACGCATGCACACACACGCACGTGCACACCACTTCTGGCCATTCCCAAGCACCGAATCTAATTTTAAGCCTGTACTCATAATTATAATAAACTAATATTTAATAATTGCTCATTCAGTGCTGAAATTTTCAGTTCCTTAGCTCATTTAATTTGCACAAGAATTCTTTGAGGTCAATTCTGTTATCCGATACAGAAATGGAGGCTTGAAGAGGTTAACGTAACTGTCAAAGATGACATTGCCCTAGGGATGGGATTTGAACTCAGGCACCCCCAGCAGCACAGCCATGATGCACAGGCTGCCTCCACGCCTGGGTCTCTCCCTCGCAAACCCTATCTCTTTCTCTAGGTGAAATCAGACCATGTGCTTTCTCCTTTACAAGCCCACTCTGATACGTGTGTGTCCTGAAACCATTTCCTTTTTAACATTTTATTTAACATATTTATTGGCACTGGGGATACAGAAATGAATAACAACCAACTCCTAAAGTAAGGCCCCTGGACTTTGAGTTCTATGAAGTCAGGCAGCAAATCCGTCTGGTGTGCAGTGTCCCTGTCCCTGTACAGTTCTTGCTACAGAGCCAGTGCTCAAAATATATTTAATGAAGAAATGGAAAACTGAATGAAGCAGGGAGAGTCGGAGGGAAGGGGCATGTCCTTGCTGAGATTCCAGCTTCAGCATGACCGTGACAAGGTATTCAAAGAGGAGTTGTTCCGTAAGGACATCTCATGACCCCTGCTGATGACATCATTCATTCAATCAACAAACTGAACTCCTGCTAAGCACCATGCCCAGTGTTAGGTGCTGGAGACATGGCAAAGAATAAAGCACTGTCCCTGTCACTGAGAAATGTACACTCTTAGCTGGCAAAAGAGCAAGAAGACAATTACAGTACAATGTCCTAAATCTGCCATGCCACAAGGGAAAACCAGGGATTGTGGGTTTTGTGAGCACAGGGTGGGGGGTAGTGGCAGGAGAAAGCTCCTGAACAGACCTGAAGGATCATTGGAGGCTTCCTAGAGAAAGTGACATTTGACCAGACTGGAAGAGTGAGATGGGCTGAACTGGACCTAAGCATGTGTGTGCTCATGTTTGCGTCCATGTGAGTGTGCTGGGTGTGCGTGCATGTGTGTGTGATGTGTGTGCATGTGCATGTATGTGTGATGTGTGTGCATGTGCATGTGTGTGGCAGGCATACTTTGGATGGCATTGAGAAAGGTGCTCCAGGCAGAGGTACCAGCCATGCTGCAGCGAAGTGAGAGAACAGAAAACGTCCAGTACTGCTCTTCTTGGGCTAAGCACAAGGAGGGCTGAGAACTGAGTCTGGGAAAACGTCTTCACTCACGTGATGTGAAAGAGTTTGGATTTTATCCAGAGGGCTTATTGATCTCATTTACATATTTTTTTAATAAGAAAATATTCTAGGTATGGCCCTAAAAGAATTGAAAACAGGGACTTGAGCAGATACTTGCTCACCAATGTTCACAGCAGTGTTATTCACAATAACCAAAAGGTAGAAGCAAGCCAAGTGCCCATCAAGAGATGAATAGATAGATAGAAGGTGGTCCCTTCATATTGTGGAATATTATGCAACTATGAAAAGGAATGAAGTTCTGGTTCATGCTAAAACATGGGTGAACCTTGATGACATCATATTGAGTGAAAGGAGCCAGCCACAAAAGGACATATTCTGCATGATTTCACTTAAATGCAATACCTGGAATAAGCAAATTCAGAGTCAGAAAGTAGGTCACCAGTTACCAGGGGCTGGTGGGGGCAGGGGATGGGATGTTATTGCTAAATGGTTACAGGGTTTCCATTTGGACTGATGGAAATGTTTTGGCAATGGATGGTGGTGATGGTAGCACAGCACTGTGAATGTAATTACTACCACTGAATTGTACCTGAAAGTGGTCAAAATGTGCAATTTTGACTTGCATATAGATTGCCTCAAAAAAAAGTAAAAAAAAAAGAAATAAATAAAATGCTTCATGGACCTCAGTTTGATACTCCAGGAAAGAATGGACTTCCAGTCTGCCAAGCCCAAAAAAACACCCACTCTGCGTAATGAAGATGAAGGCACGAGGCATGAAACATGGCGGCATCGTAGAGGCTCCTTTTCTTGTGCTCTGCCCACCGAGAAGTTTTCTGGAGCCCTCCTTTCCATCCGAGTGCACCCCCATGGAGGCAGGGATCGTGGGTGCTCAGAAATAGAGCCCACCTGCCTCAGAGGGGCCTATCCATCAGCCCTCCTTTCCTAATACTTTGTCATTTTTTTTGATGGATTCCTTTTGAAAATTTCCTTTATTGGATTCTATAATATTGGTCACATTAAAGCAAAAATTAAAAAGCAGGACGTGGGGTGGCGACTGGCGGGTGGGAGGTCAGCAGAAAGCAGGGCGTCCGTCCTCATATATCGCAGCTGAGTGGCAGCCTCGTCTCGTCTTTGCACTCGTGGGAGCAATAAATGCCAGAAACACTCAGGCAAGGAAAGAGCAGAGCTGAAGAAAATGAGCTTAAGTTTAGCTCGGTTATTGCTAGCGCATCTGACACCATTACGATCGCTGTGCAGCTGGGTCCTGGCCCCTCTTAGGGATATTCTTCTCCTTCTCTCCTCCATTGCCCCTTTCCAAATTCAGCACATTATATTCAGGTCAAGTAACATTAATTGAACACCAAGTGCGTGCCGTGAGCTGGGAATTAAGAGAAATAGGCCCCATTCATTGTCCATGAGGATCTCAAAATCTGCTTCATAAACAACTTGAAGTGGATTAAGGACAATTACTTTCACTAGTGGTTACCACTTATCATGGCCTTTGCAACATGGTCCTGGCATGCATTGCCTTGTTTCATCCTCACAGCAACCGCAGGAGGTGGGTTTCTACTGGGCCCACCTAACAAAAAAAGAAACAGACTCTAAGAGGTTTAATGACTTGCTCAAGGTCACACATCTAGGAAGCTGGGATACAACCCCAGAAACACTGGCTCCTGGCCTGCGGGTTTAGCCACTGCATTCCACAGTATGTAAGTGGCAGACCTACGGCTTGAGCCCACATCTTGACTCCACTCTGTAACTAGTCATCATGCTACAGTACCATTTGGAAATTAGGTTTCATGCCAGTATGTGTGCTCATTCCAAACAACGTGAAGACATGCACAGGTTTCTGCACTATCAGAGGGGACTTCCATGATGAGGCTGAAGAAGGTCTCAAGAAGGAGGGATGCTTAAGATGACTCACAATAAATGTCCTTACCATTTAACGAGCACTATTATTAGCCTTATGCTGTACCAGGCTTCAATACATCGCCTCATTTCATCCTTACGACAACGCCCCAAGATAATTTTCTTCATTTCTTACCCAATAGCCACTCATCCCCTTCCTCCTTGCTAAGAAAACCAGCATCTTCTTCACCCTTCTCTTTGCAGCCATGTGAAATCTGGGGTCTTTCCATTCTCGGGTAAAGTCTTCAATTCTCTAAGCCAGTGACAGTCAACTCACTGGATTTGCTGAGCAGTCAGTGAAGAATGGACATGTTACTCAGCTCTGGCCACTTGAAATGTGGTGGAGAGTCTGCTGTAGAGCGTCTGGGAAAGGTTCATTTGATCTTTAAGGAAAAGGACACAAGATGTGGAGGTTCCCTTTGCTACCTCTGGGTGTTGGTCTCTACAGGTACTGCCTTGAGGGACGTGGGAGCCAACCTAAGAGGAAAAATCAATATTCTGTAGATAGGTGTCAGAAGAAAAAGGATAAAGAAAACATGGACCCCTTGATAACATCAAACTTCTGAATAAACCACCTCTGGGACTGCCCCACCCCAGACTTTTGGTCTAAGCCACTTTTAGTTGCGTTCTGTTACCTACAGCTAATAGCACCCTAAGTGATTCGGTATCACTACTCCTACTTTGTAGGTGAGCACACAAGACTCAGGCACTGATAGATACCAGAGCCAAGATTCAAGCTCAGCTTTCTAGTTGCACCCAGGAAATGAGATGCACGACAATAAGTAGAAAATAGGGTGGGAAGAGGTGGAAGATTCCAGGATGAGGAAACAGTATCACAAGGCGTAGCATTTACTATCTCAGCTTCTCCTTCTTAGGGCAGTGTGGAGAAGAGACTATGGTCATAGAGTGAAGAGGACGGGGTGGGGGGATGTTGATGGGCACTCTCAACCCCAGTTGAGAGACCTGATCTGGGCAGTGGTTCTGGGCATGAGGAGGAAGGAACAGGGTAACGGTCACTCTGAGAGCCACCCACAGAATTTGGTAAGTGGCTTTCAGGGGCAAGGGAGCAGCCAAAATTACCTTTTTGCACTCCTCCACTCCTGCCGGGCTAACTTTGCCGTGACTGTGCCGGCACACGTTCCCTCCCTGCTCTCTGTCTCAGTGATTCCTCCAGAACTCTATCCCAAGGACCAAGACCAAAAGCCTTTCTGGTGTCCTGCAAAGCCCTGCATGGTGTGCCCTGCCCACCTCTCTAGGCGTCTCCTGCCACTCTCCCCCTCTCTCCAGGGACTTCACCTGCCTCCTTTCCGCTACTCAACCCCAGCAAGCAGGTTCCCGCATCGAGGACTTTTGCCCTGTCCTTCCCTCTGCCTGAAATGCAGCCACCATTCTTATGAAACTGCTTCCTTCTCATCATTCGGGTCTCAGCTCAAATTTCACCTCTGCAGACAAGCTCCCTTAGGGTCCCACTCCCCAAAGACTTGGAGAGAAAGAGAGAGAGAGAGAGAGCCCATTTGTGTTTCTGATCTTCTGATAAAATCCTCCATGCTTTAAGAATGAACAGTCGACATATTAGGAGTACCAAGTACAGAATGCCATTTCCATGCAAATGATCCAGAAGAGCAAAGCACTGCCTCACCCCAGTTAATCTACCTGGGGAAAAACCATGATTTACAGGAATAATACCAGATGTTGGACTTAGAATGCCCTGCCTTGACATTTGAAGGCTACCAAGGGAAATACAGGGACTTGAGGGCAGGCAAAGCAAAAGTGTCAGAACAGGGTTCATTTAGAAGTGACTTTACATATTAAGTTAATTCCCTATATAATTCAAGACTCTGATGGGGGCGCAGAAATAATGGAAAGAAAGGAGTCCTTTGAAAGTGCTGAAGAGAGAGCAGGACCCATAATTCCATCCACAACTAATGGTAGTTGAAATTGGTCGTCCCTGATTTGAATAATCTTGATGGCATCGTTATTTTTAATTGTGATTAGTGGTCGTAATGTGCTAATAAATAAGACTAGAGACAAGGTACAACCTTGTCTTGTCCCACAAATGATTTGGAATGGAGACAGCTTGAGGCAGGCTGTGGACAGAAGGAGCCACAACTGTGGCAGGCTTTTGGAGCTAAAAGATCACTTTTGTGAGCGTTTGAGATAGAAAACAGGAGTAAACTCCCTCCACTCTGAAGCCAAGCAATTTCACAAAACAATCAGAAAACACTGGGCTGGTTTTCCTGTTATGTTGGGCTCTTTAGTTAAGGAGAGCTGTTCATACGTTCCAAGCATCCCATTGGAAAGTGGTATTCAGAAAGTATTTTTTTCCTGATTTGTTAACAAGTCTGTCCAGCCTTGCAGCAAGGTGTGAGTATGATGGCTTACTGGAAAGTGCTCCTCTATATATTTGAAGATATTCTGAGTGGTAGGAAATTTTGAGATGGTGGTGAAGTAGGTAGGTAAAAGTCAAAATGACAAATAAGCCAGAACTTCAAGTTCAGCATTATATGCATTCCCAATAGAACTCTAACATAAGGAAGAGAATTGCTGTAATGAGGGAAAAGGCTGCCTGAAAAAAAACAAACCAACAAACAGAAAAGAGGAAGAGGAGCTTAATTACATAAAATTGTGTGGGCATTTACTCCTATGTGTCAATCTGTCTTTTCTTTACATCAGACGGGTCATTGAGTCAATAACGTTTCCTCAAAGTTGGCAAGTCAGTATGGGTCTCTGTTTTCTTAACACAACCCTAAAACCCCAGACCAGTCACTTGGAGGAAATATGGAGGTAATGAGAGCAGGCCACCTTAATTCACCTGGTCTGAGGGTCAGAGAGGTTAGGAAGCTTAACCGAGGTCACATTGCTTATACAGCAGAACCAAGATTTTAATCCAAGGACATGTTCTTTATATGGTGCTGCAGTGCTTGTCTAAATATTTATTTCAATGAATGAATGAGTGAATGAACTATTCGATGAATGAATGAATGAACTATCCAATTCAGTGTTCCGGAGATGCTCTGAGGTCTGGAATAACAGATTGTCTCACTTATCTGTGTGTTCCAGAGGTTGGCAGGCTGGCAATCGCAAGGTTCGTAGCTAGGATCCAATCTTCAAAAGTTAAGCCACATGATTAAAAATGAGCCTTTTGTCCTATCTTCTCCTTCTTCCCCAAAGAGATGCTGGGGTTGAGCCTTGCCCCGTGACTCATCTTAGCTTGCCTCTTGTCATTCATCCACAGTCGCTGATCCACCCTAAGATTCTACTCTTAGGACCAAGAAACTCAGGCTGACATCAAGGCATGGACTATGAAAAAAGAGTTAGCATGTGTGACAGGCTGGTCACTGTGTGCCTCATAGAGCCAAGCCATAATGAAAGATAGTTGATGTATTGATATTCATATTAGTAATATCGATAGTATTTATTTGGCTGATGTTTCACTTGAAACATGGAGATCTAAGATGAAGTTTTTGAAATCGAGTTTGATGAAGCAATCTCAATGGCTCAGCAAAATTTGGCTTCACTATTCTAAGTCCTGGGCTCAGGTTTCCCTCTCTAGAAATAGAGGATTTCTTGGCGAAGTAGAAAATGGCAATTTCCTGCCCTCAGGCTACCTAGAGCCATGGACAAATCCAGACTCTGTGTTCCCACCTCCAACTATAAGTTCAAAGTCACAAGTGAGAATCTAATGGAGGATTCTTGGCTAGGAGAGAATTAGCTGGAGTTTGAAGGAAGGGTGAAATTTGATCAGTGGAGAGGAAGTGGAAAGTTTAACAGACACATGTTAGAGCATAAACAGTTTCTCCTCCGCTTTTGAGATTCTAGTGTGCCCATCTTCGGCTCAGAGATTTGCCAAAGGAAATGCTCACTGTTTGGAGAACACCATTCAACCTCTGATTTGGAATTCAGAGTCCTAAGAAGCCTCAGGGTACTATGTCCCATTTGGAAATGCCTCTCCGTCTTCTAAGAGTGTGTTTTCTATTCCCGTGTGTCTGTTCTTGCCAATTATCATACTAAGCTAATGGAGGGGAGTTAACAGGAAGTGTCAGAGAGTTTTATAAAATTATCATGTCAACTCTCTTCCTGTCAGTGCACATAAGGGAAGAAGACAAGAAAATGATATTGTCGTTTAATAGTTCACTTTAGATCTTCATCTCTTATCACTCATCATTACTCCATATTAATTACTTTGTATTGGCAATCTCTGGCTGTCAGTTACTCGGCAAAGAATCTTGCTGGGAACGTGGCTGGACAGCGTTCATTAGGAAGCAATTTGAACCATATTTAACTGGGGCAGCTTAACTGGAATCACCAGCCCACCCTCCATCTCCAGCCAATGTGGGACACAGCAAGGCACGGGTGGAAAAGGGCACGGACCTTGAAGACACATGGAACTGATCCTGGCATAACCTCTGCTTAGCTCTAATACACTCAACAAGTCACCTCCCATCTTTTTGCCTCCGTTTCCTAAAAGGGGTAGCAAATCTTAAGAATATCGTTACTGGGTTTGAATTTATATATGCAATCATCTTTGACGCAGTTCTTGGCACAAATCAGGTGCCAATAAATAACACCTCTCAATATTTTTAATTAATGTGAGCTGAATCTGAGAAGAATCAGAGGATGAAGCTGCCTCCCCTGTGAAAATAGTGCCTAGTCCTCTCACTTTTTCCCATCAGAAGGAAAGAGAAGAGCTGGTTGCCGTTCGGATTAGCAAATAGTTATCAGGTACCTATAAGTGCCAGATATGCTTCCTTTGGGGATAAAGGGAGATTGACCCAGATATCCTCCAGGTTCCCAAACACAGGGAATCTCTCCAGCTACAAAAGCACATGTTGGCCCCTGTCTGGAATGTTCCCTCTTTTCTCTACACCCTTTTGACCCACTGAAGGGAGTCCTTCCCTCTGAGCTCAGGTCACACTGACTTCCTCCTGGAATTCTCTTTGTCACTCTCAGGGAAATTTGTCACTTATACAATTCCTTTGGAGAAAAGCCTTTCTGGCAGTTTCTTATAAAATTAACATATATTTACCCTATGACCCAACAATCCCATTCTTAAGTGTTGACCCAAGATAAATGAAAACATGTTCAATAAAGGTCTTGTAGGAAAAAAAAAAATTGTAGCTAGAACCAACCTAGGTATCTCTCAGGAGAAGGGTGGATAAACAAACTGTGGTGGAGTCACCCCATGGGCTACTACTCAACAGTAAAAGGGATCTACTTACTGACATCCACCAACATGGATGAATCGCAAAACGCAATACACTGAGTGAAAGGAGCCAAACAGTACAGGCTGCATGATTCCATTCATGTGATATCAGGGAACAAAAGGACCTACCCTATGGTAGGAAAAATTCAGAACCGTGCTTGCCAAGTAAAGGAGGAGGAGACTTGGTAGAAGCAAGAAGGAACTCTGGGATGACGATGCTAAAAGCACATGCTTTATCAAAATCCCATCAAGGTGCTTCTAAGATGTGTGCAGCTCATTATTTGCAAATTTCATATCAAAACTAAAATCTGCAAACAAATGGAGGGAAAATAATATGACCAAGATCATGAGTTCCTGATTCCAATATTTTTACAGCTCCTTCCATGTTAGAATAATAAACACCAAAAGAATAATCCCAAAATATCTCCCCCATGGGCCAGCCAGAATGTCCTCAATTCCAGCAATGAAGACTCAGCAATTTGCAGCAGCAAGTCATGGGTAGAGGCAGATAACGCTGGTCTGTCTGTAGTCAGCAGCCTTCCTCCAGACACCACCTCATGGGTCCACGGGGGGCTGCATGTCACCCCATGACGCCACCTTCTTTATCTCTGAGCTCTGGGCAGGGCCCAGAAGTGCTTGCCTGGCAGAGGCAGCTGCCTGGTCCACTGGGCGCCCTGCCTACATCCCAAGTACCTGCTAATTGTAAGAAACATATGGCAGGAGGCCTGGCTGTAGACCCCGCCGGCTCTCCAGACTCACAGCCTGACTGTGGAGCTGCCTGCATGCTGAGCTGCTGGGATCGAAGAGGTGTCATTAGAAAATGATGCATGTCCCTCTGCCTTAATGAGGACTCATACCCGAGGGCTTCCAATTACCCGATCGATGGCTATGGTGCTGCTCCCAGCCAGCCGTCTCTTGCTTTCCTTTTCCTTCTTCAGAAATATTTGCAAGAGGGTCGATTGCACTCTTTCTCTCCTTGGCCTGCCCAAGCCCAGGAAGGAAAACAATGCAGCCAACCATCCCAGAACTTTTTGTGGTCCAGACCGGTAAACCTTTGGGGGCTGGTCCTGGAAGATGGAACATCCCAAACAAATTCCATGCCTCAAAAGGGGCCAGAATTCTAGCTCTGCAAGGTGACAGGAGAGCTGGGTCTGAAGGGCGGGAAGAGACACATCATTCAAAGATGGGGGAAGGGTGATGTAGGATGCTGAGGGCGCCGCATCTGAAAGGGCCTGAAGCTGAAAATGTCTTGGTGTGTTTGGGACTTCAGTGAAGACTTGTGAGCTGTGAGGAGCAAGAGGAGACAATAGTGGGGAGAAAAACGTGCGCTAAGAGAAAGCTTTGTCTCGGGATCTGGGCATGGGTTGCTGTGCCCCTGCTCCTTATGTGTATGGGATTTGCATGGTGAAAGCTGCCAGGTGTCCACCCAAACCCATCCTCCCCTTCGACAACAGCAATAGAGCTATACCTGAGAAGTGGCCGCACAGCCGTCTCTAAAACTCAGTGGGAAATCTTGCCAAAAGCATGCGAGTAGAAGTGTGCATGGGGTGGGGGGGAGGCGGGGGGGACCACCCCCAGGCCTGGCCCACAAAACCCTGCAGATGTGATCTTCCTGTATTCGTGATTTGCTACCTACTGGGAATGACAGTGTGGCCCTGGGGCCTGGCACAGCCACTGCGGGGTTTAAGGAGCTCGAGGCCAGGCACAACCACGTGGGGCAGGGCCATCCACCTTCCTGTGCCATGGCCCCTTCCTAGGGCTCTATCATCAGAGACAGGGAAACGTCTTTGCTCTTTAAGCCTCTGGATTCACGGGGGTCTGTGTCGGCTTAGCCAACCCCTAAGCAGTACTGCGTGGCAAATCTTTGAACCTCTGTGTATTTCAGTTTTCTCATCTTCAAAAAATTGTTCCTTCTCCCCACCTCTCTTAAGAGACATAAATCAGCTGATGTCAGCATGAAGCCCAGCAGTGGGAGGGGCTCAATTAGAGTGTCTCCCTAACCTCTATTCCGGCTCAAGCAATCTCTTCTTGAGATGCTCTTGATGATGCCTTATCCCCACCTCCCTGCCCCAAGATCTAATCCAGAGCTGCTTCCTCCTGCAGATGGCAGTGGAGACCCGATCTGCCATCTCATGCAGAATGTGGCACCTCAGCTGTCGCCTGTTTTTTGACTGTCCACAGCAGCAGCCAGACAACTGATCTCCTTTTTTCTCTCACTGCTGTCCCCCAAAGGCACAGTACTCTTTGTTGGTTTCTCTTTATCACCGCTTTCTGGAAACCAATTGGAGTTCACACCACTTTGAAGGACTTCCTTAAAGGCTGCTTTGTGAGTTCACCTGTAGCTCAGCCTAATGCAGTAAAATTAAAATGAGTAGAGTGGATAGACACGTTGACTGCCAATGCCGAGGGGCCCCTATCAGAACATCTCTCCCAGCCTCTTTGAAATATAGATGAGGAAATCGAGGCCCAGAGATGAGGAAGCTTGCCCAAGATCACCTAGAAAGTTAAGTAATCCTGGAGCAGGAGGAGTCAAAGCCAAAAGTGGCAGCACTTTGATTCTGGGAGTGTCAACAAATGAAATCCATAGACAATGACCCCATAAGAAAAGTAAGACTCATGCTGATGAAACTCTAATTCGAAGGAAAGAATGAGCTCCACTTATTTTGTGGGAAGTATTATCTCCTGTGTACCTAAGACACCAGCCCAACAGTTGGAGGAAAGCAGCCCTCGACCTCCAGACTTCAATCATTTAATAAGTATTTCTGAGTGCTGGAATTCTTTGAGAAACAAAACCAGAGATGGTTTCTGTCTCAAGCAGTTCATGGCTAATGAGAGGGGAAAGCAAAGAATCATGCAGTTAATTATAAAATCACAACTATAGAGGTGAGTGCTCCTAAGGGAAAGTGTATAGCACGATGAGAATTTGCAAAAAGAGGATGTAACCAGATGTTGGAGGCAGGGAAGGCTTCCCTAAGGAATGGACCCTTTGAGCTGGGAGGGCACTGCATGGTCTGTTACCTGTTCCTATATACACTCATTATCCATCACAGGTACTGATTAATCCCTTCCTTCATATAAGGCCCCATGCAAAGCACTAGAGATAATGCATTGAACAAGACACACCAAACTCCCACCTTATGATTCTACATCCTTGCAAAACCTGACTCCTAATTCTTAGCCTGCCTGTTTGCCATGGCCTGGTTCTTATTTCCATTCTGCTATTATCTCATGTCCCAGGACGTTTGGTCATATCCCTAATCATAATCCGCTAACTCCAGGTTAGCTGTGTGTTCTACACCCAGCCGACTCTTCAGTACAAATGTCTTGAGAAAGTAAGGTGAGTCTTTCATACTAAAGTGTGAATGACTGATACCTTGGCCATATGAGGAATAGCTGAAGGAAATGGGAGTGCTCCTCCTAGAGAAGAGAAAACTCAGAGATGCATGGTTGTTGACTTCCAATATGTGAATGACTATTTGGGAAAAGAGAGTTCAGGTTTCTTCATGTGGGGTAAAAGTTACATAGCGATTTAGCTGCCAGAGCTGGCAAAGAATGAAAGGATTTTAGGGAATAGTGAGCTCATGCTGTACTTAAGCTAAGACTATGTGGCCACAAATTGAAACTGTTTGACTAAACAGTTTCCATGAGCCCTTCAATCTCTTAAAATCTATTATTCTAAAATTACATTCTTAGCATTAAGTTCAAAACTAAATCCTTAATCTTCATTCTAATACCTGCTCCTCCCACAGCCTTTCCCATCTCAATTAAAAGAAATCCATCCTTCTGGTCCCTCAGGACAAAAACCTTGGAGTCTTCCTCAATGGCTCTCTGTCTTTCACAACCCATATCAAATATGCCAGGAAATCCTATGGGCTTTACGTACATCCAGAATCTAACTATTTCTCCCCATCTCCATGGTTACCACCCTGGATGAAAGCCGCTTATACCCACCCCTCCCCTTATTTAAATAATACCACATGGAAGGCACCAAAGAATCACAGACCCAGCCCTCAAGGAGCTTACAGGGTGGTAGAAGGAAAAGATAAAAATTAAATCATCATACAGATCTCAATTTCCAATTACAGGTAGAATGAAGGGGAGGCTTTGGTGCTAGGAGAGGAGCACTTCCATTATTTCAGTAATTAGTGTCTATTATATATATTTTTTGCTTGTTTGGTTGTTTGTTTATTATGTAAGACCTTTCTTAACAGGGGCTTGAAGTTTGTTGACTTTTTTGAAAAAAATCAAGTTGTAAGCTTTTATTACAAATTTAAAAAACAAGGCTCATAAAAAACTCAACTTTTTCAGATATGAATCCATTTTAAAACCTTTAAAGATGGGTGGGCCACAGTGGCTCAGTGGCAGAGTTCTCGCCTGCCATGCTGGAGACCCGGGTTCAATTCCCAGTGCCTGCCCACCCATGTAAAGCAAAAGCAAAAAAAAAAAAAAAAACACTTTAAAGATGTATTGAGAAAAGCCAGGCTTTCATCATTACTAAAAAGAGATGTCTTTAGGTAAAAATAAATAAAAACCCCATGCTGCATAAATAATGCAGGCAGTTCTAGTTATCTGGTCAGCAGGGCGAAAAAGCAAGCACTCAAGGTCTTCGGCTCCAATCTTTTGCTCATTTCCAGTGGCTGGGATTTCACACTGGCTTCTTGTTGGATGGGGAAACCAGAGGCGGTAAGGATGGTGAGCCTGCAGTTACTCGGCTCGCCCTGCTCTGCCTCGGGGCCAACCAGTTCTCAGCTGGCGGATCGGCTGCTCTTGTCCCTTTGCCATCGTGTGGTTTGGGGTTTTCTGGGCATCTGTGTCAGTGATTGACGTTAGGGCTGCTGGCTTTGGTTCCCATCTCCTTGATTTTCCTGATCATCTTCAGCGTCGTCCTCTCTAGGCAGACTTCAGCGAGGAGGGCGCCGGCAGAATTGTGGTCTCTAACGTGGGTCTACGTGGTTGTCAGCTACTCCATCCCTTCTCCTTGCACAGGAGAGCTGGGACACTGTGGTCCCTGCACAGAGGATCTCCGCGTGGAGTCGGGTGGGACCCACGGCTGCTCAGGGGTCCCTGGGGTCCACTCTCCACCTACCATCAAGCTCTGTTTTATTTCCAAAATACCCAATAGTCTCTCATAAAGTTATAGGACTTTACCATGCTTAATTGGCTTTCGCTGGCTCCTAGAATTCTCCCAGAAACCTGATGTGGTGGAAAAGGCAAGCATCCTCACCTCCATTTCACGGATGAGGAAACTAGGGTCCTTAGGGTAAACTGAGTCACCCACAAGCACACCACCAGAAAGGAATGGGGTTGAGACTCAAGCATACTGCCAGGACTCTTTTCACAACTGCCTCTGATGCAGGTTTGCAAGCAAAGACTTTAATCCAAAGATATTCCAAACACATTAGGGAGCAGGAAATGACTTTGGAAGAAAAGAACTAAGGATAACCATTAAGTAGATTAGATGGCATGCCGGTTTCAAAGTATTATGTACCCCAGAAAAGCCATGTTTTAATCCTGAGCCAATCTTATGGGAGTAGCCTTTTTTTAAAATCATGATTCAATAATGTCGGTTGGAATCTTTTTATTAGATTTTTCTCCATGGAGTTGTGACGCAAAGGTATTAACCTTTGATTAGATGGAGATGTGACTCCACCCATTCTGGGTGGGTCCTGATTCGTTTATTGGAATCCTCTAAAAGAGGAAACATTTTGGAGAAAGAACCAGAAACGGCAGAGCCTAGAGAAATGACAAAAGCGTCAGTGTCAAAAGAAACTTCAGAGCAGAGCTGACACGGATGCAGACACGTGGAGTGAAGAAACATGGATGTCTGGAGATGCTTGGAGCCCAGCAGATTTTGCCCTGAGATGTTAAGCAAGCCAGAACCTGGAGAGAGCCAAGGGAAGCCAAGAGATGAAAGCCAGTCCCAGAGAAGCAAAGTGAGGAACCCCCACAGGAACAGAGGCTGAAAGCAACAGAGCCCAGGAGCAAGGGACCAGCAGATGCCAGCCACGTGCCTTCCCAGCTGACAGAGGTGTTCCTGACCCATTGGCTGTTCTTGAGTGAAGGTGACCTCTTATTGGTGCCTTAATTTGAACACTTTCACTTCCATAGAACCGTAAACTTGTAACTTATTAAATTCCCCTTATCAAAAGCCACTCTAGTTCTGGTATATCGCATTCCAGCAGCTTGCAAACTAACATAGATGAGGTAGTCGATGTCCCATAAGCCCAGGCCAGCATCTGGAGCCCCAATGCAGACCTACCATACTCTTCCTTCCCAAAAGACAGAAACAGTGAGGACCTGCATGTAAAGGTGTAAACAGAAGAAAAATATAAGTATGCAGCAACATCCATTCCATTGATGGAATCATTTCTGTGACGTTGTATCCGGTGAATGGTCATGAGGGTCAAGTCAATCCCTTCATCCTGGGGGTTAATTTCTAGCATACAGAACAAACTTACTTACATGCTCTTTCCTCCTTTCTTTTTTTCTTTCTTCATTTTTTCCTGCCCCATTCCAGAAAGGATTTAAGGTGAATGCAACTAACTCATAACATAGAAAGTTATGAACTTTAATTAACATATTATTAATTCATAAGATGTGAGATGGAAGATGGAAGAGACCTTATAAAGTTCAGAGTAGTTAATCAAGTCACCCAAAGCTATAGAATTTAATTGTTCAGTAACTATTTATTGAATGCCTACTAGATGGTCAACCTTGGGTTAATCAATAGATTTTCTTTCATTTAATGCGTATTTAATCAGGCATCTACTATGTGGACCAAAATCAAGACTAGACCCTATGGATGATAATAAGGAAGCAAACACATCTTGAATACTTACTGGGTGCCAGAAACTATATATTGTGTACGGGGTTATGTATGTGATTTCATTATATCTTCACAAAAATTCTTTCTGACAAGTAATATTTGTTACTGCTTCCAATTCTTGATCCTCCTGTAGCTGTGTTTCCAGGATCCTACAAATTAGAAATGGGATTAATTGGCAGTGAAACTAGGTAATATTATTGACCAAGTGACCACTTCATGGGAGGCAGATAACATTCTAATTCAAGCCTGATGCAGAGAAGGGGGTTTGCACAGAGATTTGATAAGCTCCAAAATTACAATAATTTACAGCACTAATTCAATATTCTTTCCAACCCTCTCCAGGAACTACCACATCCATAGAGAACAGAATACTGGGAGTTGAAAAGAACCTGATCAGTAAAGAAAACAGGTGGTTAATACAACCTCCGACTTGTCTGAAAGGTCCTACCTTGTTCTTTAAACATCCCAGTAAGCCGGAATTGTACATTTAATATAAATATGTAGTATAACATAGAGTACAAATATAAAACATGGAATGGATTACATATAACATGCAATATAAAATTGTACATTTTATATACCAAATAGGATAGTACAGATAATCGCCACACTATCCACCTATAACCTTGCTGTGAAATGGCTATAACCAGGCCCACAGTCTGGAGAACTGTTGGTTAACAAGAGTGCTCTAACTCAATTAATTAGGCAGCAAAGAAACAAGGGGAAGTCATTATGTAACTGTCCAGCCATTCAAAGCCAACTGGCCCTAAGATAATGTCAGCTGTCTAGCAGCAAACGGGGAACAGAACTGGGTTTGAACGTTGTTTGTACCCTCTGTGTTCTCTGATTATTCTAATTTAATATGAGAACATTGCACAATTGATAATATTTTCTGCATCAGTGTTTTCTCCCTTGGAGAATGGACATTGAGCGAGCTTAAAGTAACTATAGAATGGCAAATGGCAAGGCAGGGATTCCAACTCAAGTCTCCATGTCTCTTTTAGCTACGGTAAGTTTCTTCCTTGACTTAACTCTCCATCTGAGATTCTGAAGAAAATGACATGCAGGGAAGTTAAATGACCCCACTATCCCATGGAGCTAGAACTCAAATATAGTTTTATGATTCCAAAGGTTCTGTCCAGTACACAGCCCAGTACTCTTAACTGAACGATTAGGTGCCTAGAATTTACTGTGATCTTTATAGTTCTTTTAGATCCATTTTGTTGGAATCTTGACCTTGGGCATTCTGTTCCATTTATTCAGCTTGTTTCGCTAATTGAGAATCTTGGTGGTCTTAGGAAATAAACATCTGGCTGGGGTTTCATTGGCCAGATCAGGTTCCCTCCTTCTTTTTTAAAGGGAAAATTTGGGCATAGGTCGGCTTTTAGCATTAATTCACTTCTTCACCTTGGGATAATCTCTGCATTTGGCAGTACACACTCAACAAATGAGCTTCTGGGCTCCGGGAAAAAAATAAATAAGTGAAAGTCTGGCCATTAAACCGGACAGTATGAATCGTAATTAAAAACCCCCATTTGCCATTTCAACAGGAACACTCCAGCCGTCATTAAGCTAAAATAGAATTCCTTCAGGGAGAAATTATTTCTTGTTTGATTTCTGTCAGAATAGCTTTGACTTTGAGGTTACATCTACAAAATGGTGTCTCCAGGCTGCAGCTTGGCGACCGAGCTTTGACAAAGGAGTCGTCTGCTTCGAACAGATGAAACCTGATTAAAGATTCATTTCAAATTAACTTGCCCTGATTATTTCTCTTCTGTAATCTTTATTAACACTTTATGAAAAAGGAAGAAAGAGAAAGAGAAAAAGGAAGAAAAAAAGGAGGGAGGGAGGGAGGGAGGGAGGGAGGAAGGAAGGAAGGAAGGAAGGAAGAAGGGGAAAGAGAGAGAAAGAAAAAAAAAACACAAATCTCCCTGGATCAACACATAAATCTTCATGGTAGCCACTCACCAATGTCATTAATTCTCTCTAGATATTCCGGCAATGCAAAGTAACAAATGCTTTTGCAATGGCAATTTATTGGGAAATCAAGCCCATCTATTTTTATGTTGTTTTATTAAGGGTAGAGGTGAGGAAAGCAGTGGTGGTCAGATGGAGACGAGAAAGATGCAATAACAAGTCCTTATGTTCCGAGTCCTGCCTTCCAGGTCACAAACAGAAACAAGGAAGGGAGAAGGTGACTTCACCTCTGAGAACTATCCACTTGGGGCCCTGCTCCGAGCTCTGGGGCTCTTGGCCCGGCCCAGGGGGACGCCAGGTGCTTCTGAAGGGGGGAGATGGAGGACATTCCCACCCATTTGCAACTCCGTAGACATTAAGGAACAACTTGGAAGAGGGCCCAGCCCCTGGCCAACGTTTGGATTCAGGCATATCTGTTGGGAGAGAGCCGCCCCATTAGAGGAAGGACCATAGACTCCAGATAGAACATTCTGAAACAGAAGACAGAGTCTGGCATTGCAAGTCAGATCCTACAGCAAGACACGGGCATCAGAGGGCAGGGGTTGCTGGCTACAGAAGGGAAGAAGAGATGCGTTCTCCACACACTTGAAGAATGGGATCACTATGCAGTTATACTTTGGGCCTCAAGCAACTTAGTAGCATGACACATCAACCAGGCATAACACAGAAGTCTGTGTCCAGTTTCTTATGGGATACCACCAGAGTCTCTGGGACTGAGGCCCCGTGCTGGCATTTCCAATCCACCAACAGTGCATGTAGCTGGTTCCCCTGTCACTGCACTGGAGCACCTGGCATCTGATGAACAGAATTCTGGACTCATGGACCTCAGCAGAACTGTTAGACCCAGAGCAGAGGTTTCCTGGCCTAGCAAGGTGTAGAGGAGGATGGGAAAGTTTATTATTAAACCCTATAACTCCTGGGGCTCAAGCATCTAAACTGGAGAACCCTGTTTTGTTTCCCAGGGCTGCTATAACAATGTACCACAAACTAGGTGGCTTAAAACAAAAGAAATGTATTGGCTCATGGTTTGGGAGGCCAGAGGTCTGAAATCCAGGTGTCAGGGGACCACACTGTAGGGGAGAATCCCAACAGAACTCTCCTCTGGCTTCTGGTCTCCCTGGACTGAGGATACCTCAACTCCAGCCCCTGCCTCCGCTGTCACAGAGTCCTCTCTCTCTCTGTCTTGTCTGTTCTCCACCTCTTTTTATGAGGACACCAGCTGTGTAGGAGGAGGGGCCTGCCCTACTCCCAAATGACCCTGACCTAACTCAGCCAATTCCATTTGCAAGACTCTATTTCTAAATGGGATATTCTGAGGTCCTGGGAGTGAAGACTTCAACATGTCTTTGGAGGAGACGCAATCGAAACCCACAACAAGCAGCCTGACTGAACACAACAGAGAAGAAGCTTCCTCCTCCTCACTTTTCAAGAGGTAGGGCGTGGCTCCTTCATACCAGTTTGCGGGGCTGGCGTTTCCTGGTTCACCAGCTTTAAGGAATGGCAGAACTCCCACTCTCCCAACCTCTAGAGGGTGGAATCCACTGGGAGCAGCTTCTGTTGCAGCCCACACAGGCTGGCAGGGAGAAGAAGCAAGTCTGGCTTTGGACACACCTGGGTGCTGTGAGGATTCTTGAAAAGATTTGGAAAGGGATTCTTCCTCTAGTTCTTCCAATATCAAGAACTCAGGCCATGGCTTTCATTTTCTTTAACTTCTTGTTTTGAAATATGTTCACACTTACGGGACAGTTGCAAAATAAGACAAACTCCAGGCAGAGAACTCCAACATACCCCCCCAACTTCCCCTTCAGATACTCAGATCCACCAATTCACCAATTTTAACATTTTACCAACTTTATCTGGGAATTTCCTAATCTCTCCCTCATTTTTATTCCTCCCTCATTTTTGAAAGACAGTATTGCCAGATAAAGAATTTCTGGTTGGCAATTTTTTGCTTTCAGCACTTTAAATATGTCTTCGCACTGGCTTCTTGCCTCCATGGTTTCCAATGAAAAATCAGCACTTAATTTTACTGAGGGTCCTTTGTTGCTATTGTATTGCTTCTCTCTAGTGGCTTTCAGAATTCTCTTATCCTTGGCATTCAATCATTTGGCCACTTTGTGTCTGGGTATGGGCCTCTTCAAGATTATCCTACTTGTAGTTCATTGGGCATCTTGGATGTATAGATTCATGTCTTTTGCTAAATTTGGGAAGTTTTCAGCTATTGTTTCTTCTAATATCCTCTCTGCCTCTTTCTCTCTCTCTTCTCCTTCTGAGACTTCCACCATGCATTTTCTTTGGTACATTTGATGGTGTCCCACACGTTCCTCAGGTTCTATTCATTTTTCTTTATTCTTTCCTCTTTCTGCTCCTCAGACTGGATGATTTCAATTGTCTTGTCTTCCAGTTCACTGATTCTTTCTTCCCCTAGCTCCAATCTGCTGTGGGACCCCGCTAAGGAATTTTTGGTTCCTTATCTGTGATTATCAGCTCTGTTTGTTTCCTTTTCAGAATTTTCATTTCTCTTTTGATATTCTCTTTGTGTTCATCTATAATTTTTCTTATTTCCTTTAGTTTTGGGTACATGTTTTCCATGAGCTCTTTGAGCATATTTAGGATCATTTTTAAGTCATTGTCTGGAATGTACAAGGTCTGATCCTCCGCAATGATGGAGTCTAATGCTTTAACCTTCTCTTCAATCTTGCCTAGACCATCGTTCCTCTTTCTTTGTGTACTTTGTAATCTTTTAGTTGAAACCTGGACAAATGTGTTTTTAATGTGCTGTTGCTTGAATTTAGACTCTGGGGTGTCTGTTCCTTAAGCTTGCATCCAGCTAGTGCTATGACCAAGCTTTCCTTGGAGGCCAAGAGCTAGAAGAAGGAGGAGGAGGAGGAGGAGAAAGAAGAAGAATGAGGAGGAGGAGGAGAAGGAGGAGAAGGAGAAGGAGGAGGAGGAGGAGGAGAAGAAGAAGAAAAATAAAAAACACCTGTTCCAGTCTTTGCAGCTTGACCTGGGTGAATGTTCTCTTTCAGCACTAATCCTCACAATGAGCTTAGAGACCATCTCAAGGCCGACGTGTAAGTGCCTTCCCGGTTCTTTCTGTGCATATGTTTTGCCTCTGGCATGAGCATTTGGAATTCCCTTGTTTACACAGATATCAGTGCCCCCTCTTTCCTGGGAAACAGTTTCTTCACAGTCCTGGACAGGGCCCATATGTCCTGTAGCCACAGTCCCTTGCCCCAGGCAGCCACGTAACTGCTCTCCCACAGAGTTCAGGGAGACCTGTGTGAACGGCCTTCTACATGCAGGGCAAGATCTGGGAAGGTGAGACCCTCAGGGCACCACCGCACAGGTTGGGCTAGACAAGCTCCAGCATGGACAGGGTTACTCTGCTTTATCCGGAACTGGGACTAGAGAGCCATACTGGGAGTGTGAGGCTGCTTCCTCACTGAGCTGGTGAGAGGTGGTAAAGGGGCCAATCAGAGTGCTTTTCTAAAAAGTGGTCTTTTTATTGATTTGGCACCTGCTCCATTACTGAAATCCTTTACCTGTTTTCTGGAGCTTTGAGAAGGATGTTCTCGCTGGTTGATCAAAGCTTCTGTGGGAGGATGAAGCCCTGAAGCTTCTCACTCCGCCACCTTGATCCGGATGGGGCCCCACCAGCCCCGATCATTGTTTTCATGTGAGTGCACGTGTACTCACAAGCGAGTGAAGTCCCAAGCACTCGCATTGTATCCTATTTAGTACTTACAAAACTCCTCAGGAAAGGATAGTATTGGTTTTTAATTTAAAATGAAAATTTCAATTAATTAATTTAATCTTAAATTAAAATTTTAATGTAAAACAAGGATACTGGTTCAGACATGATCTGTCCAAGTTCATACATCTAGTAACAGAGGCTGGATTGAAACTCAGGCCTGTCAGAGGCCACATTCTATCCTTTCTCTCTACTTCCATACTTCTATGCTGTCTTCCAAAATATGACATAAGGGTTTATGTTATTGGAGGAGCTTTCGAAAAAGCAGGTCACAGGTGGGTGTTACCCAGGCTGCCTGAGAGGTTGATTTCCTCTTAAATTAAGAGGAAACTTGGCCTGGAGAACAACTGATGTGGTAAATGATGGAAACGGGAGGTTATATTGAGCTAAAGACATTTAAGTTCAGAGAAGTAAAGAAACTTTCCCAAGGTCACACAGCTGACATGTGGCAGGGCCAGGATACAAATATGTATCTCCAAAGCCCACACCCTTGAATGTTATGGTATATTGTCTCTCGGTTGGCTGCTTGAGGCTCTTTGATGCAAGGAATGGCAAGATGTTTTAGGGAAGGAGGGCCAGGTCTTAGAAAGGAAACCTCTCCTATTAACCCCAGGTGGAGTCTCACCCCCACCATCTCCCTCGTCGCTTCTCTCTCCCCCCATCTGATCACATGGCCTTCCACCTTCCTCATTTCCATATTGAGATAAGAAACACAGGATACAACTGTGGAATGTTGAAGGCAGAATTAGGGACCAGGTCAGGAAGAACCTCAAGTACCAGCCTGACTGAGCGTTTGAGTTGATGGAGCATGATTGAAGGGTTATAACCAAGGAACATACAAACTGCCTTCCGCGGTGATCCTGAGAATTGCCAATATTTTCACCAGCCCATGCAGCCAGGTTACAAAGGCGAGGAATAGACAGTCTTCCCAGAGACACCACGTTGAAGGACTCCAGAGACTGAGTAGACAAGTTCCATCCAATCTTTTATGTTTATCCCATAGCCACCAGGTTGTTGAGATGGACTATCCCTTGTTTAACTGTCCCGGCAAATTCTCACTGCTCCTTTTCTTATCTTCTGGGGAGAGCAGCTAAATTATGCTCCATGGGACTCAGGCCTGCTGGGTTCCACTGTTCACTCTAACCCCATGAACCTGTCACCTTATAACTAATACCTTGACCCCAGAAGCCAGAGCATCTAAACTGGAGGGGGTCGAAGGATTCAGAGGTTGGTTGGACACTGTTGGCAAGGAGGGTTTCTGCTCTGCCATGTGGGACCAGAGCGAAAAAAAAAAAAAAGCCCACAGAGATTCCTGGATCCAGCTCAGCCCATCTGTCAATGGATAGAGGCCTGGATAAGTGAAGAGACTTGCTCTAAGTCCCCCAGAGAAGTGTGAAACCTTAGAGAACGCCGTTAGCCACAGGTCTTTCTCAGGATACTGTCTCTTCTCTTGGTCAATAACCCTTTTCTTATCTTTCAGAAAGGAAATAGAGCAGCTTGGTGTGGTGGGAAACTAGGGTTCATTCTTTGCTTCTCTCTCCCCTTCATCTTCTGGGGATGAAGGATATAAAATAAGTAGATTGATTTTCATATAAAGGTTCTTAAAAGGAGGAAGGGTTGGATTGGATGATTGGAAAGATAGTGGTGCCACCAAAAGATGAGGTTAAAAAAAAAAGGAAAACAATTTTTGGGGTGGGGAAGATGACAAGTGCTGTTTTGGGCCTGTTGAGCTTCACAAACCTACAGACATGAGCTGGAACTGAGCAATAGGCAGATGACATATGTCTAAGCCTTCAGGAAGATGTCTAGACTGGAGATATGATTCAAGAGTTATGGAGAGTTGGAGTTATGAGAGGAATAAAATAATAAAACGTGGAATGGGAAAACACACATGAGTAGGTTAGAGCTTTAGGAAACACTACTAATAAAGATAGAGATTGAAGAGAAAAACAAAAAGCATATCCAATAAGGAGACAGAAAAGAACTAGCTGGAGAGGCATGCAAGGAACAGGGAAGCAGGAATCATTGAAGCCAAGAGATCATGGTATTTCAAGAAGACAAAATCAACACTACCAGATGCATCAGCAAGGTCTAGCCCCATAAATAAATTGGAAAGAACAAAAACAATATCACTGGGCATCTTAGAGCATTTCTTTGGAGGCTTCTGAGAAGAAACCTAATCAGGGTGGATTAAGAACTAATGGAGGTGAGGGATGGGAAGAAATAAGAGTGGGCAACTCGTTAAAAATGTATCTTGGATGAGAAAGAAGAAAGGGAGAAACCAAACATCTTGAAGGAGATGATGTTCTTGAGAAAGAGAGGAGACACCTCATCTTCTCTGCCTGAAGGAAATGAGATGATACTGGGTGAAGACATGAGTGCATCTGCAGGAAGATGAGGAAGGAAGAGCCTGGTGACCTCAGTGGTTTTTAATGAACCATGAGTCAGAACAGGCTAAATTTTGCTGCAGGAAAAAAAAATGACCCCAGTAGCTCAGTGATTTTATACAACAGAACGTATCTCCCACTCAATGCTGCATGTGGCAACCTGGGTCAGCAGGGGTGCAGTGCTCATCTTAGGTGCTCAAGGACCCAGGTGGAGGAAGACTCAATCCCACCATGCTCACATGAGTGTCTTCATGTTGGAAGGAACGTGCTAAATCTCGTGCCTGCTCTTAGCACTGTTGCTCACAGTTTATTGGTCAAAGCAAAGCCCATGGGCAAACCTAACTTCAAAGTGTGTGGAGATGCACCATCTTATCATTTGCCCTGAAAGTGGAGCGCTAGAAATACTTGGTAAGTGTCATCGATTATTTTTAAGGTGAACTAAGAGATGCGGTTTCTACAAAGACTGAGGGAAGTTAAATCGGGATTTGGAGGAGGCTTTAAAGAGAATTAGGAAAAGGAGATGATTTTAAATGAATGAAAGGATCCATATTGGTGGTCTCGATAGCCCTGATGAGTTTGGCATCCATAATTTATAGCCGTACCAGTCTCACTAGGTTATGTGACCTATAGCAAAACCGATCTCTTCTCTGAAACTCTTTCTACTCATCTGTAAAGCTGTAGAGTTGGATCAGATGGTTTGTGAGTTTCCCTACAAATATTCCAAGATTTGTTGTTTGGACAGTAAATCTGATGATATTGGCACACCACCCACCTTAATACCCCCAACCCTACCATAAGTCTTGTGTGCTAGATGCCTTCTGTGGTCCCCACGCTAGGTCAGTGTTTAGGCCATGGGGCCCTGATGCATGGAGCAGAGCAGGTCGGTGCCTGTCCATTCTCACTTTAACAGATGCTCCACGGGTCCAGAGGCCAACGCATTCGGTTTTCTTTTCCCTGTTCCTACCGCCTTTCCAGTTCTCTGCTTGCAGTTGACTGCTGGTGAGCGGAGTTACGCCATAGGGGAGGGTGGAGGAGGCGGGGAGAGGAGGAGACAGAGGGAGGAAGGAGGGAAGGAAGAGGGGGGAAGCATTAATAGAACAGAGACAGGCAATGATGAATTAAGGGAGCGGCCATTAATTTTTCATTTTGACATATTATCGTCCGTCAGAAGGCAGAGGAGATGGCTCTTGTGCCCAGAGAGGAGACACTTGCTCTTTTGTAATACAGGCTTCTGGTTTTCTTTACTTTTTTTTTTTTTTTACTGGAATTAGGTAATAGGCACCCAAAGAATGAAAAATTTATGACAATCTATAATTTACGTGCTAGAAGATAAATAATGAACTAAATCCTGTCATTAAATTGGCCCTTCATTTTTCTTAATCCCCTGGGTGATAAATCTGATTTTTCAATAGCATTTAGTATAAATCAATGTTTATTTTTGGTGGGATGGGGGAAGGAAAACTGTTTAAAATATTCTGGATATAAATAGATTGTCCCGGGTATTGCATGGCCTGGGGCCTCGAGATACAATAGTCCCAGTAATGGGGCTTGGTTAAGACCGGCATTAATTAGGGGAGGATGTCAACAAGGCATTTTGCAAACCAACGCTGTTTCTGTAAAGCCTTTGAGTTAAATGAATGGAAGATCAAAATGCCAGTGGCTGGCTTCCATAGAAGGAAAACTGGATTGGTTGAGTCCTTTGGGTGCCACCAAGATGCTTTTCCTGGACAATGATTGAGGAGATGATGGCAAAATGCATTACCTTGCAATGGGAGTGAGAGTGGGGCCAAGGAGTCAACTAGGTATATGTAAAGCAAATATTGACACAGCAGGAACTTAATAAGGCAGAATTAATGTTATTAAAATATTGGCATTAATGGACTGCATAATAGTATTTAATCATTATTGAGTGCCTACTGTGTTCCCCGTCCTGTTTTGAGTACGTTATATGCATTAACCCCATGAGGTGGGTACTACCATTTCCCCCATCTCATTGTTAAGGAAACTGAGGTACAGAGACATCGAGTAACTTGCCAAATCCCTGCTTGGAATCTTATCTTCACCTTACATTAGCCTTGAAACCCGAGGCCCTTTGCTTCATCACTCCAAGCCTTACCTTCTCCATCTGCAAAATGAAAATATCACCTCTGGCTGGTTGTTGCATTGATGGGAATGGCCGAGAGGAAAGCAAGGCTGCATGGCCTTGAAACGCCTCCCATTTCTTTATCTGTCAGATGGAAATAATAGCGGTGCACTTACTAAGTTTGTTATGTGGAGTAAATGAGGTAATCTATATTAAAGCAAATAAAAAAGGACTTGTAGGTGCTCCCAGGGCCTAGCTAAGTTTAGCATCCGTTCATTTTTCGGGCCAGACAGCACAAGTTGTGTGACCTTCGTCCAAACCATTTTTTCTTGTGTCAAACAGTGGAGCTGGATCAGGTGGCTGTGAGATGACATAAGTAAATTTAACACAGTAATGTAAGCAAAGCATCGAACACTCTGCCTGGAACACCGTAATACGTAAGAGTAGTTGCCAGTTACAGAGAGCTTTCCATGCATGGGGCGCTGTTGACCATTTTACAGGTACTGCCTTCAGTAGTCCTCGCATGCCCCTAAGAGGGAGGTAATGGTCTTATCTCCAACAGACTTGAAAACAGAGTCAGCAAATTTAATAAATTTGTCCAAGTTCACCCAGTTAGAAAGATTGGATCTGGAGACCTCGTCTTCTGCTCCAGGATGCTGCTCTCACCTGAGAAGCTCCCTTGGAGATAGTACCCAGGACCTAGCAGGCACTTACCAAGTATTTGTGGAATAAAAGGATGATGAGAAAGTCATCCTTCATTCCATGACTCAGAGCAGCTATAGAGAGGATAAGATTCAATGTCCCCCAGGGGATCAGTCTTCTTTTCTTAACATCTCCCCCAAAGCCCTCACGTTACATTATATAGCCTGACATAAAATATTCCAGTGGAATTGACGTGATGGCTAATGCAGTAGATTCCATTAATGTCTGAATGGGGCCGCCTCTCTTTTTCAATCATTCATGGCAAATGCATCCTAATGACTCGCCATAAAGGGATGGTGAGGAGAGATGACGGGATTCAGCACCGCCCTTGCCTCCTGCGTACCTAGAGAAGGCAGAGGGAGGCCACTAGAAGCCTCTATGAAATTACTGAAGATTGGGGCCAGATGGTATTTGCCATAATTTTTTTAGGACTCGGCCATAGCTGTCAAGCACATGCTGCAGTGTGCTAGTTTTCAACCTTCTGGAATTGATAGAGAAGGAACATCACAGTTAGCAGGGCCCGTGGGCATCCCCTAGTCCAGCATATTGTTGAAGAGAAGAGAAACTGAAGCTCTAAGAGACAGAATGACCTACTTCCTAAACCACAAAGCAAGATTATCTCGGAGCCTTGGCTATTAACCTGGGAGTCCTGCCTCCCAGAACAGGGTTTTCCAACAAGACTGCAATGAAAATCCAGTTTTCCTTTAGGAAAACTCACCATTGCACAGCATGGTGATGACTCTGTCTCTCTTCTCTGTTAAAATTAAGCTTACGCCACAGCAGGAGAGATGCAGGTTCTACATCAGGAAAGGTTGCGAGTGAATATATAGAGTTTATGTCAGAGACAGATAAAGCCTGATGATTCCCAGATTCTGCAAAGAAGAGAGAGTCTGTGGGTAGTGAGGCAATCCCTCTGCCTCTGTGCCAGAATAGATTTCACCAAGCCCATGATGTCAGAGACCTCTTCCTAGTCCCAAATATGGCACAAGGTGCTTCCCACCCATTTTCTCCCAGAAAGGGCTGCCTGGAACCTTTTTCCTGCCTGGAAATCTTTAAGGGAAGGTTGGTCTCCTCATTCATTCACTCACTCAATATTGATTGAATGTCCACTGTTTACTAGACACTGGGAGATTCAGAGATGAGAAAGACAGACATGTGTCCTGTCCTCATGGAGAGACAAGCAGCACCTACTGAGACAAAGGAGAAAAGAGACAGGTGAAAAACGACAAGAGAGAGACAGAGCAGAGACACAGAAGGTATAAGGAGAAATCAAGGAGACCTACAGAGAACAACAGAGATACAGAGTGATTGAGAGGAAGAAAGAGACCATCAAGGAGCAGCAGAGATGGAGAAGACAGTGACAGAATGAGCAAATCTGAGCACTTCACCCCAGACAGCACACCCCACTGACAAAGTGATTGGCCCAAGGGAAGGTCACGTGACCCAAACAGGTCCAATCACAGGCCTTCCCTGAGGCTAGTATATGGGTCCTGGAATAAGGCACAATTAATTTCTAATCAAGCCAAGGGCATGTATCCTCTGGAAGATTCTCTCCCAAAGAGATAGGGATGGAGGGAGGGATGGAGGGAGGGAAGAAGGAAGGCAGGGAGTGGGGGCGTTGGGGGGGAGCAGGCGAAGCCATAGAATGGAGATAGCTCAGCCAAGGTAAAGGTGAGACATTTTAGAGCAATACCCTTCATTTACTGATAAGCCAGTGCACTCTTCCTCTTCTCTTTCTTCCACAGTTCCTGAAGTGAGGACACACCCCCTTTCAAGAGTCAGAGGTGCACTGGAGGTTGGATACTGGGCAGTTTCCCAGGTAACCCCAGAAAAGAAGCTGGCCATCCCCATGGGGCTACCTGGAATTCTGCCTGGTTTACCTGCCGAAGGAAAGCATTGCCTGGACCAAGGTCAACAGGAGCTCGGAGTTGCTTCCCACAGCAATCTCACCTGGCACCTGGCTCCGTTTGCTTTCTGCCACTGAAGACTCCCAAATGTACACATCTACCCAGACTCTCCCTGGAGCTGCAGACACAGCCCATTGCTACTGGATATCAACACCTGGTAGTCTTTCAGGCATTTCAAATTCAACATGTCCATAATCAAACTCCTAGTTTCCCCCCCTTAAAAAAAAAATCTGATACAAATAAGCCTCTTCTAATTCCCATGGAGGGATTGCATGGTTGGATTATTCTATGCTGGTGTGTTCGGGCATCCTTCCGTCATCCACCCAGGAGGAAAATATCAGCTACGGGAAGCTAGGAGGATCACTAGACTCTCTAGGAGACTCCAGGGACTCTGGAAGACAGGACTGGCCTCCTACCCACGCAGCCCCTGCTTCGAGGACAGGGATGGATAAAAGGGCTTACCGTGTGGTCTGCCCCTGGGTCTCACTCCTCAGAGGCAATCAGCCCTGTGTATCCTCAGAAGTAAAAAGGACCAATTTCTATTACAACACTGAGAGGTTTTGCCTAAAAGGACCAATTAAGAGAGGAGAAATCATTCACAGATAGACTTTGGAGAAGGGCTTCAGACTTCTCTTTCTATTGTTGTGTTTATTTCTTTGGGGAATTTTTTTCAGGCATCATCGATCACTGGAATGCAGCTCTATCGGAAATAAAGTAAGTATCAAAGAGCTCTGCTGGCAATTACTGATGGCCTTTGTTCTGGAGAAAAGGGTGGAGGGTTTCTCACTCTGCCCTACTCTGGAAGACTCCTCCAAGAACCTCAGTCTCCCAGTGTTGGAGTGTGCTAAAGCTGCCGGCATGCAATATACCAGAAATGGATTAGCTTTTATAAAGGGGATTTATTAAGTAAAAAGCTACAATTTTAAGAACGTGAAAATAATCAAATTAAAGCACAGAAAAGAGGATGCCTTCACTTAAGAAAGGCCTGTCATGTCCAGAGATTCTCTGTCACATGGGAAGGCACATGGTGATGTCTGCTGGTCCTGTGCTCCTGGTTTTCATTGCTTTCAGCGCCTGAGTCCAGTGGCCTCCTCTCTGAGTTCTGTCTGTCTCCAAGCATCTTCAAATGTCTATGTCAGCTCTGAGTTCTCTCTTTCTGTGAGCTCTCTTAAAGACTCTAGTAAACTAATTATGACCTACTTAAAATGGACAGGGTCACATCTGCACGGAAATAATCTAATCAAAAGGTCCCACCCAAAATTGGATGGGTCACATCTCCATGGAAACAACCTGATCGAAAGATCCCACCCACAATCAGTCTCCACTCGCAAGATTATACTAAAAAGAGACTTTTCTTACATAGCAATTTCAAACCAGCATACCCAACATCTAAATGTAAATCTCAGAGAGGGGCTCTAATTGATGCTGTAGCCCTTGGACCAGTCGTTGTCATCAGAGGAATGGGGGTCTCGGATTGGCCCATCACTTGCTCACGATTGTAGTGTCTGCTGCTGGAAGAAGGATAGAAAAGATCCCAGGACAGGTTTTCATTTAATACCTTCTAGCTTCTACCCTACTATTACTGGTTTCCTTAGATGATGATGATGGCGGTGATGGTGATGGTGATGATGATGGTGATGAGCAATGATGGTGCTGATGATGATGATGATGATGGTGGTGGTGATGCTGCTGATGATGGTGGTGGTGATGCTGATGATGACAATGGTGGTGGTGAAGGTGATGATGATGGTGGTGGTGATGGTGATGATGATGGTGGTGGTGATGGTGATGATGATGATGACGATGGTGGTGGTGAAGGTGATGATGATGATGGTGGTGGTGATGGTGATGATGATGATGGTGGTGGTGATGATGATGATGATGATGACGATGGTGGTGGTGAAGGTGATGATGATGATGGTGGTGGTGATGGTGATGATGATAGTGGTGGTGATGGTGATGATGATGGTGGTGGTGATGATGATGATGGTGGTGATGGTGATGGTGATGATGACGGTGGTGGTGATGATGATGATGATGACGATGGTGGTGGTGAAGGTGATGATGATGGTGGTGGTGATGGTGATGATGATGATGGTGGTGGTGAAGGTGATGATGATGGTGGTGGTGATGGTGATGATGATGATGGTGGTGGTGATGGTGATGATGATGATGACGGTGGTGGTGGTGAAGGTGATGATGATGATGGTGGTGGTGATGGTGATGATGATGGTGGTGGTGATGATGATGATGATGATGATGGTGGTGGTGAAGGTGATGATGATGATGGTGGTGGTGATGGTGATGATGATAGTGGTGGTGATGGTGATGATGATGATGGTGGTGGTGATGATGATGATGGTGGTGATGGTGATGGTGATGATGACGGTGGTGGTGATGATGATGATGATGGTGGTGATGGTAATGATGATGATGATGGTGATAATTATTGATCACATGCCAAACGCTGGGCCAACCACTTTCCATGTGCTATCTCATGTAGACCTCACCACAACCCTATGATGCAGGTCCTCTCTTTTTATCACCATTTACAGGTGGACAAAACTTAGAAAGGGTAAAAGACCTACCCACAGCCACACAACTTGGAAGAAGCACAGTTTGAAAATCACTGCTTTAATTTCTGTATTCATTACCTATTGCTACATAGCAAATTACTCCAAAACATAGCAGCTTAAAACAACAAACACTTCCTATCTCACGCTTCAGTAGGCCAGAATCCCAACACAGCTTCCCGGGGTGTCACTGCCTCACAGCCCCTCACAGTCTGTAGCGAGCTGTCAAGAGGCTGCAATCTTATCCCAAGGCGCGACTGATTGTTAGCAGGACAGATCCATGTGAGCTTTTGGACTGAGAGTCTCTGCTTCCCTCTGACTGTGGGCCAGAGGCCATCCTTAGTTCCTTGGCAGGTGGGCCTTTACATGGGGCAGCTTACAGTGTAGCCGTGGGCATCATCAGAGCAGCAAGCCGGGGAGACGGAATGTACCATCTTGTTTCCACCTGCTCTCCACCACTCTGGCCTTTTTCTAGAAGTAAGAAATTAATCACTCCATTGAGTCTACACTTGCAGGGAGGAGAGCACACCACAGTGTGAACAACCCTCCAAATTCATTCTCCGGAATTGTTTTGCCCACACCTCACCTCCTGGGGCTTGCAGGGCGACAGTGGGGGGCACAGCCCCTCCTCGGATCACCTGACAGGCTCATTTCCAAGTCGAGCCTCACTCTGTCTTGGCTGCATTTTTTTTTTCCTGCACCACTCCAGAAAGCTTTGAGCCCAAGAAGCATCACATACTGTAACTGGATGGGAGCAGCTCATCCAATCCTCTCCTTTTGCAAATAAGAACACTGAGGCCCAGAGAAGGGAAGGGACCTTCCTGAGATCCCCCAGGAAGCCAGGCGCAGGGCTGCCCAGGACACTGCTCTCCCGGCATCCCAGGATCCTTGCTGGGAATTCAATCCAAGCCAGGCCCTTGAACTCTAGGGAGACTGCCGACATTTCATCAACATACAAATGAAGGAAACATTTAGGCAGCTCTTCTCTCTTTATTCCATCCTTTTCTTCACAGGGGGCTGACTTCATTCCCTCCTCGGAGCTGGGAGGGACTCAACTGGTTAAGTGAGCAGTGAGCAGGCCTTTTTGTGTGAAAAATCTAAGGCTCTCACGCTGGTTTCAAAGTACACAACGCCCTCTAGCCCTAAGTCAGGGTAATTTCATAAAGAAAGATTTTGAAAACTATGGAGAATAACCAAATAGACACAATCCATTGCCACATGCAATTATTCACAACAAAACTGCTCGACTTGAGGCTCCCAAGGGTCCAGGAGCTCCCAAAATTCCATGAGAATTGTACTGTGTAAATTTTCCTAAGGGGCTTCCACTGAATTCTAAGAATAATCACAGAGCTATGCCATTGAGCAGAAAAGTTGAGACCTACTGATTTGGACTTTCAGAATAGCTGGGACAGCTTCACCAGTTTAAAAAAAAATTCAAAAATAATCCTCACAGCATGTATTTTTTAGATACAAACCTCAAAAAGTTTCAGGGTTTCGCTTCCTATGTCATCCCTGCTTGGCCCAACTTGTGAAGCTTTTCATGCTTTCCCCCAAGTTGTGATTTGGAAGCTGGCATTTGTGAGTTCTATTCATTCAGTAAATGTATATTAACTACTATATAGAAAGGAATCAGGGTAGAGACTTGCTAATTTTTTGCCATCCAGCATTCATTCCCCATACTTTGGACCCCAATTTCCCTCTGAAATGCACCCCCTTTCCCATTTGAACCAGCACCTCGGGGTCAGCCTGAACACCTCCCCTCAGCTCCTGGGATGGGTGTGTGACCTAATCCCTGTCATCCTGCCCATCCCCGCCTCCCACACACAAAGTCGAGAATCAAAAAGTGGTTTCAAATCTATGCGGAGAGAGGGGCATGCTTTGACTCACCACGGGAATTTGGAACCTGAAAAGATGGACGATAAATCTGCAGCAGAGACTGAGGAGTGGAGTCAAAGTATGGAAAAAGAATGAAGCCCAAGGTTTAACCACATCTGAAAGTAGCCTGGCCTCCAGACTTTTTTCTCAAATGAAATTGGTTTTATATCACTCTTCACAAGAAAGAATCGGATACCCTTCCATTAACCATGCAGGTCATGTATTTACACTACAGTGCATTACGGAACATGTGCCATAAATATCTGTGCCAAGTTCAGAGGAAGGCGGAGGAAATATGAAAGCCTTCCCAGAAGAGCTGGTTGCATTCTCCCTTGAAGGAATGAAAGCAGCAGTGAGCCAGGAGGAAGGACACACAGCAGGGAGGGACAGGGGACAAGCTTACAGGTTGGAGGATGCCCAAGCTTCTGAACAGGTTCTCACGGGAAGGGCAAAAATTCTCCCAGAAATTGTGACTTTCCATATGTAACTGAGCTGTTTCAAACCTCAGCTTCCTGAACCACTAAATAATATATTTATGTTTTTTTAATTATTTTTATTGATATCATCTATATGCCATAAAATCTGCCCTTTCAAAGCGACAATTCAATAAGTTTTAGTATACTCAGAGTTGACAACCATCACCACTATCTAATTCCAGAATGTTTCATCACCCCAAAAAGAAACCCTGTATCCATTAGCAGTCACTCCCCATTCCCTCCTTGCCACCCCCCCACCCAGTCCCTAACAACCACCAATCAATCAAGCTTACCTCTACAGATTTATCTGTTCTGAATATTTCATATAAATGGAATTATACAGTGTAGGGTCTTTTGTGTCTGACTCCTTTCTCTTAGCATGATATTTTCAAGAGACATAAATGTAGTAGCATATATCAGTACTTCGTTCCTTTTTTAGGGCTGAATAATATTCCACTGTGTGGATATACTTCGTTTTGTTTATCCATTCATCCGTTGAGAACATTTAGGTTGTTTTCACTCAGGGGCTAGGATAAGTAATGCTACTATGAACACTAAATGCACAAGTTTTTGTGTGGATGTGTGGATTCCGTTCTCTCAGGTATATGCATAAGACTGAAATTGCCTGAGAATATGCTTAACTTTGTGCATAATTTTTTGAGGAACTGTCCAATGGTTTTCCAAAGCAGCTGCACCATTTTACATTCCCGCCAGTAATGCACGACGGTGCCACTTTCTCCACATCCTCGCCAGCACTTGTTACTTTCTGTCTTTTTTATTATGGTCACTCTCGTGGGTATGAAGCAGTATCTGTCTCATTGTGGTTTTGATTTGCATTTCTTTAATAACTGATGCATTTACTTTTAATGACCAGATGATGATACCTCTATCTTCTCTCACACGATTGCTGGAAACTAGCCACTCTTAAGGTGATTTCCAGGTGTTAATTCTTGTAGTATTGCCTAAGCCCACAAACCAACCTCTCAGCTACAGCTACCAAGCTGAACACGCCGACGCCTCCTCTCCTTCTGCAGATCATACCGGTCCACAAGCCCACACTGAGAGACTTCCCTGCAGCCACCACCCAATGCCCATGACAAGGAGTCCCTTTCCAGCACCCGTGTGGCTGACAGTACTGCTGGGGGGTGGGGGAGCAGTGCACTGGATTCAATTAGGAGGCAGAAAGTTTCATCCCCAACCCTGGACCCCCAACAAACTGCACAGGGTCTCAAAATGCTCTAAGGAATTGTTCCATAAGCTTCTGACTACCTCTCCTCCATCCAAAGGTATTTAAACCCTGTATGTAGAGCCAGATAAGGAATGGAATCCATATGGTTTCCCGATTCTCCAAAACTCTCCTAGGCCCAGTCCCAAATTCCTCTTTCTTCTAATTCAGTGTTTCTCTATTAATATTTGGGTCACCATTGATGTTTGGAGCCCAGATGAGCATTGCAATAAGGTACAATATAGGATGGTCAGCAGGAACCCTACCATCAACCCACGAGATGCCAGTAGCACCCAATCCCAAATGTGGCCAAAAAAAATGTCTCCAAGCATTGCTAAATGTCTTCTGAAGAGCAAAATCACCCATGGTTGAGACTATGCCTTTGGCAATAATTCTAAGATGGCCCCTAAGGTTCCTGGTCCCTGATGTGGACACCCTGTGTAATCCCCTCCTCTTAAAGGACAGTAAGATGAATGAATATGTAGGATGTCACACCCATGATTAGGTTAGTGTTCTAGTGTGTAAAAGCTGTCAGAATGCAATATACTTGAAATGGAATGGCTTTTTAAAGGGGGGAATTAATTAAGTTGAAAGTTTACAGTTCTAAAGCTGTGAAATTGTCCAAATTAAGGCAAGGCTACAAAAATGTCCAAACTAAGACATCCAGGGAAACATATCTTGGTTCAAGAAGACCAGTGATGTTTAGGGTTTCTCTCTCAGCGAAACAGACACATAGCGATGTCTCCTAGCTTTCTCTTCAGGATTCCTCAATAGCTTCCCGGGGGCTCTATCCATTCTGTTGATTCTAAAGCTTTTTCCAAAATGGTTTCCTCTTAAAGGGCTCCAGTAAGCAACCCCACCTTGAAAGGGTGGAGACACATCTCCATGGAAACCATCCAATCAAAAGTTACCACCCAAAATTGGGTGGGTCACATCTCCATGGAAATAATCAGAAAGATGCCACCCAGGAACAATGAAAGGAATTAAAGGACATGGCTTTCTTGGGATACAAAATAGCTTCAAACAAGCATATTCCACCTTTTGGACCCCCAAAAGATGTGTTCTTTCCAATGTGAAATACATTCATTCCATAACAATATCAGAAAGCCTTAAACCATTTCAGTAGGACTACAAATACATCACAAAGTCAGAAACCATTCAAAATCTCAACAAAGTCACCTACAAGCATGGTCTGTCCTAAGGCAAAATTCTCCTCTGGCTCTGAACCTGTAAAAACTCAGAACAAGTTATCTGCTGCCAACATACAAAGAAGAAACAGTCATAGGATAGATGTTCTCATTTCCATAGGGAGAAACTGGAAGGAACACGGGGTGATTGGACCCAAGCAGTTTCAGAAACTTGCAGGGCAAACTCCACTGGATTTCAAAGTCTCAGAGTCATTTATCCTGAGGGCTTTGGAAAGTGGCAGCCCCACCCTTTCCAAGGGCCTGGGCAGCGGCCCAGTTCTCTCCAGATGCAACCTTGGGAGACATTGAGGAAACCACCTTTCTCTCGGCTTCACCCTCTCCAAACGTCTGGGTGGCACCTGTGCTGTCTGCCATCTCCAAGTTACACGCTCAACCCCTCCAGAACAATGGGGTGGTGGCCAGGCTCCGCCCAATCCCCAAGGAATGTGCTCCACCTTCTCCAAAGCCTGGAGCACAACTCTACCCGAGCAGCAGAGAGATGGGAGGCCCACCCTCTGCCTTCAGAGCAAACACACCCTCTCTAAGCGCATGGGTGGGTCTGCTCTACTGACCCGTGGTTCCTTGGCTTCAGACCTTAGCTTCTATGGCTCTGCCTTAGAAGGTATTTTTCCTTCAATTTGTCCCTTTTCTGTCCCTTCTAGTTAAGACTGGCAATGGTTCCGTTTATATAGATCCTACAACACTCTTGTTGGTTTTCTGTACAGTAGGCTGGGATCATACCCATCGGACAAAAGGACTTTCCACAAACCCCTCTTGGATAACCCCATCTCCAATCCTGGCTTCTTCTGAAATGGTTGACTGGTTCTATGTTTGGTTAAATACTCACGTGGGGCACTATTCTCTGGGGTTTCCCTATCTGGAAGCCAAGAATTTTCCAGAACATCAATTTCTGCTTTTTTTGTACCCAAGAGTTGAGTTCTCAGCTTATCTCTTTCCTGTTGCATTTTACCATAAGCTGCAAAGGGAAACGAGGCCACACTTTCCACATTTAATTTGTAAATCTCTTCTGCTAAGTATCCAAGTTCATGGCTTTCAAAATCTGCCTTCCATCTCAAATCAACAGTCAATTTTGCCAGATTCTTTGCCATTTTAAAACAAGGATCGCCTTTCTCCCAGTTTGCAATGACACGTGCATCATTTCTGTCTAAGGCCTTATCAGAGGTATCTTTAGAGTCCACATTTCAACCAACAATCCCTTCAAAGCATTCTAGGCCTTCTCTATCAGGCTCCTCATAACTCCCCCAAAATCTTCCCCTTATCCATTTAAAAAGCTATTCCAACATGTTTGGTATTTGCAAACCATAGCAGCACTTCACTTCTGGTACCAAAATCTGTTCTAGTTTGTAAGCTGCCAGAATGCAAGATACCAAGAATGGAATGGCTTTTGAAAAGGGGAATTTATTAAGTTGCATGTTTACAGTTCTAAGACCATGAAAATGTCCAAATTAAAGCAAGGCTATAAAAATGTCCAAACTAAGGCATCCAGGTAAAGATACCTTGGTTCAAAAAGAAACCGATGATGTTCAGAGTTTCTCTTTCAGCTAGAAAGGCAAATGATGACGTCTGCTAGCTTTCTCTCCGGGCTTATTCAATGGCTCCCCCGGGCTCTGTCTGCTCTGTTAGCTCTGTCTATTCAAGTAGCTCTAAACTGTTTCCAAAATTGTTCCCTCTCAAAAGGCTCCAGTAAGCAACCCCACCTTGAATGGGTAGAGATGCATCTCCATGGGAACCATCCAATCAAAAGTTATCACCCACAATTGGGTGGGTCACATCTCAATGCAAACAATCAAAAACATGCCATCCAGCATTATTGAATGAAGATGAAAGGATACAGGTTTTCTGGGTTATAAAATAGCTTCAGATGAGCACAGTTAGGTTGTATAACAAAGGTGAAAAGGATTAGTGGATGAAATTAAATTCCCTGATCAACAGACTTTGATTTAATGAAAAAAGGAGATTATCCTTGGTAGGTCTGACCTAATCAAGTGAGGATTTTAAAAGAGGATCTCAGAAGTAGTAGACAAGAAGCAGCATCAGAAGCTGCCTACTAGGCAGCTGGAGCAAACAGCCATCTTGGGAGCTACTTAAGGAGAGGGCCAGCCTCTAGGAGACGAAATTCCCAGTTCAAAAACCACGTGAACTGAATTTTACCAACAACCTGAATAAATTTGGAAGAGGATTCCAGGGTCCAGAAAGGAACATAGCCCAGTCAGCCCCTTGTGAGATTGAACAGAGAGTCCAGCTCAGCCATACCTGGACTTTTGACGTACAGACTCTGTGAGATCATAAATGAATGTTATTTTAGGCCACTAAGTTTGTGGAAATTTGTTACACAACAATAGAAAAGTAGGACTCCAAAAAAGATATTGCCATGCCTGTATTTTCAACTCTGGATGGCTCTCCTGAAAAGCTTTTTAAGAAAACACCAATATCAGGTTCCATCCCTATAGATTCTGACTTAATTAATGGGGGATGTGGCCCTGGTTTCATTTAATTTAGAGTCCCCCAGGTGATGCTATTGTAGCTAGAGTTGAGAAGGATTGCTTTGGGAAATAGGGTAGGGTGTACAGTATCTGAGGCCAATGGAGGTATTTTTATGAATAGTGCCTGGCTCTTAGCTCAAGAGGAAAAAGGCCACTACACTGATTTTGACTACTTCAAAAAAAGCAAATGTTTATTTAGGGAGAATGTGGTTCTTTCTCAATTTATTTTATGGGAGAAAAATCAGTCCAAGGTCACTGGGTTCTCCCAGTTGCTAGATAGGATGAACACTTTTTGTATTTGATTTCCTGCGGCATCTCTTTTCATTTTACTTTATTGTTTAGAACCATTGTAGGTTTACAGAAAAACCATGCAGGACGTATCCTGGGGCATCTCACAATGTTAGCTACTCTTTCCTACTTGAAGCCTTCTTTGCCTTAGCTTCCATAACCCTCCACCCTCTTAATCCCCCAACGTCTCTGGTGATTCTTTCTCAATCTCTTCCTTCTCAAAAGTCTTCTCTTCCTTTTCTACAGAGCACCATCCGTGGTCTCCTTCTCTTCTTCCTCTATACATCCTTCTTGGGCAGCAGCACCTACATCCATGATGCTGAAAAAAGTTTACCTTGGTACCTCCCAGCCCACCACAAATCTTTAAAACTTTGTTTCATAAACATCCAAAATCTATGAACTTTTCTCCATCTCTTGCACCACTGAGTCACCACCACCTCTTGCCTCGATAAATGTAGAAGTCTTCTCACTAATCACCCTGCTCACACTTTTGCCCTCTCTCTAGTCCATTTTGCTTCAGCCAGAATGACCTTCTCAAGCTCATGTCTATTCATACTAAAACTTTTCTATGATGTCCCACTGATCCTAGAATAATAACCAAAATCCTTATTGCTATGGGTTCAATTGGGTTCCACCAAAAGATATGTTAATGTCCTAATCCCTACTACCTCATATGTGGACTTATTTGTAATTAGGGTTGCTGCAAATGTCATTACTTAAGATGAGGTTATGCTTAATCCAATATGGCTTTTGTCCTTAGAAGAAGAGGAGAAGAGACACAGAAACAGAGACGCTCAGGGAAGAGGGTCATGGAAAACAGAGTCCAAGACTGGATGTATGCAGCTGCAAGCCATGACATGCCAATGATTGTTGACCACCACCAAAAATTAGGAAGAAGCAAGGAAGAGTTCCTCCTTAGAGACTTCAGAGAGAGCATGGCCCTGCTTACACCTTGATTTCAGAGTTCTAGCCTCCAGAACTGTGATACGGTAAATTTCTGTTGTTCTAAGCCACCCAATCTGAGATACTTTATCATGGAAGCCCTAGGAAACTAATACACTTATCTCAGGAAGACTGTAATTTCCAAAGGTCACCGTAAAAATACTCTCCAAAATGTAGTGATTTAAACAAGTTGGATGGTTCCGTGGGCTTTTCCAGTAACTTGACACTCTCCCAACCAGAGATGGTGTCTATAACACCTTCCCTTGAACTGAACAGACCTTTGTGACTGCCTGGACTAATAGAACCTGGCAGAAGTGACGACTCATGACTTCCAAGACTGAGCCACAAAAGGCATATGGTGTCCCTCTGGCTTTCTCTCTCTGGACATGCCCCTTTGAAGCCCTGAGCTACTACTATTTAAGGAGTCCAGCTGCCTTGAAGCTGCCATGCTAGAGGGGCCACTTAGAGCGATCATATGGAGATAAAGAAATACTGGAGGATCCCCAGGACCTCCTGCTCCCAATTATTTGAATCTTGGAAAGTGCCAGACGTGTGAGTGACTAGGTCTTTGGATGATTCCAATTCCAGCCTCAATATGACTACAACCATGAGGAAGACTCCAAGCAAAAACCCCTGAGCCAAACCAAATCAAACCCAGACCTTTGAGAGATAATAATAAAACGATTGTGGTTATTTTAAGCCACCGCATTTTGGAGTGTTCTGTTATATAGCAACAGATTTTGATCTCCAGAAGTGGGACGCTGCCATACCACAGCCTAAAATGTGGCAGTGACTTTGGGACAGGGTGGTGTGCAGGAGTTGGGAGGGCTTTGCTTGATGTCTTTAGAGAAGGCTATTGGGGAGGACTTAGTATACTTAGGAAAGTGTCATATGACCCTTGTCAAGCAGTGATGGAAAATGTTGCACCACTGTCACCTGTGATGAAGTGGAAAATAGAAACTTTCTAATGAAATGGTGGATTGGGATGAAGAGGGGGCCTCGGTAGATGGCTGGAGCTGGGTCTTCTATGCCCCTGCCATCTTCCTTCCCCTTCTGCTGACACTGGAGCAGCCATGAAGTTCCCTCACACCCTCTTGGTGGCTTTTCCAAGATGCCCTGAAGGGACTTAAGAATGGGAGCAAAGAAATAAAGCTGTCAATCAGGAATGTAAAAAATACATATTAAAAATTAAAAAGAGCCACTAGAACACAAGTTGATACGAAGGCCCAGCTATTGACTGGCCAGAGATCCTGTCCCACCAGGGAATACATCTTAAAGGGCTCACCATGAGGTATCCAGGTAGGCAGTTTCCTTTAGCAGTGTATGATAAGGATAGAGAAATGACTTCAGAAAGGAACTATTTGGGCTGGCTATTATTAAAAAAAGAAAATAGCGAGTGTTGTAGAGGATGTGGAGAAATTGGAACTCTTGTGGTACAGCTGCCATGGAAAACAATTTGACGACTCCTCAAAAAGTTAAGTATAGGGCAGGCCACGGTGGCTCAGCAGGTGAGAATGCTTGCCTGCCATGCCAGAGGACCCTGGTTCGATTCCTGTTGCCTGCCCATGTAAAAAAAAAAGGTTAAGTATAGAATGGCCCAGCAATCGCATTTCTGGGTATATACCCAAAAGAATCAAAAGCAGGAATTTGAACAGACATTTGCACACCAATGTTCATAGCAGCATTATTCACAGTTGCCAAAAGGTGGGAGCAACCCTGTGTCCATCAACAGATGAAAGATAAAACAAAATGTCATCCATACATGCAAAGGAGTGTTATTCAGCCATAAAAAAGGAGTGAAGTTCTGATTCATGGATGAGCCTGGAAGACATCATGTTGAGTGAAATAAGCAAACACAAATGGACAAATACGGTATGATCTTGCTGACATGAATCAATTAGAACAAGAAAATTCTTGGAGTCAGAAACTAGAATACAAGTTTCCAAGGGGTGGGGTAGAGAATAAGGAGTGAATGTTTAATTGGTTCAGAGTTTCTGTTTGGGCTGATGGAAAAGTTTTAGTAATGGATGGTAGTGATGGAAGCACATTAGCAGCACTGAATCATATGTTCGAATATAGTTAAAAGGGGAAATTTTAGGTTGTATATATGTTACCAGAATGAACATTTAAAAAAAAAAAACATAGAACTATACAACACAGACAGTGAACCCTAACGTAAACTATGGTAACTACAATTAATGGTATAATTATAATAATAGTGTTTCATCGATTACAACAAAGGTATGAAATAAATGCCTAGTCTTAATAATAGGGAAAACTATGTATGAGGGAATTCACACACATACGGGAACTGGACTTTCTGCAGGATTTATTTGTAAACTTACGACATCTCTAATAAAAATAAATACATTTTTTAAATGAATACAAAAGTCAAAGTGGGAAGAAAATGAACATGGTTTTTTTTTCAGTTGAACACTTTGCAAGCGTCATTTCTTTTATTCTACAAATATTTGTTGAGTGTCTACTATGACCATAGCTGCTTTACATGTTGTGGGTAAGAAATGAGCACACCTGTCCTTTTGGGAGGTATACAATGGTGGAGGGAGACAGACTGCAGACCCATAATGGATGGCTGTATAAATGATAACGACCACACAGAAAATAAAATTGGGCAACTAGAGACAGAGAGACACGGAAGTAACAAGCTTGGACTTGAGCAACCACACAGGAAATTATTTCCCTTAATTGCCTCAGTGACCCATGAGGTAAGTATTGGAATCTCGGCATCACAGGCGAGAAAACTGAGAATCAGCATGGTTTATGTAAGCTGCTAGGGTCACACAGCTAATGAGGAGCAGAACCAACAGTCAACTTCAGGTGTGTAAGACCCAAAGCCTGCGCCCCACCACCTGTCCGTCACAGGAAGAGACAAGGGCTCTGAGGAGGCTCACCAGGGTTCAAAGACATGGGCTGGCCCTGGCCCTCCATCCATGATTAGAGCCCAAGCGTTGGTCAAGGGCCATTCCGAAAGCTGAACCCCGCCGGCCCCGTGAAGTGGACATTCCCAGGAGACCGACATCCAAGACGTTTGTTGGGCGCTACGTCACCCTTGTCAAGATCGGGTATCTGTTTTAGACTTTTCAGTCTCAAAAACCAGCAAATATTTATTGAGCATCTATTATGTGCCAGTGACTCTCCTAAGTGCCTTACATCTTTAATCCAACAGCCCTGTGAAATCGCTTCTATGACTATCCCAGTTTTAAGAGATGAAGAGACAAAAGCGTTGAAGAATTGAGATCTTCCGACTACTTCTTTGACTCCCCAGTGAAGCTGTTTTCTTAGATTCTCCTCTCCCTGCCCCCTCCTGCCCCCTTCCCCACCCATACCTCCCTCTCTCTCTCTGACCAAAGGCGTACATCACTACCCTTAACTCTCGCCACAACCCTGCCAGGTCATTCTCATTCTTCTCATTTATAAAGGAGAAACTGAGTCTCTTCATTAAAAGACGTTTTACTCAGGTCTTCGCAACGACTTCCTTAGGTGTTAAGCTCAGGGACGGCCCCTTACCCTGAGGATTCATGATGTGTGGGAAACCCGTGAACAGGAGGTGCTATGTAAACCCCGGGTGACTCTTAAGGTGTCCTAGAGGGGCACATAAATGCGGCTAATAGTGGTGTCCTCACAGCTCTACGAAAGTCAATAGCGAAACCTTTTATTAAAAAAAAATAATAAAGGGGACGGATGATCCTACCATCTGCTGGGTCCACGCCGCCCCGCGCCAGGTAGCAGCGCCCGGGTGGATTTTGATGTGGGGTAGAGTTAAGCCTTGAGTTATTATCAGAATTAGGGTGCTTTATTGGTTCACATCGTCCAATCTTCCCTAGCCATTATGGTTTTGCTGAAACATTAAACTACTTTAAACTTTCATTTTCCTCTTAAAACTAAATTAGTTTGGAGGAAATTGTATTTTCCCAGCTCTAGCACCAGCCTCAGGCAGAGGGAGTTACAGTGCAGCGCACAGATAAACAACAATCACGGCCTAATTACTAAGTGGGAACAGCGCTGTTTCTCAAGTTACATTTGCTGTGGTGTTTCTGGGGTCCTGGCGGGAGGCAGGTTCTCCAGCAGATTTCCTCGGGAAGTTTTGAGTTATTTATGAGGCGAGCTTCCCACATTTCTGGCTATGGAAAGGAGGAAGAATTTATGAAGTACCTACTGTGTGCCTGTACTATTACACACCAAACCATGTTCATTGTTCTTACGGGTATTATGGGAAGCCTACGATGTAGATAAGGGTCCTTGAGGCAGGAGCTAATGGATGGAGGTGGGTTTTGGGAGGACATACCATGTGCCAGAAAATAGGCCAGGCTCTTTGTATACCAGAGCAGACATCTGTGGCTTCTGTCTGCCCGGCACCTCCCTTCCTTAGGGAAATGTTTCTCCTTTCAGTCCAACTTGCAAAAGCTCCCCAAGGGCAGCTACAGGATCGAAGCTGAGCCACTTTCAGGGCCTCACCACCTGGCCACAGCATTTGGTCCAAGGGATGGGGATGTGATGCAAAACAAGACTGTCCCGCCTCTTCCCTAGGATTTTTCTACCTGGAGTCGGAAGGTAGGTGTCTTGATTTGTCAGGGTGCCTATGACAAGTATCACACGATGGGTCAGCTTAACAAGCAGGACTTTATTGTCTCATCGTTTTGGAGGCTGGAAGTTCAGAATGAAGGTCTCAGCAGGCCACACTTTCTCCCGGTGTGTGGGGTATTCTGGTGTCGGCTTCCTGTCCTCCCCGGGGCTCCTTGGCTTATAGCTCTGCCTCCGTCACATGGCACTCTGTCTCCTTGGTCTCCTCTTGTGGCTTTCTCTGGCCTCTGGTATCTTCTGCCTGCCTGTGTCCCAGCTGCCTCTGCCTTTTAGGGCCTCCAGTCATATGGCTTAGGCTTCCTCCCTGGTTCAATGTGGCCTTATCTAAATAGAATCTTCGAAGATCCTATTCACAAATGGGGCCACACCTCCAGAAGTCCTATGTGCAAATGAGTCACTGCCACAGGAATGCGGGTTATGATTTGAATATGTCTTTTTTTTTGGGGGGGGGGAGGGTGCATTCAATCCCCAAAAGTTGGGTTCTGCCTTCCCTGGTGGAGAAGATAGAAAAATATAACTTTTAGCTATGGGCCACCATGGAGACAGGTGAAAATCATCGTCAGAAAGGAACAGAGGTCTCGACAGGCATAGAGGAGAAGAAAGCTGGAAGGTGGAGAGAGGACGCGAATCCCTGCATAGGCCTGTCCTGTTCTTAGTAGGTTCCCCAAGCCCATGGCCTGTCACCAGCTTTGGCCTGGGCTAGTTCACTCAAGATGGATTTGTGTTTTTGCAGACAAGCACCCCAAAGGCACCGTCATCATCACATCTAACCTTCGTTGGGCTCATGCAACATGCCGGGTAGTAACCACGGTATTTCACGCGTATTGTTTCATTAAACCCACACACCTTTAGGACGTGAGGGCCAACATTACTCCCGTTTTACATTTAAGGAAACTGAGACAGAGAGATATGAAAGTGACCTGACCCCAAGGCCATTTCCACCTACACCACGTTGCTTCCCATCAAACGTGCCATCCTCCCGTTTCCCATGGAAACAGCTCAGGAAACACCCCCGAGGCTGCACAGCGGGCGAGCGGCCCCACACTGGCTGCCCACTGGGTCCCTGGTCCCTTCGGTCCCACGCAGCAGCTCTCAGTATTACATATTCACTCCTGCATCACGCCACATGGACTCCTTATGAGACTCGTCAGCTACCCAGGTACGACTTTGGCCTTGCAAAAAAACCCCTTCAATGAAAAAAGGAGAAACTCCTGATATGTCCTCAAACCCGCCCAACCCTCTCCAACCCCCCACCGTACCCCCCAAGAAAAAAGCTCCGCCTCACTCATTTTACGCTCCACGAGATAACACCTCTTTCCTCTCAGAAGCCCCAGTAAACTCACCATCAGCCTTTGAGCCCTCCTTAGGCTTCACCCCATCATCCATCCGCCTTTCACAGCCAATTCCAGCCTGGGAGGACCTCGCCGCGTGCACCCTCCCCTCCGTTCCCTTGGCCGCAGCTCTCAATAGCATTTAATGTTGGTGGCGGCTAGCATTGATTGATTGCCGGTTTGTGGCAGGACTTTGCTGAGTGTTTTCCATACATCAGCTCGTTTAACCCACACGAGTTCTCTATCAGGGGAGACCAGCGTCCTCCCAAAGCCATCCGAAGGTGAGCTGGCACAGTTACCGCACTGAGAAACACATCTGTATGCTAACAACTGACTCCTTTTCATTGTTCCTACATTGGGCTCTATAGTGGCCTTTAACCATAGCTGCCTAAACGATTGTCTCCCCCTTCGTAAGGGAATACGTAAGCTCACACGGGCTTGTTCCGAAGATGGGGGAAATACTCTGGGTCAAGAACTTCAACTGCAAAACGCGGAACGCACGTAGGGTTCTCCATCTGTGCTTAATTGCAAGTTACGAGATCGGAGCTGGTGATTCCATCTCACAGGTGGGGAAACAAGCTTCAGAGTTTGAGAAAGGGCCTCAAGGCCATGGAGCTGGGTTTGGACCCAGCTACAGAACTGACGCTCTTGACCTCAGGACAAAAATCTTCCGTTTGGGCTTGGGGAGATGCTCCGACACTTCAGCCCTTAACTGCTCTATTTATGCTTCTACAAACGGAGATACCTTTACTGAATCTGAGGATGGTATGGGCTGCCTGATGTCGCTCTCATCGGGCAATGTCCCAGCCCACAGATGGTGAGGACTGAAATTCCGGCTGCGCAACTGTTCCAACCTTCGACTGCTAATTGCTCCTGGCAGAAGCTGCCCCAGCCCAACTAGGGCGTTTGATGCTGAGAGAGTTTGTCAAGGCTGAGCAGGCATTTGCTAGTCCCTTTCAATTCTGAGAGTGAGTGAGAGAGTCAGGGAGTGCGGAACAGAGGGGAAGGCAGAGAGAAGGGCAAGATGAGAGGAAATGGGGGTTTTGCAAAGCAGCGGTGGAGAGGAAAGCTGACCCCACAATGCCCGGTTGCCCTGCCGAGCTCACGGCCAGACAAAAAGAGTTGGTGTGGCTCTGACAAATGAGAGCTTGGCCAGAGTGACCTTGCACGCCAGGATGCTTCGTTGACTGAAACACCCAAGTCTCCCTCCCATCAGGCACCGCAGAGGAGCTAGCCTAGGAAGAATTCCCCATCCCCTGTCATCACTAGTGGACTCTGGAAACAGGCTGCCTGCTTGTGCACGTCTGCAAGTAGCACCCATGGGTGGGAGGTGCTCAGTTCACACTGAAGAGCACTGTGGACGTCCTAGGGTCCACTGCCACATGTGAGTCTCTGCAGAGCAGGTATTGGCAGGATCCCACGCTCACGGCAGCCTCGCCCCAGGCTCACCCTCCTACAGTCCTGTTTCAGTTTGCTAAACTGCCGGAATGCAACACATCAGAGATGGATGGGCTTTTAATAAGGGGATTTACTTAGTTAAAAATGTATAGTCTTCTATGTATTTATGTTTGCATAGACATAGGATATAATGCAATATAAACATGTATGCATATTTATGTATAAATATGTCGATATTTAGATGTATTTATACTATAAACATATATGCTCTAATTTTTGCTATATTAAAACATAGATGCATTGCAAAAAAAAAAAAATGTATAGTCTTCAGAAAAAAGGCAACTAGCTTTCCTCTGATGTTCTCTCTTAAATGGGAAGGCACAGGGTGATATCTACTGGCCTTCTCTCCTGGCTTCTGGGTTCCAACAACTTTCCCCGGGACGATTCCTTTCTGCATCTCCAAAGGCCTGGGCTGAGAGCTGCAAGGGCTGAGATGAGATATGCCGAGCTGCTTAGCTGTGCTACGTCGAGCTCTCTTCTGACCTTGCTCTTTTAAGCCTCCAGCTAATTAAATTAAACCTCACTCACTGTGAGCTCCCACCCAATGAGCTCCCTAAATCTTTCCCAGAAATAAACCCCTCCTCGCTCCAGGCTGTGAGTGAGGTTTTGGATAGAAGGTGTCTTCGTTTTCTATTCCTACAATAACAAATTACTGTAAGCTCAGTGTCTTAACACCACACAAGTGTACGCTCTTACAGTTCTAGAGGTCAGAAATCCGAAATAGGCTTCTCTGGGCTAAAACCAAGATGTCAGCAGGGTTGCATTCCTTCCTGAAGACCCTAGGAGAGGTCCATTTCTGTCTTTACCAGCTTCTGGCCACCCACATTCCTTTATATGTGGCCCCTTTCTCCATCTTCAAACCCAGTAACGAGAGGAAATGTCCTCCCCACACTACCAGCTCTCTGAGTCTCTCCTGGGCTTCCCTCTTCCACTTACAAAGATCCTTGAGATTGCACTGGGCCCCCGAGATAACCCAAAGTGATCCCCCATCTCAAGGTCAGCTGAATAGCACCTTATTTCCATCTGCCAGCTTAAATCCCCTTTGCCATGTAACTTACTATGTTCAGGGGACCCAGGGATTCGAGCAGGGACATCTTTGGGGGTACCCATTATTCTGCATATCACAGAAGGTTTAGCAAAATCCTTAATAACACATTCAATGTCCCGCCTGCCCTGCGGCTTCCAGGGACAGCTGGAAGATGGAGCAGAGAGACCCAGAAGTTAACCTGGCGGTGCTCACCGGCCCTCGAACACAAGTTCACCTGTCACTATCTATTAACGGCTCTCCAGTACACATGAAGGCACACACAAGGATTTCGCCACTGCAAAAAGAAAAACGGAAACTGCTTAAATCGCCCCTCCCTAGGGACCTGTCTAAAGCAATGGATCTATTGGCGAGCAGTCATGGGACTGGTTTATAGGAACAAGTACAGATGCATCTCCCCTCTACTGAAAAAGAATAACACGGACTCCTCATGTAACCCGAACGTCACGTGAGGATATGCTCTTCCGTTGGCGCTGTCCTCCTGGGTACCCGGGGGTGGGATTGCCAGCTCAGGTCACCAGTAGACCACCAGGATGCCGGCCCCAGAGAGCTCAGGCCACACCAGGGCCGCGTGTGCTGGGGCATGGCTGGGGCATGGCTGGGGCGTGGCTGGGGCGTGGCTGGGGGCGTGGCTGGGGGCGTGGCTGTACCTGACTGCCTACAGACAGGGCCCGGGAGCGGCTGTGCAGATTCGCGTTGGGCTGTCCCCAGGGAGTCCTTCTGTCCGGGCATCCGGGGCCCTCAGGGGTGGAGTGCCTGCACGAGTGGGTGAGATGCTTGTGATCTGACTGGTCCCCAGCACAGACGTGGGCGCGCTGCGAAGGCCTGTGTCTCTCCGGCGGGGTGGGCTCTATTGTGTGCCTCATGTAGCATGTGCACCGATCATTTCACGCCTTCCTTCCAAAGCCTGAGACACAGGATCCTTATCCCATTTTGCACTTAAGGAATCAACAGCTGAATTCAGAAGGGTTATGTGATTTGCTGAACGTAGCCCAGATAGTAAGTGAGAGAGCCACGATGTAAACCCAGCTCTGGGAGCTGGTTTACAGGGGCGGGTCCGAGGCTCTCTCGCAGCTTAAGTGCTGGGCACATCAGCAGTTTTTGAAGGCTCCATAATAAAGGAGTGAAGTTTCCTTCTTTTCTCAGGTTGAACAGCACAATTCGAAAGTCGCTAAAGACCTCCTTTCTGTTTCTTTCTATAAGATTCCATTTCTATTTTTCGTACTCTCTCTGAATTTCTGTCTCCCTCTGTCTCTCTTTGCCTCTCTCTGTCTCTCCCTGTCCCTGTCCCTGTCCCTGTCTCTGTCTCTGCCTGTCCCTGTCTCTCTGTCTTCAGCCTCTCTCCCTCTACCTCTCTTTGTCCCTCTGTCTCTCTCTCATTCCTCTCTGTGCAACTGTGTGGCTGTGGGGTGGGTGGGGGTGCTGTGCCTTCTCTGTATGGGGGGGGTTCTGTCTGTCTGTCCTTGTGGTCTCTATCATCCCTTTTTCTTTTTCCTTCTCTTAATTCTTCTCACTAGCTCTATCACTCTGTCTGTCTCCCTCTGCCTTGCATTTCTCTTTGCCCCCGCCCCGTCTCATTCCAGCATTGTAAGCCAAAGGAAAGAGGGGGGATCCTGACCCCTTCCCCCTCCCTCTCTCCCCATCAGTCCCAGGTCTGGGTCCTGCCTGGGACTCTCACCCCCAATGCCTGGCCGTGAGAGCTTCAGTGGCGAGTCCACCCTCACCATCCGGGCAGCAGAGCCCTCCTTCCATGTCCAGACGCCTGTGGACTTGGCAGGAAACATCGCTGTTTTGGAACAGGCTGCGGAGTTCCCTCTGGCAGGGTCTTGGATTCCTCTCCAGAAGAACTGCCACCCCGTGAGTGTCCTGCACAGCATCGTCAGCAGTTTTATCATTAACTCTGTCCATTAGGAGACGCTTCCTCTCCAGAGCTGGCTCGGACAGAGGCAGAGAGGAAAGGAAGACAATAATTACATACCCAATGCTTGTCGGTTGCAGGGTTTTTCCTCCCATTTTATGTATCTAGTCATAATGTCGCACACATAAAATGCAAGCACCACTGCATTGTTAGCATTTTGCAGAGAGAAATTTTCTAAATCAACATCACCAACTTGCGTGAAGGGTAGGTGAAGTCTGTATTTACAATAAACAGGCCTGCATTTGCTTATAACGCTCCAGGTGAATGGAGTGACAGAAGCCGTTGGCTGGCCCTTCATTCTGTTCTTCTCCCAGGTCATCCACAGTCTTATTATAAACCTGCTGCTTTTAGAGCTACCAAGGACCCACTTCCTGTTAGGGAAGACAGAAATAGTATTGAAAAATCAAACTGAGTGTTGAAAGCTCCCAGAGCTGGGTTTACATCGTGGCTCTCTCACTTACTATCTGGGCTACGTTCAGCAAATCACATAACCCTTCTGAATTCAGCTGTTGATTCCTTAAGTGCAAAATGGGATAAGGATCCTGTGTCTCAGGCTTTGGAAGGAAGGAGTGAAATGGTCGGTGCACATGCTACATGAGGCACACAATAGATGGCCTTTGCTTCCCCTGCCCCTCCCCCTCACTGCCTTCGAAGTTAAGGCACAGGATCTGAAACATACTAAGCACTCAATTAATGGTTGTGGATGGATGGACCAGCCTCCTGGGAAGATTCAGTCAAGGCCTCCCCGCTCAGGTTTTAAAAAGCCCCTTCCCTCTTCCTACTTCCTGGGTTGTTGATGGGCCTTCAAAGCTCAGGCATTTTGACAATTTTAGAACTCTATGCAGACTGCTGGAGAAGACCCCGTTAATCTGCATGCTCTCTGATGACAAAAACCCCTATCAAATCACCTTAAGCAACGGAGGCTAATATTGACTTACAAAACCAGCAGGTACCAGGGAAGCTGCCTTCAGGTATGGCTTGAGCCAGGGGTCAGTGTTTGCCTTCAGAGCTCTTTCTCTCTTTTAGTTCTGCTTTCCTCTAAGCAGGTTTCAAGTTGGCTCTGTTCACTAGGTGGAGCCTATATTCCTATATTCCAATGGTTTTCTTCTAAAACAAGAGCTGGCAAACGATGGCCTGGGGACCAAATCTGACCCTGTTTTTGTGAATAATGTTTTATTGAAGCACAGCCACGTTATCTGTTTAGGTTTTGTTCAAGACTGTTTTTGCACTGGGCAGCAGAACTGAGTAGTCAGGACAGAGACCGTGTGGTCCACAAAGACAAATCATTTACCATCTGGCTGTTTACAGAAGAAGTTTGCTGAGTCCCATCTCAGAGAAATTCTTGCTTTGCCCATGTCCAGGTATAAACCCTCAAGGGTCCTGCTTGGGCCTTGGTTCTCTCCCTGGCTCTCTCGCCGCGGCCAGGGATGTAGAAAGCACTGGTTGGCCTTCATCATGTGCTCACCCCTGGGGCCAGGGGTGGAAGCTGAGCAGGACACCAGGTTTGAAAGCCCCATTGAGCTTTCCCAGGTTCCCTGGGGAAAAGCAAATGGCTCTTACCAGGAGAGGGAAGGAGTGCTGGGCAGGCAAAGGCAAGGCAGCTCCTTCCAAAGACAGGAATGACTCAAAATCAGTGTCAAACCTGCAGTCACAGGCACAAATGGAAGACTCCCAGATTTGCAGAACAATCTAGTCCCTGATCATTCACTGTGATATGGGTTTTGATATGGGTTTTGAGATGCTCACTCTCCAGAAGAAGGCATAACGTGGATTCCTGTGATTGAGAATTCCAGGCCTGATACATCCTCACCACTGATGACTCAGCGAAGGAGAGAGAAAACAAAACAAAACACTATCGATCCTTTAGTTCAAGACATTGCCAAGGGGCAGATACCAAATTGTTTCAGCCTCTTAAACCAGAGCTGTAATCTGAAGCTGGAAATGACCCTTCAGACACTGCCCAGGCCCCCCTCTGCTGTAGTTAAAGGGCTAGAGACACTAGGTCTTTACCCAATGGGGCTATGGAACTAGCCCAAGTCCAGATCATTTAGACCAGAATGCTAATGCAGGACCACCGCTCCTCCTCCTCTCCATTCGCATGGATGTCAGAGCTGATCAATCACGGCGTTCTGCTTGACCCCTTAATACAGACCAGGCACCCACAGCCAGATGGTAGAAGCCTTACGTCTATTTATCTTTCCTGGTCAGCCAGACCCCAGACTCCTCCTCCGGCCCCAAAGAAGAGCTCACAGTGCCTCTCCATTCTAGACTCCTGCCCCATGCCTCGGTTTCCTCCATTGATGCTGAAGACATACTGGTCCCTTGTTCAACATATTAAATGGCACCACATGACCAGTATGATACCCAAGGTTCTCTGTCCCCTCCAGAGTTCCAGCTTCATTCCCCTATTTTCATATTCGTAATGTTTCAACCACAGAAAACCTTCCCAGGAAGCATGCCATGTTTTCCTGTAACCAGTCCTTACACGTGCTCTTTCCTCTGCCCAGAGAGTAGACTGCAGTAGCTATATTTGTTTTTGCCTAAGACCCATTCCCGTTCTCCCTTGTTCATTCTTTTGGGGGACCCCTCCTCTATTCCACATGGCTTTCTCATCCCATAAATCTCACTCCACACTTACCCCTTCCCTTTAATAATCAGGAGATTCCTACCAGGCAGAATGTATCTCACTTTTCATGTGTCCCCTTTGCCATTTGCTTTATGAGCTCATCTCTCTTGATCTTGTTTGAACATTCGTTGTGTTGCAATCTGCCTCCTCCACCTTTTTTGGCTTGATAATGCAATCACCCCAAGCCCAGAGCTGCGTGACCCAAGAGAAACACGTCCCCGGGATAGCCCTGGATCCAGGACAATCATTCTCAAGCATGCACATCCATAACCTAACTTGGGAGTTCGTTCGCAAGGCAGGTTACAGCCCTACCCCAGATATCATGGTTCAGTGTGTCTAATGCAAGTGGCTCTTGGACCATACTTTTAGAAACACTGTCCTAGAACCTAAGCCAAGGTAAGGAGTTTTTAAAAAAATAATAAATTATTGGGGTGAAATTCACATAACATAAAATTCACCATTTTAACACGAACAGTTCAGTGGTGGTTAGCAGGTTCCCGGCGTTGTACGACTCCCGCCTCTGTCTAGCTCCAAAACATTTCCATCACCCTGGACCCATTAAGCAATGACTCCCAACTGCTCCCCCCCAACCCTGCAACCACCCATCTTTATTCTGTCTCTATGGATTTATATATTCTGGATATTTCTTACAAATGGAATCAAACAATGTGCGCCCTTTTGTGTCTAGCTTCTTTCACTTAGCATATGTTCAAGGTTCTTTCCTGTTATAGCAGGTATCAGCACTTCATTCCTACTTATGGATGAATAGCATTCCATTGTATGGGTAAACCGTGTTTTGTTTATTCATTCATCCACCGATGCGATCAAGCTGTTTCCACCTTTGGCTATTGTAAATAGTGCTGCTAAGAATATGCATGTACATGCGCTTGTTTTATGCTTGTTTTTTTAATCTTTTGAGTATATATATCTAGGAGTGGATTTGCTAGGTCGTATGATAATTCTATGTTTAACTTCTTGAGGAGCTGCCAAACTGTTTTCCGCAGCAGCTGAACCGTTTTATATTCCCATCAGCAATATATTTCTCCACATCCTTGCCAACACTTATATATATATATAATATGCAGCCATTGCAGTGGGGTAAAGTAGTACCCCATGATTTTGAAATCAAGGTGAGTTTCTAACTTGAGACTGTGATCATGCCAGCCAGAGGTCAAGTTAAGCAGCCATCGGCATTAAAAGGAAAGCTGCAAAGCGTACCTAGACGTGACATTTCTATATATTTCACTTTGTCTCTTATTTCACTTCCACTCTATTTCTTACAGAGTTTTGTGCAATTAATATTGGATGCTGTCATGTTGATCACTTATTTACAAAGTCCCTAATTAAGAACATTTGACGGGTGCTTTCTCCTTCCATTCAATTAGCCCCACCTGGGCTACCTTACCCACCGAGGGGATAAACCACCGTCCATGAGATGAGAGCTACTTGATTTGTAGGTGTGGTCTACAGGAGTAGCAAGCCTTCAGCCTCATTTATCTAACACGGCTGAGTTGTGCCACATCCCACCACTGCCCCCTGCAGATGTGCCCCGGGAATCCAGCCAAGTAGAAGATTCAGTTACCTGTGGGTCAGAAGAGCCAAGCTGATGATCTAGGAGGCTGAACTAAGAGCAACTGATAAAGCAACTGTCCAGTCAGACATCAAAGAGGAGGAACACCCCAAGTCCACCAATTCTCGCGCTCTTCCTTGTTGCTCTTCACTTGCCTCACCTAAGCCCTTAGTTCACCAGTCTCAAGCCCTCCTCTTCGACTATCCTTGAACCAGTCACAAGACAGTGATCAAGAAAGAGAATCTGTTGATTCCAGGTCTGGGTCATGTTTTGTCCCTGAGGCTGAGAAGAAGAGCCTGGGACCGTCCTAATGCAACCAGAAAGATAGGGAGTGAGGGGTAGTTCCCCAAGGAAAACTGACTTGCTGTCATCAGGAAAAGGTGAGGGTTAATGATGTCCAACCTTAAGAAATGCCCTTCGCAGAGGGCTCTCTACATTCCTAAATCTAGCAGAAAGACTCAGTGCTCCCAGGGATCAAGACCCCACTGGGGAGCCTCTCCCCATCCCCAGCCCTGGCCCACCAGCTTCCCTGGGCTCTGCTTCCTGTCCCACACCTGGCAGGACAAGATGAGGAATTGGGAAGTGGCTCCTGGTGAGGCAGGAGGCAGACAGCCTCTGCTTGTTCCCATAACAAATGGGCACCTGTCAAAGAGGCACTTAGAAAAAGACGTGGCCCCTGCAGGTCTCTCGCTTGTAGACTTTAAAAATTTCCGCTGTGCCCTGGTATGGCTATTAGTTGATATTATTATTATCTTTCATTGAGATGGATGGGAATACTAATTGCTCCTTTCCCACGAATCTCTCCATAGTCATCCTTATCTTTAGACAAATAACAACCCAAGGACAAATGATTGACTCTCAACATTTAACACTCATTTGTTAAATGGAAAAGGAAAAAAGTGACAAGGCTGAAATTCTACAACTGAGCTTCCTGTGCCAACCTGCCTGCCATGGGAAACCCCTCCACCATCCCCTCTCTCCACACCTCTCCAAGACACCACACTTCTGACCGTCCTTTCTTCCCTATTCTCTCATGTCAGTGGTCATATCATTGGTATCTTGGGGACAGAGAGGGAGAGAAATCTCTTTTGGAACAAAGCTTGGCATAGTGGAAGGAGAGGAGCCCATAAGTCAAACACACTAGACTTTCCTTAGCTGTGTGACCTTGAGGTAGTTACCAATCGCTCCAAGCTGCCTTAATGTTGTAGAAATAAATGAAGATCACCCAAATGAGAGAAAGCAAGGGCTATTGTTAAGAGCTTGCAAGGGAGTCAGAAAAAAGCTCTAGGAGAAAACTTTAAAGTGTAAAAAAGGGGGAAGGCTGCAGGCATGCCTCCATCCAAAGCTGTTCATGGTGAAGCTGGAGGTGGGCTAACCAGAAATGGAGCATCCCATGTGGTTGGTTAGGGAAGCATATTTGGCCTTCTCTGTTGGTCCTAAGTTGGTTGCATGGGCAAACACTGGGGAAGCCAGAGTCACTGGCCAAGTCCTGACCGTTTAGTGCTGGTTGCTGCAGAGGTGGTGGGTCAGAATCCATTTATCTATGTGGTCCTTGTCACTGACCATTTATATATTCAATCTCTCCATTGAATATGAAATGGAGAGATTGAATATGAAAAATCCAGAAATGCTCCTAGGAGTGGTAAAGCGAGAAGGACTGCTGTCATTATCTTAATTACTAGTGTCCGTCAGGTGAGGGGGAGAGGTGGGGTGGCCGGGGAGGGGGAGGAAGAGAGGGGAGGTGGTAAGGCCAGAGGAGAGGGGAGGAGAGCATCTTGCCCCAGTCTCAGCTTGCTTTGAGGACGCATGAAGAACTGGTCCAGAGTTCTGTAAACATCCAGACTCTTGCTTTTCTACCCACCACCCCCACTCCTGGTCTTGGCTCATGATTTGACTCCTGGCTGCTCAGTGCAGGCAGCTGCCTAGCAAAGCCGCCCCCATGCCTCCCTTCCCTCCCACCGGAGGAGGGGCCGCTGGGTTTCCATGGCCAAACTTTCCTAATTACCTTCACAGCGGGCCAGGCCAGTGCTCGGGTCCCCAGCTGACTCTCCTGAAAAAGAGAAATTGCCACTGGATGTGGGCCCCAAGCAGGGAGCGGGCCGGCGATTGGCCAGAAATAATTGGGTTGTTGTCTGGGTCTCCGGAATGGGCTGTTCAGGAACATTAGCTGAGACCTTCAGTGTCTCGCCGGGCTGGGCTGGGCTGTGCAGACGGACAGAATGAGCCGGCCGAGGGGGTGGGGAGCGGGGGCGCAGGAGCTCCGCTGGGCCCTGGTGGGCGGTGGGGGCAGGATGGAGCCACCAGCCCTTCTGGGAACCAGGGCCTCCTTTCGGGGTTCCTTCTCCCGAGAGCCCCCTCCCCTGCAGACTGCCTTTGCCACTGGCCTTTTTGGAGGGTGGAGGGCAGAGCACAGCGCTTCAGGACGCTTCGGATCACCTTAGATCCTTTCCCAGTCTGCTGCTTCATCCACTTCGCCTTCATCCAGTGAGCCTCAGTTTGCTGGTCTGTAAAATGGAAACAATAATGCTACCTTGCTGCTTTTGCTCAAGGGTTAAGGGAGGTGACGTATAATGCACGTGCCTGAATGTGGCAAGTGTTCAACAGATATTGTTCCCTCCATCCCCTACTCTTGCCGGGGCCATTCCAGAAATGCTTCTTCTTGGTCGCAGACCGAACCAAAACCACGCGAACCCTCGGACTCTGCCTGGCCCCCTCCCTTCCCGATGCTCTACCACCAGGCTTCCCCTCTTTCTTGCCTCCTATCTCCTCCTGAAGCCTCTGAATGGATTCTCAGTAAGGTCCCATTATGAAAAGAGCTCCTGGTTTAGGTATTGGCATGCACCAGGCAAGGTGTTGCACGTTTTACAGGCGTTATCCCACATCTGTGCCACGAGGCGAGGGTTGTTCATGTCCGCATTTTAAAGATAAGGAAACAGAGGCTCGAACCCTTTCCCAAAGTTGCCCCATTGGTAAATGGCAGAGCTGGGCTTCAAACCCCTGAGCGATCTGACACCAGCACCCCATTCAAGGTTCATAATGACCTAGAAAAGCGGGAACTCCACTTTCTCCACCACACCCATTTCACAGGAGGAGAAATCAAGGCCCAGCTGGATAAAGTGACTCGCCCGATATCAAAAGCCACTAAACAGTAAATGTTATGGGTTGAATTGTATCCCCATCGACCCAAAAAATGCACCGAATTCTTAACACCCAGTACCTGGGAACATGGCCTTGTTTGGAAACAAGGTCTTTGCTGGTATAATCCAGTTAAGATGATGTTGTATCGAATGAGGGTGGGCCCTAATTCAATATGTCTGGTGTCCTTATAAGAAAAGAGATACACAGAGAGAACTGTACATGAGGATGGAGAGGTGTGTACAGGGAGAAGTCACCGTGTTGAGACAGAAATGGAGGTTGGAGCGGTGCAGCCACAAGCCAAGGAGTGCCTGACACCACCAGAAGCCAGAAGAGGCCAAGAAGGACCCTTTCTAGAGCCTTCAGAGGGGGCATGGCCCTGCCGACACCTCAATTTCAGATTTCCAGCCTCCAGAACCATGAGGGAATAGATTTCTGCTATTTTAAACCCACCCGGTTTGTGGTACTTTGCTACGGCAGCCCTAGGAAAATGATGCAGTAAGTAAAACCGGAGACTTCCTTTGATCAATGGAATTTAATCGGAGGCCTGGATGCAAGGAATAAGGACACGGGGTCACGATACAGCCATTTCCTATCAGCTCAACCTCTCCCTTAGGGGATGCAAATCCAGTTAGCCTAGAACCTCACTGCTGGATGCAAACGAAGCTGGAGCCTCATTTCTAACTCTGGAATTAAATTGTTCAACCTTGAGAGTTGGATGGGAGAATTGATAGTTGACGGTGATCTTGCTGGTGCTTGTCGCATATTCCCTGATGAGTGATGACGTGGAGCTGGCAGATGAAGCCACCTCCTCTGGGCATCGACAGCAAAGACCCCAGGCAGTAAAAAAGAAGCACTTTCCGAGCTGTCAGTCAAACCACCATTCTGTCTTCTTGCACAAATGCTCTTTCCTAGCCCAGGTCCTGAGATGCGTAGGTCCTAAGTTGCATGAAGAGATGTCATGGTGGTTATGACCTCTTGCCTCCTTGACATACAGTCCCGGAGCCCAGGCTCTGCCACTACAAAGCAGTCTTGGGCCAGTGACTTTACCCACCCTAGGATGAGCACTCTCATCTGGAAAATGGGACAAGAACAGCGCCTCCCACACTGTGCTGTTGTGAATATCTAATGGAATGCTGGGTTTCAAGCCTGTGGCCTGGTGCTCAGCCCTTCATGAGAATTCCAGGAATAGTTGCTTAAAAGGCCAGGAGCTGCAGCACACAGAGAGAAGAGCCCAGCAATGGAAGAACGGGAGGGCGTGGAAAAAAGCATTGCCTTCTTCACACAGAGACACATGGGGCCAGGGAATCGGGAAGAGCTGACTCCTTTCTGGCTGTGCAATTGTTGAGTCCAATCCCAGCGGCTATTAGCCTCATGGTCATTAAAGCGTTCTCATGAAGATGTCATGAGGCCTTATATCAAGGAAATGATGGATAACGCCCTCTCTTTAAGATGGGATTCATGCAGCACAGCGTAAGAGAACTCAGAGCACCAGTATCTACCCTGGCATTGACAAGGGCATCATTTCTCAGAAGGCATCAGACAACTTCCACCTGCCCTGCCTGGGCCACCACACGCATGCTGCCAGGAAGCAAAGATTGTTGAATCATAAATAAACCCATTGCTCTGAGGGGTGAAAAATAAAACTGTCCTTGTGTGAAATTCAGCCATATATCCAAGGGATTAAGAAATCTATATGAAAAACGTAATTATTTAGTCCAGAAAAATACAGTTTTGAATCTTTGACATCACCACCAAAGATAAAATGAATGTTTACATATTTTATTTCTTTCCATCCATGACAAACCAGTGACACTTACCCAAACACCCAAGATACTCAGAGGTTAAACTCCACAACAACCTAGCAGAACTTACACTGCTTTGGGTATTGAAGTTATCTTTTATCCTATAAGCCTAAAGTCTGTCACGGTCACACTTAACTGTGTGTCACGCCTTGATCCCATTTTAATGAGAGAATCTGTGTGCTGAATACCAAGTCAACAGACTGCAAAAATTCACATCATTTGTACCATATATGCCATTGTTTTTCCAGATTCAAAATTTACTTCTGAAATAAACTGCTATTTCAATCTAAAAATAAAGCCTTGTATGTAAAGTACCCAGCCCAGACCAAGGATTCAGGAAACGTCTGGGGACCTTTCCTTCTTTGCAGCTGCATCAGTTTCCTTGTGTTCAGCAGGAGATCACTGATGACTTGCCATTGTCCCCACTGATGGACCATCTGGAAAACCTTAAGACGTTGTTGCCGCTTCCTCCTTGAAGCGTTCTCTCCTCTCTATTCCCCTTCCCGCCCTCCTCCATACTGCTTATGTACCACCCACATCCCACTCCTGGCCACCCTCCCTGTCCCACCAAAACCACTAGGCTTTCTTGAGGCTCAGGTCCCATCCTTTCCCATTGGTTCATGTTCTCTCTATTAAACTCAACTCAGCCACCCTCTCCCTAGAGCAGTCTTGGAGGCTCCTGCAAGATGAAGAGCAAAGCTTCTTCAACATGGCTTAACTATGCCCCAGCGAGCCTTGCCTGGAGTGTCATCCCTCCCGTGTTCCCCCTGATTTCCTTCCGTAGCCCCCAATCCTGTCAAGCCTGGGGAGAGGCTCCTTTTCTACTCTGAGCCTCCAAAGTGCTTCTCTCCCACTGGAAGAGGACTTCGTGCCTGCTCAACCAGTGCATGTTGGTCCCAATGTGGGAGTGTTGGAGCGGGTTTGCAGAGCAAACCAATGTCAACGAATCAGAGCCCGCAATGACTCTAATTGCCCCACACACACATACACCCCTCCATCCTCAAACACCACAGCTGGCTCAAATGTTGTATTTCCCAAAATGGTTCTGTGCAGGTCCAGTTTTCAACAAGAAGGAAATTCAGAAAAGCAGAGCCCAAGTGACAGGGTCCCACTATTAACCTGAGAACAAGGTGAAGTTACAAACCAATGCAGCCTGAGCTACAACATGGGAAAAAAATCAGAAAATGGGGTGCAAAATGGGTTAGGCCAAAGGTCCATGGAAAAGTCAAGGTTACACCAGCATGAGAGCTTGTCATGCACAGCTTCTCTTACTTCCCCTTCCATGGCATCAAGCAAGTGGCTTGAAAGCGGCCATAGTAGAAGTGTTTACATCATAGCAATTGGCAAACACTACAGATCAGAGTGTTACTTGGTTTTGTTTTTAGGGAGTTGGTTGTTAAACATTTACCAGCATACCTCTGGGGGAAAGGCAGAGTTACGTGGTGAACCAGATGGACTGAAAAACCCTTAGTAAGCTATTGAACCTTGTCGAGCCTCTGTTTTATAATGGGTAATAAGGGATGAGTCACCTTCGAGGGATCCATTCAGATTAAATGCTCTTGTGGTTTAGAGTCCTCAGTACATGGAAGCCCTCTAATAGTTATGACATCCGCCCTCCAGGTGCCATTGAAAGGTGGGTAGAAGCTTCTTTTTCTGAGATCCCCTTGCAGCCATGCCTGGACAGCTTAAAAGAGACATTCAGAGCAGAGCATGCAGCTCAGAAGCAAAGTGAAATTGATTACATATCTATTTATATTTGGTTTCAGTTGTGCTAAAGTCAAGAAGAAAATTTTTACAACTTCTCATGTTTGCCAACTTACTTTTTGAGTGTTTGTTAAAGAGATGGACTTCAAAAAGCCGAGTCATTCTAGGAGGATTTTTTGATAATTGACTTTTCCTCCTTCAGATGTTCAAAGAGGATTTCTGCCGCCATCAAGATAGAGATAAAAAGGAAGTCAAGTGTTTCTGTGCCAAGCCCAGCCTGCCTTGTGAGCAGAGAGGTTATAAGGAGAAGATCGCTGCCCCCGAGTAAAGCTAATCCATCGTTTTCATGTGCAACCTTTACAAATTGTGCCTGGGTGCCCAAGTTTGACTCCCTCTCTCTAGCAGTCTCTGAAAACAAATACAAAGTCTTTCAAGTTCACTCGAAGTCATTATAGCACTTTCCAGAACTGGATCAATTGCCATAACCTGTGTGGGTGTATGAACTATGAAATTCCAAGCACCCTCATGGAGCACAGGGTTGGTAAATCAGCAGAAATTGATTACAAACGCTTTAGAAAAGCGGCCCCTCGTGTATTCAGAGCCTTGACCACAAACAGCAAAATATTATTTATGAGATTTTATTTGATGAAATTGTCTTGTCCGCTAGTGCTGCTTCACTTGGAAACGGCGCTCATCTTGCCATTTAACGAATAACCATGGGGGTTGAGCTTACCAGGTCGTGACTGAGGAAATCAAAAACAACCCGATTGTTCGGATAGATCCAATGTCCATTTCGCATCACAATGAAGATGAGACTTCTGTCTTTCCAAAGGAGCTCACCATGGCTTCTCTTCCCTGGCCACCATGGGTCATATGTTCAGAGCAGGATATTATTTAGAGTCTTTGGGGGTAGGGGGGATTTTTTTGTCCCGCTCACTGCTCCCTTCTCATACCCTATCCCTTGTTCCCTCCCTTTCCCACTTATTGTCTTTTGGATCCTCTTTCTGAGCCAAGTTTATTATGAACCAGGATCTCTGTCCCCTAAAATGTCGGTGGTCCTAATGTGGTCCTCGCTTACCTTGTCAGTTTCTCGGTTTATGTTCTGATATATCTCAAGGCAAGATAATAAGCTCAAGCTTGTGTTCTTTGGGAGGGGAGAAACAAAGAAACAAGGGAGGAAAAAAACCCGACATTAGTGTGCTGACGCCTCTTAGGATGTCTGAGCTGGCTCACGATAAGGAAACCTCTAGAAAGGGGCCCTGCTCTTTGACTCACTCACCCCTCAACCTTTCCTCAAGCCTTCAGCGAGGGCACCTAGCTGACGCTAGAGAAATCAAATTCCTCCTCTGGAAAGCTACATTTGGAAGACGGAGACTTAAGGACTCTGTCACTGAGCTAAGTCACAGCACTCTGCAAAGGAGCATCATGGCTTCTTGAGCTCACATCCCCCAAACAACACTGGTTCTGGCCCTTTTTGATACCTGACTATCCAATATTTTGGGGTGTTCCTTAAGCTACCCTTGTACTTTCCCAATAAATTCCCACTCTTTTTTTTATTACCCCAAGTTAGCCACAGTCTATTTGTATTGCTTGCAAACAAGAGAGCTACAATGAACACAAGAAAATTCAGAGAAAGGAAAAACAATCAAACCAGACTGATGAACAGGACCAGTGATTTCCCGCCGGCTTGTGCTCTGCATGAGGTGAGTGGGAAGAGTCTGTGCTTTGAAATCAGACCTCAGTTTGGATTCTGGCTCAGCTGCTTGTTCACTGAATACTTTAGGGTGAGTTTTCTCATGTCTCTGTGTCTCGATGTCCTCACCTGTAAAATGGGACTAAAACCCCAAAGTCTGGGGGCTGTTTGGGGGCACAGAGTAGGGACTCGAGGATTTCCCTCCAATGGGAAGCCTGAGATGGAGTTGGGCTTGCCCTCCCCGCAGCCCTGCTGGAGCCAGGGAGGTGGTGGCAACGGCAGGGAAGAAGTTGGAGTAGCGCGGACCCCGAAGGAAAGGCGCAGGTTAAGGTCACCCCCAATCATCTCATACCAGGGCTCACTCCCGGGATACCCAGGCCTCTGCTGAATATACCCCCAACACTGAGGAGGGGAGTGCATTGCCCCAGCCCCCAGGTATCCCTTGCAAATGGGAATGTGGGCACCTCCCAGCAAGAACAGGAAGGAGGAGGAAGAAGAACTGGGGGGATGGGTCCCAGATGGCACCCAAAGCCCCCCATCATGACCCGTAGCCTGCGTTTCTAGCGTCCCCATCACTCCAACACCCCAACACTCCTCCAATGCCCAGCGCCCCAGCAAAGTCAGTGGGTAAGAGTCGACTTTGTTTTCCACCAACCCATGGACATTCTCCTCCCACCAACACTCTGAGGTTTGGACATGAAAGCATTGTGCCAAGTGAAAGGAGCCAGACACAAAAGGCCACAGGTGCGTGGTTCCGCTCAGGTGAAATGTCCAGAGCAGGCAAAACCAGACAGACAGACCAGTGGCTGCGTGGGGCAGGGCGGCGGGAAATGGCGAGGGCCCGCCCAACAGGCATGGGGTTCCCTATTGGGATGATGAGATGTTCTCGGACTAGAGATGACAGATGCCTATCTCGGTGAACATACTAAAAAACACTGAATTGTACACTTTAAAAGGGTGGTTTTATGATATATGAATTATATCTCAACTTGAAACTAGAAGGAAAACAGTGGGAAATGGGAAATGAGAGGAAGGGGAAATGGAGGAAAGGAAGCACTGGACTTAGCGGCGTCAGGAAGACGGCGAGGTGGGGATGAGGTGTGATCTCCAAGACCAGCCTCCTGGGTTTGGGTCCCGGCCCCGCCACCTGCAGCCACGCCGTCCCGGGCACGTCCTCCCACCTCTTTTGGCCTCACTCCCCTGGAGGCATTGTAAGGTACAGTTTGGGGATGGTTACAAGGATTAACTAGATAATCTGTATAAAGTGCCTAACATAGTCCTCGGCACCAAGTCAGGGCTCAGTAGATATTTCCGTCTAAGAATGGAGGAAAAAATAAGTTAGAGGGAGAAGAGAGTAAAGGAAGACACGAGGCAGTGCGAAGAGGAGAAGGAGCAGGAGGGGCCGGGGGAGGCAGAGGAGCAAGGTGGGGTGGTTGTCCTCCTCAAGGAGGCATTATGGGTTGGATGGTGTCCCCCCCACCCCAACAAAAGACACGTTCAAGTCCCAAGCCTGGTCTTATGAATGTAACCCAATTTGGAAATAAGGTCTTTGAACTGATCCGTTAAGATGAGGCCAAACTGGAGGAGGCTGGGCCTGATAAGAAGGGAACGTTTGGACAGAGACACAGACGGTCACAGGAGAAGGCCACATGGAGATGGCCGAGGGCCGGGACGCACCCACCAGCCAGCCGAGAAACATGCCGGCAAAGCCCGGGAGCTGGAAGAGCCAAGGAAGGGTTGCTCTCGACACACTCCAGCGGCAGCAGGGCCTGCGTCCACCTCGACGCCAGCCTCCCCGCCTGCAGGGCTCCGAGACTTCATGCCTGCTGTTTTAAGCCACCCTGTGCATGGCACTTGGTTACGGCGGCCACGGGACGCTAAGACAGGTCTGGGAAGGACGGCCGCCCAGAGGGAGGGCAGAGGTGCACGGGGGGTCGGGGTGGGGAGGGCTCCAGGCCGGTCCTCGGCACCGTTCTCTCCATGCCCCCCCCCCCCCCCATGAAGTCCTCAGCGTGCCCCTGGCCTAGAAACAGCTGTGGTGACGCTTCGGCATCAGACTGCATGCCCGCAAAGCCCGGCGAGGCGGGGAGGAAGCCAGGGGAGCAGCGCTTACCGAGCTTCCTGCTGCATGCCCAACACTGGGCGCGTCCGTGTGCAGGAGCTTGGCGGCAGCTGCCCCAGGAGGCCCGCGGTGCGGCACTGCCACCCCATCCTGGGAGGAGGCAGCTGGGGTGCAGGAAAGGCCGAAGGGCGGCCCCACTTCCCTCCCCTGTCCACCCGACAGCATTTCAGAGTCCCTGCCCTGTGCCGGGTCACCTCGCCAGGCTTGTGGGCACGGCAAGGAAAAGACAGCGTGGCTTATGTGCTCCTGGAGGAGGAAAGCCAAGGAAGAGGACATAAACCCAGCAACAGAAGGAGCACAGATTGCGGAAATCATGGGGAAAGAAGGAGCATGTGAGGCAGAGCGGCAAAGCAGGGGCACTGCTTTTGCCAGTGGGCTGTCTGAGGTCAGTGACCTCAGGGGAGGAGATCAGAAGTGTGGAAAGGAGCCCAGCGTGCGAGAGGGTGGGCAGAGGGGCAGGGCCGGCGAGTGCAAAGGCCCTGAGGTAGGCCAGCTCACCTCATGTCATGGATTGAACTGCATTCCCCGAAAAGGTGCCTCGAAGTCCTAATACCTAGGTCCTCAGAATATGACCTTATTTGGAAATAGGGTCAGCAAGGAGGGAATTAGGCAAGATGTGTCCATGGTGGAGAAGGGTAAGCCCTTAAGCCAACATGACCAGTGTCATTGCTACTGGACAAAAGTCATGGATTCTTTTGCCCAGTGAGCTCAGTAACCAATCCCTAAGAAACCAGGTTTCAAAGAGAGAAAAGGTTTATTACTAGGCACATAGTAGGAGAGCAGATGGCCTACTGAACCAAAACCTATCTCCTCGAGTTTAGAGGTTCAAAGCTTTTAAGGATTTTCGCAAGGGAAAATGAACTCATTACAATTTCAAATAGTAAGTTCTAAGCAGAAAAGGATACAGCGTTACCATCATTTCAATAGGAGAACATAACCGGAAAGGAGGGCAGGCAGAGCGATCATTTCAGTACTAAAGGCGTAGGCTGAAAGGAAGGGAGACAAGTCATCTTTCAACAGCAGAGCCCAGCTGATACGATTTACAAATGTCAGGGACTGAAGCTAGCTAAGGGCTGAGTTCAAATCCTTCAGCAGCATTGGGGCCTTTGCCCTACAAGATAAAAGGAGTAACAGCTTGTACAGTCACAGAGGCACAAGATAAGGGCTTTTACAATCAGTTCAGATATCCAGGCAGCTGAAATATAGTTTAGGGATTGCAGCTGTTCCCCTCTGTCTGTTCCAATACATCAGAAAGCAAAACGAAACATCTACATAATGAGTCAGTAATCAAAATCATCCCTTAAATCCTAATTTTTCAGTTACATCCTTATAAGAGGAGGAAACTTGGACACTGTAAGAGTAGAATTAAGTTTCGCTTTCACACAAAAAGGCACAGAATGGGAAAAACAAAACTCACTAAAGGAAGGGCTACAAAACCTGCTCAGACTGGGCTCACAGGCAGGGAAGGAGAGGGCCTCGGACTTAAGCCTAGAATTGGTGCCAGATCCTTATATGGGTAAAAACAAGTTTAAATAAGTAACGGCCAGGGTCACTGGGGTGTGAAGTATAACCAAAAGTGGGAACTTTCAGTGGGAAATTTGAATTAGTTAGGCTACTCGGATAGGCTGTAACCTCTGGAGCATCCAATCAGCGGAGACGCAGGGGCAGGACCTGTGTGTCAAGCTTAGGGTGTAAATCCTGTGGCATTCTGTCACCGGGCAGGCCCGCCACCACGTTTTTGTGGCACGCCCATTCTTGCACGATGGTGAATAAATTCTTTTGTTCTCCACAGCCAAGTGAGCATTTATTGTCTTTCAGGTACAACTTTCTTTCTAAGAGACACTGAGAAGGGAAAAGCAAAACCACAAATTAAATTAAATTTATTTATTTATAATGAGAAAAAAAAACTAAAATAACAAAATACATTTAAAATAAAAGCAACTTGAACCGAGAGGCAGCAGGGAGGATGCCATGCGACCACAGAAGCAGAGCATGCCGGAGTGGCCGGAGGCTGGGAGAGGTCAGGGAGGACTCGCCCTCTATAGGTCTCAGAGGCAGCATGGCCCTGCTGACACCTTGATTTCAGAGGATAAATTTCTGCAGTTGGCAGCTCCCCAGTTTTTGGTTACTTTGTTTAGCAACCTGGCAAACTAAGACACCCTGCATGATAAACATACTCAAACGTCCAATCAATGTCCCTTCCTGGATTAAACACCAGCAAGGGCAGTGTTTGCAGATTGCCCAGTCTAGCCCCTCATCGATGGATGTGCAGTGGCCCCAGGGAAGGAGCGTCCACACAGTCTCCAAGATCCAGGTAACTTACATTCTCATCAGTTGCACGCAACCCTGTCAGGGTGGCCTGTCCTTGTAGCCAGTGCAGTGTTCGAGTCTTACAACTGATGCCTCATAAATTTGCCTCGTTGGCCCTTATCTCAAGGGTCCTCCCAGCTTCCCTCCAGGGAGGCCTGTCTCCACTCTCTGTATCCCCCGCGCCAGGCTTAGAGGAGGTGAGTTCATGAGGAAACTGTGCCATTGGCTCTTCTGTGCTTGCAGAGTGAGGTGGCATGGAAAAGTGGGAAAGCCCCAGCTTTGGTGTCAGGGAGACCCAGACTCAAGCCCCAACACTATCTGCTGGTGCCTGTGTAATTTGGGGCTCATTGCTTAGCCAAGCCCCATCCCCTAGTCTGAGAAATGGGTCTCGTGCTGAATCCCCGTGGCTTCCTTGTGAGCAGAAAATGAGATAATGTTGGCAAAGCAACAGGCCTACGCTACGGTAAGTTAAAAATAATAATAATAGACTTCCGGGTCAAGATGGCGGCTTAACAAGGTGCACATTTTAGTTCGTCCTCCAGAACAACTACTAAATAACCAGGAACAGTACAGAACAGCTCCCGGAGCCACAATAGTGACCAGACACACAGTGTACCCCAGTCTGGACCAGCTGGACCGGCTGCGAGCACCACCCAGAACCGTGAGTTCCCAAAGCTATGGCGGCCAGTGCCCCTCCCCCACAGGCCACTTCCCAGAGGGGAAAGGAAAGGACTTTACCAGCAGCAGGGACTGGGCACAATCAACGCCAATTGTGGAACTAATTAACAAATTCTGACTACTAAAAATAGGCCCCCAGCTTAGGTGAACCTGATCAAAGCGGAGGTTGCTCATTTTTGCCCCGGCGAAAAGGAGGCAGGACTGACAGAAAAAGGGGGGAAAAAAGAAGAAGGAAACAGAGGTTTTTGTGGCTGTGTATCTACAAAGGCTTGACTGCCTCTGGATATAGTGGCAGGACTTTTCAGGCTGCAACTGCCCCAGGCATAGGCAGAAGTGAGCTCTTTGGGGGGCTTGTCTGGAGCCTGTGCCTTCCCCAGGTGAGGGGTGAAGCCCCACCCAGGTGGAATCCCTCCATCAAGGAATTCAGACACCAGGGCTTGGTAATTTGAAGCCATTAAAACCAGCCTACAACCTCTCCTCTGTCTCCACCACGCCCCCAGCAGGGAGAGTCTGCCAAAGTTAAAGGTACCACATCATCTTATGCTGGTGGGACCTGTAGTCAGACAAGCGCCACATACTAGGCAGGATAAGAAAAACAGAGTCCAGAGACTTCACAGGAAAGTCTTTCAACCTGCTGGGTCTCACCCTAAGGGAAAACCGACGCAGGTGACTCTTTCCTCCTGATAGGAGGCCAGTTTGGTCTGGGAAAATCTGGCTGGGGTCTATAATATCTAAGTAGACCTGCCTAAGTGTGTGTGGGGAGGGGGGAAGGCACCACACAAGCAGGGCAAGAAACAAGAAAACAAGAACTGAAAAATTCTCCTCTGTTAAACAAAACTTAAGCTAAAGGTCCAGATAAAGCTGAACAGAATGTCAAAGAACAGATAGACAACAAATTCATCCAGCAAGAAAACCCTAGATAAAAGAAGCAAAAGCAATCTCCAGAATAAACTAATTAAGGTAACTAAATGCCTAGACGCCAGCAAAAAAATAACAAATCACACTAGGAAAATTGAAGATATGGCCCAGTCAAAGGAACAAACCAACAATTCAAATGACATACAGGAGCTGAAACAATTAATTCAGAATGTACAAACAGACATGGAAAACCTCATCAAAAACAAAATCAATGAATTGAGGGAGGATATAAAGAAGGCAAGGAAAGAACAAAAAGAAGAAACTGAAAGTCTGAAAAAACAAATCACAGAACTTATGGGAATGAAATACATGGTAGAAGAGATGAAAAAAACAATGGAAACCTACAATGGTAGATTTCGAGAGACAGAACATAGGATTTCAAAACCGGAGGACGGAACATCTGAAATCCGACAAGAAACAGAAACTATAGGGAAAAAAATGGGAAAATATGAGCAGGGACTCAGGGAATTGAATGATAATATGAAGCACACAAATATACGTGTTGTGGGTGTCCCAGAAGGAGAAGAGAAGGGAAAAGGAGGAGAAAAACTAATGGAGGAAATTATCACTGAAAATTTCCCAACTCTTATGAAAGACTTACAATTACAGATCCAAGAAGTACAGCATACCCCAAAGAGAATAGATCCAAATAGACATACTCCAAGACATTTAATAATCAGAATGTCAGAGGTCAAAGAAAAAGAGAGGATCTTGAAAGCAGCAAGAGAAAATTAATCCATCACATACAAGGGAAGCCCAGTAACACTATGCGCAGATCTCTCAGCAGAAACCATGGAGGCGAGAAGACAGTGGGATAATGTATTTAAATTATTAAAAGAGAAAAACTGCCAACCAAGAATTCTATATCCAGCAAAATTGTCTTTCAAAAATGAGGGAGAAATTAAAACATTTTCAGACAAAAAAATCACTGAGAGAATTTGTGACCAAGAGACCAGCTCTACAAGAAATACTAAAGGGAACACTAGAGACAGATACGAAGACAGAAGAGAGAAGTGTGGAGAAGAGTGTAGAAAGGAAGTCTATGAGTAAAGGTAAAAAGAAGGAAAATTAGATATGACATATAAAATCCAGAAGGCAAAATAGTAGAAGAAAGTACTACCCATGCAGTAATAACACTGAATTTTAATGGATTAAACTCTCCAATCAAAAGACATAGTCTGGCAGAATGGATTAAAAAACAGGACCCATCTATATGCTGTCTCTACTCAAATGACACAAGGCCAAGGACACAAATGGACATTTACACACCAGTGTGTATAGCAGCATTATTAACAATTACCAAGACATGGAAACAGCCAAAATGTCCATCAACAGACAGCTGGCTAAACAAACTGTGGCATTTACATAAGATGGAATATTATGCAGCTGTAAGACAGAATAAAGTTATGAAGTATGTAACAACATGAATGGACCTTAAGGACATTATGCTGAGTGAGATTAGCCAGAAACAAAAGGACAAATACTGTATGGTCTCACTGATATGAACTGACATTAGTGAATAAACTTGGAATATCTCCTTGGTAGCAGAGACCATCAGGAGATAGAAATAGGGTAAGATATTGGGTAATTGGAACTGAAGGGATACAGATTGTGCAACAGGACTGAATATAAAAACTCAGAAATGGACAGCACAATTTTATCTAACTGTAATATAATTATGTTAAAACACTGAATGAAGCTGCATGTGAGAATGATAGAGGGAGGAGGGCTGGGGACATAAATGAAATAACAAAGAAAGATAGACGATAAAGATTGAGATGGTATAATCTAGGAATGCCTAGAGTGTATAATGATAGTGAGTAAATGTACAAATTTAAAAAATGTTTTTGCATGAGGAAGAACAAAAGAATGTCATTACTGCAGTGTGCTGAAAATAGATGGTACTTAATATTTTAAAATTTCAACTAATGTGTGAGACTAAAGCAAGAAATGTTTATTTGGTACAAATCCATACTTTGACTAGCGCATCTCCTAATATAACTTATTAGACAGTTGATTGAACACCTTAAGTACATGGAACTTTGTATAGGACATGAGATTTTGTTGGTTTGTCCAGGTGATGCCCTGATGAATCCCAGAGTGATTTGATCAGTGAGTGGAAAAGTATTTGCAAAGTCCCCTTTGGGGAATGGTGAGAACCGGGGAAAACTCAACTTCCCCAAGTTGAATTTTTTTTTTTATTAATTAAAAAAAATTAACTAACACAACATTTAGAAATCATTCCATTCTACATATGCAATCAGTAATTCTTAATATCATCACATAGATGTATGATCATCATTTCTTAGTACATATGCATCGATTTAGAAAAAGAAATAGCAAGACAACAGAAAAAGAAATAAAATGATAATATAGAGAAAAAATAAAAATAAAAATAAAAAATACAAAAATATGTAAGAAAAAAAACTATAGCTCAGATGCAGCTTCATTCAGTGTTTTAACATAATTACATTACAATTAGGTAGTATTGTGCTGCCCATTTTTTTTTTTTTTTAGAAATCATACCATTCTACATACGCAATCAGTAATTCTTAACATCATCACTTAGATGCATGATCATCGTTTCTTAGTACATTTGCATCGGTTTAGAAGAACTAGCAATATAACCGAAAAAGATATAGAATGTTAATATAGAGAAAAAAATAAAAGTAATAATAGTAAGAACAAAACAAAACAAAACAAAACAAAAACCTATAGCTCGGATACAGCTTCGTTCAGTGTTTTAACATGATTATTTTACAATTAGGTATTATTGTGCTGTCCATTTTTGAGTTTTTGTATCTAGTCCTATTGCACAATCTGTATCCCATCAGCTTCGATTACCCATTATCTTACCCTGTTTCTAACTCCTGCTGAACTCTGTTACCAATGACATATTCCAAGTTTATTCTCGAGTGTCGATTCACATCATTGGGACCATACAGTATTTGTCTTTTAGTTTTTGGCTAGACTCACTCAGCATAATGTTCTCTAGGTCCATCCATGTTATTACATGTTTCATAAGTTTATCCTGCCTTAAAGCTGCATAATATTCCATCGTATGTATATACCACAGTTTGTTTAGCCACTCGTCTGTTGATGGACATTTTGGCTGTTTCCATCTCTTTGCAATTGTAAATAACGCTGCTATAAACATTGGTGTGCAAATGTCCGTTTGAGTTTTTGCCCTTAATTCCTTTGAGTAGATTCCCAGCACCAAGTTGAATTTTTGATATTCTCACAAGCAGTGTGGACAGCCAAAGCTATAGGCTGAGCCCCCAGTCTTGGGGTTTGTTCATATGAAACTTAACCCCACAGGGGATAGGTCAAGCCTACTTAAAATTAAGCCTAAGAGTCACCCCCAAGAGAACCTCTTTTTGTTGCTCAGATGTGGCCTCTCTCTCCAGCCAATACAGCGAGCAGACTTACCACCCTCCCCCGTCTACGTGGGACATGACTACCAGAGGTGTGTATCTTCCTGGCAACGTGGGACAGAAATCCCAGAATGAGCTGAGATTTAGCATCAAGGGATTGAGAAAAACCCTAGAATGAGCTGAGACCCAGCATCAAGGGACTGAGAAAACCTTCTGGACCAAAAGGGGGAAGAGTGAAATGAGACAAAGTGTCAATGGCTGAGAGATTCCAAACAGAGTCGAGAGGTTATCCTGGAGGTTATTCTTATGCATTAATTAGATATCACCTTGTTATCCAAGATGTAATGGAGAGGCTGGAGGGAACTGCCTGAAAATGTAGAGCTGTGTTCCAGTAGCCATGTTTCTTGATGATGAATGATATAGCTTTCACAATGTGACTGTGTGATTGTGAAAACCTTGTGTCTGATGCTCCTTTTATCTACCTTGTCAACAGGTGAGAGAAACATATGGAATAAAAATAAATAATAGGGGGAACAAAAGTTAAAATAGATTTAGTTTGAAATGCTAGTGATCAATGAAAGGGATCAGTAAGGGGTATGGCCTGTAAAATTTTTTTTTTCTATTTGTTTTATTTTTCTGTTGTCATTTTATTTCTTTTTCTGAATTGATGCTAATGTTCTGAGAAATGATCTTGATGATGAATATGCAACTATGTGATGATATTGTGAATTGCTGAGTGTATGTGTTGGAAATGTTTGTTTCTTGTAATTTTTTTTAATTAATAAAAAATTTTTTAAAAAGATGTAATGGAGAGGCTGGAGGGAACTGTCTGAAAATGTAGAGCTGTGTTCCAGTAGCCATGTTTCTTGAGGATGATTGAGTAATGATACAGCTGTCACAGTGTGACTGTGTGATTGGGAAAACCTTGTGTCTGATGCTCCTTTTATCTACCTTGTCAACAAACAAGTAGAACATATGGAATAAAAATAAATAATAGGGGGAACAAATGTTAAAATAAATTTAGTTTGAAATGCTAGTGATAAATGAGGGTGAAGGGTAAGGGGTATGGTATGTATAATCTTTTTTTTTCTGTTATTGTTTTATTTCTTTTTCTGTTGTCTTTTTATTTCTTTTTCTGAATTGATGCAAATGTTCTAAGAAATGATGAATATGCAACTATGTGATGATATTGATATACATGTAGAACAGAATTATATGTTAATGTTTTTGTTTGTTTGTTCTTAATTTTTTTAATTAATAAATAAATTTAAAATAATAATAATAATAACAACATTGTGGGATTGACAGTGCCTTCCTGACCAAAAGGGGGAAAAGAAATGTAACAAAATAAGAGAGCGCAAATAGAGTTTAGGCTACCCTGGAGGCTACTCTTATGCAAGCTTCAGCTAGATATTGCTAATTGCCATGGTTTACCAAACCCCAACCAACTTCATTCCTTTTAACCCTAAAAAATATCTAGGGCTCTGAGATTCTACAAGAGTTTCCTGCACTAAGTTTACTTTTCAGAGACCTATAACCTCCAAATGGTCCCTAGGCTAGATAAGTCCTAAAACCCAGAGGGGCCAGCCTCTCCAGAACATCAACTAGTTCCATCCCCTTATCCCATGTTATCGACAGCCCCTTCCAGCATGAACTAGTTAGAATGCACATAGTTCAAACACCCCTAAAGAGTGGGAGGAAAGGTCAGAGGAGAAGGAGAAGTTATAACAGAAGATAGGACTTAACAAATGAACATGACTGCTGAATCACTATATTGCTATTTCTTTTAGTCTCCAGTGTTTTGGAGCAGCTAGAAGGAAAAACCTGAAACTTATAGAACTGTAACCCATACTAAACTTTGAAATCTGTTCCATAACTACTTGTTAAAGTGTACTTTGAAATTAAAAAAGAAAAAATCCAAAAAGAAATGAGCTCCCAAGCCATAAGAAGACACAGAGGAAACTTGAATGCATATTGCAAAGTGAAAAAAGCCAGTCTGAAAAGCCTGCAAGCTAAAAGATCCCAACCAGACGACATTCTGGAAAAGGCAAAACTATACAGAAAGAAAAAGATCAGAGGTTGCCTAGGGTTTGCCGGGGGGAGGGGGATGAATAGGTGGAACACAGGGCATTTTTAGGGCAGGGAAATAATTCTGTGGGGGATACATGGCATGATGCGTTTGTCAAAACCCTTAGAACTGTACAAAACAAAGGGCAAACCCTCCTGCTGAAGGGAGATTTTAGTTAATAATGATGTATCCATATTGGTCCTTCAATTGTAGCAAAGATATTACACACATGCAAGGTGTTAATAATAAGGGAAACTGGGGGGGCAGGATATGGGGGAACTATACTTTCTGTGCATTTTTTCTGTAAATTTACAAGTGCTCTAAAAATAGGTGTGTTTTTTTTTTTATCATGGCATTGTGAATGTTTTTAACCAACGTACTCTGAGCACTTTACTCTGTGCCTGCACCAGGCTTTTCACTTTGGGGGCCTCTTTTAATCCTCGCATCCAGAGGAACTAATCTTGTCTCCACTTGGCAGCTAAGGAAAGGAATGCTCAGAGAGGTTAAGTAACTTGTGTGCGGTCACACAGCTGTAAACAGTTAATAAACAGGGTCTGACTCCAAATCCGCCCACCCTGTCTGCTCCTAGTAAGTGGAGGGGAAGGAGGGGTGGGCTACGTGCTGTTTTCAGCAAATGATCTCTTTCCTTTCCCCATCACCTTGACGACATCAGCCGAGCCGGGACTGCTGTCTGCTGGCCCTTTCCGACATGCATTTGTTCTGTGTGAGCACACACACACATGCACGCTTTCTCTTTTGAAGGGATTCATAAATTCCAGTAAAAGAGAAGGATTCAATTCACTTTCATTCTCTTCCCCCCACCCCGCCCTGCCCCATGCTGTGCTAGTTAATAGGCATCGGCGCTCTCTGCTCCTGCCCTGCTCCCCCAAACGCGGGAAGCTGTCCCAAAGCCTCCAACAACACATCCCCCACCCTCCCTCTCACACCGCGGGGGGTACCTCCTGGAAGCCAGAGTTGCGGGAGCGATGCTTTCATCAGGGAAGCACACCAGGCCCCTGACAGGTCAGAGGGAACGGATGCTCTCGCTCTCCACTCTGTTAACATAATGAGGGGATAACCTGATATTTAAATCGCAGCCAACGCGGTAAATCTGCATTGTCAGCCGTCAGCGTGATTTACAAAATAACTTTAAAATGCATGAACCTTCTTCTTTATGAAGCACTGGGGTGCTAAGTTAACTTCTAAATATTTTATCACCCAAGGGGGGGGCGGTTTTCTTTGCAGCCATCAATCAGCGAGCCGGCCCAGGCGTGAGGTGTCTTCACTTCACTAAGACCCCCCCCCATTATCACAGGTGCAGGGCATTCTTGGGGTGGGGGTGGGAGTGGGGGCTCTGGGTTTATTTTGTCTCTGGTCATTTCAATAATGCTTTTTCACCATCTTTCCGGAGAAACGGCTAATGCGGGCATCTCCAGCAGACTGTAAATGTCCCCACATTCACTAGACCTGAGATACAGGCATTGACTCTGACTTCGCAGGGTCCCCTCTGCAGCGGGGGTGGGAATAGGATGCTCTCAGAAGAGGGCTTTAGAGAGCACTTGGGAGCGACCACAGCATCTCCAGCATCTTTGCTACCTGGAAGAGAATGCCCATGGTCAAGGTGAGAAGCGAGGATAACCAAAGACCTTCGATCGCTCTGGGAAGAGAAGCAGGTTGGCTTTGTGGATCTATCCAGCCCCCTATCGGGGGTCCTGATCAGAACCTTTCTGGAACAACGGTACTCAACATCGAGCCCCAGGGTTGGAAACTTGATCTGGCCCATCTGGGGCAAGCCACCTTCTCGTGATGGTGCCTTAGCCGGAACCACAGGACTCTGCAGGGTCTACTGAGGACAAGCAGCTCTTTTTGCAGGCCATTCTGAGCTGGCAAGGTGCATGCTGGGAGCTGCAGATGGTCATCTTCACCTCCATCCAGGAAAATGATGCCGACGCAGAAGACATCAGAGCCGAGAGCCCAACAGCAGCGTCTGGGCATCTCGATCCAGCTGAGCCTGAAGCCAAGTGTGACGCTGCAACTCTGCAGTTCTCTAATCAAAAAAAGAGCCCCTTTTTGTTTAAAACAAGCTGGACCTGATTTTCCTGACCGCTGAAGTGGCTTAAGTGGCTTGATGAGTGTGAAACCAGTTCACAAACCACTAAGGCAAGACAAATCCAGGTCTGAATGAGGACCTTGCCACTCGCCACCTTAGTGTCCACTCATGCCTGCTATGCGCACCAAATCCACCAGCAAGTCCTGTCCTCTCGAGGCCTTAAAGCATATCCAGAATCTTCCATTTCCTCCCAAATCCAGTACCACCACCTCCACCTGTGCTGGTTTGAATCTGTGGTGGACCCCAGAAAAGCCATGTCCTTTAATCCTCATTCAGTATTGCTGGCTGGGAGCTTTTGATTGTTCCTATGGAGATGTGACCCACTGTGGATGGTCACTTTTGATTAGATGGTTTCCATGGCGATGTGTCTCCATGCATTCAAGGTGGGGATGCTCACTGGAGCCCTTTAAGAAGGAACCATTTTGGAAACAGCCGCAGAGCCCACACAGCCAGAGACCTTTGGAGATGAAGAAGGAAAACACCCCCAGGGACCTTCGTGAAACAAGAAGCCTGGAGAGGAAGTTAGCAGACATCGCCACGTTCACCATGTGCCTTTCCAGTTGAGAGAGAAACCCTGAATGTCATCGGCCTTCTTGGACCAAAGTATCTTTCCTGGATGCCTTAGATTGGACATTTCTTTAGCCTTGCTTTAGTTGGGACATTTTCATGGCCTTAGAACTGTGGACTTGCAACTTAATAAATTCCCCCTTTTAAAAGTCATTTTGTTCCTGGTATACCACATTCTGGCAGCTAACAAACTAGAACACCACCCAAGCCTCCTTCACTTCTCAAGTGGTCAATTGCCACAGCCACCTCTTGCGTCCTGTGCAATGTAATTCAGGGTCTTCCTCTCCCACTTGGAATGAGAGTCACCACGTGGCAGCCTCCCTCTTGTCATTTAGGTCTTAACTTGTTATCTCCTCAAAGAGGCTTTCCTTGACTGCTTCCACCCCAAATAACAACCTTCCCTCCAGCCACTCTTTGCTACATCAGTCTGTTTTAATTTTGTGCATTGAAAACTGAGACCATCTCATTAATTTTCTGATTTTATTTTTTGTCTGTCTTTCCCCATTAGAATAGAAGCCGCATAGGAGCATCCATTGAATCCACTTGTCCAGGCCTGTGGTCAGCTGAATAACGGCCCCCAGAGATGTCCATGTAATAATACGTGGACCCTGTGAATTTGTTCCTGTTCATGGTGGAGGAACTTGGCAGATGTGTTTAAGGATCTTGAGATAAGGGGGTGATCTGGGATTATAGGGAGAGACACAGTGTAATCACAGGGTCTTTATAAAACAGAGAAAGGAGGGCCACATGAAGATGAACTCACAACCAGAGATTGAGAGAGAGAGATCTGAAGAGGATATGTTGCTGAGTTTTTAAACTGGAGGAAGGGGCCACAAGCCAAAGAATGCAGGAGGCTCCTAGAGCTGGGGAAGGTGAGTAGAGATTTTCTCCCAGAGCCCACCTTGGTCATAACCCGAGATCACTTATGAAGCACCAGCACAATTCATGACACTTTCAAAGGTTCTTAAGAAATCTTAGTTCTGATAGTAGTTGGGGCTTCAGCAGAGACACAAGAAACACAGCAATGCGAACAAAACGCTAGCTCATTGTCCTCTCATGTCACTGCTCCAGATGTACAGACATGGCTCGGAGCGTGAGCAGGGCGTCCAGGGAGTACTGGGTGCCAGAGACCCAGTCCTGCCTGGCTCTACCCCGTGGGGCCTCACACAGATCTGACCACCCTCTGGGCCTCCAGTTCCCCACCTCCAGAACTAGGGGACCCGTCCATAGGCGGCTCAGGACTCTTTCCATTTCCACAGTCCAGCGTGGGAAAGGGTGGGGGGAGCAGGGTTTCCCTTGGGAGAGTGTAGTCAGTCAATGAAAGGAGGAAGGCGGGGAGAGAGGGAGACAAGAGAGAGAAAAAGAAAGGAAGGAAAGGAAAGGTACAGGAAGGGAAGGGACAAGAAGGCAGGGAAGGGAATGGAAAGGGAGGGGAAGGGAGGGGAGTAAAGGAGAGGGAAGGGGAGGGAAGGAAAAGGAAGGAAGGAAAGGGAAGGGAACAGAGAAGAAGGAAAATAAACAAAGATGAGAAGGAAAGAAAGGAAAAGGAAGGGAGAAAGAGAGGGAGGGAGGAAGAAGGAAGGGAGGAAGGAAAGACTAATGGATCGTTTTGGAAAAATGCTGATGCATTAAGCATAATATTTTGAAATTTTAGACCACAACACTACTCTTGATATAGTTACTTATTACACGGTGCTGGTGTGCAGTTTGAATCACAAATTGCATACTAATAGCCTAATTCATAAGCCGTTGACATTCTTTATGAGTCCTTAGCATTCAGAAATGAAGAATTTGTGTTCAAAATATAATTTGCATTGCAAAATTCAATAATTTAGTTTCTCGTATTCATTAATGCCTAAAACCACAACACATAACTTATCCCATTCCAAATCCCTCTTTAGGACACTGAGAAAAGAAGTGTTTCCACCAAGAGATCAAGTACAGCTTTTTATGGGTGCATTTGGACCGGCTCCGAGAGGACCAGGGGAGGGGAAGCCACACAGGCACTTCCCCCTGAAGGAGTTTGCTTCAGTCAGACAACAGAGCATGGGCACTTCTCAGGCTCAGGGTTTCCTCATCTCAGGAACCCAATCCAAGGCTAAGATTCTTACCGAGAGAGTTCTGAAATTTTTCGTTAAACAGTCAGTGAAGTGATTGGTGTGACATTCAGTACAATGGTCCATGGAACACTCAATGGAATGGTCTGTAGGACCTTCAGAAATATCATCAACCAGCTATTGAATGGAAAGGTCTGTAGAGCAGCCCAGGAGCTAGAAATGGGGAGCATTCTCTTGGCAGTTACCTTCAGGACCACCTTCCAACCCCCGTCGTGAGGTTGAGAATCTGCCTCACATATATGAAGTTCCAAGTTGGAGCCATGGCATCTCGAGCTGTTTTTGTTTTCTAACACAAGGTAGGCTCTGAAAGAAAGAAAAGAGAGAGAGAGATTGCTCACGGAAGAGTCACAGCAATGCTGACCTCGCTCAGATGCCCCTTAAGGGCAGGGCTTTCAGGGCACTTCCTGGGGTTCAGCTCCAAACCACCCAGCTTTTGGTTTGATGGATTTTATTGGAATTTGGGGGACAATCCTCAGATGTGCTAGTGTAAACCTTTTCTTTCAGAGCAACACATAGTTACTGGGTCAAACCAGAACCTTACAGAGCCCAGACCTGAGTACCAGGACAAGGAAATTGAACAAACACAATTCCTGGAGTTGACAGTCCTGGGTCTTAATTCTCACTTTGCCTCCCCAGCTTGTGGTGTGAACTTGTCCGAATCATCCCCTCTCTCTGAGACTTGAAAGAGGGAAGTTTGAATGTCATGATCTCAAAAGACTCTTTCAACACCAAACCCTCTAGAATTTCAGGATCTGGCCCAAACTGGACACTGGTCGCTACTGTTTTGGTGAGCCTGCTTCCCAGAGCTGCTGTCCAAGCTGCCAAAAGGTCAAAGACCGGCGGGCCGCGGTGGCTCAGCGGGCAAAGTGCTTGCCTGCTATGCCGGAGGACCTCGGTTCGATTCCCGGCCCCAGCCCATGTAACAAAAACGGAGAAACAGAATACAATAAAACAAGAAAATGTTTAAAGATGTTTCCCTTTCTTCCTTCCTTCCTTCCTTCTATCCTTCCTTCCTTCTCTCTGTCTTTCCTTTAAAAAAAAAAAAAAAAAAAAAAAAGGTCAAAGACCAAACACCTCATTACAACGTAAGCTCCATTACAAGGGACCAAAAGCATGTCATTCAGCGCTCCATACCAGCATACAGCCTGCTTATCCTCAGTGCCCAAGAAATAATCATTCATTCACTCAGCAGTCAAAGGCCCTGCGGCCGGAATGTGCTGTCTGTGTCCATGGAAGACGAGCGAGTCCCGCGCGGATGGTCTTACGAGCGAGGAGAGTGGGAGAGAGCTCAGGAGAGCAGGCAGGAGGGTGTCCTGTCGGCCTTCTCGGTGTCGTAAGATGCCGTTCTGGGTGTCGTAGGGAACGATGGGAAGTTTTAAGCAGGTGGCTGGCACGACCTGGTTCCTAGTTTTAAGGGTCCCACTGGATGCTGCATGGAAAATTGAATTATTGAACGAACTGAGTACAAAGCACCTACTATGTGTTCCTTGGAAAAGTCCGTCTCAGAGGGCGACACCCACCCATGAGCGTGTCGTAGTCCGGCTGCTGCTCGTGTCTGCCCAGGAAAGCCGTCTCACCCTGCGGGCACCTGACACCCCTTCACAAAGCTTCAGGCGACTCTCGTTTTGCGACGTGCTCGACTCCCACCTCCCATCCCCACAAACCCGGCAGCCCCGGAATGAGGACGAGCGATTCGTCAGTGGATCTAAAATATTTATTGTGCACATTTTAAAGGCCAAAGTGCTACATCATCGAGCTCAGCCCAAGCGGGGACAAGGCTTCACAGCGTGGATGACAGAGATGAGGATACACTGGACGGAATTACAGACGATTCATCTGTGCAAACGCAACTCTTCGGCGGGGACTGCAGGCTCACTTACACACCACAGACAAACCAGGCTCCTAATGACCACCATTAAAATTTAATACAATTTACTTTTTAAAAAAAATGGAATTCCTTGCGTACAATATAGCTTTCATCTATCCCACGGGGGAGAATGTGAGAGGTGGGGATTGGAGGAATGGAGGGTCTGGGCTTGTTTCGAGGGCAAGTCTTGAGCTAAACTCCTGAGAAGACTCTCTGTAAGACACCTCCATTCGTAGAAGCTCCCCTATCCTGGAAGCAGCACCATTTTCCCTTTGGGGGATGGAGAAATGCATGCAATGGGAAAACGTCATTGGTAGGAGGCAGAGGCCATGGTGGGCAAAGTGGGCAGGGCTTCGAGCAGGTCATTTAGCCATCTCTAATCTCAGGACCCTCATTCTATAAATGAGGGTGAAAGAAGGTCTGATTCAGGAGTTGTGCTGAGAATTGAACAGGGCAGGGCATGCAACATACTGAGGATCAAGCTTGGCCCATGGTCAACGGTGAGCTCGTCCCCCCATCACTACTGCCATTACAACTGCTGCACTGCTTGACACTGGCTGTGGGCCTCTGGGAGAACCTCCTAACCTTTCTGTACTATGGGGTGCCCTGGCTCACCAGGGCTGCTATGACAAACACCACCACACTGGCTGACTCAAACAGCCAGCGTCCATTGTCTAGTCCACTGTCCATTTGAAGGCCGAAAGTCCCAACATGCTGTCAGCAACGCCACACTGTCCCCCATCAGTAGCGATCTGGTGGTGGCTGTCCTCGGGCACACAGCCAGCCCTCTCCTGTGTCTGACCCGCTGGTTTCCAGTGACTTCCAGCTCCTACATCTCCAGATTTCTTCTGACTTCCACATCCTAGGTCTCCTGTCATAGAGATTAAGCCTGTTCTAGTTTGCTAGCTGCCAGAATGCACCATACCAGAAACGGAATGGCTTTTAAAAAGTGGAATGTAATAAGTTGCTAGTTTACAGTTCTAAGGCCGAAAAAATGTCCCAATTAAAACAAGTCTATAGAAATGTCCAGTCTGAGGCATCCAGGGAAAGATACCTTGGTTCAAGAAGGCTGATGAAGTTCAGGGTTTCTCTCTCAAGTGAGAAGGCACATGGTGAACACAGCATCATCATGCTGTCTAACTGTCACAGCATCATCTAGATGTCTCTCCGGCTTCCTGTTTCATGAAGCTCCCTGGGAGGTGTTTTCCTTCTTCATCTCCAAAGGTCCCTGGCTTATGGACTCTCTGCTTCGTGGTGCTGCAGCATTCTCTGCTCTCTCAGAATCTCATTCTCCAAAATGTTTCATCTTTTATAGGATTCCAGTAAACCAATCAAGACCCACCCAAATGGGTGAAAACACACATCTCCCCCAACCCAGCTTAACAACCACTCTTGATTAGGTTACATCTCCGGGGAGATGATCTAATTATATACAGTATTGAATAGGGATTATTCTGCCTCTACAAAATGGGATTTTGATTAAAGCATGGCTTTTCGAGGGGACATGGATCCTTTCAAACCAGCACAAAGCCCCACCCTGATTCAGTTTGGCTGCATATGAGATAATAATGACACCTTCAAAAGCTCCTATTGACAAATGAGCTCACGCCCAGGGGAACGCGGAGTAGCCTCGGGACATCCTCTGTGGGGCACACGTGTCCGTCGCTGACGTGGGCTTATGACCGCTGGTGGCAAGACCAGACCCGGGAAGGAGAACGCGGTGTGCACGCTGGGCAGGCTGACCCCTCCGGCCCCACCGCCGTCAGCCGCTCCAGACACCGACCTCATCCTCAGCCAGGATTTACAGGGAACAAACAGGGACTGCTGCTAAGACGTTGTCGGAGGGGTGGGGAGTGAGCTGCTGGGGGGTCCGCGGGACGTCCCACTGGCCACCCGTCTGCCCTGCCTGATCCCTGAGGCTCTCTAAGCCCCAGTGACCCCGATAAATAAACTGGGGGTCGTAGCGGATCTGCATATTTCATTAGAGCTGTTAAATGAAATACAGTAAGAGATATTAAGACGCTAGAAAGGGTTAAAAGTTCCAGATAAATATAAGATGTGGATGTTATTGTTGATTAAGTAGAGAAGAAGTTTGTCTTATCATTGTAGTGATTCCTCTAGCCCTGAGATAGCAGATAAATCAGAGAAACGTCCAGTCAGAGTGAAACATGGATCTCCAGGAACTAGGGTGCAGTTTCCTCGGGATTTTTTTTTTTTTTTTTCGTTTTGTAGTCTTTGCTGAAAGACATTTGAACTGAAGTTAATAATTGAAACGTAATGAATAATTGCAGTTTGGGGTCCATAGCACAATAATAATTGCCAGTTTATTACTTTTTTAATATATTTGCTGGGTATTAATAACGTTGAAATAATGCAAGAAGATCATGGGAAATAAATGAGATATACCACTTGTCAAGAAAAAAAAAAAAAAAAACGAATTTCCAAACTGTAGGCGCTGCTCTTATGAGTTCTATGACGAATGCAGCATTGCCCCAAATTCTTCATCTTGAAGACGTCACCTGCAAATGTTTGCCGGATGTAATTTCGGCCAGTTCCTCTAGCTCTCTGCCTAGCAACATATTCAAGCCATTCCATTGAGCCTTCTGCTCTCACCTCACCCAATCCCTCGCTGCCACCCCTGGCCTCTTCACCAATCACGCAGCTCCCCTAGCCCCCACCTAGCGCTAGCCTCCACCTAGCGACTTCTGACCTCACATCACACCACTCTCTTCTCGCTCTCTGATAGGCTCAACCTTCATTACAACACCCATTTCATTCGCCAATCACAGCCTTCCCCAACTCCCCCTCCCTATTTCCGCCACCCCGCTATATAAACCTCTGCACTTCCTATAATAAACGTTCGATGTGTAACGCTACTCGTTCCCGCGACTCTTCCTTTAAGCGTCGCGCGCCTTCACACGCCTTCGAGCCCCCGGGACCGAAAGCAGATCGCGACTGCCCGAGTTCCCCGTTCGCTGAGAGACAGACCCCAAGTGGGAGCACCGGACCGGACCGGCTCCCGCAAATGTTGGTTCCCGCAGAATTCTCATCCAGTCAAATAAAGCCAGAGGCTCACTGCACAGACCGTGCCTTACGTGCTCCTTGGGGTGTGAGGAGCTCGATGTCACGCAAGGTCCCCGAGCTGGGGATAAGAATTCCTGGATTTGAGCCTTGGTTTTTTGGTCGGTTTTTGGACAAATCTTCCTGCTCCCCAAGGTCCTCATGTCCTCACTGTAAAACGAAAGACAAAACCATGAAAATGGAACAAGGAGTTCAGCCTAAATCCTGGGTCCCAAAATTTTCATCACACACACACAAAAAAAAATTTATTACTTTCTCCCCCAGGAGCTGCATGTTTGAAAGCTTGGCTTGTAATAGTTGAGAAGCAGTTAAGTCCACCAAGTGCTGTCCTCTCTGACATGTCCTTTGTAGGACCTGGTAATGGATTTGACAGTGTGCCCCAAAAATCCGCGTCCACCCAGAACCTCCGAATGTGACCCTGTTTGGAAATAGGGTGTTTGAAGATTTAATTAGTAAAGGATTTTGAGATGAAATCATCCTATATTTAGGGTGGACCCTAAATCCAATGACTGGTGTCCTGTAAGGAGAGGCAAGGGCACTGTGACACACAGAGGAGAAGCCCTGTGAAGATGGAGGTAGAGATTGGAGGGATGCTGCCACAAGCCAAGGGGCTCCAGGCACCCCAGAGGCTGGGAGAGGCCAGGAAGGACCCTGGAGGCTTCACGGGGAGCCTTGCCAACACCGTGGTTTCAGCCTTCTGGCCTCCAGAATTGTGAGAGAATAAGTAAGAAGCCCCTGGTTTGCGGTACTTTGTGAGGGAGGCCCTAGGACACTAAGAGAGGCCTTAGCACGCATCACCTCTAAAAGGAGAGGGTTGACGTGGCATCTCAACACTGGGGGACCGTGCCTGGCTATGGGGAGGGTCACAGCTTGTTCATTACTACAATCAGCTTAAGGAGTGAAATCTGCAAATGACTTTCCAAGAAGAATTAGAGCAGATTTGCAGGACCCTCTGACAAAGCTGTTCTGGCTCATTTGTGTTCAGACACAATTCCTTTTGTTGGCTGCCATGTCCTGAGCTGGACATGAGGCAAAGGGAAGGACAGCGGAAGAGCTGGGACTGTCCTTCACGCAGGGGTATGTGCTCCGTCCTCAACCTGTCCTGAGAGGCGGTGTGCTGAGATGGCCATTGGTTGCTTTCAAAACAAAGACAATGTTTCCTTTTTCCGGTTATGAGAATGATGCATTTTATTTTTAATAAAAAAATATAAAGTAAAAAAAATCATAATAAAATCACCACCTGAATATAGCTAATGCTAATATTTTTATATTATAACTTTTATTGATATTCTCAATTCATATAAATAACCACATAGACATGTAGGCTAAGTTTTACACAAACACTATATTATACGTGTTAGATTATACTCTGGTTTTGCTTTTTTTCTCAATTCTATACTAAGCCAGGAACTTTTTTCCATGACAACAAAGACTTGCAAAAGTTTTGCATTGTATTGATTCACTGTCAGTCATTCACTGTTGACATCCATATAGCTATTTTTTAAAAAAGCAACTGTGAAAAAGAGTAAGAAAGGTTTTTATGTACCTATATGGAGCAATCTCCAAGATAGGTTGTTAAGTGTAAAAAGCAAAGTTAGAACACTATTTACTTTGCTCCCATTTGCCTAAAAAAAAAAACCAGAAAGAAAGAAATTTGGGGGCAGATTTTTCATTATATATCCAATTGTACCTTCTGAATTTTAAACCATAAGCTTGCATTAACATGGACAAAACACATGTGCTTATGATTCTTTGCTTTATACACTTCATTGTCTATACATGCATGCACATACACACACACACGTGCACACAGCCGATTCTTACCATGTGCAATAGCTATGTTCTATAATGTCACTGCAAACACTGCATACTGAACCACTGTTTTAGGAGAAATACAGAGTTAGCTTCCTTCAAGCCTCTGATCCCAACATTTTTGTCAACTAACACATAACTCTCTGTTTAAAGACACCTTACTATATACTGATCTTTCATTAGCATCGAATTCACAGCTGGCAGTACTGCCACTCCTGCTGAGCAGTGCTTATCTAACGTATGCATTCTCTCCGGGAGCACAACACAGCCTTCTCAAAATCTGCAAAACTAGACAGCACTTCGGCACTACGCTTGGGGATTATTTTAAATGGCAAAGTCACCAAGGAGAAACACAAAAATGTAGGAAACATGGCACTAAATATACCACAAAAAAAGGAACTTGCTTCCAGAATGAGCGCTGAAGCATGAAAGCAGAGCATGGTCTTATTCTACCTCAGCTGGGAACTTGCCTATCGGGCAACTCAAATTTTCCATCCCTGTGCATGTGTCCATGAATGACCTTGAAAGCTCGACAAGTACTGATTTGGGTGTAACAAGTAAATTTGGCACATAGGCAAATTCACAAATACAGATAATGAGGATCAATTGTATGTATGTATATATATTTCTAAAAGAATGTGTCCATTATGCAAACTATATCATCTTTAGTGTCTACATTTGTGATTTTGAAAAATATTTCATCACTGCATCCCCAGCCCCTAGCCAAGTGCTTGGGATATAAGGAAGACCTCAGTTGGTTAATGGATAACTTAATGGTTTATCAATAAATTCTAGTCATTACAAATATCACATTTATGATTTTTTGTAATTGCTTCTATTCTTTGCTCATTAGGCTTTGGGCCGCTATCTGGGAATTGCCATGGAAGCATATCACATATGGGAACCCAGTCCAGCCTCATGTGTGGCAGCGAATGGAATGTTTGAGGGTCTCTGGGGCAATTTTTCCCAGGATCCTTGTGGCTGGTACAACCCAGAATTCTGAGATGGGATCTGAAGCACACACGATTCAGAGAGAAGGTGGCTGTTTCCTCTGAGAAGGGAGTCGGAGTGGATGGAGGGAGAAGAGGGGGTGAGGCTGGTGGAGGGAAGTTACATCCAGGGACCCGAGCAGAGGCCTCCACTGAGTCTGAATGAAGCAGAGAGAGAAGGAAACCTTCCTGAGAGGAAGCATCTGGAGGGCTGGGGGCAATTGCTCTGGTAAATGTGCCTGGTGCTGGGACCATTTTTCTAGGTTCTTCATCTTGCTAGGAGAGGTAGAACATCCTCAGTGAGGGACAGGAGTTCTGGCCCACCTCAGTGGGAATCCCAGCTTCGTCACTCAGCTGCTCAGTAATTGCTACTTAAGCTCAATCGCCTCACCTGGAAAATAGGGGTGACAATGATTGCACCATACGCCTCAAATGAAGTCAGCATGAAAAATGCCTGGCATATGCTAAGCACTCAGAAAAGTCTCAGCTATTATTATGCTATAGTTATAGCCATTTCACCCATAGTTGAGGAGTTAGTGAAAGATTCGGAGAAAGACCGGGAAACCCAGGAGTTGGCAGGGATAGAGGAAGCAGAACGAGAGCTGAGAACAGTGAGGTTCATTTCATCCATTCAACCCATTTTTATGGTCCCCTCACTTGTCTCAGCATTGTGCTAGGTACCTGAGAACCAGTGGCAATAAAAACAGACACCATTCCGGCCTCTTGGAGCTTATTGTTTGGTGGGAGAGACAGACATGAATGAAATTGTATAAGTAAATGGAAAGTTGATACAGGGACAAGTGCTAGGGAAGAGAGATGTAAGGTGTTTTGAGAACTGATAACCAGAGGACTTGGTCTAATGAAAGGGGTCAGGGCAGGCTTCTCTGAGGGATGATTTCACCAAAATGTGAAGGATGGTTTAAGTGAAGAGGTGGGGCAGCAGATGCAAAGTCTCCATGGTAGGAGGGAACTTCATATGTATAAGGAGCTGGAAGAAATTCAAAGCTTCTGGAGACAGGCTACAGAAGGGAGCATGAAGTGAAGTGAGGCCAAGGGCTAAGTATGGGTCAGCCCCATGCAGGGCTGGAGACAGAAATAACCAGAGATGTGAAAACAAAGATCATATATCAGTCACATACTATCTCTGGCTCTGCATGGAGTATGTCACATCATCTCATCTAAACTCATGGCAACATCACGAAATCAGTGCTATTATTTATTATCTCCATTTTACAAATGAGGACACAGGCTAAAGAAAGATGACATTGCCATGACTTGGGCCAATTATGTCTAATTCCAAAGCCCTTGCAGGACTTCTGATCAAAAAGATGGTGGTGTAAGACATTCCATGGTGCTGTTTCCCAAAGATTCTTTGAAAATCTAGCAAAAACCAGCAAAGCCATTTTCCTCAAAACTCCAGAAAACAAAGGGTCACAGTAACCATGCAAGTGCTACATCCAGAAAACATAGCTTTAAAAATCGTAGGAAAAGTGTGACCTTGATTTCCCTTCCTCCATCCCCAGCACAATGAAGAGCTAGCCTGTGCCCCCAGTGAGGTCCAGGGACCTGTTCTGGAGAGGGCAGAGTAACCCCTAACATATACTGGAGTGCCTGTATGTTGGCGCCAAACGATTGTGTGGTAACCTGAGACACTGACCAGGAAATCCTCTCTGGATCATATTCCCAGAAATTGCCTCGCAGGCTGCAAACTGCTAAAGCAGTATAAGAAATAGTTAAGTCACATTGGCCTGAGCAAGGGGTTGCCAGTTTTAGGACATACAATGGAGCTCCCAGGAGGGGTAGAATGTCTTGTTCCATGGGGAATAGAGGGGATATTTGGATTCCTGTAAATGAGGGAATTTCCAAGGCCACAAGTAAACACAAGCCCAGGACAAGATGCAGGTTCAGAAAAGGTGGAGAGGACCCTACCCTTCACTCTCTCCTGTGGTTAATTTCCTTGATAGAAGGGCTCAACTCTGAAGGAAAACACCAGCCAAAGCAAAGCCAATTTGCAAAGACTGTGAAAGGTGTTTTTGGGTTTGGTTTATTTGGTTCTGTTAGCTCCTGGCACTCAAGGAAACATCTGTCATATCACTAACTGGATTCAAACTTAAGGAACAGACTATTCAGGAAATAAATCCCAGAGTTCACACATTAAAATGCACAGTATGCACAAAAGATTACAAGTTAAACAAAGAAATGGATACTAATGACTTATCCAATGGAACAAGATAAAAGCAGAAACCATCAATGAAGAAGACAGACTTTGGACATACTGAACAAAGACTTTCAAAAAATGATCTTAAATATGTTCAAGAAGATAAAGGAAAACATGGGGAAAGAGCAAAACGATATCAGGAAAATGATGACTGAAGGATGTGAGAATTGTGAAAGAGATAAAAATTTTTTAAAGGAACCAAACAGAAATACTGTAGATGAAGACCACAATAACAAAAATGAAAAAACTCCTTTAGGGGGTTTCAGCAGCACATTTGAGCTGGCAGAAGAGAGAATCAGTGAAGTTGAAGACAAGACAATTGAAATGACTCAGACCGAAGAGGGGAAAGAAAGAAGAATGAAAAACTTGAACAGATACTAAGAGTACTGTAAGACACCATTGAGCATATAAATATTTGCATTAAGGGAGACCCAGAAGAAGGAAAAGAGAAAGGGTCAGAAGGAATATTCAAAGAAATAATGGCAGAAAACTTACCAAATGCAACTAAAGACAAGAATATACACATTCAAGAATCCTAATGAACCCCAAACAGGATAAACTTAAAGAGAACCATATCCAGACACATAGTAATCAAATTTTTGAAAGACAACGGTAAGGAGAGAGTTTTGAAAACTGCAGGAGAAAAGCAGCATGTTATGTACAAGGAAGCCCCAAGAAGATTAAGTGACTTCTCATCAGAAACCATGTAAGCAAGAAGGCAGTGGGAGGAAATAAAGGGCTGAAAGAAAACAATTGCCCAACCAAGAATTCCACACCCAGCGAAGATGTCTTTAAAAAATGAGGAAGAGACTAAGACATTTCCAGATGAACAAAAGCTGAGGGAGTTCACACCACTAGACCTGCCCTACAAGCAATGCTGAAGGGAACCCTTCAGACTGAAAGGAAAGAACATTAGACAGCAGATCAAAGTGGAATAAAGAAATAAAGACCTCCAGTAAAGGTAACCTTATTATTATTTTTTTTTTTTTGGTGTGGAAAGCAATATGGTGGTCTCTCAAAAGGTTAAATATAAAATCACCATATTCCTGGCAATTCTACTCCCAGATATATGTCCAAAGAAACTGAAAACAGGGCCACAAAGAGACCACTGTACATCACTGTTCACAGCAGGATAGTCACAGTAGCTAAAGGTGACAACAATGCAAGAGGACACATCAACAAATGACTAAGCAAAACATGGTATACACATACAATTGGATATTATTCAACCGTAAGAAAAAGTGAATTTATGAGACAGCTTGCAACACAATGAGCCTTGAAAGCATTATGCTGAGTGAAATAAACCAGACATAAAAGGAGAAATACCGTATGATGTCATTTGTAAGAAATGTCTAAAAATAGCAAATTCACAGATACAGGAAGTAGATGAGAGGTTACCAGGGGATGGGAAGAGAGGGGAAGGGGAAGGTTTTTTTTTTTTCAGTGAGGGTAGAATGCAAAAAAAATAAATAAATAAATAAAAAGTTAAAAAAATACACCAGTCATTGGATTTTAGGATGATTTCATTTCAAGATGTAAATCTGCAAAGACCCTATTTCCAAATAAGATCACATTCTAAGGCTCTGGGTGAGTGCACATGGATTTTGGGGGGAAACTGTTCAACCCATTATGGTGGGCATAATATGACCACAGATATAACCCAGTACCACCCCAGGCAACACAGGATCATACCCCAGGATAGAGAAAATGAAAGTACTTTGTCAACAAGGATGTATATTACGGCACAAGAGGCAATTAAGATGATTGTGGGGCTCAAGGGAGGGACACATCTCCGTGAAATCATTGCTTTCTCGAAGCAGTTCCTCCCTCTGCTCTGACAGGAAGCCCCATTCTACCAGCCCGACATCTGAACTATATTTGATGTTTCAAAAATAATTAATTGTGTCAGTTTTATTAATGTTTTAAAGTACAAATTAAAAACATGACAAATCAGTGAGTAACAGCAGTCTGTTTTAATGAAAATTTCATACTCTACATCAATAAATCATAGACCAGAGAACCCAGTGAGGACCACAGTATTTCTTGCCTGTCAGTGTAGGGGTTACTGGAGTTTACCAAAGTGACTTGGCTGAAGGGATCTACTTTGGAAGGGGGAAGATTCTGGAATTCTTCAGGACTCAAGAAACCAGACTTGGGGAGGAGAAGAGGGGGAGGATCTGGCCACAACAGTGGTAACTTGGAGAGACACAGCCCAGTGAACCCACATGGACTTGCTCTCAGAAGTGGACACCAGGACTCCGTGGCGCTTGTGGGAAACCACCTAATATTAGGGTGAAATGCAGAAGGAAGATAACATTTCCCAGGCAAGAGGAGGTGTCCACTTTGCTCTCCGTGATTGAAATCATGAGTGTGTCCAGGACAGGGATCCCTTGTCTTGCTCAAGGAAGACATGAACTCAGACCCCTCCCACCTCCACCCCCATGGTTTCCTTTGCTCTCGACTCTGTTCCAATGTTAGGGCACGTTCCCAAACATTTTGTCCACTATATCTTCCAGAATGTTTCCCTTTTTTTGAAGTCTTACAAGAGATGCCTTGTCTTGCTCCTGGATAGCAATAAGCCAAATCCATTGGTTTCATGTTTTTAAAGAAATCAGGGAGACTCAATGTTCTCCCCCCACCTTCCAAGGCAGGTTTTAATCCAAAGCCTGCTCTTCTCATCAACACCATCTTGGAAAACCTTCATATTCAATTTGGGTCCGTTCACGTCAGGGACGAGGTTGAAAAGGCAGATTCCTGGGCCAGGGCCTTGTAAATGCTGATTCCGAGGCTTGGGGATGGCAAAGAAGGACAGGACTGGGTCTTTTCCACAAGCATCCCACATGAGTCTAATGCCAGAGGTTTGCAGACCACACTGAAAAACCCCAGGAGAGAACACGGGGCCTGGAGCCTGGGTATTTGGGGAAACCGGAATAATTCAGAGCAGAAACATCTCAGTTCCAACTTCTCAGTCCTCCTGGCCCTCCCCACACCCTCCCTCTTCACCAGAGTTTAGCAAACCTCGTCTTCAGAGGCCAGATTGAAATGCCAGAATGTATGGAGATTAATCACAGAATAATACAAACTGCCGCTTATCATCTCGCATACATTTGACATAATTACCCTACAAGCAACATGAAAATGTTATACTGTAATAACTCCCAGCCAGAAGAAAAAGCGGTGTTGCTGATAACATGAAAATAGAGAAGAATACAGAACAGAGCCCTTTGAAAACTTTTAATTAATTTTTCCCCCTTTCAGCATAATTGATGTCAGTTCAGGCTTCAGTGTTTCCAAAGTGTTTAGCCTTGTAGCAAAGAAATTTAGGGCCAGCGTGGATTAACTACAGAGCAAAGCTGTGTTCATTGGGGGAACCAAAGAGTGGCCATGAAGGAAAGTCTCTGCATTTCTCAAAGGCATAACTTAGACTCGGATGCATCCCAGTGAAAACTCTTGCATATCTACCCTTTGCCTGCCCTACAGACCCGAACTCCAAAGTCCTTTGATGCTCTTTGAGACCCAAACATCAAGGTTCTTTGATGCCAAGACATTTGCTAGTTTACCTCGTTAATTTCATCTCTTGCCACTCTCCCACAAGCCCCAGCCTTACTGAATTGATTGCAATGGTCCAATGCATTCCATTCTCATCCCTCCAACCCTACCCACACGTCGCGCCAACTTCCAAAAGTCCCCTCCCCGTTTCTGTGTCTCCAGATTTCTTCACCTGGCCAACTCAACTCATTCTTTCAAAACTTAAGCTCTGATATCTTCTCCAGAAAGCTCGCACACTCACCCACAGCTGAGGTTTCTGCCTTGGGCTCCCAAAGCCTCCTGCTCTTCCCTCTAGCACAGACTTTATCACACACTATTGAATTGGTCTGTTTTATAACCTCTTCCCTCTATTAGAATGTGAACTGTCTCATTCATTTCTGCAGGCTGAGCATCCACACACTGTCAAGGGTAGAGTATGTGCTCAGAGACTATTTGGAAACTAAACAAATAAATGTTCTCCATAGTTGCTACTTTAACACTTTGTTGATACCCTTTGTATAGGAACCTTGACAGTTAAATTCCTTATATGAAACCATTTAACTTTCTTGATGAACTGCTATGATTCATTGGTCAAATTGACTTAAATAATCCAATATTTCCCTTTTTGCCTGGACTGCCAGGAAGCTCAAAGCTAAATGCCATACTTAATGACAATGATGATATTAGCCTAGGTTTTTTGCTGATTAATTTCCTTGTTTCCTCTGTTTTGTTGTTACTGTTTCTATTCGCAAGTTACTGTCCTTATTTCCTTTTATATCCAATATTTATATTGCAAGGGAGCTTATGTGATGAGCTGCAAAGGATAAGTCAAGGACACACCCTCGAATGCTCATTCTAAGTACACGTGCTGGATAAATAGGCATGCATAACTTGTCTAAGCAGTAAACAAATATCCAGCAAATATTTGTTGAGCATTCACTATGAGCCATTAAAGTAGGTCCTAAACTACAGGGAAGGAAAAACACAGTTCTCACGTCCAAGGACGTGTCTACTGGGAAACAGATAGGTGTGTGATTACAGCACAGCGCAGGAATCTGCCATGATGGAGGTGCGCCCTGGAGGCCATGGAAACGGGAAAAGCAAAACTGGAGACTTCCTGGGGAAGTTTGGGGATGCTTCCCAGGGGAAGTAGGATTTCATAGCGGAAGAAACCTGAGCTGCACTTCAAGAACATCGAGTGATTTGATATTGCTAGAGGGTCCCATGTGGACGGAGCTTGATGGAAAAACAGCCTGTTGAGATAATTAAATGAGGATCACAAAACACACAGAGGTGGGTCTTGCTGATAGGCTCAGATTCTGTTCTATAGGCCAGTGGCCTGGAAATCCCTTTTCAATGTCCAGTAACGCCATGGTAAGAGCTGTCTTTTCCGTGCAGATTGACTAAGAAAACACATGATGATGAAAGTCATAAGCTCAGCGATGCATTTAAATTAATTTGTACTTTGTTCAATCCAATCAAATCTACAGGCACATGAAAAATGACTGCATGCAGCAAAACATAAGTTATCCTCCGAATAGATATAAAGAAGATGCAAGCATACGTATTCCGTGCTTACTCTGCTCCCTGATATTTTACACTGGATGCTCGGGGTGAAATGTGGGTAGTGCACTATGTGCTCACTCTGTGATGATTACAAACCTGTAGACTGGTTTTATTGGATGCATCGCTCTTTTGCTTAATTAGGCCTTTGTTGCACCTTTCATCCTCTCTTTGTAATTGTTCTCTTTCTTCAGTGTTCTTTATCAATATTCCTTTGTTGTTCAGATATATTTTGATGTGTTCTCCTAATTCCATAGTCCTCAACTTGAGCGTGCATTAGAATCACCTGGATTCCTTGTCAAGACACGATTGCTTAGCAGCACTGCCAGGGTTTCCCATTCAGTAGACGTGCGGTGAGAACCAAAAACGTGCGTTTCCAACAAATCTCCAGGCGATGCAGGTGTGGCTGATCCAGGCACCACACTTTGAGAACCACTGTTTTCCATTAAGTTCCTTCTCCCGCTTTACTAGCAGCTCATCTATTATTTCTTGGGTTTCTCACATACTTTTACTCTTTCTTAAATTTACAAACCTTTGATTGAACAAAGAAATGCTGAAAAATGCATAAAACGATTTGATGAAGAACACAAACTCCCGAAAGTGCACTCATTTCTCAGGAACGCATTTCCATGCCGCATTCTGATTAAGATGGATGGCGCACGCATCACAGAAATTCTTAACTCATTTCAAACTATTAAGTAAATAAATGCTCGCTAACTCACATAATTTGCATTACCTCTAACTGTCACGTCGGTGGAAGCATTTATAAACGAGCAGCCAGGAATTTTGTGTGGCCACTCTGTGCTTGCAGATTTGTTAGCTGGATGGATTCGAAGAAAAGACACAGCCAACTGAACCTTGGGGAAACATCTCCAAGCATTTTATAAAAAGAGCTGCACATACAAGACCCACCAGTATATGTATTTGGTCGATATGCAACAGCTGGCGTGCGTGTGCAGGTGTGTGCTCACGGCTGAGCGGCAACCACTGCTGTGGGCAAGGGGAAGTCACTGCGGAGTTTTTGAGCAGAGATGAGATGTGTCCTGACCTGTGCATTAAAGACATCATCCTGGCAGCTGCACGGAAGGTGGGGAGCAAGGAAAGGCAGGATCCGTCCACAGGGTTTCTTCAAGGGGTTGCCTTTACAAAGTACCATAAACCAGGTGGTGAGAAATTTATGGTCTCACCATTCTGGAGGCCAGAAGTCTGAAGTCAAGGTATCAGCAGGGCTGGGCTCCCTCCTGGGGAGAATCCTCGCTTGCCTTGCCTCTTGCTAGCTTCTGGTGTTTGCCACCATCCCTTGTTCTTCCTTGACTTGCAGCTGCAGCGTTCCATCGCTGCCTCCATCGTCATGCGGCCATCTTCTCTATGGGCTGTCCCTCCCCTTCTTCTGAGGACACCAGTCCTATGGGATGAAGGACCACCCTACTCTCGTATGACCTCACCTTAATTTAATTAATTCCATCTCCAAGGACCCTATTTCCAAATAGTGTCCTTAAACCTGGGATTTAAGACGTCAACATATGTTTCTTGGGGGGGACACAATCCAACCCATAACAGGTTAAATGAGAACTCCACTCCAGGACCCATCTCTGTGGTGGCCTTCCCTTGTCAGCCTGAAATGCATCCCCATTGCCCTTGGAAGGCCAAACTTTCTTCCCTGTGCACAAAAGACGGTTGCCACTGTCTGCCCAGACAGGGCGTGACCTTTGTGTGACCTCCACGCCAGGCTGAGGTCCAGCAGATATTTAATTAGCATGACAGACTTTTATCGGGAGGCCGTGAGGACAAGTGCACAGCTGAGCATCCCCACTTTTAATTGCCAAGCATGAGAGGCCCCACATCCTTCGGGTGAACCTGTGGCTTGCTCTTCTGAACTCCAACATCTGGATTTGCCAGGACCATGGAAATTAATCCCAGCCCAGCTGATGGGATTCCCAGGCAAGAGACCCTGGCCAGAGCATTTGGCCAGACCTTTTAATTTTTCCATTGAAAGGAAAATGTGAGCCCTATACCCTCTGAGATGCCGCATGCAAGACCCCAGAAAAGCCTGGTCTTAAAGTAAATGTCAGATGTCTGAGTTTGACTCCAAGTCCCGGTACCTACTCACCATGTAACCCCGACTGAGCAGGCGCCTTACCCTCCGCGCAGTTCCATCTCCTCATTTGTGAGGCCGTGGTAAGAGTGCCTGCCTCTCGGGGTTGGTGCCAGACAATGGTCGGACGGGTTGGCACACGCCTGGCCCTTAGCAAACTCTCCACAGCTACAATCCACACCTCCTGAGCTCCAAGTGGTGCTTACATTATTTCCCACAGACTGGGCCAGTGGTTCTCAAATGCCATCATTTAGGTCCAGGCAGATCTATGGCAAACTTTCTCATTATCGTCCCCCTAAGGAGATTTTTAGACTCTTTTCTCCTAATTGCCTCTCCCGCGAAATATTATAATAGCACAGGTACACTGTGGCCCTTAGATATTCCCTGACTGGTGGCCCACTCAGGGAATACTTAAGATCTTTTCCACCCCCAAAAACCCAATTGTTACCCCCACTGATAACACATGATCTAATCCACAGTGAATTGAAAACAGTAAGAAAAATGTACACTGGATTTTCACAAGTCTAAATGTTCAATTTAAAGTTCAACCTTTTCTTCCAAGGTATTTCCCTTCCAGTGTAGATTTGTGTGTGTGTGTGTGTTCGCGAATGTTTTGGGTGGTTACTTAATTGATGGACTCAACAAAATTAAAAGTGGGTAACAGATATGGGTCCCCCCAAATTTTTTTCTATTCTGTGGTGTTCATTCCCTAAGATGGTCATAACAAAGTACTACAACCTGGATGGCTGAAAATAACTGCAATCTATTCTCTCAGGATCCTGGAGGAGAGAAGTCTGAAGTCCAGGTCTTGACAGTGTTGGGTCCTTCTGAAGGTTCCAAGGGAGAATCTGAGCCAGGCCTCTCTCCAAGCTCCTGGGGGCTGCCTCCACCATTGGCTTTCCTTGGCTTGTAGACACATCAATTCAGCCTCTGCCTCCATCATCCCATGGGACCCTCGTACCCATGTCTGTCTGTGTCTCTGTGTGTCCTCGCCTCTTCTTCTAAGCGCACCACCTACAGTGGATTTGGGCCCATACTTATCCAGTATGACCCCATGTGACTAAACTCATTACATCTTCAAATGTAACTTGCCTTTGTGTTGTTTTTCCAAATAAGGTCACGCTCCAAGGATCTGGACGGACGTGCATTTGGAGGTGGGAGGACATTATATAACCCCGGATGCCTATGAAATCTGGAATCTGGTTCCCTCTGAGTTCTCCAGCCCTCAGGACATGAAGGCATGCCACCTGCTGCCCACCGTCACAGCCACACTCGCCCATGGCTGTCGGGGAGACTCCCCTGCCCCTGTCCCGCCTTCCCAGCCGGGCCCACAGGTAGAAATGTCCAGCGCTCTCCTCAGGAGGCAATCGCAGTAGGAGACGCTTGATTCAAACGTTCTCAGTGCACCTAGTCTACACCTCCCTCGCCTGTGCTTGGCGCTTGGAGGTAGGGAGAGGAGCAGAATGTGGAACCAGCATTCAAGGGGCAGCTGCCGTCTCCCTTCTTCGTGCTCCCTCACTCTTCTCTCCCTCTGTTGAGCCTCCACTCTGTGCCTCCTGGAAACATGCTTGGGTCTCCAGCTCTGGAGGAACTTTCTCTCAGAGGGGAGGATGGCTTGAATTCTGATAAAGTTCTTCACACTATTATACTTACAATAATATTTAAGAGTAAAAAATAAAGATGAAAATAATCATGATCAGTTGAAAAGAGCAATGCATAAGAAGATGAAAATGGGGAATTTCACGAACAAAGAACTGGTTCCAAACTCAGCTCCCTGGTGGCCAAAGCAAAGAGAGAAACTCCATCCGTTGACAAGTGTCCCTGGATCTTTGGATTAAATCTTGCTGGAAGTTGAAGAGAAACATTGTTTTTTTTCTGTCCCTGAGGTATGAGAGAAATTCTTCTCCCAGAGTCTCATAAGGAATGGCACAGCTGACACTGTGGAGGCATCTAAAGCAATATCCTCAAACCAAATGCAAAAATGAGTTCCTTAGAGGAGCTTCTACTGGGCTGCTCCATTCAAACCAGAGGCAAAGCAAGTGAAAGCCATCATTGCAATGGCCAAAAACAGGAAACAACCCAGATGTCCTTTGATGGGTGAGTGGATGAACGAACCGTGGCCCAACTCCACCAGGGAATAGAGTCACCAGTAAAATGTCACCAGCTACGGACACCTGCCACACCTGGGACGGTTCTCAAGGGCATGACGTGGAGCGGGAAAATGCCCCTCTCAAGAGCGACAAGACAGAGGTGTGGCACTAGCGATGCAACATCTCAACGCGGCTCACAGATGGAGAGCAGATTCGTGGTTGGCAGGGGTCACAGATGGGGCCAGGGGGCGCCTGGGAAAGCGCAGCTCTGTGTCTTGATTGTAGCAATGGCTGCACGAAACTATGCATCGGGGAGAAATGAGCAGAGCTGCCCTCACACGCACAGAGACAGAGATGAGTGCGTGTAAAACTAAGGTGTGTGGTCTAGCACACAACCACACACCAGTGTCGTTTTTGAACCAGCATCCTGATTTTGATGATGCTCCTCAGTCACCTGAGTGGTACTCTTCGGGAAGCTGGGGGAAAGGTTCAAGGGACTCTCGGTGCCACTTTTTGAAACGTCCTGTGAGTCTACAGCTATTTCAAAATAAAAACATTTTTTAAAAATTAAAATGGAATGCAGCAGCTGTTAGGTACATCCCCCCCCACCCACCCCTCCCAGGCTCTCCGACTCTGAGAGCTCTGCCTTGTGGCTTCAAGGTGGGGGGGCCCTGTGTTCTCGGGGTGCCACACCCCCACACCCCTCACTACCCCCACCCACCCCCACCCTCCTGCCTGCTCTGGAGCCCCGGCCCTCCCGGCAGCCAGGCCAGCCCAGTGGCCGCTGCGATCGATCGTGGGGCCGCAGGGCTCTTCCCACTTCAACTGTCTGTACCGCACCCTCCCCCAGTGACCGCCATCCTTTCATCCCTGTCCCGCGATGGTTCCTGCTGGTCACTGGCTAATCGGACCAAGGTACCTGCTTCCCGCCGGGACTTCTTCCGACTCCCCATCTTTTCCTCTGCCGCTCGGCCTGCGGGAGCGCCCACCGGAGGACCGCCCTCCACGGCGGCGCCCACCGCTGTTCTCAGAACCCCTCTGCCCACACTGCGGCTTAGCCCTGGGAGCCTCCTACTTTCCAAACCAAAACTTAAGGCCCTTGATTGAACTGCCAACATTCCCCAAAACGCAGAAGCTGGAATTCCAGAAAACCTGACCTCACATGGGCCCCGAGGGTTACACGTGGCCACGGAACATCCTTTCAGGAGAATGCAAACAGCCCGGAGCCCACAGACCAGGGAGATGGGTGCAAAGGACGTCAGCTGGGGCTGGGACAGCTGCCCGTGGGCTCCCCGTGGGGCCACGTGGGCGTCCATCAGAGCATGGTGGCTGGGTTCTAAAGCAAGGGCAGTGAGAGGGAGAGGGGGAGACAGGGGGAGAGGGGGAGAGAAAGGAGAGAGAGAGAGAGAGAGAGAGAGAGAGAGAGAGAGAGAGGAGACAGACACCTAGGAGGAGAGAAAACCAGGCAAAAGCTGTATCACCTTTTATGACTTAGTCACTTCCAGCACATTCTATTCATTAGAAGCAATTGGCCAAGGCCAGCCCACATTTAAGATGAGGGGATGGACTCCATCTTTCTATGGAAAGAGTGGCCAAGAATCTGTGGACATATATATTTTTTTATCATTCCGTTCTACATATATAATCAGTAATTCACAATATCATCTCATAGAAGCATATTCATCATCATGATCATTTCTTGGAACATTTGCATCTATTCAGAAAAAGAAATAAAAAGAAAACAGGAAAAATTCATACATACCATTACCCCCCACCCCTTCCCCTCACCGATCACCAACATTTCAATCTAAATTTATCTTAACATTTGTTCCCCCTATTATTCATCTTTATCCCATATGTTTTACTCATCTGTTGATAAGGTAGATAAAAGGAGCATCAGACACAAGGTTTTCACAATCACACAGACACATTGTGAAAGCTATGTCATTATACAATCATCATCAAGAAACATGGCTACTGGAACACAGCTCTGCATTTTCAGGCAGTTCCTTCCAGCCTCTCCATTACATCTTGACTAACAAGATCATATCTATGTTATGCGTAAGAATAACCTCCAGGATAACCTCTCGACTTTGTTTGGAATCTCTCAGCCATTGACACTTACGTGGACAATTTTTAAACCACCCCCTGTGCACTCGGGTTCAGTGTTACAAATATGAAGACATCCTCCGTGCCCGGTTCTTTACTAACACCAGGAAGACAAACGTGGGCAATTCATGTGGAAAATGCATTTAAAGAACAACCCCACAGTCGAAGCACTTGGGTGTGTTTCCCTACTTATCCCAATTGTAATTTTATGATGATTTCCGTGAATCTTTCATCTCTTTGAAAAAAGATTCCAAAGCACCTTCGTTCCTCAGCAGTGCTTTTGTGCACAGGACCCCCGTAGAGCTGGGCAAGTTGGGCACTGCACAGGACGCCCTCCAGGAGGCCACAGCGGGGGGTGAAATCTGTGTCCTGGTGCAAAAGGATGTTTCCTGGTTCCACCTCCAAAACCAGCTTAGGAGGCCCCCTTTACTGATTGGCACAAAGGTGCCGTATGGGCTGGTGAAGGCCTTGTTTATATAAGTGGGTACTTCAGTGAGATCTGAAGACACGCCTGAGGCTGGAAGGGGAACAAGCAGATGCGGGAAGGTGAAGGGAAAACCGGCATCCACTTACCCATGCTTGTGTGCCTTTATTGGAAGAGCTAAGTGGATATGAGACTAGAAAGAAATGCACCCAAATATTAGCAGGCGTTATCCCTGGGTGGTGAGTTGCAAATCTTTATTCTTTTCCTGTGCTTACATGCATTTTCCAAATTTTCCACAGTCTGAAATTAATATTAAAATATTTTTAAAGTCCCCCAAGTCTACATGTTAAGCTGTACCTCTCACGCTATTGGGGGGATGGAGCAGAAAAAGTCTCCTGTACTGAGGTGGTCAGTACAATCCTCCTGGTCTTAGTTCTCATCTTGGGTAGCTGATTTGTGAACCTGAGCTAAGCATTCCCTTTGTCTGTGCCTCAGTTTGTTCATCTGTGAATGGGTGACCAACACCCCCTGCCCCGGATATTATCCTGAGCAGCCAAAAGCTCAAAATGGAAATCAGGAGGAAAAGCATTCTAAAACCCCAAAACGTTAAAATTAGAAAAGGCGTTTTCAACCCAAATACACCATAGAAAAGGGTGGGCTCAGCAGGGGCCAAGAAAGGCCAAGATGAGGTTGAGGCAAGTGAGGGACTCACTCCAGGCATAGAATTTAAGGGAGCCCTCCAAATTTCAGCCCCACCACCACCATTCTCATCTCTGCCTGGACACGTGGGCTGTCTTCTCCAGGAAAGTGGAGAAGTGTAGGAAAATCGTTAACCCTGTCCCAAGCTTCCACCTCCTTGCAGTGTGGGTGCTTCTATTTCAAACCAGGCCCAAACTGAAGCCAACTGAACCCCACCGGGGAGAAACGGCAGCTCCTAAGGCTGCTTCCCAGGGACCCCTTCTCAAGAACAAAATGCCATGAGAAGGGCTGCTGTCCCACAGCCTCTTCCCTCGGGCAGGGCGTGGGCTCTGCGTGGACAGGGCGTGCTGTGGGAGGAAGAGCCCCCATCCCCTTCTCGGTCCCCTGCAGTCGGGGGCTTCTCTGCCCCTGCATCCCTGTATCTCCCTCTGGAATCACGGGTCCCTCCCTCCAGAGCACCACTTTCCCCAGGGCAGGCCCTGTGTCCATTTGGGCTCCCTGCTCCACCCCATCGTCTACACAGTGCCTGCTGGTGCAGAGAAAATCTTCCATAAATACCTGCCAGATGAATGAATGATGGACTTCATTAAATCCAAAGAGCGAGGTATGCTCCAAGGGCTGGAAATGAGTAGAATAATAATAATAACAGTCGCTGTCACCTCTTTAGCACCTACAAATAGCAAGCCCTGCTCCGAGCGCCTTCCTGCCTGCTGGGTGAGGGAGCAGGGGCAGGGGAGCATGTGCCGTTCACCCACGGCTGCCCAGCCGGGACCTGGAACACACGGGTCTAGGCCCTTCGTTGGCACACTCGACAGCCCCCACAGCAAAGGCTGACATGTGATGCTCCAAGAAAGGTGGGTACAGCGGGGGTGGGATTCCCTCCCTCCTCCTCCCTGGTCCTTCCATCTGCGGGACCCCTGTGACCTCCTCTGCTCTCGCCCCACTGGCGTCCACGCTGACCGTGGGCACGTTCCCGGTTCGCTTCCCTCCTCACCCCGCACTGAGTGTCCCACATGTCCCAAGAGCTGACATGACACCTGCCCACCAGCAGGTCTTCTGAGCCCAACAGGGGCGACTGTGCCCCAGGGGACGTGGGGCGGGGTCTGGAGACATTGTTGACTGTCATACTGGGGGCAGAGGCCAGGGACGCTGCCCAGGACGGCCCCCCACCCCAAAGGGGGATCCCACTCAAAGGTGGCTGGTGCCAAGGTGGACCCAACCCTGGTGACCCCATTCTCTGTCCTAAGAAGCATTCCCCGCAGCCTCCTGGACATGATTTAGTTTGTTAAAGCTGCCAGAATGCAATATATGAGAAACAGAACTACTTTTACAAAGGAAATTCATTAACTTGCAAGTTTGTTGTTCTAAGGCCACGAAAATGTCCAAACTAAGGCATCCAGAAAAAGCTACCTTAACTCCAATGGAAGGGCCAACAAAGTTGGGGAATTCTCTCTCAGCTGGGAAGGTACATGGCGACGTCTGCTAGTTTTCTCTCCTCCTTTCATAAAGCCTCCCCAGGGGCATTTTCCTTCTGCATCTCCAAAGGTCTCTGGCTATGTGGGCTCTGTCAGCACTGAAGCTTTTTCCAAAATGGCGCCCTCTTAAAAGGCTCCAGTAAGCAACCCCACCTTGAATGGGTGGAGACACATCTCCATGGAAAGCATCTAAGCAAAAGTTACCACCCACAAATTGGGTAGGTCCCATCTCCAAGGGAACAATTTAAAAGCTCCCACCCAGCAATAGTGAATGAAGATTAAAGAACATGGCTCTTCTGGGGTCCACCACGGTTTCAAACCACCACACACACCTATCCTGCCAGCATCTCAAACTCAACATCCTCCAGAATTAACTCACTGCCTCCCCCAGCCAGCATCACCGGGCTTCCTGCCTCTCCACGTTGTCCTGTTCTGTAAAGGGCAAGACCCGTCATGCCACTGTCTCAGCTGGGAACCTGCGTCCACCACTTCTCCATCCACCATCACTGAGTCGGTCAACTCTACATCTTGAGTGCCATAATGCCTTCTTCTCCTCTCCTCCCATCACCTCCACCCTGGTCCACGTCTTCTCTTGTCTACACCAGCAGCAGCCTCCGGCTGTCCCTGTGCCTGCGGTTTTACAGCCACCCCTCCTCCTGCCCACTATCTCCCAATAGCAGAGAGACCCTCCCAAGGGCACCCCCCCAACCCCATGGGGTATTTATGTGACACCTGGGACTCAGAGTTAGCACTGAAGCTGTGAAGTCAGCATTCCCCCGTTCAGCAATTGTTTAAAAAGCTGAGAAAGGGATCAGACTTCATCTAGAGATATGAATGAAGCTGATTTGGATAGGACTAAGGTAAATTAGAATACTAGGTGAAGGATGAGATGGCCCATATTTTCAAGCTTTAACCTCTACCTGAGATCAAAGGAACAGATGTTTATTTATATGTATATAAATGTGGGGTAGCATATTATCTAATTTAACTCATATGATCAGTTTACTTGAAACATCATAAATCCATGGAATCTTGAATAGGGCATGAGATCTTGTTGGTTTATACAGGTCAGTGTGATGCCCCAAAATATCCAGAGTAATTTGGGCAGAGAATAAAAAGTATTTGCAAAATCCCCTTAAGGGACTGGGGAGAAGGGAGGAAATATTAAACTTCCCCATCTGGGGAATTCCTGATATTCTCACAAGCAATGGGGACAACCAATTCAATAGGCTGAGCCCTCAATCTTGGGGCTCCCCCCTATGAAGCTTGTTCCTGCAAAGGAAAGGCTAAGCCTACTGATAATTATGCCTAAGAGCCACCTCTGGAGAACCTCTTTTGTTGCTCAGATGTGGCCTCTCTCTCTAAGCCAACTCAGCAGGTGAACTCACTGCTGTCCTTACTTTGTGGGACATGACTCCCAAGGGTGCAAACTCTCCCTGGCAACATGGGACAGAAATCCTAGGATGAGCCAGGACCCAGAATCACAGGAATGAGAAAGCCTCCTTACCCAAAAGGGGGAGAGAGAAATGAGACAAAATGAAGTCTCAGTGGCTGAGAGATTCCAAACACAGTTTGGAGGTTATCCCGGAGGTTATTCTTATGCATTATATAGATATTCCCTTTTTAGTTTATGGTGGATTGGAGTGGCTGGAGGGAAGTACCTGAAACTGTAGAGCTGTGTTCCAGTAGCCCTGATTCTGGAAGTCAATACATAGCTTTTACAATGTGACTGTGAGATTGTGAAAACCTTGTGTCTAATTCTCCTTTCATCCAGGGTATGGACAGATGAGTAAAAAGAAAAGGACCAAAAAAAATAAATAATAGGGGGAGATAAAGGATAAAAACTGGGTAGACTGAAATATTGTGGGTCAATAAGAGGGAGGGGTAAGGGGTATGGGATGTATGAGTTCTCTTTTTTTCTTTTTATTTCTTTTCCTAGAGAGATGCAAATGTTCTAACAATGGTCATGGTGATGAATACACAACCGCATGATGATATCGTGAGCCTCTGATTGTATACTATGGTTGAACTGTAGTATGTGGATATTTCTCAATAAAACTATTTTTAAAAACTCGCCATGGTGTATGGGGTTTCCTTTTGGAGTGATGAAACTTCTCTGGAACCAGAAACAGTGATAGTTACACAGCATCATGGATGCACTAAATGCCCCTGGGTCATGTCTCACGAACCCCCATGGCACCCACAGGCGGACGAGGCTTGAGGAAACTAGTTCCTCCTGGAGTGCATGGCAGGTGGCCCTGTGACAGGCTGGCCACCATGCTACCTTCGATGCCCCGTGCTCTTCCACAGTGTGACTCCACTGCGCCCCCCGGGGCGGTTCGTGTCTCCGTCCCCCTCCCCACAAGTTGGGCAGGTTTGTGACTATGGCAGAAAGGATGCTGTGTGACTTCTCAGGCTAGGTCACAGAAAGCCCTGCAGCTTCCGCCCTGCTTGTCAGGACACCCTCATTGGAGCCCTGAACCTCCTGACTCCTCTGGGGCTGCCATGTTGTGAGGAAGCTCAACTGGTGCAGAGGGAGGGAGAGAGAGAGAGAGAGAGAGAGAGAGAGAGAGAGAGAGAGAGAGAGAGAGAGAGAGAGAGAGAGAGAGAGAGACCCACCTGTCCCCAACTGCTTTACCAAACCAGAAGCCCCCCACTGAGCCCTCCTGAAGCCTTAACCCTCAAAACCCACAAGAGTGAAGCATATGAAATCTATATTCTAAAAACTATTAAATAATCGTTGCTGAGTTCCGCCAGAACACAAAGGGGCCATTTGTTACGCAGCCACAACGAAAAGAGGCAGGTGTGGCTCTTGAAAGCACAGGTGCGGCGCCTGCAGCGAGGCGCGATGCCCAGACCCAGCCCCTGCCAGCGGCGCCCCCGTGGGTGATGGCGCCCCTCCCCGCGCCCGGCCCCCTCGCTGTGGGAAAGCGAATAACAGCAAAAGACAGAAGATGACGTGCGCCCCGCAGACGCAAGCCCTGCGTCCCGGCGCCCATCCTAGTGGGCAGCACCTGAACGCCGGGCGAGCCGCCTCCCCCACCACCCGGGGGCTCCTTGGTCAAACGTGGGAATCGGGTGCAGACGGAACCCAGCCGGGTCGGACACCTACCGGTCCCGTGACGCGAGATCAGAACCAAAGTCTCAGGGCGCGGCCCCCAACTCTGCCGGACTTAAACGAGGCCCACATGTGCCCGATGCCAACACCCGATGCCGTGAGAGCGTCTTTGCAGAAGGGACGGGCGGACCTGGGGCTACGCTGCGCAAGGGTGCGCCTCCAGCCACCACGCCGGAGCCCTGGTAAGCAGAGGGAACGTGGACACAAGGGACAGCCGGAGGGGGGAAGCTGGTGACCGAAGCTGAACCACGGGCAGCCAAAAGCCACCCCAGAATCCCACAGACTCCAGAGAAAGCAGAATTCAGCCACACCTTGCCTAGGCACCCCTAGCCCAAAACTGTAATTTGATCAATTCCTGAGCCAACCCTACCGGGGCACGTGTCTTGGCAGCCGTGGCCAACAAAGAGAGGGACGCATGTCTCAACCCGGGGATGACAGCAAGTCAGCTGCCCTCCTAGCTGTGCGGAGCTGCTGCTTCCAAGCAAGGACGCAACCGGGGGTGCAGAATACCCCACAAAGGAACGAAGGTGGCAAGGGGTGGGGGGAGCCAGCGCGGGTGACGCAGAAACATTTTATTAATAATCAAACGGTCGCTCCTCCGGGGATCCACGTATTCCATTAAATTAAGCATGTCTGAAGGAGGAAATAGAAATGACTATGGAACAAACGCTGACGTGCTGGCAGAATCCCCGTCACTGCCGCAGAGCCGAGGCCCCTGCGCACTGTGCTTGCAACTCTGTCCCGTCAGTGGCTGAGCGCCCCTGCACAGGAAGCTGCTGCGTGTGTGGAAAACCCAGGGATCCCCAACACGGGGGCATCACCCCCAGGCCAACCTTCGAGGGTAGTGATGGATGGAGAGGTGGCACCCCCGGCGTGGCAGGGGCACTGGGCTCGGCGGTTGGAGCCTGATTGGAATCTCAGTTCTGCCCGCACCTGGCCATGACCCTGAACACCAGCGCCTGGCCTGCCTGGCCCCCTGTGGGCTCATCCATCATATGGGAACAGTGGTGGGTGACGCTGTGTCCTGGTCGCCTGGTAAGGCACCGAGTGGCTCAAAGCAATAGGAGTTTATTCTCTCACAGTCTGGAGGCCAGAGGTCCAGCCTCCAGGTGTGCACAGGGCCAGGGTCCCTCAGGAGGTGCTAGGAGAGAATCTGTCTGCAGACGCACCCCACTATCCCCCGCCTCCCGCTGACGCACCCCACCACCACCCCCGCTTCCCACTAATGCACCCCGCTACTCGCCCCCCCCCCCCCCCGCCTCCCGCTGACGCACCCCACCCCCACCCCCCGCCTCCTCCATGGTCCCCTGGCCTTCTCCCCCATGTCTCTGCATCCAATTTCCCCTCTTACATTGGATTGGGACCCACCCTAATCCGGTTTGCTCTCATCTTACCTAATCACATCTCCAAACTTCCTATTTCTAGGGTTACGTTCAGGGCACTAGGGGGTAGGACTGGAACGTGTCTTTTGGGGGAGGCGGGGGGGACACAGTTCAACCCCTCAGGCTACCCTGCAGGACTGCGGCGAGGATGTGGGACTCTGAGCATGCTCCGGGAGCTTAGTGCTCCAGCGCAGTGCTCCAGCGCAGTGCTCCAGCGCAGTGCTCCAGCGCGCCCCGTTCTAATCAGTGCCCCCGAATGGCTCCTAGAAAAAGCCAGAGCAGGCGACAACGGTCTGTGGCCAAGCACATGGGACACCTCTCCTGAGACCCCCGGAAGGCAGATGGGGGCAGCACCTAGGGACATCTGAGCAGCGGTGAAGCAGCCTCCCTTAGCGCCGCCCGGACCTCGCATTGGCCGTCTGTCCGTTCTCCTGCACGGCATTCACAGAGCCAGTGGATGGGTGAGGACCTCGGGCTTGAAGGCACGAAGGGGCCCTCCCAGGTCACGTTCTGGGAGGCAGCAGAGCTGGTGCTCGGATGCGCGGTGCCTGGGCCCACCTCCCCATGCTCGCCCCACCGCCCTATACAGCCCCGCTCAGAAAACTGGTCTCATTCCCGCTGCCTCCGTCCTCTCGGTCCTCCCGCATACAATCAAAGCCTACCTACCAGGGAGCAGCAGAGCAGGGGGACACCAGCTGCCCAAGCAGGACATTCTAGAGCCAAAACCACGTGCACAACTGGTTTTGCGTCCGATGCTCGTGACATGGTGCCTTTGCAGAAGAGGCTCTGGAGAAACATTTGTGGGGTTGGGTCGGATGGAGCAGGCTTGGGGAGGCAGGACCGAGGATGGCAGCCCATTTCACAGATGAAGAGAGTAAGTCCTGGAGGGACACAGGGACTTCCCCAAGCCACCCCGTTAAGTTAGCAAAGCGACTATAGAGTTAGACCATATCCTTCCTTTCCGTGTTAGGTTTGTTTTGTTTGAGCCCTTTTATTGTGGTAACATTTGCCATTTTAAGTGCATAATTCAGTGGCATTAAATATGTGCCTGATGCTGTGAAACCATCACCTGAATTTCCAAACGTCAGTCACACCAAAGAGAAACTCTGCACCTGTAAGGTAATAGCTCCTCATTCCCGCTCACCCCCCAAGCCCACGGGACTCTCTAATCCACTTTCTGTCTCTGTGGATCTATTACAGATATTTCATTTAAGCGAATCATACAATAGCTGTCCTTTTGTGTCTGGGTGATTTCAGTTAACATGTCGTCTTCAGGGTTCACCTGTGCTGTAGAATGCAGCAGGACTTCATTCCTTTTTACAGCTGAATGATACTCCGGTTTGTGGACAGACCACATTTTGCTTATCCATTCATTAGTTAGCTACCGTGAATAAAGCTGCAATGGGCACGGGGGTGCAAGCACCTGTTTCCACCCTGCTTCCAGTTCCTTGGGGTCTCTAAGAGTGGAATTTTGCGTTCCTATGGTAAGTCTGCCTTTAACTTTTTGAGGAACCACCAGACTGTCTCCCAGCAGCTGCCCCATCTCACATTCCCACCAGCCATGGGCGAAGTTTCCAATCTCCTGCCCCACTTTGTCCTAGCTAGGCCGAGATGTGGCCCTGGGGTTTCTCTGAGCCCAGCCTAGAGAATGGCTTGCCATCCTCTTGGCCAGAGGTTTGGGTGAGTGTCATCAGGTCAGGAAATGCCATCTTGAGGACAAGCTCCTAGCCCTGGGTTCCCTGTCCCCACCATCACCCCCCACAGTCCATTTTAACGAGCTTCAGAATAAAACTGTCGCCTGGTGCAGGAGAGAGATGATGTGGAGGCGGGACTTTGTGCGAGGAGGGGGGTCTGGGCATCGGGCACTCCCAGTCCCGGCTCTGGCCCCTCAACGCCACGTGGCCGCCACATGGCAGGAGTATGCCCCGCCCACCTGTCAGGGTACGCTCCACCCACCCCTCACGTTGCTGCGCCCCGCCCGCCTGTCAGGGTACGCTCCGCCCACCCCTCAGGGTGCTGAGCCCCGCCCACCTCTCAGGGTGCGCCCACCTCTCAGGGTGCGCCCACCCCACTCACGCCCTCGCCCCAGCCCGGCTGGCGCTGCCCTCCCTATGCGGCTGTCCCGAGAACTAAATCCTGAGCCCCGGGCCCGGTTCCTCCTCATTCTCTGCACCCCTCATCTGAGTCTTCCTTCCCCCGTCTCCTTTTCTTCCCCCTTTTCCCCTTTCCAGCCCCGCAGTAGCCCCCACGCCCTGAGAGATGTCAAGCCTCAGAGCAGCAGGGACCCCAGGGCATCCCACGGGAGGGGGGCGGGGTCGCAGGCGCCGCAGGGGAAGGGGCGTGGGGGCCGCAGCTTCTGCAGAGCGTCGGCCGGCCGGGGCGGGGGCTGCCGGGGCCGGGGCTGGCGGTGGAGCGCCCGCACACAGGCGCCGGGAGGAAGCCCTGCAGCCACCGCCGCGCCCAGGGGACCGGCTGGGCAGCTGTCCTGTCTTCAGGGATAGGTGGGGCAGAGACAGCGCTGTGCTTGTCACTTCTCTGCGTCCCCGGGTCGCTCTCTGAGTCTCTCTTTGTCTTAGGATTTTTTCCTCTCTCTGTTGATCTGTCCATGTCTGGGTGTCTGTCTCTCTGCCTCTCCTTCCCCCTCGCCCTCTCCCCCGCTCCACCCCGTCCCTCCATAGCCTGCAGAAAGGACCTCACTTGTAAAAGATCTGACAAAGCGCAGGCTGTCGTTGGGATAAGGGACAAATTATGCTTACAGCGTCCGCGGAGACCTCAGGTCAGGTCCCAGCTGCTGGGTGCCACGCGTTGGGAAAATGACAAGTGGAAATTCACTGGGAGGACAGGCAAAGACCATGGATTGCTCCCACACACACACACACATTTGTTTTTTCCCCTATAAATTAAATCCAGGCCATTTAACCTCAGGGAGGAAGCGAGACGCCCCGGGTGCCACAGGGTGGAGGTCAGGGCCGAAGAAGCAGAGGCCGGTGGCCTGTGGTCACTCCCTTCTCGGGGTCTCAGGCACCTCGTCTTAGGACAGGGAAAAGGTGCTTCCTCGGCAGCTCCCCTGGCAGCCCCGAGGGTCATCTCAAGGAGTCCCAGGTCACCGGCCTGGGCTGAGGACGTGGGGCAGTCTTCACCCAGCCCCGCCCCAGCTTCCAGGACCCCCTGGGAGACCGATCTGGCCTCACAGAACTTGGAGCAGCCCCTGTCCCGCCAGCCTGGTTTCACTGTCCTGTTTTATGTGAAGTTCTCATCACCCTGACCGCAAATGTGCCATATTCATCATCGGTCCGTGCGCAGCTCCTCTGTTTTCATGGAAGCTGGTAACAGCAGGGACCTCGCCGGCCACCCCCCGAACGTGCTCCCAGTGCCTGGAAAAGTTCTTGGCACATAGTAGGGGCTTGGTAAATATTTCTAGATCGAACGAATGGGATTCTCTCAACTGAGTTGTCAGACCCTGAGTGCACACATGCTCTGCTCTGTCACTCATTTCTCTTCTCCTAGCAGGGCTTCTTGGCCTCAGCACTACTGACATTTGGGACAGGATAAGACCTTGTCATAGGGCCGCCCTTGCATGGTAGGATATTTAGCAGCATCCCTGACCTCTACCCACCAGATGCCAGTAGCATATCCCCAACTCCAGTTATGACAATCAAAAATGTCTCAAGACATTGCCAGATGTTCCTGGGACTGGGCAAGTAGCCCCAGTTGACAGCGCCTGTCCACAGCAGTTAACCCAGTGCTTGTACATTTAAGAGGACTGAAAACAAACGTCCTTCAGCCTGATTGGGAATCAGGGCTTGCCCCATTGCAGTTCTACAATATGACCAGCAGGTGGTAGCAAAGACCGACCTTTTACTAACAGGGCTGCCCTCACTTTGTGAAAACTTTTCCTTTCTTTCCTCAGGCTGGAGTTAAGTGACTTTTCCGCTGCGCTCACCACCCCACTGGGCCTTCGGACCAGTCAGCTCCGTTTGCACTTTTCCAGACTAGGGAGAAATTGAAGTGGCTGCAATGCCCATTACCTACCAGCAGACAGAAAGCAAAATGCAGCAGCCACTGGGAGAAGAGTGAAAAGAAAGTCGTCTTTGAGTTCAGGCAGTTCTGAATTTCAGTCCCAGCTGCCTCTCTTTCTCTCCATGTGTCTTTGGGGCAGTTAACAGACAATTAAGTGTCTGTGCCTCAGTTTCTTCATCTGTGCCTTGCTTCGCTTGCCTCCATCACGCTCATCACCTGCCGTGTATTTCACGTGCCTCTCGTTGAGAGTTAGGCACAGTCTGTTTTGAGTCCCTGCCCTTGGTTCCTAGCACGTGGATGTCAATATTTGTTGATGACTCAGTGGCACGTGGAACAGTGCAGGTGGGTAGTGAGACCCCTGGTGTCAGCTGTGATGACAACCATGACGGTGGGTGCTGATGACTGCGGCGATGCTGAGAGCAATCGTGAGGGCGGTGGAGGTGATGGTGAGGGCGGAGGTGATGGTGAGGGTGGAGGTGATGGTGAGGGCGGAGGTGATGGTGAGGGTGGAGGTGATGGTGATGGTGAGGACGGAGGTGATGGTGAGAGTGGAGGTGATGGTGAGGGTGGAGATGATGGTGAGGACGGAGGTGATGGTGAGGGTGGAGGTGATGGTGAGGGCGGTGGAGGTGATGGTGAGAGTGGAGGTGATGGTGAGGGCGGTGGAGGTGATGGTGAGGATGGAGGTGATGCTGAGGGTGGAGGTGATGGTGAGGGTGGAGGTGATGGTGAGGGCGGTGGAGGTGATGGTGAGAGTGGAGGTGATGGTGAGGGCGGTGGAGGTGATGGTGAGGATGGAGGTGATGCTGAGGGTGGAGGTGATGGTGAGGGTGGAGGTGATGGTGAGGGCGGTGGAGGTGATGGTGAGGATGGAGGTGATGCTGAGGGTGGAGGTGATGGTGAGGGCGGTGGAGGTGATGGTGAGAGTGGAGGTGATGGTGAGGGTGGAGGTGATGCTGAGGATGGTGATGAGGATGATGATGGTGACTGATGGTGATGATAATGGTGGTGACGATGATGTCGGTGGCGGTGGTGATGATGTCATAATGAGAATGACGTCATCCCCAGGACTCAGCAGAAAGGACGATGGCAGGGTCCAGGCCTCCTGCATCAGTGTGGAAGCAACCCTGCTGCCTGGAAGGAGGACAGTCCTCTGTGTGTGTGTGTGTGTGTGTGTGTGTGTGTGTGTGTGTGTGTGTACGCGTGTGCACGCACGTGTGTACTTTACAAATCCTCACTACTCGGAGTTCGGTCCACTCGTCGGCAGTGTCAGCCTCACCCTGGAGCTTGCAGAATCCAGGCTCTGAACCCGCAGGCTGCGTGGTAATAATGTCCCCCACGAAGATCCGCGAAGCTCGGGGACACCCCAGAGACCAGGCCACCCTCCCTCATAAGACTTTTATTGAATGCAGCCTATGGTGGAGTTCAAGAAATCACAACAGCAAGGTGTATCTACTGTTATAAACTCATAAGCAATCACTTGTTTGGTTCTAAGCCAGCCCAGGGTTCATCGGGCTGCACGTTAGAAAAACCTGAGCATGTCTGCGAACTGACGATGTCTGGATCCCACCCCAGAGATTTTGGGATGGGGCCACACTTTTCAAATTGCCCAGGTGCTTCCAAAGGGCAAACCAGAGTTGAGACTCGCTGCTCTGATCCCAGGGAGGGTTCCTTGTCTGGAGGGCATTTAAAGACCCAGCAAATGATACCGTTTATGCATTTCCAGGTGTGTTTACCTTTCACCGGTCTTGAGCTTTACACCAGGGGACTGAGTTCAGTCAACACTTCCATGTGGCAATTACTTTAAGCACAGCCTTGAGTGTGTTGTGTTAACACTGACACGTGGAAATAACTTTAGGCACAGCCTTGAGTGTGACAGGCTAACATCAGGCGTTGACGACTAAGCACAAAGATGACAGTCCAAGGAGCTGCTAATTGTTTTTTTAGATGACCCTTCCCAACTAATTGTGAGTGTTGCTGATAAATCTTCCCTGCAAAAGAGAGTTTGCTGATTATTCTCCCCTGCACATTGCAAGTTTTCTGTCTGCCCTTGGCTTCCCATGGAGGTTCCCAACAATTATGAGGTGATAGGTAAGGGGGCCCAGCACACTGAACACCCAGTCGATCAGGAGGGTCTCTCATCTCTGTGATGACCCTACTTTACGTTTCAAAAGCAGGGCACTAATTGATAACAATCATTGCACAAACTATGCATTTCCCTACCCAGGCGCAGGACCCTAGACCAAACAAGCACATGCCTGACGGAGTAGCTGGGAGCTGGGCTGGGAAGGAAACTCTGCCAGACCCCAGATCACTGCTGTCTTCCCTGTGGGGTTTCCCACGGTGCCTTCCTACCTGGGTTCATGGTCACATCACCACTGTGTGCAGTGTCTGGTGTGGGATATGTTTCACACACACACTAACCGCGCTGCTGTCAGCCAGCCTCATGCCTCTCTGGAAAAGCTGTGCCTGGAAAGCAAGCACTGGTCTTGGAGGAGATCTGCCTTGAGACCGAGTCTGCCGCTAACTTGCTGTGTGCCTTTGCACAAGTGCCCTAACTTCTCTGATCCTCCACTTCTTGAACAAAGAAGAGGAACTGATACAAAGGGTCAGGGTGAAATGATGTCAGACGGCACGGGTGGACATGGCGATCTCTGAAGGTCTGTATGTGATTAGGGACTCAAGTGTGGCTATAGGTCACAGTCCTTCTCCAGCCCACAGGAACTCACAGCTGCACAGCCATGCCTGCCTGGAGTTCAGACATAGAGGTTCGCAGGCTGGCTACTGATCCCCTCCAGTGCATGGAGGAGACCCAGTGAGATGATTTCATGGGCCCCCTTTCCCAAGCCAAGCCCCACCTCCCCACAATGACCAGGCGTCCAGGCTCATATGGCCCCATCCTGCTGTCGTCTCAAGCTTAGCACGAGGGCTGCTGCCAGGAAGGCCAGCCCGGTGAGCAGCTCAGCGATGAAGCTGACCCAGCCCAAGGCCAGGGACCAGCCGAAGCGGATGTCCACCTGGTCCAGCAGGGACTTCTCCTCCAAGAGGCCCAGGGCCTCCCGGAAGGCGGCGGCCGAGTAGGCGATGTAGACGCTGATCCCGGCGAGGGTCACCAGGGCTGCAGGGGCGGCAGGGAGAGCAGATCAAAACCACACTGGGGACTCTAGAGCATTGGCGTGGGGATGTAAAACGGAGCAGCACAAAGAAAACCCTCCCCTGGTTTCCCTCCTCCTTGTTCTTCCCGCTCCACCACTCTGGCCTTGCCCTCACCCCAGCCTCCATGCTCCTTCCTGCCACAGGACCTTTGCACATGCTGGCTCCGCATGTCCTACCCTGGGTCCATCCTCCACATCCCAGCTCATTAACCCTTTCTGGACACCCTGACCTGGTTGACCTCCCGTCCCCACCCCATGACTTCACAGCACCACCCAGCTCTCCATCACCGCACTGTCAGAATTGCAATGTTGCATTCATTTGTGTGATTGTCTGACGAACGTCTGTCTCCCTCAGCTGGCTGTAAGCTCCTCAGGGGCTGGAGCCCGGTCTGTTGGCTCATCTCAAGAAAGCACCTGGCACACTGTGGGTCTCAGGAGATATGGATTTAGAGCCCTGCATCCCCATTGAGGATGTTGTGTGTGTGTGTGTGATCAGCTGCCTCTTTTTTTACTGATGAACCAGCTCAAGTGCACAGGAAGCAGGGACAGCCACAAAACAGACAGCGGGAAGCCTGATCCCATTTTTTAAAGCTTCTGGTCTGCCAAACAAACTTATTAACCCAAGCATTATCTGTCTTCCTTTTTTTTTTAAATTAGCCAAAGCGAGCGGCAGGTCGAGATGAGAGAGCAACGGTGGCAATGCGAGGGTCTCCTGCAAGCCTACAGCCCCAAAGAGCTTGAAGCTGTTGTGAGTGAGGACAAGGAGAATACATGCTTCTTTCGTGAACTAATGAAATGACTCTCAGCACTTGCCCCCTCGCCACTGCTTCCTTCTTGGAACCAAAGTGGGATACGACTCATCTCTCCCAGGTGTGTGATGTCACAGATGGGGAAACCGAGTCCCAGAGAGGTGATGGGACGCACACACACACACCCCCTCCCCTGCTGAGGGCCGGTGCCTGGCACTGCCCAGCCCCTCCTGGCATCTGAGCCCCAGGCCAGGTGGGCACCTACCTCCAAAGAGGAAGAGGACCCCAGTGAGCAGGAGGAGGAGGTAGGCTCTGACGAGGAAGCTCAGAAACCCCGCCATTCCCCCAAAGACCATCAGGATAAGGCTGAGTGGCAGCAGAATGACAAACACCCCGTGCATGGCTTGGAAGAGAAACAGAGCACATCAGGCACAGAACAGTTACTAACATCCAGCATTCAATCAACAAACCTTACACGGTGCATCTACTGTGAGCCAGGAGCCGGAAGCCTGGGCAAAAAAATTAGCATTCTTGCTACCAACCCTATGGCTACAGCTACTGCTGCTCCTTCTAATGATGATATGATGATGATGATGATGATGATGATGATGATGATGATGATGATGATGATGGCGGCAACGATAATGATGAAGATATGATGATGAGTACGAAAACGATGTTGACAGTGGTGGCGATGACCAGGATAATGACCATGCTATGAAGATGATGGTGACATTTCTGAGGGTCACCACATGCCAGGCTATGGGCTTTATAAGCCTCATCTCACTTGGTCCTCACACCCCCCTCTGGGGTAGGTATTGATATTGTTGTTCACACAGTCACTCAACAAACATTTATCTTGTGCCCTATGAGCCAGGCAGCATTCCGGGCCCTATGAATTCGGAATTCCGAATAAACCAGGACCCTCGCCCTGGTCCTGGAGGGGACATTCTAGAGATTGGGGTCAGACAGCAAACACATAAGTAAATGGCACCGCTGAGAGGCGGGGGAGAGTGCCAGGATGGAAGAGCAGAGCAGATCCCAAAGGGGAGTGTGCGTGGGAGACTGAGACGCCGTGGGGGGCCGGGAGGGTGGTGTGCAGATGGCAGCAGAGTTCGCTTGGATGGACGGCAAAGGGCTCACGGCCATCGGAGCAACTCCAACTTTCGCCCTGAGTGACACAGGAGCCACTGGAAGGTTTTATGTAGAAGAATCTTGGGATTTCACTGAAGTTTTCACAGGGCAGCTCTGGGTGCGGTGTTAAGAGAAGATGGTAGAAGGATGAAGTGGTGGAATAGTGACCCCCAAAAGATACGCCCACCTGGGCCTTACAAATAGGACTTGATTTGGAAAAGGGTCTTTGCAGATGGAACTGAGTGAAGGATCCTGAGCTGAGACTGCCCTGGGTTACCTGGTGGGCTCTAAGTCCAACGACAGGTGTCCTTATGAAAGGAGATAAGGGCGAAGACACAGATGAACAGGCCTTGTGGAGACCGAGACAAAGATGAGAGTGACGGGTCTACAGCCAAGGAATGCCAAGCAGAGGGAGGTATGGGGCAGATTCGCTCTGAGAGCCTCCAGCAGGGACCAGCCCTCCTCTACACCTTGATTTCAGACTTTTGGACTCCGAAACCAAGAGAGAATGGATTTCTGTTGTTTAAGCCACCAGTTTGTGGTCATTTTTACAGCGGCCCTAGGAGACCACTAGAAGGGGCGAGGCTGGAGGGAGGCATCTCCTTTGGGGAATTGTGGAAGTGAACCTGGCTGAAGGTGACAGCGGCTCGGACCAGGATGGAAGCAAAGGAGGTGGTGAGAAGTGATCAAGTTCTGGATATTTTAAAGGCAAAACTGGGCAACAGCTCTGATAAGCCTGTGAGAAAAGAGAGCACCAGAGTAACAGATGCTGGTGAGAAACTGGGGCCCCCGTCAGCGCTGATGGGGTGTGAAAGGGTGTGGCCACTGTAAGAGAGAGTTTGGTGTATCCTCGCAGAGTTACACGTATTTTACTGCGTGAGCTAGCAACTCCTCCTGTAGGAATATGCCCAAGAGAAGTTAAAGCAAGGACTCAAACAGATGCTTGAATGCCAGTGTTCACAGCAGCATTCTTCACACTAGATGAAAGTGGAAACAGCCCAGCTGTCCCTCGACACACAAATGGACAAACAAAATGCGGTCTACCCACACAATGGAATATTATCAGACCATAGGAAAGAATGACGCCCATGGACATAGTATAACACGGATGGGCCCCGAAAGCATTATGCTCAGTGAAATCACCAAGGCACAAGGACAGACATTGCATCGTGTCACCTGTAAGTGATGTCTAGAAAGAGTCAGAAAGTAGATTAGAGGTACAGGAGGACAGGGGGAGGGGGAAAGAATAGAATGTTGGTAAATAAAGTCATTTTTTTAAAAGCACGAAGTAGCTCGTGTCTATTTCAGAATGCATCCTCTTAGGAGCCTCACTCTCCTGCTCCCAAGGGGCCCGTGGCCTCCCCCAGGGTCTGGCACACTCTGTCCACAAAGGACCAGGTGGTAAATATTTTTGGCTTTGTGGACCACACAAAGCAGGAGTGTCCGCCTCAACTACTCAACTCTGTTGTCCTACCTCGAGAGCAGCCAATAAATAATGGGTGTGGCTGTGTTCCAATTTACTCAGGAGACCCGGATTCTATTCCCAGTGCCTGCTCATGCAAAAACAACAACAAAAACACAGGTGGGGGGCAGGATTTGGCCTATAGTTTGCAGGACCCGGTGGGGGAGACCCACAGGTCACCAGATGTGGGCGCTGCCAGCACCCCACCTGGGTTTCCTCAGCTCTTCTCCTTGCCCTGCACACCTGGGGACGCCCACCTGCAGCGCAGAGGCTGTCTCTGCCTCTCATCGTGCCCCGGAGCCCCGTTCTGGGAGTCCACGGGCCAGTGAACCCCCACCCCAGGTGGGGGGGCAGCTCCGCGGTGTTACCCACCTCCTGCCATGGGGCCGCCCCTCAAGCAGACCCTCTTAGGAGAGCCCTAGTCCCGGGGTCTGCTGCGGGGGGGCGCCCACACGGCGGCGTGGCCTCCTTAGCACCCGGCTGGGGCAAGGGGTGCAACAGAGGCGGGGCCGAGCCCAGCCGGGGCGTTCCAGAAAGTTCTGGGAGGAGGCGAGATGTGAAGGGAGGAGGTGAGATGTGAAGGGAGCAGCTTCCCCAGAGGGAGGAGGCAGCCGACAAGCCCCGGGTATCCTCAGAGCCCCGACTGAGCTCCAGGGCATCCGCGGGAAAGCACGCCCCCAGCCTGGCGCTGGCAGCCCCGTGTTCTTTTCCCCCCCACCAGACGCTCCCTCCGCTCGGAGACTCGCCGTTTCTAAAGCCCTGGCCCAGCTTTCCCCACCCCACCCCCACCCCACCCCACCCCACCCCCACCGCCCGCGGGAGCCAAGGAGGAGCAGCCCCTGGGGCCCCTCTCTGGGGTCTTAGGCTCCCGGGGCACCCCCTCCCCAGTGGGGGCACGCAGGGTCTTCTCGCCCCCGTCCGCTCCTTCCCCGCCCACCCCCCCAGCTCCCTCCCCCTCCCCCCCCAGCTCCCTCCCCCTCCCCCCCCTCCCGTCTCCCGCCTGTCAATCTCCGGGCAGCGGGGCGGGGCTGAGGACAGCGACAGGCCCAGCTGCTCCGAGGGTTCTGACGCCAGCACTGGGCCCTGCCCCCACACATCGCAGATGGCCTACGGGTCAGAGACAGATGCCTGACTTCACCCTGGAGGAGTCTAACCTCACCCCAACCGAGTTACGCTTGAGAAAAGGGGAGCCTGGCCAAGCCCCGAGTCCTGGTCTCGGTAATAAAAGTGGCTCTGAAGCGCCGGACCCCTTTCCTAGGCGTTTCCTGTACATTTGCATCCTCACACAGCAATCTGAGATCAGTCATCCTCGTACCCATTTTACAGACGGGAACACGGAGGCCGGAAATCCTTAGGCAACTTGCCCAAGCTCTCGCCGCCAGGAAGTGGCATCTGGCACAGTCGGGCACCTGGCGGCGTCGGGATTTGAACCCAGGGGTGAGGCCCGCTTTTGTTCAGTGGGAGACCTGGGCACGGAAGTGTGAAAGCGAACTGTGCAGCTATGACCACCTAACACCCAAACGTATCAACCCGAAAGCGAGGGCTGCTCTTCTCCACCAGCTGTCTCCAGAGTGGGGAGTGCTGCCGGAGAGGCCTGATTTTATTTCCACTCGAGAGTTTTGTACAAGGACATCAAGAACTCTGCATGGTCCATCTGTCTTCCCCTGTCATTCCTCCTTCCAGAGTGAGCCACATTTCCTGGCCTTCGGGACACACATTCCCTCAGAATGTCCCAGCAGCCCCTCCAGGGAACCTTCGCTGCTGTAATGAGAGTGCCCAGGGCATCTGTCTGAGCACAAGTGAGACAGGCACACAATCGGCCCCCACCCGCACCCCCTGACAGTTACCCTCTAGCACCAGCGCCTCCTCTTCTGCAGATAAAGATGATTGTGTCCTGCCAGCTTCAGAAAGGGTGTTCCCCAATAGCATGTCCTTCCCCACCCATGATCACCTGGCAAACTCCATTCCCCACCACCCTCAGAACCCAGCTCTGGCATCACCTCCTCCAGGAAGCCTTCCCAGGTAGCCTCCAATAGAGTCAATCCCTCCCTCCCCTGGGGTGTCTCGTTGGGTTTCCATGGTTGGACTTTGCACACTGGGTTGAAATGTGTTTGCACAGCTGGCTCCACAACTAGAAACTGAACAGCTCAAGGCAAGAGCCAGGGATCAATCTTCATCCCTACAGCAGATGGGCAAAGAATGGTGACTGGATGATGAATGAATGGATGAATGAATGAATCTACCCACGGGTTCCACACTGGCTGCCTGCAGTGGGTCCAGACAGAACTTCACCCTTGTGGAGCCGGCATTTTAATGAGAGAAGCCACTAACAGAATCGCCCACGTAACTACTGAGCTACGATGCTGGGGGTATTCAGGAGGCGCTGGATTAGAAGACGGCTGGCTGGCATCCCGGCTCTGCCTTGGTGGCCGTGGGGCCACTGCTGTGGTCCTCAGGGCGGCGACTTGGGAACAGCACCTGCTGGCCATTTGGAAATGATCATTGTACAGAGGGTGACTCCAAAGACAGAACGAGCCCACTTCTCTTTGCAAAGAACGTATTCGGGACCACAAGGAGACATCTCATTTGAGCTCCTGGGATGAAGGTTCAGGTCCCAGAGCCCAGAGAGCGCTGGAGGGGACAGCCGTTAACCTCGAGGCATGAAGACTTATGGGATACACAGAAGCAGAGAGAAACGCTCTCCTCGGGTTTGCTGTGTCCAGAGGACTGACCTACTGAGCAGTGTCCCATGTTGTATTTACTACTTACCTTCCCTCAGCTACTGAGGCAGTTTCTAGAAAATACCTAAGTCCAAGCCATCAAAGATAAATGCAACCTATAAACCAAAAGTGGGAAAGAACGAATTACATGAAAGTCAAGAGGGAAAAAGAGGGTAAGGGGGAAAGGAAGGAGGGGATAAGTAAAAGTCTCAAGGTCTTAGCAGTTGCTGCCACTTTGGCTCTGAGCTTCCCAGCAGCCAAAGCAAAAAGGGAAGTAATTATATAAAGTTCTTCTTCACCAGTCATTCATCTACCAAATATTTATTGGTCATCTACCGTGAGCTTGGCACTTGAGCTCCTTTGAATCCTTTTGGCAATAAGTTCCATATGAAAATAAATACTTTGATCCTTCAGGACAAACTAAGCATCACTTCTTCTAGGAAGCCTTTCCTTACATCACGTCCATTCTGGCCACAGGGTCAGCTGCCCTCCTTTGTGCCCTCAGCTCCCCACAGTCATTATTACCTAATGTGGAAGGTGTTGCTCATTTTTCTATCTTTTCTGTGAATTTCTTGACAAGGATGACCTTATCTCCTCATGTACAACTGTATCCCCAAGTTTCTAATGGAACTTTTGGGACATGATGAGTGCTCAACAGGTATTTGTTTAGTGAGTGATTGAATGAATGAATGAGCTAGGTAGTGTGGCTCTGAGACAGGGAAAATATGGCAGTTCTTAGGAAATATAGACTAAAACAAGGACGCTTAAGCAGTGAGTGGCTAAAAAATTTGGACTTTGGAGCCAGGCGATGTTCGTTTGAAATCAGGCTCTGACTGTGGGGACTTGGTGCCTCAGTTTGCCCACCTGTGAGCTGGGGGCAATGACGTATGGCTCACAGCGTTATCGTACAGATATTGGTAAAGGCAATGGGGCAGCCTGGGCAATGCCAGTAAGATGCTCGGTGCAGCACCTCACAGAGCCCACACCGCTAAATGGCAACTCTACCTACAAGGATTTCGCTTTAGTGTCTGATCTCCACTGAGGCCAATTCACTTTGCCTTCAAGTCCCCAAACCAACAGCCTCATCGGAGCCAAAGATGACGAGACTGGGCTCCCCCGCCCAGGGCTATGGCGGCAGGGAATGTGGTTGCAGAGGATGAGACCTCTGTTTTTTCTCTCCCTATTTCATTTATAAGAAAAACAAAACAGAACGTGGGCTGCGAAGTACAACCGTGGGTATGAAAAACTGGTCCTGTAAGATCTGTCCCCCTGTATTGGATTTGCCTCCAGACTACAACCAAGAAATGAAATCATTTCTCATTTAGAAATTAATTAGGTTTCCCGGAGTTGGATCAGCCCTGGCGGCCCCGTGTGTGAGCTCCCCAGACAAGCAGCAAGCTGGCTTGACGTACGCGTTCAATTAAATGTCTGGGTGAGAACAGGAGCCCGTGGGAGAGTTGTAAAGCTTCCTGTTGAAATTTGGTTTTGATTTTTGCATTTGTGCGTGTGTGCATGTGTGTGCACGCCTTATTTTCTATTTTCTGATTTTCAGGACAGAGGTCTTGGAACATGAATACCAAGTTCTGATCTATTGGGAAATGTACCCATCTCCAATCACATCACTGAATGTGCTTGGGCAAGATTTTCCATTTGGAATGTGGATACTTTAAAGTATCCAATTTCTGGAGCCTGGGAGGTTTGGGGAGAGTGGTGGATACGTAGCAATGTTGTGGGTGGCATGCCATCAAAATTACTTAATCGTGAGTTTGAGTCAGTGACAAACAAAGTATGTGACTTTGGACAAATTATTAGACCACTCTGAACCTCATTTATAAAATCAGGGTGAAAACCTCCCAATGATCCCCAAAAACTAGTTAAGTTTAAAAGACAACACAAAGAGCATCTGTTCTAAGTTCGACTCCATGCAAAGTGCTGGTATGGAAACAAAAATGAGTAGGTCATAATTCCTCTTTTGTGAGCATATTCACTGAATAACCTTATTATTTATCATCCAAACCTCAACACTTTTGAGCGCTCATCAATAGGTACTAGATTATATATTGTGACCACGGGCATATGCCCCAGGAGCACGCAAGCAAACCAGGACAACTGGTCAACCACGTATTCATCCATCGTTTCAGTAAACATTAACCCAGCCCCTACTGCCTGGAACTGCCAGAGCTCAAAGGTCATCTCCATTACCTGCCAGCTGAGGGGCCTTAGGTAAGTTATTATATAATCTTTCAACCCTAACTTTGAAATAAGAGTATCCGCTGCATACGATTATATGTTGAGGATTATATAAATTAAAATAGCCAACCTCTTAGACCATTTGTCACCTAATAAGCCCTATATTAAGTGGTGACTGCTATTTTTATTATTGGTTTTGGGGAGCTGATACTATTTTATCTAAATGAGAAAATATCTCTGCAAGCTTGGAAGCCATTTAAGAACACAGGAATGCTGTTCTGACCAAGCTAGACCTGATTCCTTTTCAGCAACAACCTTCTAATGATGGTAAGAAGTACAAAAAAAAAAAAAAAATAGGCCCTGACTTTCAGGAACTGGCCTGGCAGGTGCAGCTCGTGAGACTGTGAAACCATGACGCAGTGACGCGGAGCGAGACCATTTCGCTGTGTTGTCTAAGCACAGATGAAAACGAGGTCACTGTGCCACCTACAAAATACCAAACACTCCCCCTGGCTAATATCGCTGCCTCTTTGCCAATCACAGCCATAATGTCTCTCCAGTCTGACCTCCCCATAGATAAGATTTATTAAGATACCAATCAGAGAATTGTCCCTGCTCCCTGACAACACCGAGTTTAGGGAAAATCCCATAATCACCCAACCAAAGCCCAAATCCTACAATAGCTTCCTTGTAACACCCTCTTACTGAGACACCCCACAGTTCCTGACAGTAAGCCTCCTCCTTACTGCAGCACACGATGAATCCTACCTGTCCCAGGCTCTGGGATGTGAGGGAGCAAGGCAGGGGAGCAACCAAAGGCCAGTATGGCCCAGGAAATTTCTTTCTCAAGATCTATTTTTGCTCATCCTTGCTTGAATGTCCAAGACAGAGACTAGAACGTAGTCAATGCTGAAGAAATATTTTTGAAACTCATCACTGAATTAGTGATTGAGAGAATGAATGAATGAGGACATTAAGCATCTGTTGAGCATCTAGCTTGTGAGATATGTTGTGAAAGGAAATGTAGAGGTATAAAATTGACTCAGACATGAATCCTGCCTCCTTGTATAATTTAGGAGGGAAGGTCAAGTGTAGGCACAAAATCCTGTAATGCCAGATGGAAGTGATAAGTGTCTTAAAAGATGCAAGCTCATGGATGATGCGTCCAGGAATGGCAGACTAAGCTGAAATGGAAATAGCACCTCCACTTGGGAATATGGTCTTAAGAGGAGTCGGTGAGTCACAGAGGAAACAGTGGGACATTTGGAATCAGATCTGAGCTCAGTTCTTCCTAGCAGTGTGACCTCAGGCGAGCTGCTTGCTCTGAGTCTCAGTTTTCTCATCTGGGAAATGGGGGGGGGGGGGGGGACCTTGCCGGCTCACGATGAGAACTTGCATAACCTCAGGCATGGCGCTCCGTCCACTCTCTTTCCCTTTATTCCACAGACCTAGTGACCCCTCCCCCATGCCATCCCCAGGAGCCCCAAAGCAGGTCCCAGTGATTCTCTGCCTTCGATGTGCTGGACGGTAATGAATTAAGGAGCAGATGCAGCATTGGAAGCAAGATTCCTGCTTCCTGGATTTCAGTCTCGGTTCAGTGAGTCCCTGAAACAAATACTTCTGGGCCCTGGATGGGTGCCAAGCTCTGTGTCAAGCCTGGGGAGATAACAGAGAGCAGTGACTGTTCCCAAGGAGCTCGCAGGGCAGTGCTGCAGAAACACAGGCAAGAAGCAAGGATAAACCCAGACCTCCATGTGTCGCAAAGGAAATAAGCATCATGAGGTGAATAATGGGGTGGGGAATGGGGTGTTCTCTAGATAAATGGTTCTATTATTTCCTAGGGCAACAAATGGCACAAACCGGGGAGGCTTAAAACAACAGAAATAGATTCTCTACAGGCCTGGAGGCCAGAAGACCAGATTCAAGGACTTTGTTCCATCTGAAGACTCCGGAGGAGGCTCCCTCTTCCAGTTTTGGTGGCCCCTCGTGTTCCTTGGCTTCTAGCCCCATCTGTCTGTCCAGCCCCTGCCTCCATCTTCACGTGTCCTCCTCCCCCATGGGTCTGTGCGCCTCTGTATCCAAATCTCCCCTCCTTTGTCTTGGGAGGACACCAGCCATTGAATTTAGGGCCACCTGGTTAATCCTGGACGAACTCATCTCAAGATCTTTAACTTAATTACAGCTGCAAAGTCCCTTTGTCCAAATAAGGTTCCATTCAGAGGTCCCAGGGGCCAGGACATGGACAGATCTTTGTGGGGGAGGACACAATTCAGCCCACTCCCTGATCTCAGGTGCCATATGAGAGAGGCATAATACATGGTGGTTATGGACATCATATAGAATTGGTAATCATAAAAATGTCGAGACAGGTTCCTTTCATCATGTGCACCTATTTGCAAAAGATCTTTTCAACTCAAAAATGCTTTGTTGCCGGTAAAAGCAAAAGCAAGGAAGCCTGTGTTTGTGACTTCCGTAATGCACTGTTCAAAGAAAGGTTCAATGAGAAGTGCTGGCAGGTCTGGAAGTCGGCGGGTAGGGAAGTCACAGTTCTGTCCTGAAAGAGCAAGGACGCATCTTTCCCCAGAAACATCAGAAGCTCTGGCCAAAGAAGAAATTCTCCGAAACCACTTCCCACAGGGGAAGGATGTCACTGTCTTTATTTTCAAACCTGGTCAGTGTGACTTTGAAATGGACAAAGGACTCAGGGATATATTCCATCCCATGACACCTGATGGGAAAGTAGGTTTGTTTACATTTTTGCAAGCATTTGTCCTGAGGTCTGTCATCACAAGAACACAGGGACTTCCTCCAGGACGGTGGCTGCCTCTTCATTTTCTTTGTGGCCACCAAGAGGCAAGGTTGTGATATGGAACGAGCACAGGTCCACAAGCAAAAACCTGAGTTCGAATCCTGACCCCTCTGCTCAGGGGGCAAACAGCTCTGTCCATCTGCAGCCTCCATTTCCTCATCCGTCAACTGGGCCATGGACTCGGACCTTGCAGGGCTGAGTGAGCACCCAACATGAGAATAATTGTTTCTTTCTTATTCTCCAGTACCTAGGCTCCACCGGGTAGCCGCCTTTAGCCCCCATTTCTATTGAGAAAACCAAGGTTCAAAGTGCTTGTCACTTGCCCAGGATCAAAGAGCTTTAAAGTGTCAGAGCAGGAAAAAGGTCACAAAGGAGGTCGGCAAAGGGGCCATGCGACTGTTAAGGGTGTCTGAGGGGGGGGAAAGGTCGCAGTGGAGATTGCAGGGAAGTTGAGGTGTGCGGAGAGCCGCCTCCCGGGTCGGGCCTAGTGGACACGCCGCAGCCTGCCCTAGAGTTCCCCCCGCCCATCGAGTGAGCCAAGATGGCGCCCGCATCCTGTTTCCGCCTTATACGTATACCCGACGTTCGGGCCAAGATGGCACCCGATCGTCACTTCCGCCCATGATGTACACGCCCGCCTCTCCTATCCACCTATCCCAGCCTTGTACGTGTAGCTCAGCCATTGGTAATCACCACACTATATCTAGGACCCCGGGCGGGAAGTCGGGGAGACAGCCCGCAGAGAGCCGTGCTTGACGGCCGCATAGAGGTTGTCCCCCGCAGGGAGTCTCCCCCCTGCGTGAGAAATGTAACAAGGTGTGTAAGCTTAGCTCCAGTAAAACTTGGCACTTACGACAAACCTGGAGGAGTGTGTCCGAGTCTTTTTCTTCAGCGTCTTCCCCCGCCGGCCGGGGACCAGAGACCAAGAGAAGAAGCTCCGGACAAGTGGTGGCCCGTACGGGGAACATCCTCGCGCCTCTCCTGATTCCTCTCAACCTTCGCGCCTGATCACCGCGAAGAGGTAAGTGTCTTTGCTTTACTTGAGGGTTAAGGCCCGTGGGTACTCAGGCCACCCCGGGGGAGAGCTCGGTAGACGTCACCGAGCACGCTTGAAGCTAGTGCCGACTGCAAGCATGGGGCAGTCTGAAAGTTCCCGGTCTGCCTCGTTTACGGACGGTTCTTGCAGAGGCAGGCCGTCGGAGCCAGGCGCCTCATCAGACAGCTCGGACTCAGCATCAGAGGACGGTGAGGGCGTGGGGACAAATGAAAACCCGTTAATTGAGCTAGAAACCTGCCCACGACCTTCCGCCCCGCCCGCACCCGCGAGCGTGACGCGGGGGCCTTTGGGGGGAGGCCCTGGTGTTTCCGCCTTAGACCCCCGATACGGGCTCCCCCTAGTGGCCGACTCGGGTAACTGTCATGATTCTTTTTCACCCCCTCCAGAAGGTAACCCTGAATTTCCGGAGCGCTGGCAGGAGGAGGGACCACTTTGCCTACCTCCGCCGCCCGCGTATACAGCCCCACAGGGCCGCTCGTTAGCTCTTGGTAGGGGGAGATTCTTTTGGAGATGGAACCCTTTTAATGCGATAAGTGCTAATCAGCCAACAGGCATGTTTCCAGTCCTTATTAATCCTCCCGGTAATAACCAGTATGAGGCCTATGACTATAAAGTGTTAAGAGAATTAAGACAAGCTGTTCATCAGTATGGCCCGAATGCACCATTCACTCTAAATATGGTTGAGAACCTCTCGGCACTAAACCACACGCCCGCAGACATTTATCAGCTCGCTCGTGCTTGCTTGCCTCCAGGTCGGTACATCGACTGGAAAGCGTGGTTTGAGGAATTAGCGGAAGAACAAGCGGCAAAGAATGCCGCAGGGAGGCGGGGTGGGTGGAATGCCGACATGCTACTAGGAAAAGGCACCCACGCCCACAATCAGACGGGGTATCCACAAGAAGTCTATGCTCAAGTCTTCCGCTGCTTTGTGGGAGCATGGAAAAAGCTGACCGGGGAAGGGGAAGCTCAGGCCTCGCTTACCAGCATTCACCAAGGACCCACCGAACCATTTGTAGACTTTGTGGCAAAAATGCAGACCGCAGCAGAAAGAATCTTTTCTGACCCAGGGGTAGCAGAAACAGTTATCAAACAGATGATATTCGAACAGTGCAATAAAGAATGTAAGGTTATTCTTGCACAAAATCGAGGGAAGTCCCTGACAGATTGGGTTCGCCTCTGTAGAGATGCTGGTAGCCCTTTAACTAATGCAGGTCTTGCTGCCATGCTAGCTAGCTCTCTACATGTGGACACAGGAGACTCGGGGGGTCCTGTGGTAAGGCCTAAAACCTGTTTTGGATGTGGCAAACCAGGTCACTTTAAGAGGGAATGTCCCGGTAGAGCCCCTAATCAGCGGCAAAATGAACCCCGAGTCCAAAGCAAACTCTGTGGCCACTGTAGAAAGGGACCCCATCGTGCGGAAGATTGTAGATCAGCCTTCAGCGCAGAAGGGGAGCGTCTCTCTGGAAGACCAGAACAGCCCTCAAAAAACGGGCGGAGGGGGCCCCCCAATACGGAGGGCCCCCGCCCTGCTCCTCTCCGCTCCGTGCGTCCCCCGGGTCCGCAGGATTGGACCTCTGTGCCACCTCCCGACTCGTATTAACCCCCTCCATGGGTGTTCAGCTAGTGAAAACTTCCTTTAAAGGGCCCTTACCCCAAGGGGCTGTTGGGTTAATATTAGGGAGAGCGTCCACGGCCCTAAAAGGACTAACAGTTATACCAGGCGTGGTAGACTCAGACTTCACCGGCTCCCCCCAAATCATGGTTCAGTCACAGCAAGGCACCTTAGTCATTGCAGAGGGCGATAAATTGGCACAACTCCTGCTCCTGCCTAGTTTACATGCTGCCTTTCCAAGCAGACCCGACCTAAGGGGAGACAGAGGATTTGGATCGTCTGGGGAAATCTTTGAAGGTTTACATATGTCCCTAGAGAACCGACCCATGTTGACACTCAAGGTGCAAGGCAGGCCCTTCCTGGGCCTGCTGGACACCGGAGCTGACCGATCTATTATACGGCAGCAAGACTGGCCCGCCTCTTGGTCGCTATGCAAAGCGGAAGAAATCCTCACAGGGATCGGGCAGTGCTCTGCTCCCATGATAAGTGCCTCCGCCCTTCACTGGGCAGATGACGAAGGACATCACGGCTCTTTTCAGCCTTTCGTGCTGGCTTTACCCGTTTCCCTATGGGGAAGAGACGTACTGACACAAATGGATCTTACCCTAACAACTAATTATTCCAAAACAGCCAAGGACCTTCTAAAAGGTATGGGATACGTCCCCGGAAAAGGATTGGGGGCCTCCCTGCAAGGACGCCCAGCGCCTGTACAGACCATACCCAATCCAGGCAGGCAGGGCCTGGGTTTTTCGCGGGGGCCACTGAGGGAAGATTCCCACCCACCCCAATAAAAATAACTTGGAAAACATTGACCCCTATTTGGGTGCCTCAGTGGCCCTTGCCGCAGGAAAAGCTCAATGCGCTACACGCGCTTATATCAGAACAGCTAAAAGAAGGTCATATCATTCCGTCCTCATCCCCTTGGAATACACCTGTATTTGTCATAAAGAAAAAATCAGGGAAATGGAGACTATTACATGATTTAAGAGTCATTAATAACTGTATGGAACCCCTAGGACCTGTTCAAACGGGGTTACCCTTGCTCTCCACCTTACCGGAGCATTGGCCTGTCTTTATACTAGACCTTAAAGACTGTTTTTTCTCAATCCCACTTCACCCTGAAGACACCCCAAAGTTCGCCTTTACCATACCTTCCCTTAACCAGGAAGGGCCTAGTCAACGATTTGAATGGACAGTCCTGCCCCAGGGCATGACCAATAGCCCTACTATGTGTCAACTGTACGTTGCCGCACGGTTAACTGATACCCGGCGACGTTTCCCTCGAGTGAAAATCGTTCACTACATGGACGATCTTTTACTAACTTCTGCAGACTTACCCCTCCTTCAGGCAGCGCTGTCACATCTAGTGCTGACGCTCAGAAATACCGATCTCATGATTGCTCCTGAAAAAATTCAAATGGCTGATAATGCCACCTTCCTGGGAGCGAAGCTTTCGCCCACTCAAGTCTCCCCCCAAAAGGTGTCTCTTAGAACAGACACTCTTAAGACCCTAAATGACCTGCAAAAACTAATGGGGGATATCAATTGGGTTCGCCCATACTTAAAACTACCCAATGCCACACTGGCACCTTTATATGATTTGTTGAAAGGAGACCCAGATATAACCTCTCCCCGGCTTCTCACTCCCGAAGCACGGCGAGCACTAGCTAAAGTAGAGGAGGCACTCAGCACCGCTGTCATAAAAAGAATAAACCCCCATGAACCTTTTGAAGCCTGCCTGCTGCCCACAGAACTGCAGCCTACGGCAGTGCTGTGGCAACAAGGACCACTACTCTGGGTCCACCCCGGAATCTCCCCCAGAAAAAGTTTAGAACATTATCCCACAGCGGTTGCAGAATTGGCCTCAGAAGCCCTAAAAAGAGCAGTGCAACACTTTGGCCAACACCCTAAAAACCTCAGAGTGCCATACTCTTCCCGGCAACTCGAAACGCTTACTGGGTGCATAGACCAATGGGCTATTCTCAGGTGTATTTTTGCAGGAAATATTGACAACCAATACCCGAAAGACCCCCTCTTGCAATTTATTACCCAACATCCAATAATTTTTCCTAAAATAACTTCACCTAAGCCACTAGTGAATGCCCTCGCCGTATACACGGATGGTTCCAGCTCCGGTTCAGGAGCATACTGTGTAGAAGGGAGTACTCCCAAGACAGTATTTTTTCAACCACAAAGACCTCAGTGGGTAGAATTACAAGTCATTATCACTGTCCTGAGAGAAATCACCGATCCTCTAAATATTGTATCAGACTCCCTTTACGTAGTGAATTCTGTAAATATTTTAGAAACGGTGGGCGTTATAAAGCATTCTTCCTCAGTAAGACTATTCTTCCTCAAACTTCAGGAAACCATATATTCCCGGCAATGCCCCTTCTTCATAACCCATATAAGAGCTCACTCAGGCCTGCCAGGTCCCATGGCGCAGGGAAATCGCCTAGTAGATAAGGCCACTCGGCAACCACATATTTTCCCAGTGCTAACACCATATCAGCAAGCACAGGGATTCCATACTAAATTTCATGTCAATGCAAGCACCTTGGCCAGACGGTTTCAAATACCGCGCGCAGCTGCCCGAGATATAGTTAGAGCCTGCAATAATTGTTCCGAGCAAAAGGCAGCCCCTTCACTGGGCATCAACCCCAAAGGTCTCATCCCAGGTGACATTTGGCAAATGGATGTCACTCACCATGCGGAATTTGGCAAAGTGAGATATTTACATGTATCTATAGATACATACTCCCAAATACTATTCGCCACGGCTGAGACCGGAGAAAAAGTTCACCAGGTTATTTCGCACTGCCTTGCCGCTTGGGCAGCATGGGGCAAGCCAAAATTGTTAAAAACAGACAATGGACCAGCTTACACCAGTCAAACCTTTCAAAGGTTCTGTGATACTATGGAGGTGCAATTAAAGCATGGCATCCCTTATAATCCTCAAGGACAGGGAATCATCGAAAGAGCACATAGGTCTCTTAAAGACCTGCTCAAAAAACAAAAAGGGGGAATAAGCCATGGCCTATCCCCGAAGACTCAACTGTCAGTGGCTTTATTTACATATAATTTTCTAAATGAAAACCCACTAGGGGTGACACCTGCCCTTCAACACACCACCTCAAGCCCACCGCATAGAGGTCTAGTCCGGTGGAAAGATATTCTGTCAGGACAATGGAAAGGCCCTGACCCGGTACTTAGTTGGGCCAGAGGCTCTGTTTGTGTTTTTCCCCAGGAACCAGGACGTCAACCTGTGTGGGTTCCGGAAAGACTGGTGAGAACCGTGACGTCGCCCGAGGACGCCAAGGAACTGTTGCCCAGAAAATTGATAAGCCTCCAACCAGAGCCACCGGATCCGGTCTCCAACTCTGCTGATGATGGCGGCGACCGAAAAGATGACAACAACAGTGCAAGTAACCCTCCGACCGAGTAGAAGAGAGACTAACTTTAACCCCACTTTTCCCACTACGAGCTACTGTGGGACCAAGTCACCTCATGGTTCTCTTGGCCCAGGTTGACCACTTGGATTCTTTTAGCAGTGGGACTCTTAGTAACTCTGCTCATTGTTAAATGTTTGTTAGAACGCTTGTTCCAGACGCAGCAACAGCTACGCGTCACCACTATGTTGGCTATGTCACTCGCCCCTGATGCTCCTGGCAACGACCGTCCCGCTACCCAGTCCTTCCCCTCACTGTATGACCCGTCCCGGCCACTCAGGGCGGGGCGCTCGAAAACAGGATCTGCTGCAAAGCCCATGGCCGTGTCCCGGGTGTAAAAGGCGGCACCAGAAGTCATAATTTTTGTCTAAAGGATGATCTCTACGGCGGAGTCACGGTCCTGGCCAGACTAGACTCCGGCCATTGCACAGAGACACCTAATGATGCTCTCGGCTCTGGTTGCCGCTCTCCTGCCCCCCTACATAACCCAGTTGCGAGGCGAAGCACTGCAGGGAGAGTCACGTGGTTTCCAGCTCACGGGCTCTCCGGTCTCTATATGAGGTGAGCATTCTGGTCGGTGCCAGAGGTTCAGCCGCAAGATGGCTGGAGCCTAGTCCAGACTCCCCAAAGCACCAAATCATGTAGTGGGCCTCTCAGGCTCATGGGAGCACACTCATCAATGGAGACACTGGGTCAAAATGAATAAAAAAGGGGGAGATGTGGAGAGCCGCCTCCCGGGTCGGGCCTAGTGGACACGCCGCAGCCTGCCCTAGAGTTCCCCCCGCCCATCGAGTGAGCCAAGATGGCGCCCGCATCCTGTTTCCGCCTTATACGTATACCCGACGTTCGGGCCAAGATGGCACCCGATCGTCACTTCCGCCCATGATGTACACGCCCGCCTCTCCTATCCACCTATCCCAGCCTTGTACGTGTAGCTCAGCCATTGGTAATCACCACACTATATCTAGGACCCCGGGCGGGAAGTCGGGGAGACAGCCCGCAGAGAGCCGTGCTTGACGGCCGCATAGAGGTTGTCCCCCGCAGGGAGTCTCCCCCCTGCGTGAGAAATGTAACAAGGTGTGTAAGCTTAGCTCCAGTAAAACTTGGCACTTACGACAAACCTGGAGGAGTGTGTCCGAGTCTTTTTCTTCAGCGTCTTCCCCCGCCGGCCGGGGACCAGAGACCAAGAGAAGAAGCTCCGGACAGAGGTGTCACCGGACTGGTGGGGATGGGCGGGCGGTCCCGAGAGAGGGGGGTGGGCTATGCCACGGTCAGGAAGCGGCGACTGCACACGTTTTGGGGCACAAGGGGGCTCACAGGGGTCATAAGCAGGCTAAGGAAGATTCCAGCCTCTGGGTAGTCTTCTTGGGGCTTGTTTTTTATTAATACATGACATTTTTCTTAGAAAAAATTAAACACGACCCATTTGGCCACCATCCCCAACTCTCTCTTTCTTCCAGTACAAACCTCTGTGAATGGTTTGATGTGCATCCCTCCAGTCTTTTTTTTTTTTCCTGTATATTTATATATTTTCCACTATATTTACATATTTCTCCAGTTCTAAGATGCACATTTGGTCACACTCTGACACACCTGACCAGCCATGCCTCTCACAATTAGAATAGGTAGCGTTCTTTTTCTTTCTTAATGGCACATTATAAAGGTGCATCTCAAAATTCTGGCTCATGCCTACAGGAAAGGTACAATATTGGGGGTGGAAGAAGCCGTCAGAAATAGTGTCCCACTGCCCACAGCGCTCTGTTTTGCTTCATGCTTCAGTACATCCTGGTGTTCTGTCCATGTGAGCATATTCTTTTCATGGGCTACGTAACACCCCAAAGAATGGACATGTTACATAGCAATGCATAACTACCTCTCCATCCACAGGCACTGAGGTTGTATCCTGCTTTTAACTGTTACAAAAAAGAACCTTATGGCGAACCTCTTCTTAGAAACCTCATTTGATAGATACCAAGACATTACCCCTATATGACTTAGCTGTCTGAATCCTAGGTACTCATGCAAAACAACAGAAGGCAGGAACTCGAACAGATATCTACACACCAACCTTCATAGCAGCATCGTTCACAAGGGCCAAAAGGTGGAAAACACCCAGGCGTCCATCAGCTGGTGAATGGATAAACAAAATGGGGTCCATCCATACGATGGAATATTAGTAAGCTGTGAAAAAGAATGAGGTTCTGATACACACAACAGCATGCATGAACCTTCCATCCTGTTGGGTAAAAGAAGCCAGACACAAAAGGACCGCTTGCATGAAACACCTGGAATAAGCAAATTCATAGAGCCAGAAAGTAAAATGCAGGCTGCCAGGAACTTGGTGGGAAGAGCAGATGGGTATGCAGGGTTATTGCTTAATCGCCACAGAGTTTCTGCTTGTGGTGATGGAAAAGTTTGGGCCCTGAAGGGTGGTGATGGTGGCACAATATCGTGAATGCCATCAGTGCCACTGAACTGTCTGCTTGGGGAAAATGGGGAATTTTATGTAGCACATACGCCGCTGCAATGAAAAATTTTTAATGGAATTACTTTGAGTCAGAACTTTTTTTTTCAGTTTAATAGACGGCCTGACACAAGGATAGAAGTATTAACCAATGGAATTGAATCCGGAGTACGGAGATAGCCCGCCAAACCTATGGTCAAATCAATCTTTAAAAAGTCCCCAAATCCACTGGGACAGAATAGTCTTTTCAATAAATGGGCATGGGAGAAGTGCATATCAATAGCCAAAACAATGAAAGAGGACCCCTACCTCACGCCCCATATAAAACTTAACTCAGAGTGGATCAAAGACCTAAGTGTAAGAGCCAGTACCATAAAATTCCTAGACGGAAATATAGGAAACATCTTCAAGACCTAGTAATAAGAGGTAGCTTCCTAAACTTTACACCCGCAGCACAAGCAATGAAAAAAAAAATAGATGGAAACTCCTCAAAATCAAAAACTCCTGTGCCTTAAAAGACTTTGTCAAAAAGGTGACAAGGCAGCCAACTCAATAGGAGAAGATATTTGGAAATCACGTATCGGATAAAGGTTTGATATTCTGTGTACACAAAGAATCATACAATTCAGAAACAAAAGAACAAACAACTCAATCATAAAGTGGGCTAAAGATATGAATAGACATTATTCCAAAGAGCGAACACAGATGGTTGAAAAGCACATGAAGAGAGGCTCATTTTCATTAACTATAAGGGAAATGCAGATGAAGACTGCAATGAGATACCACCTCATACCTATAAGAATGGCTGCTATTAAACAAACAGGAAACTGCAAATGTTGGAGCAGATGCAGAGAAACTGGGACACTTATGCACTGCTGGTGGGAATGTGTAGTGCTGCAGCCACTATGGAAGACTGTTTGGCGGTTCCTTAGGAAACTAAATATCAAGTTGCCCTAAGATCCAGCAATAGCACTACTTGGTATACACCCAGAAAAGCTGAAAGCAATGACATAAGCAGTTATTTGCACACCAGTGTTCACAGCAACATTATTCACAATTGCCAAAAGATGGAAATAATCCAAATGCCCATAAACAGAGAGTGGGATAAACAAAATGTGATATAGATATATATATATATATGATGGAATATTATGCAGCAATTAAGACAAAATGAGGTCCTGAGGATTATGACAATGTGGATGAACCTTGAGGACATAATGTTGAGTGAAATAAGCCAGACACAAAAGGACAGATATTGTAGTAAAGGTGAACTCAGAGGCTTATAATATAGAATACAGGGGACGTAGAGACACACAGAAGCTAGAGATGGGTGAACAGTTAGCTAATGAGGTTGAACTTAAATGTAAGGGAATGGATAGAAGTGAAGGCAGTTCATTAGTGGGTCTAGAAGTAACTGCCGTATTGAAGGTGGACATGACTGAAAGGGGTTCTATAGACCCATGTGTCCTACCAGTGAACACTAGAAATATAAATAAGTTCTTGCATGAACTGCTTCAAAGGCACTAATCTTGCACAGAGTCCATAATTACGGAGTATAGGAGGAAAACTACGATTGCATGCTGTGGTCTGTAGTCAACTGGAAGACATCCATGGTACCACAGCAACACCAGGGATGAATAACTGGGGGGAGGGAAGACAAGAGTTAAGGGGAGGTTTGGGCTTCTGTTTGGTGAGGGTGTGTTTATCAGTTCTTTTTCTCTTTGGAGCAAGGAAGAATTGTTTAAAATTGAGAGTGCTGATGATTGGACAACTAAGTGAGGCTAATCTGAGACACAGACTGCTGACTTGGAGCATTCTACATGATGCCCAATGGAAGAAGGTGGCAAAAGGTACAATGACTGAGTAAAAGAAAGCCGAGCTGTGGTGTGTGTATATATATGATGACATACCGTGCGGCTACAGAAAGGAACAAAGTCGTGAGGCCTGCGACGTGGTGAATGAAGCTTGGGGACATCGTGTGATGCAAAATAAGCCAGAAATGAAAGGACAAATACTGTATGATCTCTTTGAGAAAACACTCATAAGAAAATTGGGGCCTAGATTGCGAGCTCTTACAGCAGTCACCTTTAGTCTGGAGCTGTAAATGTTCATTCCGAATTTTGAGATGCGGCGCTGTACATGTATGAACTGGCATTTCCCAGGAACTTTGACTACTTGTGTTACCCTTAAGATGCAGAGTAGGAATTCTGCAGCTCTGAAAGTCAGCATTGCTCCATACAACAACGGTTAAAGAAACCTAAATGAGATCAGGCTTCAATCAGAGATAAGAATGAAGATGATCAGGTCAGATGAAGGTCAAGTATGACGTTGTCTGTATTTTAGAAGTTCACTTACTCTTTGAGACTAAAGGAAGACAGGTTTATTTTGTTCAAATCCTAAATTTTCTGTAGCACGTAATCTAACTCAACCTATCTGGATGGCTCATCTAAACATAGAGCCCAGAATGGGCATGAGGACTTGTAATTCGGCTTAGCTTAATGTAATGCTTAAATACATCCCAGAGTATGTTGAGAAGATAATTAAAAAGTATTGGCGGGAGGGCAACGGTGGCTCAGTAGCAGAGTTCTCGCCTGCTGTGCCAGAGACCTGGGTTCATTTCCCGGTGCCTATCCATATAATACAAAAAAAAAAAAAAAAGTATTGGCAAAGTCCTTTGAGGGATGGGAGAAAAAATATGGAACTATTAAACTTTACCACTGGGAAAAACCCTGATACTATCTCAAATACGAGGGACTCCCAAGACAATAGGCCAAGCCCTTTCTCTTGCAAAGCTTATTTACGTAGTAGAGAAGCTTAACACTACCTATAATTATACCTAAGATTTACTTCCACAGGACCTCTTTTGTTGCTCAGATGTGGCCTCTCTCTCTCTAAGCCCGATTATGCAAGTGAAACCATTGCTCTCTCCTCTACATGGGACATGACATCCAGGGATGAAAATCTCCCTGACAGCATGAGACATGAGTCCCAGGGACTGGTCCTGGCACCAGGATCAACAATGCCTTCCTGACTAAAAGGGGGAAAATAAATGTAACAAAATAAGTTATCAGGGCGGGCCATGGTGGCTCAGCAGGCAAAGTTCTCCCCTGCCGTGCCAGAGACCCAGGTTCGATTCCTGGTGTCTGCCCATGCAAAAAAAAATTGAAAAAATAAGTTATCAGTGGCTAAGAGAGTTCAGATAGAGTCAGGAGGCTATTCTGGAGGCTACTCTTACACAAGTTTCAGCTAGATATTGCTCATTACCAAGGTTTGCCAAACCCCAACCAAAACCATTCCTGTCAAACCTGAAAACACCTAGGGCTCAATCTGAAATTCTACAAAAGTTTCATGCACTGAGATTACTTTTTTGAAATCTACAATCTCCAGATGGGTTCCTAGGTCAGATGAGTCCTGAAACCCAGAGAGCCCAGCCTCCCCAGAACATCAGCTACTTCCATCACCCTGTCCCATGTTATCAACAGCCCTTTCCAACATGAAAAAGTTAAAATGGGCATAAATACCCATAAAGAGTAATACCCAAATACCCATAAAGAGTGGGAGAAGGATCCAAGGAGGAGGAGTTATAACTGAGAAGACAGGATTTAACAAGTGAGTGTGACTGCTGGGTCATTTTACTGATATTCCTTTTTAGTCCCCAGGGTCTTGGAGCAGCTAGAAGGAAAAACCTAAAATTGTAGCCCTGAAACCCATACGATACTCTGAAATCTGTTCATAACTACTTGTTAAATGTTTTGAAATTTATTATTTTTTATATATGTTATATTTCACAATAAAAAAACTGTTTATTTTTAAAATGTCTGACATTGACTTTCGATGGTACCAGGAGAGGCAGCCTGAGCTCAGGCCTTGGTGCCTGGGGACACTGAGGCCCAGAGACACCCCCCTCTCCCTTCCTCCCAGCCTGCAGCAGGGCTGTGCAGGAATCCCACCGAGACCTCCCCCCGGGCTCAGGCAGCCTCTCAACACCATTATGTCCCCAATCCCTCCTCTGTTTTTGTCCCCTGCCAGCTTCACTCTGAAGAGATGCACCCAGCATCGTGGGAGGGCTGTTTTTAATTTTCCAAGTCGCTGCATACATCCCCGCACCGGGCACCCAATCTCGTAACTTTGCAAACTCCCCTCCTCAGCGGACAGCTGCGTTGGGCCGTTGGCCCTCAGTCCAGCTTCTGCCACTGCTGTGCTGTGTGACCCTGGACAAGATATTTGACCTCTCTGGGCCTAGCGTCCTTAACTGTAAAGCGACCCGCCTGACCCTCCTTGTGAGCTTAGAAGAAGCAGCTGCGGTAAGGCACAGGAGGAGCATGAACTGCATCTGAGAAGTCCTTTCTGCGTCCCCTTCTGAAACCCCAGCCTCCTTCCTGTGCCCTCTCTAAAGGAAGCAGAGTAGGAGAGTAGGGCTCTGAACCCCCAAACCAGGCTAGGAGCCCCTCCTCTGGGCTACCGTGGCCACTGGTCTTAGCCCACTCAAATTACACCAAAATCTCAGTGTAGCATCATTCTAAGAGAGTAGAAAGAAACTACCTGGGTTCAAATCTCAGATCTGCCAGTTACTGCATAAACTCAAGTAACTCGCCTAAACTCTCTGTGCTTTTCCTCGCAGGTGGAAATAACCTGTCTCTGGGGACTGTTGTGAAGATTCAACGAGTGGCTATCTGTATAGGGAACTTAGAGCAGGTTCTGGCTCATAGCTTGAGCTCCATGAACATTGGCCATTACTTTTATTGTCTTCCAGCTGCCACGTGGGACGCTGCCCCATTGACCTTTATTGCATGACCCTGTTTTACTTCCTTCGTTATACCTACTACCATTTGAAACCGCTTGCTATTTATTTGTTGTTTGTCCACTTGTTTATTATCTGACTCCTCTCCTAGACCGAGCTCCACCTGGGCAGGGACCTTGCCTGCCCTGTGTCTGTTCTATCCCTGGCAGCTAGTCCAGAGCTGGGCTTGGACAAATGCGTTCTTGGTGAATAAATTGGTCTGGTGGCTCTATAGTTATGAACTCCATTTTGCAAATGAGAAGCCTGAGGCTCGGGGAGGGGGCGCATATGATGGACAGCAGGGGGGAGGGCAGATGAACTGAGCTCCCACTATGTAAGGTGGCTTTGCTGAATGCTTTGCTTATGGGAGCTCAGTTCTTCTGGGAACAGCCCACTCATGGATGCAGAGACTGAGCTCAGGGAAGCAGGTGATTTGCCAGGAGTCATACAGCTGGTAAAAGGGGGTGCCAGGCTCCAAACTCCATAAAGTGGCCATGTGTGGGTTCTGCCATCTCTGTATCTAACAGCAGCCCCTTGATTTGCCTCCCTGGCACCAGCCCTCCCCTATGCCCCATCTCTCATCTATGATGGGACTAATCCCTCCCCCCATCCCGGAATCCTGACAAGTGGGCACTGTGCCAGCCAGAAATCAGTACATTCCATCCCCTTGGCTACAGCGATTGGCTCAGGGCTGGCCATGTGACCAAATATGGGCCAAAGAGAGACACAGTTGATACATCACAGAATTCCCGGGAAATAGAAAGTCTCCTGCTGGAGTTGCTCAGACTAGAAAGGACTTAGCTGAAAGCCAAACCCAAGCAGAAGAAAGCAAAGACTAGAGAGGAAGAGAAAAAATTGAGTTTAGCTCTATGGATCCCAACAGGCTTGGACTTTTCACCTCTATGGACCAATAATTCCTTTTCTTATTTAAGCCAATATGATTTGAGTTTCTGAAACTTGCCACCAAAAGATGCACAGCTGGTGCAGCTGGCCTGGTTGGTTCCAGACCAGGGTTCTTTTACCTACACTCTGTTGAATTTGATCACTTGCTCTCCAGCCCGTAGCCAAAGAACCCAACCGACAACATCCCATGAGCAAATGTGGAAGACAAAATACCCAAGCAAGGTAGGTTTTGCTGACAAGGGGTTTCACTGAAAACTTCTCTGTGTTATCTGGTTGAAATAGTGGCGGACGGGAAGGAGGTTTATGTGTTTTTGAGCCTGATGTTTCTGCTCCACCTTCACTTCTGTAGGCTAGCTGGATGGAATTAAGGAGGCAGGATAGCTAATGGGTCTAACAGGTTTCTGCCAGATCTCACGGTCTGCCAGGTGATCACAGCAGGTTACTGGGTGCTGAAGTGGTCAAGACACTTGGGCTTTCCTACAGGAACAGTCTAGGGGTCTTCACAGTCACGCCCACCGGGAATTTGTCCAGGAACCTAACTCAGAGAGGGTGCTGCTTGTCCACAGCTTCTTCTCTCTTACCTCCACAGCAGCTCCTTGAAGGAACGGACTGCCTTCGCATAATGAATCAGCTTGGGCCAGAAACAGAATTCATTTCAGGGAAAAAAGAGATTCTGGGTAAAAGGTCCCTCTGAGGATGCTTTGCAGCAGGCACACAGTGTGAAGGGACACCCTGCCCTCTTCCCCGGAGGAAATAATGGCAAGGATAAGAGCGGCCACTTACTGCTTCAGGCTCTTTACGTGCTCCCTTTTCCTCCTCCAGACAGCCTTACGAAGAAGGATAATTATCCTCATTTTGCCAGAAGGAGCTGAGGCTCAGAGAAGGAAAGGAACTTGCCCAGGGCCACACACCTAATTTATGGCTTAAACCTGAATGTGAGTCCTGCCTGATTCTAAAAAGCATGGAGCAAGCAGAGTTGCTGCCTTATCAAATTCCAAAAAGGAAGCCAGCCCCAGTTGTTGGGAGCAGTTAACCACGACCCAGTAGATGAGCTAAGGAGGCCAAATGCTGCGCCCAGTCCCCAAAGGGTCAGCACTCCACAGATGTCATGCAGGATGATAAAGAGAGGAATGGCATTTTTTAGCATTTACTACATATCTGGCACCTTTACATCAAACCATTCTTTCACTCTTGATTGTTCTTGAGGCGATGCTCCAAGGCTACCCAAGCTTACCCTGTGCAGTTTGGGGCTCGGGATAGAGTAGGTGCTACCTCACCTTTCCTCAAGCCCCTGCAGATTCCAGGGGCCGAGAAGATGTCCCCTTCTGCAGGACTTTGCCCCTTGGTGTGCTGGAGCCCCCTCACATAACTCACAAGAGTCACTTGTTATCTTAGGAATTTGGTGAGCCAGTTAACATTGTACGCAGAGCTTGAAATCAACCACGGTGTGTATTTACATCATAGAAATTGGCCAACACTACAAATCAAGGGTCCTCCAACCCCACCCCCTGAGAGCCAGTCGTTAAATATTTCCTGGCTTACCGTTGGGCATTCGAGATATACTTTGGGCTCATTCATTCACTCACTCATTCATTCAAAAATATATATTGAGCTCTCCTTATTGCATAATTTGGCTTGCATCCACTCGCATACTCACTCAGCAAACCTTGACAGATGGCCTCCTTGGGGACTTCAGCCTTGGGAAAATAGGCATGGTCCCTGCCCTCCTGGAGTCCACTGTCCAATGAGAGAGTCAGAGTTTAACCCAAAAAGTCACACAATCTGTGCCAAGGGTAGGAATTATCCAAGCCAAGTTGGCAGATGGGGCAGGGAGACTCCCAGTAGAGAACAACATGTGCAAAGTCCCTGTGGCAGGGGGAAATTTGGCATGTTCCAGGAACGGACCCAACGCCAGCAGAGCCAGAGAGAAGACTGCTGAGGAGAGAATGGAGTTGGAGCGGTCCACAGGGACCCTGCTGATCCGTGTCCTTTTTCTAAGAGTCACAGACCCAAGTCTCAGTAAGTCGATCAAGAGCTGTCCCCATTTTTCAAGGTCAATGGAACTCAGTCCTCATTTCCAGTTCAAGCTCTCTCAACGGAACCTCTCTGAGCCTCAGTTTCCTTATTGGAAAAATGAAGATAATGATAACACCCACTTTCTAGGGTGGTGGTGAGAATTCGGTGAAGACAAGCATGGGGCACCAAGCTCCATGTCCGGCACATGGTGAGCCTCGTTGAACGTGAACTATTTCTTTCCCTCCTTCTGCCATGCTTATTCAGCCCTTGTTTGCTTTCCTGCATTCAGTCCTCAAAACCTTTACTGAGTTTGAGGCACTGTGCTAGGCGCTGGGGAGCCTCTGCCAACGAGACAGATGCCAGTGGCCCCTGGGGGGCTGTTCTCACTCCTAAAGAGAACTTGAATCATTCAGCAGCCATTCACTGCATCCCCCCTACTGCCCAGTACTTATTCTAGGCTGAGAATGCAAATAACACTGACCTGGGAGGTGCCTTCGGGTGTGTAAGATAAGGCCTCTTCTTTCAACGTCCAGTTGCACACCATCTCCCCCAGGAAAGGTCCTGGCTCCCCCAGGCTGGTTTAGGTTTATCCTGACTCCCACCCACCCTCCATCAGGCCACTAGCCATTCAGGAATGCCTGTTTCCACATCTGTCTCCCCCACTCAACGGGGAGCCCGTCAGGGCAAGCCCTGGAGCACAATCAGCCCTCTCCAGAGCCGGGAACACGGTGCCTGGCACATAGATAGCCATCCATCAATGTTTGTTGAATGACTCCTAAATTGCACACCCTTACAGGTGGAACCAAGGAACAATCCCTTCTCTCCCCACCCCCCACTACCCTAGTCTAAACCGCACTCCGTTCTCCCACCCCACTGCCAAGGCCACCTGGGCAGGCACCCTGCACAGTGCCCCGGCCCAGCTGTTTGGAGAAAGGGCGAGGACTGGTAGCTAACCCAGGGGCGTCACTATCCCAGGACTCACTGAGAAGTTGTCTGCTGGAGTCGCTGACGGTCACGTTCTCGTGCCAGAAGGGGTTCATCAGAGGCGTGCATGGGCTCTGGACTGGAGGCAGCAGAGAAAGCAATGAGCCTGGGGCACTGCAGTTCCCACCCCCAGCCCGTGGTTTCACCCCCAACCTAGAGACTCCTCCCGGGGAGGGGAGGGCGCAAGGAGATCCCACGGTCTGCCATCCAACTACCTCTGGGGCGTGCAGCCCCAGCCCTCTGCCCCCTTCCGCCACATTTAGGACTGGGGAAGGGTGCGCGCCTAGCAACAGGTCCCGGAGGAGCAGGGTGAGCGCAGAGGGGCGGTGGCGGCCACAGTCCCGGGCCCCGGGCGCACCCTTACCGGGGCAGGTCCTCCAGAGGCCGGAGTGGGAGCTCAGGGGCTCCAGCTGGCTGCGGTTGGCGGCGCCCCCAAGATCCTGCGCCCCCGGGCCGCTCCGCTCCAGCCGCTCGGTGTCAATGATGTACCAGAAGTCCGTGCCGATGGCGGCAGCCAGGAGCACGAAGCTGAGCGCCCCGCTAAGGGCCGCCGCAGCCGCCAGAGCGCCCAGGCTCACCCGCATCGCCGAGCCGGGGAAGCCCCCGCGCCGGTTCCTGCGGCCCAGACGCGGCCCCCCCGCGCCTCCCCGAGCCCCCGGCCCGCGGCCCGGAGCTCCCAGCTCCACCCCCGGAGCCTCCGTGTTCGCAACCTGGGACGTCGGGCTGTGGACCCCGGGTCCTCCCGAGGCTCTGGCTCCGCCCCTCAGACCCTTACCTGCGCCCATCCCCAGACCCCTTCTCTCCGGCGCCACCTCCACCCTCAGAGCCCCTCACCTGCGCCCTCAGACCCTCCTCGGGGTCCTCATCCCGCCCCACCACCTGCGCGGCAGACCTCCACCTCTTCCCTCACTCCCCACTCCCCAGCTCAAGTGGACCCTCTCTCCATCAAACTCCTCACTTTCCCCAGACTCTTACACTCTTACTCCCTCCCCCCCCACACTCTCCACCCTTCCCCCGGCTTGTTCCCGGTCCTGCCCTTTTCTCCCGCTTTCCTCTCTCAGCCCTCCTGCTCTCCGCACACAGCCACCTCAACTCCCCACTTGCAGCCGGGCGCAGTGGACAATCAGACCCGCTCTCCACCCTGAGCGCGCGCAGCCTGGAGGAGGGGGCGGGACCCGGCCGCGCGGGGGAGGCATGGGGAAGGGGGGCGGCGGACCAGGAGGAGTAAAGGACGGGTGCTGCCGGCCTGACAGCCCTCCCAGATCGTGCCAGTAATTTTCAGTACACCCTCTCCCTCCGGCTTCAATTTCTTTCCTCCTTCAAAATTGACCTTCAAATGATTTGGGACGGGGGTGGGGGGGAGTGGGGGGGGAGTGGGGAGGCGGGGAGGGCGGGAGGGGAGTGGAGCTGGGCTACACGTTGGAAGAAGAAAAGGCAGGTCAGTTTTTTAATAGAAGTTCATTAAAGCAACAGGGTAGACCAGGCCACTTGATCTACCACCACCACCATCACTCTCACCACCATCACCACCACACCACCACCACCATCACCACCATCACCACCACCACCATCACCACCACCACCATCACCACCACACCACCATCAGTAGCATCACCACCACCACCACCACCATCACCACCACCACCATCACCACCACCACCATCACCACCACCACCATCACCACCACACCACCATCAGCAGCATCACCACCACCACCACCACCATCACCACCACCACCATCACCACCATCACCATCACCACCATCACCACCACACCACCACCACCATCACCACCATCACCACCACCACCATCACCACCATCACCACCACCACCATCACCATCACCATTACCATCACCACCACCACCACCACTGTCACCATTGTCATCACCATCACCACCACCACCATCACCACCATCAGCAGCATCACCACCACCACCACCATCCTCACCACCACCACCACCACCACCACCACTGCCATCACCATCACCATTATTATCACCACCATCACCACCACCACCATCACCACCATCATCACCACCATCATCACCATCACCACCATCACCACCATCACCATCACCACCACACCACCATTAGCAGCATCACCACCATCACCACCATCCTCACCACCACCACCACCACCACCACTGCCATCACCATCACCATTGTCATCACCACCATCACCACCATCATCACCGTCACCATCACCACCACCACCACTATCACCATCACAGCCACCAACATCACTACACACCATTCTACTGCCATTATTCTCTTTTTTATCCCCAACCTTATCAATTCCACCATCTTCTTCATGCCATAAAATCTTTCATTCCTTTGAGAAAGGCTTCTTGTGTGCTGCGCTGTGCCAGACACCACAGTTTGTACAGAGATTATAGGCATTAACAATACAAACACAACTTGTACCCCTAAGAATGCATGGTGCAAGCCTCCCAGTCTTTTTTCATAAGATGGCACATAGAAAAAATAACCATATCTGTTTGTTTGAGGAATAAACAGCACACAGCGAGGAATGGAAATGGTTTCTAGCCACTGAAAATGACCATCCTCAGGGGCTACAGCTAGCAAAGGCTTCCCCTGGCTGCCCTTAGGATGGAGAGATCAATATATAGCATCCTGAGTCAGGTTCTTAAGGAACTGTTATGCCAAGGTCCAAAAGTTAATAATCTCTGGTCAAATTGGGGAGAGAATCATTTAAGAGGATTAACCAAGAAATAAATAAATGCATGCATAGCAACACAGCATGCTTATACCAGAGTGCTATGAGAGAAAGCAGAGGAAAGTTTCATTTGGATTCAGAACAAGAAATGCCTCTCTGAGAAAGTGACATTGACATAAGACATGAGGATGAGTAGGGAATAGAAGCATTTTGTGCCTAGGAAATAGCATATATTAGGGATTTGTTGGCTCTAGAGAAACCAAAAGTACCATCAGGCTAGCACACTGTGAGAGAAGAGAGAGAAGAGGGAAATGAGATTGGGGTACAGGCAAGGGCCAGTCACTTAGGTCTTGAAGTCCCTAATAGTTTGGATTTCAGTCTAAGCCACTAAATGGTTCTAAGCAAGGAAGTGAAATATTCTGCTTTGCATTTTAAAAATGTCACTCTCATACGGACTCTGGCGTGGAGCTCAGATTCCAGGAAGGTGTTGGGAAGCAAGGAGGCCAGTTAGGAGGATGCTGCATGGAAGCAGCAAGTCATGCTCGTGCCTGGGGCCAGGGTGGTAGCAACTGTAGGCAGAGAGTGAAGTGAATAGATTTGAGGAAAACCTGTGGGGGTAGAGTTAACATGTGGGGGTAGAAATTGACTAGGACTGCGAACTCTTCTTTCTCTTGTCACTTTATTCTTCTTCACAGCATCTGAAGCTTCATCATGGCCATCTTCATTATCGGTGGAACCAGCAGCCAGAGTCATCACTGCCAGCACACATCCTGCCCTTGATGGCACATACCATTCTGCTCCATCGTCCCTTCAGCCACCGTCTTGATTAACTGCCACCACTGACAGCTTTGCTTTCCATGCCATCCGCTCTGGCTACTATCTTCATTGGCACCATCGTCAAACACAGTCCAGACCATCAGCTTTCGGGAACTTAAATAAGAGGAAAATTCAATAAGGCTGTTTCCAGGAGGCCCCGAGATATCTTGAAGTTGTAGTCTTTTCGGTCTTCCTCTCTTTCTTTCCATCTCTCAGTTGCTTTCCTCTCAATTGGCTTCATTCAAGTAGGCGCTCACGAAGTGTTGGGCCCCAGGATAAACCCTTCACAGCTGAGCTACCACAATGAGAGAAGGAATCTCTTTCCCGATGGTCCCGGGTTCCCAGAATTGAAGCTAAGTGGCCTGTTTGTGGTCATAGACCTGTCCCTGAGCCAATGTCTGGGGTTCGGAGAGATAGCATGTGCTGAGTGGCCAAGCCTGGGTCGCTTGACCACTCCTAGCCAGCCTATAGGACCCGGCGGGTCCCACCTACACCACTGCAACTAAGAGGTGTGAAAAGGGCTCCTGGTCACCAGATGCAGCACGTAAAATCCCAGGATGCCTTCTTAATTTGGATTCCAGATCAGTGATGAAGAATTTTTTTAGGAAAAGTAAGTACCTTCTATCAAAAAAGTATTCATTATCTGAAATTCTAATTTAACTGCTGTCCTTTTATCATCTGGCAAAACTAGCTGGGTCCCCAAAGAAAAACCATGGCTCTGTTACAGGAAATGGGGTAATAGCATGCAAAAGTAGCAGCTGGCCACTGGACTCAGCATGTGCAAGCCCCTTTACTGGGTCCCACTTTCCTCATCTATACGAGACCTTCTTTCATGCCCCTTTGCAAAGATTACCTTGTAGGTTTTGCTAATTTTATTTTCCCTAAGAATTTTAATATAATATACCTGAGTCATGCTCAATCACTTCAAAAGGAACAGAAAATAATGCTTTTCAATGAATCTGGGGAAGGGAGGAGCACATCAAACACTGGATAATACCTTATTATGCCTGAAGAGGCATGATAAAACTTGAAGGCTACAAACAAACCTAAACAATAGCTAGGATTCTTGAATTCTCAGGCACTGTGCTAGACCTGATGAGGTGGAAAATAACATCCAGCAGGGACTCCAACACGAATCCACATCTTACAGGCCATGCAAAACTAGAGAAATTGCCTCACTGTTCCGAGCCTCAGTTTCCTCTGTTGTAAATTGGGAGCACTCACACCCACCAACCCAAGGAGGGCAACGGGAAAATTAGATGGGACTATGAGTATTCAGGTTCTTTGTGAACTGTAAGGAGTCAAGGAAATGTTATTATTATATGTGGGAAACTCTTTCAGAAGTATGGGGAAACTGCATTTAAAAAATGTAAAGAGAAGAAAGGTTTTAAAAGAAAGAGGAAGACTGGAGGGAGGATGTCAGAAAGGCTTAGCTTTCTTCATGAAGCATCAGAGCATCGTGGAAATACTGGTATTTTAAAATCAATAAGACCTGGATTTGACTTTCAGCTCTTTCAGTTTCAGTTTCCTTGTTTGTAAAGTGGGTCTAATAGTATCTTCCGCATGACCTCTCCCAGAGTCCACAGCAGTGACCTGCTAAATAGCATATCTTATTTTTGTTTCCTTCTTTTCTCCATTTCGATTCCCCTCTTACCTACCAGTGAGTTCTGACATCACTCCCCAAACTCAACCCAAGACATAGCTGTCTTAGTGCTATTCTTCCTTCATAGAGCATTTCTTAGCAGTAATTGATTAATACTTAATGATGAGGTTATTTGCTTCCTTCCGTCTGCCCTTTTAGACTGTAAGCTTCACTCAAGCTGTATGATAGGTACTGTAGGGTGGCTCAATCAATACAATTCTGATCCATCTCCTGCTCCACATTTCTAGACACCTTTCAGTCAGTGGTGGCCATGTGATATAATTCTGGTCAATGAGGCAGAAGCAGAGTCTGTTGGGAAGGGTTCCCCCAAGAAAAAAGACAAGAGCTTGCAAGGAGAAGGTTTTTAGTTCACATGGAATGTAGATGTGATAGCTGGAATGAAGCAGCCATCTTGCAACCATGAGGATAAAACTCTTTCATGGGTGGCAAGAACATGAAGATAACAGAGAGTCATATTCCTTGATAGCATCATTGATCAGCTGCCCCATCCTTGAATTTCCTACATCAAAGTCCCATCAGATAGTAAAAATTCAGAAATGGATAGCGCAATACTACCTAACTTAAATACAATAATGTTAGAACACTGAGTGAATCTGAATCTGAGAATGATAGAGGGAGGAGACCTGGGGGCACAAGTGAAATCAGAAGGAAAGATAAACGATAAAGACTGAGATGGTATAATCTAGGAATGCTTAGAGTGTATAATGATAGTAACTAAATGTACAAATTTTAAAATGTTTTTGCATGAGGAAGAACAAAGGAATGTCAATACTGCAGGGTGCTGAAAATAGATGGTAATTCATATTTTAAAACTTTAACTTATGTGTGAGACTAAAGCAAAAAAATGTTTATTTTTTATAAAGTTTATATTTTGACTAGTGCATTTCCTAATATAATTTATGTGAACAGCTTAATGGAACACCATACACGGAACCTTGAGTAGGGCATGAGATTTTGTAGGCTTGTCAGAGTGATGCCCCGATAAATCCCAGAGTTATTTGAACAGTGAATAAAAAAGTATTTGTGAAGTCCCCTTGGGGAAATGGTGAGAAAGGGGGAAAATTCAACTTCCTCAAGTGGAGAATTCCTGATATTCTCACAAGCAATGGGGACAACCAAAGCAATAGGCTGAGCCTCCAATCTTGGGGCTTGTTCATATGAAACTTAACCCCGCAAAGGATAGGCTAATCTTATTAAAATTAGGCCTAGGAGTCACCCCCCAGAGAACCTCTTTTGTTGCTCAGATGTGGCCTCTCTCTCAGCCAACATGGCAAGCAAACACACTGCCCTCCCCATCTCTATGTGGGACAAGACTCCCAGGGGTGTGGATCTTCCTGGGAACGTGGGACAGAAATCCTAGAATGAGCTGGAACTCATTCTAGGGATTGGGAAAAACTTCTCAACCAAAAGGGGGAAGAGTGAAATGAGACAAAATAAAGTGTCAATGGCTAAGAGAGTCCAAATAGAGTTGAGAAGTTATCCTGGAGGTTATTCTTACGCATAATATAGATACCACCTTTTTAGTTAAGGTGTAATGGAGAGGCTGGAGGGAACTGCCTAAAATATAGAGCTGTGTTCCAGTAGCCATGTTTCTTGAATATGATTGCATAGTGATATATATACCTTTTGCAATGTGGCTTGTGTGATTGTGAAAACCTTGTGTCTGATGTTCCTTTTATCCACCTTATCAACAGATGAGTAAAGCATATGAATTAAAAATAAATAAATAATAAGGGGAACAAAAAAGAAAGAGTCCCATCAGAAGAGAAAAATAAACCCCTATCCATTTAAGCCACCCTTTTATGATTTCCTATTGTTAGCAACAAATACTTTGTGAATTGACGCAGACAGGGATTGCATTGAACCTATCCAATGTGTATCATCAGCTTTGAGGCTGGTACATGACATATAGTACATGAGTAAAAAGATTTGTTGATTTAATAAGCAAATAAATGAATTCTACCCCAAAGCCTCCTTTTGCAAGCACAGAGCTTATTTTTGTGTGGGAAACCCTCAAGGAACCAACCCAGGGCTTTAGACACAGAACCAGAATGTCTGTATTGTTATATAGAATGAAATAGTCTCTGTTTATTACATCTCATGAGGTCATGATGTTCTACCAGCAAATTAGACTCTCCAGCCCTGACCCAAGTATAACTGTTTAAGTGCAAAGCCCCATCTGTCCATAAGAGGCATCCAGAGCTGTTGGCTGCCATCCTCTATAATCTATCCAATGTGATTAGTTTAGAATGAAAAGGGAACAGTAACCCACTGCTCTAATTAGCCCATTACATTCCTGGCATGATGTCAAGAAATGAAGGCAGGAGCTACTCTCTCCATATCTGGGTACCTCTTTTCAAATCAGAAGAAAAATCCCTCAGCCGGAGAGAACTTTCTTCCAGAAACAAGATGGGATTAGGGAAAGAACTTGGGCCAAGAGCCAAATGCCTGGGTTCCAGCACTAGCTCTGCCACTAACCTACTGAAAGACCCTGAACTGGTTACTCCACTTCTGGGAGCCTCAGTGTTCTCAGCTGTAGAAGGGGTAATAAACGTTCTCTTCTGGGAATCTAGTCTAGTGATAGCTGACATTTGCTAAATAGTTATAATGTGCTGTGCTGCTCAGGTACACTTTTATTTGAAACTGTATCAATCCCACAAGGGAGGTATATTTAACACAACCATGTTACAGAAAGGGTCACAGAGTCTCAGAGAGGTTAAGTAACCTAATCAATATCACACAGCTCCTAAAGAAATGGGCCAGAAATCAAGCACAGGCTTGTCTAGTTCCAGAACCAAGCTCAGAACATGGGTTTGGTTTCATTCATTTGGTTAACACAGAGCCCAAAACAACACTGGCACTAATAGATGCTCAGTAAATGCTTGTTAATTTGACTTGGTGGACAATCGCTCAGTATTGGAGAGGAAGTGGAAAGTACTTAAGAATCAGAGAAAACTGGCTTCAAATGCCACCTCCATCAGTTACTAGCTGAGTGACACTGGACAAGTTTTTTAATTCTTCAAACTAGATTTTCTTCTTCAGCACAGTGGATATATGATACCAAATTCACACAGTTATCATCAGAATTATACAAGGCAACACATGAGAAAGTATTTATCCCAGAGCGTGGCACATTGTAGGTGCTGGCTAGATTTTAGCATCCTACCTTCCATAGGCTCATTCTTTTCCTTGAACTCTGCGACACTGGTTACACTGTCAGGTATTAGGCTGTAACTGTTTCATGTATCTTCCGTGTCTTCCTAACCAGAACATTAGCATCCTGAGAACAGAGTCTGGGTTTTACCTCCCTCGGTCTCTTTTAGGGCTCTTGGTAGATGCTTGAGCCTAGAGAACCTTCCTAAGTCTACAGGCAGGTCACACCCACGTCCGGGAAATATCTTTATCTCAATCACGTACTCTTATTGTCTCCTCCCCCTACCCCAGATCACTCCCTAAAGAACAAGTGTTGGCAAAGATAAAGAGAGATGGGAACCCAGAAACACTGCAAGTGGGAAATTCAAACAGTTCAGCCACTTCGGACAACAGCTTGGTAGTTCCCAAAATGTCAAACATAACTGTTATTTCTAGATTTTAAGAGGTGAGTTATATATGTATAACCTGGCATTTCCCTGGGATCTGGGACTCTGGGTACCTGGGTGTACTGGTTTGAAGATATTATGTACCCCAGAAAAGCATGTTTTAATCCTGATTCCATCTTGTGGAGGCAGCCATTGCTTTTAATCCTGATTCAGTAATGTAGATTGGAATCTTTTGACTGGGTTGTCTCCGTGGAAATGTGACACACCCAATTGTGGGTATTAACTTTTGATTAGATGGAGATGTGATTCTACCCATTCCAGGTGGGACTTAATTAGCTTATAGAAATCTTTTAAAAGCAGGAACATTTTGGAAAGTCAGAAGCAACAGAAGCCACATTGGCAATAGAAACTTCACAGCAAAGCTGACACAGATGCAGACACGTGGAAAAGAGAGACATCGATGTTTGGAGATACTTGGAGCCCAGCAGATGTTGCCATGAGATGTTAAGCAAGCCAGAACCTGGAGAGAACCAAGGGAAGCCGAGATGAAAGCCGGTCCTGGAGAAGCAAAGTGAGGAACCCCTGCAGGAAGAGAGGCTGAAAGCAACAGAGCCCAGGAGCAAGGGACCAGCAAATGCCAGCCACGTGACTTCCCAGCTGACAGAGGTGTTTCTGACCCATCAGCCTTTCTTGAGTGAAGGTGACCTCTTGTTGATGCCTTAATTTGGACATTTGCACTTCCTTAACACTATAAACATGTAATTTATTAACTTCCCCATATAAAAGCCATTCTAGTTCTGGCATATCACATTCTGGCAGCTTGCAGACTAACACACGGGGTGACACCTAAGACTCAGAGTAGGAGCTGTGCAGTTCTGAAGGTCGGCATTGACACCTACAGCAACTGTAAAAGAAGTTGGAAAAGAGATCAGGCTTCAATTAGAGATAAGAATGAAGTCAATCAGATTGGTGCTGAGGTACATCAGAATACAGGGTAAAGAAGATAATGTCTGTATTTTAGAATTTCACCCACTCTGTGAGACTAAAGGAAGAGAGGTTTATTTTGTCCAAAACCTAAATATTCTGTAGCACATAATCTAACTCAACTTGTCTGGATAGCTCATTTAAACAACCTGAACACAAAGAGCCCAGAATGGGAATGAGGGCTTGTAATCCTGCATAGCTTAATGTAATGCCTGAATACATCCCAAGGTATGTGGATAATTAAAAAGTATTGGCAAAGTCCCTTGAGAGATGGAGAAAAAAAATGGAACTATTAAATTTTACCACTGGAGCAACCCCTGATACTGTCTCAAACATTAGGGACCCCCAAGTCAATAGGCCAAGCCCTTGATCTTGAGGCTTGCTCTTGCAAAGTTTATTTATGTATTAGAGAAGCTTAGCCTACCTACACATATGCCTAAGAGTTACTTCCAGAGAACCTCTTCTGTTGCTCAGATGTGGCCTTTCTCTCTCTCTCTAAGCCCAGTTCTGCTAGTGAAATCTTTGCCTTTTCCCCTACATGGGACACGACATCCAGGAGTGAAAGTCGACCTGGCATCATGGGGCATGATTCCCAGGAATGAGCTTGGCCCTGGCACTGTGGAATCAACAATGCCTTCCTGACCAAAAGGCAGGAAAGAAATGTAACAAAATAAGTTATCAGGGGCTAAGAGAGTTCAAATAGAGTTGAGAGGCAACTGTGGAGGCTACTCTTATTCAAGCTTCAGCTAGATATTGCTATTTATCATGGTTTGCCAAATCTCAACCAAAGCCTTTCCTGCCAGCCCTTAAGACAGCTAGGTTTTGTCTGAAATTCTACAAAGATTCCATGCACTATGATTACTTTCCAGAAACCTATAATCTCCAGATGGGTTCCTAGGCCAGATAAGTCCTGAAACCCAGAAGGGCCAATCTCTCCAGAACATCAACTAGTTCCATCTCCAATTCCATACTATAAACACACCTTTCCAACGTGAAAAAGTTAGAATGGGCATAGCCTAAAAACCTCTAAAAGACTGGGAGAAAGATCAAAGGTGAAGGTGGATTTATAACAGAGAAGATAGAATTTAACAAATGAGTATGACTGCTGAATATTGATATTTCCTCTAGCTTCCAGTATCTTGGAGCAGCTAGAAATGAAAACCAAAAATTTTGGAATTGTAACCCATACCAAATTCTGCATCAGTTCTACAACTGATTCTTGAGGTGTGCTTTGAAATTTATTGCTTTTTTGTATATATGTTATTTTTCACAATTAAAAAATAGGTTAAACATAGAATCACCATTTGACATGGTAACTCCACTACCAGCTTTCTGCCCAAGAGAAATGAAAGCACAGGTCTACACAAAGAGTTGTCCGTTAATGTCCATAGCACTAATATTCATAAGAACCCAAAACTGGAAATAACCCAAATATCCATCAACTGGTGAATAGATAAACAAAATGTGGTCTATCCATACAATTGGCAACAAAAAAGAATGAATGTCTGACATACTACAACATAGATGAACCTCAAAAAACATTATGCTAAGTAAAATGAGCCTATCACAAAAGACTGCTTTTTTGTGTGATTCCATTTATACGAAATGTCCAAAAAAGGCAAATATAGAGAAAGAGAACATAGATTTGTAGTTGCCTACAGCTTGGGGGGAGGTTAATTCATTAATTCACCCATTCACAAGGGGAAAATATTTAAGTCAATGCCAGATTTACTCAGGCCTGAACCAAAAGGAAACAGGAAGAGAAGTGTTCAAGAATGATGATAGTGGTGGTGAGACAAAGGTCGTGGTGAAATGATGGTGGTGGTGAAATGAAGATGGCGATGAAATGAAGGTCGTGGTGAAATGAGGTGGTGGTGAAACGATGGTGGTGGTGAAACGATGGTGGTGGTGAAATGAAGGTGGTGGTGAAATGATGGTGGTGATGAAATGAAGATGGTGGTGAAATGATGGTGGTGAAATAGTGGTGGTGAAATGAAGGTGGTGGTGAAATGAAGGTGGTGGTGAAATGATGATTGTGGTGAAATGAAGGTGGTGGTGAAATGAAGGCTGTAGAGAAATGACGGTGGTGGTGAAATGATGGTGGTGGTGAAATAAAGGTGGTGAAATGAAGGTGGTGGTGAAATAAAGGTGGTGAAATGAAGGTGGTGGTGAAATGAAGACTGTAGAGAAATGAAGGTGATGATCGTGGTGGAGGCATGTCAGACTTTGAGGTGTCCATCAGCTCAGGTCATTAAAACCATCCTGGGCCACAGGCTCTGCTGCCGTCAGCGGCCCTCGGGTCTCCTGGATCAGCACACGGCTCTGGGGTCAGTCTGCTCTGGGATGACCACCCCCACACCATTTCCCGGCTGGCTGTGTAACCTCAGACAAGGCCTAGAGCCACACGAAGCCTCAGTTTCTCCATCTGAAGGTATAAAGATGAACCTGGCCTCAGGTTTGTGAGCACACGGCCTGGAAGCAGGCATGAGACATGCCAAGCAGAGGCTCTGGGAGCCCAAAAGAAACAACTGATAAACATCAGATGGGGTCCCTGCTTTACAAAATGCCACACAGCTTCTCAGAATTTGACCCCACAAGGTCACACAGCTAATCAGGCATGGACTTGGCATTCAGACCCAGGCCTGTCTCCAAACTCCAGGCTGTTGCCGCTCCCCAGCTATTAATCTGAACCAGGGGTCTAGGTCTCCGCCTGCCCGGACCTCCCTCTGAGAGCATTTGCTGTTCCTGCAGAGACAGCATCTCTCCAGGTTGTTAACGCCAGAAGCTCCAGCCACAGCAATGCCCAGTGCAGCCGTCCGAGCCTTGGGTTGAAGGCCACACTAGAGCTTCACCAGCAGAGACTCTGAGCATCACGCTGGGGGTTGAGGGGGGCAGGGTTCAGCTGGACCGCATGCCAACGCCACGGCCATGATCCCTTAAAACTGCCTGCCTCTGGGGCCACTGGTACCCCCTTCCCTGGCCAGGACCACAATGAGGGGCGGTGAGGGGCGGGTTTGTCCCTTCTCCCATCGCGCCAGCCAGGAGATAGAGAGGAGGGAAGGAGACCCAGAAAAGAAACGGGGCTTTACTCAGGCCCACCCAGAAGACCAAAAGCGGGGTATCTCTCTTTGCCTGGAAGCACTTATTTGGTGAGCAACTACTGCACGCCAGGTACTAAGGCTACAGACAGGACTAGGATGAGGGCATCGCCTCCAGGGAGCTCAGGGACCCAGGGAGCACAGGGAAGGGAAGAAAATGCACACGACCTCCGTAATGACTGCTGTTCATCGAGTGTGGCCCTAAAAAGTCCATCCCAAACCTGGGCACCCCAACAGTTCCCCATGCCAGCCCCCACTGGCTCCGCCTCACATGCTCGGTGAGATTTCATCTCCAGGACAGCCCTGCACTGGGCGCCCATGGCTGCAGTACCGAGTCATCACAAACTCGTGGTTTAAAACAAAGTGGATGTTTTTATCTTAACGGTTCTCACCTTTTCCAGCCTGGAGAGGCTGGCCCAGTCCTGGCCTCAGCGCACCTTCCACCGTCATCACCGCCAGCCTCGTCCTCTCTGGCTCCTGCCTTCTCTCCCCCGCTCCCCCTCTCCTAAGGACCCTGTGATTACATCAGACCCACCTGGATAATCCAGGATGGTCTCCCAACCCGAGATCCCTAACTCAGTCACTTCCGCAGAATCCTTTGTGATGTGAGGTGCCAGGGATTAGGGTGCAGAGATCTTTGGGGGCCATTGGACGATGTTCCCTGCACCCCCATAAGGTGGAGACTCGCTGTCCCTCCCCTGTTAGAGACCAGAAAACTGAGGCTTAGAGGGAAAAAGTAACACACCCAAAGACATAAAAGGAGCAGGATTTGAGCTCGGCTTTACTGCCTAAGATTACAGTGTGGTCTCCACTTTCCTACAAAAATACAAAGCAGTCGTCGAGGGGGGGTCCTCCAGGAAGAGGGAGGGTCCCAGCCAGGCCCTAAAGAGAAATAGGGCATCCCGGAGAGAACCGCAGGCTGCATTCCCAGCCACCGCCTCCCAGGAGCCGTGTCTACGCATGCAATGCTGGGGGTGGGGGGACAAAACTGGTCCCCAAACCACACCAGACCGTTTCCCCTGTGGTCCCCCTGGGGCAGAGACCTCACCCTTGAGCCTGTTGCAGCCACACTCCAGCTCATTCGAACGTTTGAAAATTCTACAAGCGACCCTGGCTGGAAAATGGGCACACGATGCCTGCTGGAATCAGGCTTCTACCCGCCGCCCGGCCGCGACCTCCCCTCCTCGCGGAGCTCTCCTCGGTGGAGGGGTAGCTCGTTTCCACGCGGCGGCGGGGCGCATACAGCGTCTAGACAGAGCCAGACAAGGCCGGCCCTGTCCAATCCCGGCCAGTACTTAAGCCGGCCTGGAATCCCCCAGGGCCCCTGCAGAGGCTCCCGGGGTCTTCCAGGCCGGGAAGCAGCAGACATGCTTATGGACAAAGAGTCTAAAACCATTTTTCTTTTCAAGGAGAAAAGAAGAAAACAAAAGTCACTGGTTACCCCACAACCAGAGAAACCACGATTAGCTTTTCAGATGCATTTCTTTCTTTCCTTTCCCATGAACAAAATAATGCTAATAGCATTTACTGAGCTTTTTATGGGTGCGTGGCCCTGTTGTGTTTAATATGCGTTTGTCTCAACCCTCACAGCAATCCTGCCAATACTATTGTCACCTCCAGTTTACAGGTGAGGCTATTGAGGCAAAGAGAGGTTGAACAATTGAAGGATAAATAGATGTAAAGATATATGAATGGAAATGGAAGCCAGGATGGTGGATAAGAGAATATGCTTTAGAGTCAGACCGCCGGTGGATTTATATATATTATATATGTGTACATATAGAAAGAAAGAGATACAAGTTTTAACATTCCAAAGCTACAAAATGTCATAGCATGAAAAGACTCCCATCCTCTCCAGACCCCAGCCACCAGCTTTCCTTCCCCAGAGACAACCACACTAAACAGCCTCTTTATATCTTTCCAAAGATAGTTTGGGCAAGCAAAGATGGGTTTGTACCATGTATTGTGTGTGTGTGTGTGTGTGTGTGTGTGTGTGTGTGTGTGTTCCTTCATCCACCAATGGTGGCATACTCCTAACCCTGCTTTTCTAATTCAACAAAGCATCTCATGGGTCACTACGTGTCACACAGTGGTAAGTTCTAATTTAACAAACGCATAGCACTGAGAAGACGCGACTAAGTCCTTCTTCTTTGGGTCATTTTGAGAAGCAAATGAAATAATGCAGGTAGCACATTTAATCAGAGACTTGGAGAGCAAGTGCCCAGAACGTGTAAGCTCTTTTTATTAAGGTAGTCATCATACTGCATATGGAATCTACTATGCTGCATTCTTCAGTTAAAATTACAACCTGCAGTTGGGCTTCATATGCAAAAGTAAAAATGAACCTCGAGCCTTATATTGTGCTATGTACAAAAAGTAACTCTAAATGGAATCACAGACCTAAATGTAAAAACTAAAACTATAAAACTGCTAACAGACAACATATGAAAAATATCTTTGTGACCTTGGGTTAAGCAAAGGTATCTCAGGAAACAAAAAGGACAATCCATAAAAGAAAAAAGTAATTAATTGGACACCATCAAATTTTAAAACTTCTGTTCTTCAAAGACACTGCTAAGAAACAAGTCACAAAATTATAGAAAATATTTAAAATATTTGCAAAGCATATCTCTGATACAGTATGAGAATATAGAAGATGTAAAGAATTCTTATAACTCAATAATAGGAAATTAACCCAATATTTTTAAATGGACGAAAGCATTTGAACACACATTACCAAAAACATATGATAGCAAATAAGCACATAAAAAAAGATATTCCATATGATTAGTCATTGGAGAAATGAAAATTAAAGCAAGAATGATATACCACTACACATTGACTAGAATAGCCAAAAAAAATTTTAAATCGGAAATATCATGCACTGGCAAGGATGTGAAATAACTAGAATTCTCATATATTGCTGGTGGAGCAGCAAACTGATACTGACTTGGAAAAGAGTTTGGCAGCTTCTTGAAAAGCTGACATATGCTCACCATGCCACACAGCAGTCCCATTTCTAGGGACCCAGGAGAAATGAAAACATATGTCCACCTGAAGACTGCATGTGAATGTTGACAGCATCTTTATTCATGATAATCCCAAATGAGAACAGCCCAAATGTCCATCAACAGGTGAATAAAATAAATTTTACATCCTTACAATGGAATATTACTTAGCAACAAAATGAATGAAGTACTGATACATGCCATAACATACCTAGATTTAATGCAAGCATTATAACTGGAAGAGGCCAGATGCAAAAAGTTCCATATCATTCAATTAATCGAATGATATGAAACTTGCCTGAAGTTCTTAGAACAAGCAAAATTACAGGGACAGAAATCCTTATCGGTGATTGCCAGGTATAGGGGTAGGGGGCCAATGCAAAAGAACATGGAGGGAACTTTCGGGGGGGGTTATAAACTTTACTATACTTTGCTTTAAAAGTCCTGGTTGAAAAAACAAAAAAAATAAATAAATAAATCATTTTAAAAGACCCCTCCAAAAAAATAAACAAAAAAAAGTCCTGGTTGGGCTTTCTAAATTTTCAATAGTCAAAACTCAATTTTCAATACTATAAATAGCATTGTAATGAACACCCTTGTTTATAAACCTTAGCTAAAAAAAATATAAGCAAAAAGACAAAGATGATGAGAAATGGTCAATAGAAAAATGATCAGTGGACACGAACAGATCATTCATAAATGAGTAAATATAAATGGCCAGTAAGATTGGGGGGAAAGGTCAGCTATCACCAGTAATCAAAGAGATGGAAGTTAATAATAATAACGAGACACTTCTTGTCATCTAGCAAACCAAGGAAGTTTTCATTGTTCATTTTATAATGTCCATGATTGTTGAGATTACAGGAAGCAATATCTGTAATACTGAGTTGGTGAGGGTGTAAGTTGGTATGGCAGACGGACAGTGTCCCCAGTGACCCTTGCCTCCAAGTCTTGTCACACTGGGTAGCTCCCCTCCCTGGGCCACAGGCCAGACCTGAGATTTGCTTTTAACCATTAGGACACAGTGAAGGGGTGGGATGGGTGGCCACTCCTGGGGTTGCGTTACATAAGGTTATGATTCCCATCTTGCTAACAGAACTTCTCTATTTGCCTTCTCATTGTTGGCAAAGCCCATGTGGCAAGAAAACAAAGGTGGCCTCTGACCAACACCAGCAAGGAACTGAGGTCTTTGGCCAACCAGCCCTGGAAGAACTGAATTCCACCAACAGTCTGAGTGAGCATGCGAGCAGCTGCTTCCCCAGTCGAGCTTTCAAAGGAGACCTCGACCCCAGCGAAAAATTTTATTCAGCCTTATGAGAGACAGTGACACAGAGGCCCCTCTAAGCTGTGCCTGGAAACCGTGAGATGATAAATGTGTGCTGTATTAAGCTGCTAACTTTTTGATGATTTGTTTTGCAGCAACAGATAACTTAGACGCTTGGAATTTCTGAAGACCTTCTTAGTGCTGAGTTTCAAAGGCCTTAACATACACACATCCTTTGATTCTGCACCTCCACTCTGAGAAATTTATCCTAAGTAAATGGAGACGCAATTCCACCAGAAGTGCATACAAAGATATGCACCACAGACTTCCTTAGTCAGGGAAAGTTATCTAACATTTCTTGAGGACCAACTATGTGTCAGCTGCTTTGCATGCTTTACCTCGCTTTAGCCTCCTAAGAATCCTAGACTTATAATATTACCCCAGTTTTACTCACCAGCAAATGGAGTCTTCAAGAGATAAAGTGATTCACCTGAGATAAACCAGACAATGCTTATTAAATTCTTAGCACAGTGTCTATGCTCAAGTAAATGCTCAACAAATTTTAGTGTTAGTCAGATTCAAGGTGCAGAAACCTGACTCAAAATGGTTTGAGCCAAGGAAGGCTCCCAGAATTGGAGCATTCAGAGATGCAGCTGGCTCTCAGGCACGGCTCTATCCAAGGGCTGGGAGAATATCATCAGGTCTCTGTCTTTGTCAATCCATTAGCTCTGCTTGCTTCTGCTTCTTTTCACATGACAGGCAAAGGTCCCCAATTTATTTCTTCCTGGCCTAGAAAGTCTGGGAGAACAAGAGTATCCCTCTCCCCGAGTCCCCAGATCAGTCCCTGGGAAGACTCTGATTGGCCCCTTTTGGGTCACAAGCCTCTTTCTGAGACTCTGTGGCCAGGAGGCTGGGGCGCTCGGATTGGTCTCTGTTCCAGGGGCAGGACTGTCCATGACTGACAGTGGCTCCCAGAGTTTGAGGAAGGGCTGCTGCTGGCAGAATTGACACCACTACACGTAGCAATTAATTACTACGCTGGCTTACTGAGGGGTGAAGGCTGCAGTCAGACCACGACTGCCCAGGTCCGGAGCACACGTCGTTCCCATCACACACACCTCGCCTCTCCCAGCTGCCCCTCTAACCTTTTCAAAGTCCAGGACAGCTCAGGAGAGTGGAGCTGAAGGCTGCTGTCAGCAGGCCTGGGAAGCAGCAGCTCAGCCCGACAGCGCGGTGGAAAGCACCTCATGAAAGGAGCTCCGGGAACACGAGCCGGCCACGGACGCAGAGGCCAGAGCCCTTGGCGCTGACCTGCCCCTCGTCTCAGCCACGCAGGCTCGGGTGTTGCTGGCAAGCCCGGGAGAGGTCCTCTGGGTCTGTCCCCACCCTCTGATGGAACCAACCATACAAATAGCTAATGTTGGCTGAGTAGTTACTACCCGCCGGGACCTGACCTCAACACTTCACCCACCTCGGGCTCACAACCACGCTAGGATGAAGGTGCTTCCATGACCCCCATTTTACAGACAGGGAAACTGAGGCACAGAGCAGTGATGTGACTCACTCGAAGTCAAAGAGCTGAGTGTGGGGTTCAAACTCCCTCTCCTGAGCCCAGCCCCTGTGAAGAGACTCTCTGGGACCTGGGCTTCGGCTTCTAATTCTGACATGGGCCCCAGTCGTAAGCACTATCCAGCCGGAACGCAAAGAAGAAAGAACCAGACCGTCTCTTCCCTTCTCTACCCTCGCGCCTGACCAACCCACCGGGTCCTGTCTGATGACCTCCCACCTTCCCCAACACCCAGTGACTCACTGGGCCCCGATTTAGGAGCCAAGGTCTCATTAGATGCATCCAACACAGTCATGATAGCTGCTGTCTCCTACACACTAAGCATTATTTCATTCAACTTCACAACAACCCTATCACAGAGGTTCTCTTACTATTAGCTCATTCGCAATGAAAAACTGAGGCTGAAAGAGGCTCATCTGAGACCGTGCAACTCCTAAGTGGTTGTGTCAGGATTTGAACTTGGGTCCATTGAGGACCAAAGTGTCCCCCCCAACCACCCCGATAAGCTGCCCTTGGCTTTCAAGAACAGGAACTCTAAGTGGGAGAAGAGCTCGAGGCATTGCCATTTCACCCACCTTCCTCACCCACCTACTACCACCCCACCCCCCACCTCTGCTCCCCCACCCCAGGGCCTGAGCTGAGGCCACAAAGGTGCTGGGTGGGAGAGGGGAGATGAAAGGCTGCCAAGGTGGGGAAAACCGCCACAGCCCCCCTTCAGGAGCACAGTGGGGTGCAGGCTGCAGAGCCGGGCAGGCTGGAGACTGTTTGCAGATGGCACCTTGCTGGGTGACGCCCCAGGAAGCAGCCAATTCCTCTCCAGCTCTCCTGCAGCCCTTCTGACTGGCGCAGGGACTCGGTCTCTAGGAAGGCCTTTCATTCCTGACACTTGCCCGTTCCCCTGGCTAAGCCAGAGGGAGCCCCAGGTGCTGGCCTGGGGTGCATTCGCTCCGGGGCTAGAGTGCAGCATCCCCGGCTCTGATCCGGCTCTAGGTTTACAGCCACCTTCTCCCCACGCCAAGAAGGGACAATTCTCCTTTTCAGTCTTGACCTACAGAATTTTTTAATATATGTGTATCTTATTTAAAGAACAAGGTGAGTCAGTTTAATGAACATATTAAGTAGGGTAAATGGAAATCTGGATTTCGGCAAAAATTAGGAAAGAAGTAGGTTTGGGACACATTTTATAGATTTTACGTAATCATTCAGGAGGAGAGCCACTGGCCACATGTAACCGTTTAATTTTCAATTAATTAGAAATTTTTAATTAAATATTTAGCTCTCTGGTCGCACAAGCCATATGTCAGGTGCTCGAGGGTCGGGCATGGCCAGCAACGACCATAATGGTCAGTGAAGTGCTGGACCCTCCTTCATTGGAGAGCAAGTCTAGGCGAGACCCCATCATAAGCACTGCCTGGCTGCAGGCAACTGACCTCCCTGACCAGCTGGTCTCCGCATTACGAGTTCTTTCCTTTGCTTCACTTACCTCAGTTGAAGCGTCACATTCACTGGTCAGACAAGTTCATATAAAGCAATTAAAACAGAGCTGGGTCTGGAGCTTGTTCTCATCGCCAACTTCTGTCTGCCCACTCGAGTGTGAGCTCCATGAGTCAAGGACCAGGGCTCTAGCTAGCCCATTTGATCTCCAGGGCCAATGGAGCTCTTTCACAAAACATAATCCTTTAAGCACAGAAATATGTGTTTCTCCTCAAGGAAAGAGACCAGGGGGCCCTCTCTGCTTCCAGGAGTGATCATTCAGTTGTCTGTCATTTCCAGCCCCCTGCATCCAATCTAGCCCATCTCTCTCTCCATCCCCTGTCCCCAGCCGCAGTTACTGCCACCCAACAGGATGAGTTTACTGGTGGCTTGTGGATGTCTCCACTAGAATATGAGCTCCCTGAGGGCAGGGAGTTGTCTTTTTTCGCTCACACTTTATTCCCAGCCTGGCACATATCATATATTCAATAAATACTTGCAGAATGAACAAACTGCCTAAAACCCAATTTCTATCAAACAAGGATAAACAAACCCACCAACAAGAAGTTTCAGGAAAAATGGGCAATGGCTATCATCTATGGAAGTGGTGATATAAGCAAACACACGTCAGAAAGTATGACCAGCCAGCCCCTGTGGACACTTGAGTTTGGGTCCCCTGGTCTACAGCAACTTCTCAGCCCTGGTGTGTGGAGTGACACAGGGTCAGCCACCTCTCAAAGGACTACGCAGTAAATATTTGAGGCTCTGCACGTCATATTGCAACTATCTATCACCACAACTTCACTCTGCCATTGTAACGTGAAAGTAGCTGTAGATGATACATAAATAATTAAATGTGACTGTGTTCCAATATAACTGTTCACAAAAGCAGGTGCTGGGGCCGGATATGGCCCATGGCCCAAGCTCGCCCTGGTCTGTATGAACTCTTCAGGGACTGTTGTTTAAGAACAGCAGAAGGAGGAAGGAATCTGTCTTTATTGAGCAACTATTATGCACCAGGTACCAGGCTGGGCTTTGTTTCATTTAATCCCCTAAAAGAGTTCTGCAAAGTGGACTCTATTATCCCCATCTTACAGGTGATAAGAAACTTACAACTTGCCCAAAGTCACATAGTGTGTGTGCAAAAGGGGGGGGGGGTTGAATCCTAGATTCCAAAATCCAAGCTTTTGTGCCAGCATCACACTACCTCCCGTGGAGAGGTGGTTGGTTCCGGTTCTCCCATACTGGATTCCTCAGCTGCCAGGACCCCCGAGAATTCAACACCACCCCTCTCCAGCTCCACACGTAGCCTGAATCTCTGTGAGAATATGTTGGCTCTGCCTACTGCACCCCTTCCCACTAGCGCCCCGTCCCTGAAAGCTCCCGGTGAGCTCTCCTGCTTTCTCTCCATCCCCACGGAGCTCCACGCTGATTTGTCTGCAATCGGTTTTCCCAGGTGAGAAAGTAGAAATGGAGAATTTTGTTTTTGCACAAGCTGCCCTTTAAACCTGCGGCTAGAATTCCTCCCAGAGCAGGAATAATAGCCGAAGTCAGACAAAAGTTGAGCTGGAAACCTGGCCCTGCTTCGGTCAATATTTATTGAGCTTGCTCTGTGGGCCAGGAGCTGGCTAGGGGCTGGCAAAACCGGTAGGAAAAATGCCAGGCCACCTCAAGGAGCTGAAGGGAACACAGAGTTCTTTTAATTCAGCCTGGCAAGGACATGGAGAAGGCTGTCCGAAGGATGGGGAGTTTGAAGGATGTGTAGGAATTAATCAATGGATGTGTAGGAATTAATCAAAAAATTGATTAATTAATCAATTAATCAATGCCGTTTTTCGTGACTTGTCATGAAAAGTCGGCATTCCAGATACAAAGTCCTCAAGGAAGAGCGTAGTCTTAGCAAATATAGCCTGGTATGCTGCATCCAGTGTGATGAGGGGTTGTGTGGCTGGCATCTGTGGTTTGGGGCTGCCCAGCACCCTATATACCTTATTTAGGCAATAGTTCCTCAATTTTCCCTTGGAGAAATGAACCCTTCCCACCGCACAGTCTGGTATTGTCATCAAGATGCCCTCCCCACTCAAGGGTAAGGTAGACCAATAGGATGTTCCTTCTCTCCGGAATTTGCATCAGGAATAGAGAACATAATGAGGGAAAGTGGTTGGAGAGCAGAGTTCACTCATTTCTAAGAAATGAACCTCTCAGCATCTCTGGACCTCTCAGCATCCTTTCCTTTCCAAAGCATGGGTTTCCCAGTTTCTCCTACCCCATACCCACCACTATGCTTTTTAGCTTAAATTAGCCATTGCTGGTCTCAGGGGCTTCCAACCAAGCCATCCTAATAGGTAAAGAGCTTTGCAAAGTCAAATTGTTATGGGACAAGAGTCAAGAATGAATTGGATATTAGAGGGAGTGAGCCAGGGGTCAGAAAAGGCAAGTGGAAGGCTATGGCAGGAAAACAGGTGAGCAAAAAGGTGGCCCAAGCTGTGACAGCAACCTTTGGAACAGAGCAGAGTGGCCATGGCCCAACTCAAAGATGAGAGACCTCCATCGTTCATTCATCCATTCATCCATTCATCCATTCATTCACAAACATTTATGAAGAATCTTCTATGCATCTGGCATCTGTCCATCTTCAAAGGGTGTTACCTGCCTAATTCTTTGTTATCTGCCACTTGCCTCCTGGGTCGGCAACCCATTACTGTGTAAACCAAATTACTCCAGTGTTTAGTGGCTTAAAATAATAAACATTTATTGTCTCCTGTGGGTCAGGAATTCGAGGGCGGCTTGGGTGGGTCCTGGCTCAGGGTCTCTCACGACATTACAATCGAGACGTCAGCCAGGGCTGCATCATCTGGCGACTCGATCGAGGCTGGAGGACTTTTCCCCTCAGTCGCTCACTCACATGACTGGCAAGCAGCTGCCAGGGCTCTCAGTCCCTTCCAGGTGGTGTCTTCATGGCACTGCTTAAGTGTCCTCACAGCATGGCAGCTGGCTTCCTGATGATCCAAGAGCCAGCAAAGAGGGACCTGCAGGGCCTTTTATCACTTGGTCCTGGCAGTCATATATGGTCATTTCAACCACACTCGACCTGTTTTAAGTTGGTCACTAAGTCCAGCCCCTGCTCGATGAGGATCTGAGGGGAGAACTGAGCTTCACCTTTTGGAGGGAGGAGTGTCAGAGATGTGTGGACAAACATTTGGACAACTATAACGCCTTGATACTTTGTTCTGCCCTCACCCACCTCCCCTCCAGATGCCCAAGCAAATAGCAACAAAAGGAGACCCTCCCATGTCTCAGGCATGGTGTTGACTCTCTATATAAACTTTAAAGTTCTTCCCAGGGTACTAAGACCATCCTCACTTTACAGATGTGGAAACTGAAGTTCAAAGAGCTTCAGTGAACCATCCAGAGCCAACACTCAGACAGCCACAGAGCTGGGACCAAACTCAGCTTTGCCTGACCCTGGAGCCCCTGCTTCCCGTACTGTATGTTGCTGCCTCAGTTCCTTGGGGAAACCAAGCAGCGTGTGCACCTGCTAACTAACGTTCTCAAGCACTCTGGTCTCTGCTCCTGCCAGAAAACTCTGATGCCTGCCCCGCCCTGTGGTTCTGTCCAGCATGAGGGGCTGGAACTTGGAGGACTGGTCCAACCCTCTTCTTCCAGAGTTCTGGGTCCACCACGGGGAATAGTGGGAGGGGACAGTGCTGTGAGCTCTCAACCCACAGTGTAGTTACAATCTGCAACTATGAACAAGTGACACAACTCATGTGCCCGGAAGCATCAGAAAACAGGAGTGATTGCTAGCGGCTGCCTTCCATTAGGTTCTTACACGCTTACTGCATTTACTACAATCCCTGTAGGGCAAGTTATATTACAATCCTCATTTTACAGATGAGGCTCCATGCATTAAGTGCAGGTGGGGTTTATGGCCCAGTCGGTCCCCTGCCCAGATGTCCTGTGTGATGTCCTTGACCCCTCCCACCATCCGGCGGTTGGGGTTTGGTCTAATGTCTCTCTCCTCGATGGCTTCGTGACCAGCGGAAGCACCATGCTAAGACCTCAAGGTCCTAAGAGCTTGTCACCAGGTCCCTCGGGAAGCTCGCTCGCTCTCGGTGGGGGGGGGAGCTGGCTGCCATGTGAAGGGCTCGCCTCCACTCCCCCTGCCCCAGGCCCTCAGCTGATGAAGGGAAGACCAGCCAGGTGTGGAGAAAGGGGCTGACCTCGGAGGCTCTTAAGATGTCATTGGAATTGCTTAAACATAAAATGCAACATTCCACTGGGGAAAGGAGGCAGCTGCCCAGCAGGATCCTGGCTGGGAGGCCATGATGTCAGCTGGGACCCAGCCCCCCAACAATCTGCCCACAGGGCCTCTCTCCTTCTCTGGCCCTGTCGCAGCTGCCCGGGGCCGATATGCTAGGCATTCACGACTGTCACCAGGAAGAAGAAAAGGCACCCATGCAAACACCTTTAGTGCACCTAGCAGGGGCAGGGGCAGTCCAGACTCAGCACTTCAGACCCCAAAATATTGCCACACAGTGTAAGGGTGTGCCCTGGGAGCTGCTGCCCTCGCCTTCTCGGGTCTGTGTGGACTGAGCTCCACCGGCCAGACACTCAGCTGCCCTGAAAGCCCCCGCCCCCCATGCTGTGGGAATTCCAGGACACATGGAGGGATCACCAGCCCCGTGGGAAGAGAGAAGGAGGTCCCTGGAGGCTCTCCTGGGCTTAAGCCCCCAGCTCTAGCTGCTCCAGCCAACCCCAGCATGTTGGAGAAGAAAAGCCCAGCTGAGCCCTTCCTCAGTTCCCGCCCCCCAAAGCGCTGAGCAAATTAAAATGCCTGCTTTAAGCCGCTAAGTTTTAGAGTAGTCGTTCATTCAATGCTAGATAAATGAAGCCATTTTCCCTTTTACCATTTCGGTGCATCTGTCCCCAGCGTGGCTTAAAAGACAAGCAAAGAACTGAGTAACGCTGAAGGTAGGATGGCTGAGAACTCCCAGGCAGTAGGGAGAGGGGAACAGATAGGGGCTTCTGGGGGTTCTGGCAACATCTATACGTTGAACTGGGTGGCATTTACCTAGCTGATTGTTTTTATAACTATTTGTGATATTTTACACAGGAGTTGAATGAATATTTTATATGAATGTTATATTTCACAACAAAAAGATTTTCCTTTCGGAAAGCAGAGCAAAGGAAATGCAGGCAAAGGAAAGGAAAGAAAAAAGAAGGCCAGGCGAGACATGGGCCTCTAAGAGAACCTAGCTGGAACCCACCTCCCCCACAGGCCAGCTGGGTGATCTGGATATGAGACTTAACCTCTCTGGGCCTTGTCTATAAAATGGGACCAACAATACTTCCTTCCTAGGATTGTCGAGAGAACTACCAGCTATAAAATATGTGAGGTGCCTGGGATGTCTTCCATTGTCTGGAATAACGACCAGGACATGAGTATTCAGTCCAAAGTCACTGACCCCTTCCTTAGCTGGAAAAGGTCAATTCATGCCCAAGCTTGAAGGAAACAGTTGCGTTTTAGATGAAATAGAAATCAGACAAGAGACCTACATGGCGCTATTGAGCAGCTCCTTCTCCCTCCTCCCAACTTTCTCTTGCTGCCCTGATTCCTAGTGCATCCTGCTGGGATCCTCTGATAAGTGCTAGGACATGGCGACAGGACACTTGTGCCAGGATATGGTGATACTGGGAGGAGGGAGGGGGGCTGGTGAGAAGGGGCGTTGCCTCTCACCGTCCCCCACCAGCATGCGTGGCCTTCCCCACAGTCCAAGGAAGAAAAACAGAGCAGGTTTGTGGCAGTGTGGAAGTACGTATTATTCTTCTCCTGAAGCCAGACTTGCTGCTTGTCTCAAAAGAGAACATGTTGACTCAGGTCGAAGCAGATCACTGAAAACCTCTGCTCCCACAATGCAGTGCGCTTGGCCAGGGGGTGTCATGGCCCACTTCTCAGACGCTCCACTGCCTTCCTTAGGACACCCAGATAACACTCACAGCAGCTTCCCGAAGTGTCTCCATCTCCCATTCATTCTGCAAATCATGCTCTGAGCCCAGCATTATATCAATGGGCCAGACAAGCAAGGCCCTGCCTTCAGGCAGCTTACATTTCAGCAAAGGGACAGATGATCAACAAGTTAAAAAGAAATAAAAGGTCATTCCAGAGAGGACAGGCCCCATGGAGAAAACAGCGCAGGTGCAAGATGGAGAGGGCTTTGGGCTCAGGTAAGGTGCGATATCAGGACCATGAACAGTAGAGCTATGAACTAAGGAGAAGAGCCGGTAGTGAAGACGAGCGGGCTGCAAACCCTGAGTGCAGCAAACAAAAAGACCTTGAGGCATGGATGAGCTGAGACCCAAAACTGTGAGATTTTAACACTGCAGCGGTGAGTTCTACGAGGGCCTTAACAGGCCGTGGGAGACAGAGGGCATTAACTGGGTTACCCTAAAACAATTTGCAAGAACAGCAGCAGAAGTTCCTCACCATTTCCATGCACACAGGCCTGACTCCCAGCCCCCAGCACCTGCCTTTCTTTGCTTGGAGACGTGCTTTGGTACCTGGGGCCGCTTGGCTCAATGTGGGAGACCAGAAGGGCTGAGACCAGCAGTCCTCAACCAGTAGCCCCTAGATGTGGGGTATAAACAAACCGGCACCCTCATCCATCCGGTGAGATAACTGAGGCACATATTTTATGCTGCTTCCAAGAGCTCCCCAGTAAGATTAAGATTAAGCTCCAGAAGACTGGTACGCTCATACATTGCTGGGGGGAATGTAAAATGGTGCAGCCACAGCCCAGCCCTCAAACTAGTAAACACAGAGTTACCAGATGACCCAGCAACTCCATTCCTAAATATAACCCAAGAGAATTAAAACATGTGCCCACACAAAAGATTGTACGTGGATGTCACAGCAGCGATATTCAAAATAAGCAAAAAAGCAGGGAGAAACCCAAATGTCCATTAATTGATGAACAGATCAACAAAATGTGGTGTATTCCTGCAGTAGGATATTATTCAGTTATAAATAGGAATAAAGTTCTGATACATGCCACATGTGGCTAAATCTTGACAAAATAATAGTTAAGTGAAATAAGCCAGAAAAGTAAAACACATTTATGATTGCATTTACGTGAAATGTCCAGAATAGGCAACCCGGTGGTTGCCAAGAGCTGGAGAGAGGAGGGAGCAGGAGTGTCGGTTTAACAGGTGTAGGATATTTTTTTGGTGGGTGGTGATAAATATGCTCTAAAACTAGTGAAGACAGTGGCACAACCTTGAACATACTTAAAACCACTGAACTGTGCAATTTTAATAATGCATGTTATGGTACATGGATTATATCTCTATCTTAATACATTTTTTAAAAAGATTAAGCCCCAGTTGCCCACAGTGGTAACTGGTGATAGCGCATCCCTGTTGGCTTGCTTCCCTTCCCTGTCTCATTTCCTTCTCTCTACTTCAATTTCCCGGAATCCTCTCCACATAAATTGTGTCCACTTCAACCCTCGTGTTGGGGCTGCTTCTGGGGGATCCAATGCAGTAAACAAACAAGGAATGACCAAACGTAGGCATGAGGATGCCCGGGCAACCAAACTCAGCTTCCCAGATGCTAAAACAGGTACTATACAATGGGTTGGCTTAACCACAGGAATTTATGGGCTCGTGGGTTTAGAGACTACAAGGCTTGCTTCCTCCCAGAATCGGTATCTCCTGGCTGCCCGGCAATCCTTGGGGTCCCTTGGCTTTTCCATCCCATGGCAGTGCACACCAGCCATGTCTTCTTTCTCTTCCAGGTTCCATTGACTTCCAGCTTCTGGCTGTTCCTGATGGATTTTCTCTCCACCTGGCTTTACTCTGCTTCTAAATCTCCAACAATCCAGATTAAAGCCCGGCCTGATGGAGGTGGGCCACACCTCCAGGAAAGTAACCTCATCAAAAGGTCCTCTTCACAATGGGGTCACTCACGGGAATGCATTAAGATTAAGAACACATTTTTCTGTGGTACCCAACACCAAGCCATGACACGAACCACGACTGGGGGGAGGAGGGGCCCTGTAACTCCTGCCGAGGTGCCCGTTCCTCTCCCTTCTGTTTTAATACTACGCCCTTCGATCGTAATAATTCATATTCACGGAGAAACCCATCCTGGCTGCAAAGAAGGGGGCTTCCCCACGAATCTGCCCAGAGGATTCCAAAGCACAGAGAAGAGTGTGGCAGGGTGTGCTAGAAGCCTAGGGTGCTTACGGCGCATCTGGAGAGCAGAGAACCACCTGGCGAGGGTAAGACAGCAATGCAAATGCCTTGCAAGGGGAGCCTCAGACTATCCATGCGTAGGAGACAGTTGGCTCGGATTTCCGTCCCACAAATGTCCCCAGGATCAGGGTGGGCACAGGGTCTGTAGAGGAGGGGGTGGGTGGGAACTGGTAGCAGCCCAGGTAGGAAGGCTCAGCAGGTGTTCAGGTGAGTGACGGCGGTGCCTGGACCAGAGAGGCGGCAGTGGGGAGGACGGGAGGGGCCAGAGGCAATGCAGGAGAAGTCCCCAAGATAGACTCAAGAGGACCGGATGGCTGCGTGGGGCTGGGGCACACACAGGTGGAAGGTAGGAGAGAACAGCAGGGTATGCTAAGAATGGCCCTGAGTTTTCCATTCTAGCGCAGGTATGGTTGTGACCAGGAAAGGAGAGGAAGAGAGCCAAAGGAGCCAACACTTCCCACGGGAATACTTCACAGGTGCCGTTGTGTCCTTCTCAACGTGGACCCGTGTCTGCCCCATTGTTAATTGCGTTAAGTCTGGCCACTTGGCAAAGGGGCCCACTCGGATCTCTACATTGCAGTGGCATCTTCCTCCTTTGTAAGTAATAATTAGTCTGGGAGTGATACTTTGAGTATGTGCGAACATCTCATCCCCAGCTGTCTTTCTCCCTATGGCTTTAACATCCATTGAGAATCCTTGCCTGAATCCCATTATTTTGATGACTTTCTATTTCTAGCCTTCCTTCCTTCCTTCTTCAGTTATTCATTGGAGCTTTGCATCCACCCTTTGCCCTTTTCTAAATTTTTATTTTTGTATCACTCGGCACTCGTGGATTGTTTTTGTTAAATGTGTCATTTGAATGTTACGGCTATTCATTTTACCTCTCGTGTTGTCGAACATTTGGCTGGAGAAAGCTTCTTTACGCTTTCATTTTTTAATGAATTTTTAATTATACATATGAATCTTAAAAAACGAAAACAAAGTCCTCTTCCAACTACCCCCATCCCCTCCCCAAAAGAAGCCACTGTTCCAGTTAAAAGCATCCTTCTACTTTTTTCAGTGCATCTATATACACGTATATTTCCTGAGAAAGCATAATGTTTTGTGAGTTTTTTTACATAATCAATACTATACAATGTGCATGGTTCTGTAACTTGCTTTTTTTCCATCTAACACCAGGACTTGGGGAAATTGGTCAGTTCTTTAAAATACAACAGATACTGTCAGGTCACCTCGAGAGTAGGACGAGAGTCATGCCTGGAACCATCTACACATTCTGTGTCACTCATTTGCACAAGACCTCGAGGCTGGTATTATTGCCAGTATGTAACAAATTGGAAAACCAAGTTTCAGAGAAGTAAAGAGGCTGGTCCAAGTACCCAGTACGTAAAATCTCCACAATTACGGACTGAGCGAATTATGAGTCATTGGTGGTGGACAGAACTGGGGATCTGAAGGTAGCTCCAGCCAGCCTCCCTTCTCTGCACCCAGAGCCAGGGAGCAGACAGGCGGCCAGGGTGCATTTGCAGCAGTGGCTGTCAGGCGCCCATGGGAGGTGGCGGTGGTAGGGGAACAGAATTATAATCAGCTGCTTTCAGCACTCCTGGGGGAAGCACTGTTTCTCCAGGAGACAAAATCTTCTACGACTGATTGGGAAAACACATCCAGCGCTTGGTAAACGCACGACCTTTGTAGAAGGGGCTGTTCTGAATACCCGAGCTAATAATAATCAGCCGACAGCGGTTTCCTGCAGGCTGGCTTCCCATTGCACATCTGGCTGGCTGCCCTCCCTTGGCTGCATACGCGATTTGCCATCAGCTCCGGCGACGGGGGTACCGTACACCCCACTGTGATGCCCAGCCTCCCGGGGGGACGCTCTCCAAGGAAAGGGCCCGTGTGGGCATCGGAAAAGGCCTTCCACTCCAGGGCTCCATCCGGAAGACTCACTGGGAGGTTTTGGAGTCCTGAGAATGCATGCCAACTCTGGCACTCACCAGCTAGGTGGCTCTGGGCAAGTATGGACACTGAGCTGCCTGTGACGGCGGGATCCACGTGTCGGGCTGGATGCTGGATGCTGGCTGCTGGATGCTGGATGCTGGAAGAGACCAAGATGTAGGGACCAGGGCATGCCAGCGCCCTCATAAGGAAGAATTTCCAGTTGCTGTTCCTTGACTCCTCTTCCCAACCCGATGGCCAAGGCTTGACCCCTTAACCGCCTAGCCACACTGGTCACAGGGAGGCTGGGAGATGTAACTTCTAATTCTGGGAAGACCGATGCCCAGCAAAAAAAATTGTTGTACAATGACGGAAGACAGGGAGAATGGATATCGTCTGTGCCACAGGGAGGAGGGGGCGAGGTGAGGGTTTGGCTGGGACCAGATCGAGGGTTTGGCTGGGACCCTGGGGGCGGTGGAAGCCTGCAAGGACATGAGTTGACATCCTCGTGAAGAGCCACCCAGACCCCAAGCTCCCTGCCCAGAGGTGGCCAGTGGCACCGGAGCTGTTTTTACCCGCTCTCTGCACCTGCCATGAGCTCACTTCCCTCCTTCTTTCCCTCCTTCACGCAACAGCTATTTGTCAAGCACCAGGCAAGGGTCTAGGCACCAGACAGAGAGCCGTGGACAAAACTGCTGCCCCTCCTGTGCCCCTGGGGCTTACATCCCAGAGGGGACAGACGGACAATGCGCCTAATAGATAAGATACTATTTCTAAGATGCCAGATGGTGCAAAGTGCTACGGGCAGAGGGACAGGGAGTGTCTGGGGGTGCTTGGGAAGGTGGCAAGGGGGTGCTATTTTAAGTGGTCAGGGAAGGCCTCGCTGAAAGGCAGCTTCTGAGTAAGGGAAGAGAACAAGGCAGGTGGGGTTTGGGGGTAAGGGTCCTGGGACGAGAAGCAGGATCAGGGCTGGAGCTGGGGGAGGCAGCGAGGTGGCCAGCGTGCCTGAAAGCCGGAGGATGGGAGTAAGATGGGGTGCATTTGGGAACATTGGCTTCTCTTTCGGTGAGAGGGTCTCAACAGAGGAGCGGCATGATCTGACTTTTCATGTGTGTGGTAAAATATGTATAACACAGCCGCGCGGCGCACGCGCCCCGCAGCAGCCCAGCCGCCCGACCTCCCTACCCCCTCTCTCTCTCCGCCGGACCGCCGCGCGGCGCACGCGCCCCGCAGCAGCCCAGCCGCCCGACCTCCCTACCCCCTCTCTCTCTCCGCCGGACCGCCGCGCGGCGCACGCGCCCCGCAGCAGCCCAGCCGCCCGACCTCCCTACCCCCTCTCTCTCTCCGCCGGACCGCCGCGCGGCGCACGCGCCCCGCAGCAGCCCAGCCGCCCGACCTCCCTACCCCCTCTCTCTCTCCGCCGGACCGCCGCGCGGCGCACGCGCCCCGCAGCAGCCCAGCCGCCCGACCTCCCTACCCCCTCTCTCTCTCCGCCGGACCGCCGCGCGGCGCACGCGCCCCGCAGCAGCCCAGCCGCCCGACCTCCCTACCCCCTCACTCTCTCCGCCGGACCGCCGCGCGGCGCACGCGCCCCGCAGCAGCCCAGCCGCCCGACCTCCCTACCCCCTCTCTCTCTCCGCCGGACCGCCGCGCGGCGCACGCGCCCCGCAGCAGCCGAGCCGCCCGACCTCCCTACCCCCTCTCTCTCTCCGCCGGACCGCCGCGCGGCGCACGCGCCCCGCAGCAGCCCAGCCGCCCGACCTCCCTACCCCCTCTCTCTCTCCGCCGGACCGCCGCGCGGCGCACGCGCCCCGCAGCAGCCGAGCCGCCCGACCTCCCTACCCCCTCTCTCTCTCCGCCGGACCGCCGCGCGGCGCACGCGCCCCGCAGCAGCCGAGCCGCCCGACCTCCCTACCCCCTCTCTCTCTCCGCCGGACCGCCGCGCGGCGCACGCGCCCCGCAGCAGCCGAGCCGCCCGACCTCCCTACCCCCTCTCTCTCTCCGCCGGACCGCCGCGCGGCGCACGCGCCCCGCAGCAGCCGAGCCGCCCGACCTCCCTACCCCCTCTCTCTCTCCGCCGGACCGCCGCGCGGCGCACGCGCCCCGCAGCAGCCGAGCCGCCCGACCTCCCTACCCCCTCTCTCTCTCCGCCGGACCGCCGCGCGGCGCACGCGCCCCGCAGCAGCCGAGCCGCCCGACCTCCCTACCCCCTCTCTCTCTCCGCCGGACCGCCGCGCGGCGCACGCGCCCCGCAGCAGCCGAGCCGCCCGACCTCCCTACCCCCCCTCTCTACCCCCCTCCTCCCCCTCCTGCTCCGGCTGCTCTCCAACCAACACGGTGCCCTCTTCCCCCGCCTTCACCGTGCTCCTCCGCCACCAGCCTCGACAGCCTTGCCGCCCTCACCTTTCCTCCTCCAGAACAACTACTGGGGGAGTGGAGATAATACAGAGCAGCTCCCGGAGCCACGAGGGAAATCAAAGGGACAGCGTACCCCATCCTGGAACGGCTGACTATCTGGGAGAACCAGCTCCGGTGAGATCACCAAGGGGCACGGGCTTTCCTGGGTGGGACAGCAAGCGACCGGAGTCCCTCCCTTCCACCTTCCCAGGCCAGCTGGTAGAATTGGACAGGCGGTCCCCTTAGGCCGCGGCGGCTGGTGCCCCCACCACACGAGGCCCCCCGGAAAAACTGAGATAGTTGGGTCGGAAATCCCCAGACTGCGGAGAACAGTGACCGGGGGATCCCTTCCAAACACGTGACTCCCCCGTCGGCTGGGAGCAGTGCACTCTCCCGGGCTGCGACAGCTGGCGCCCTCCCGCCACGCTTGGTGCCCCGGGCCGACTAGCTAATTTGGCCGGACGCTCTCCTGTGCTGCGACAGCCGGCGACCCTCCCCGCGTTTGGAACCCCGGGCCGGCTGACATTCTTCCAAGACGCTTCGGTTGCCGAACCTCCCCTACGGCGAGAGTTTTCCAGAGTTGAGGGACCCACAGCAACTTTCGCTGGTGGAACTCACAGACAGGCGTGTGCCACGTGTGCCACCTACTGGGCAGGATAGGAAGAACAGAACCCAGAGACTGCGCAGAAAAATCTTTCAACGTTCGGGTGGGGTCGAACACCCGGGGAAATCTGACTAAATGCCCAGACGCCAGCAGAAGATAACGGATCACGCTCAGAAAATTGAACATATGGCCCAGTCAAACGAAGAAACCAATAGTTCAAATGAGATACAGGAGCTGAAACAACTAATGCTGAATATACGAACAGAAATGGAAAACCTCTTCAAAAACGAAATCGATAAATTGAGGGAGGACATGAAGAAGACATGGGCTGAACATAAAGAAGAAATAGAAAAACTGAAAAAACAAATCACAGAACTTATGGAAGTGAAAGATAAAGTAGAAAAGATGGAAAAAACAATGGATACCTACAATGACAGATTTAAAGAAACAGAAGATAGAATTAGTGATTTGGAGGATGAAACATCTGAACTCCAAAAAGAAACAGAAACTATCCGGAAAAGAATGGAAAAATTTGAACAAGGTTTCAGGGAACTCAAGGACAATGTGAACCATACAAATATACGTGTAGTGGGTATCCCAGAAGGAGAAGAGAAGGGAAAAGGAGGAGAAAAACTAATGGAAGAAATTATCACTGAAAATTTCCCAACTCTTATGAAAGACCTAAAATTACAGATCCAAGAAGTGCAGCGCACCCCAAAGAGATTAGACACAAATAGGCGTTCCCCAAGACACTTACTAGTTAGAATGTCAGAGGTCAAAGAGAAAGAGAGGATCTTGAAGGCAGCGAGAGAAAAACAATCCGTCACATACAAGGGAAACCCAATAAGACTATGTGTAGATTTCTCAGCAGAAACCATGGAAGCTAGAAGACAGTGGGATGATATATTTAAGTTACTAAAAGAGAAAAACTGCCAGCCAAGACTCCTATATCCAGCAAAATTGTCCTTCAAAAATGAGGGAGAATTTAAAACATTCTCAGACAAAAAGTCACTAAGACAATTTGTGACCAAGAGACCAGCTTTGCAAGAAATACTAAAGGAAGCACTAGAGTCAGATACAAAAAGACAGAAGAGAGAGACATGGAGAAAAGTGTAGAAAGAAGGAAAGACAGATATGATATATATAATACAAAAGGCAAAATGGTAGAGGAAAATATTATCCAAACAGTAATAACTCTAAATGTCAATGGACTGAATTCCCCAATTAAAAGACATAGACTGGCAGAATGGATTAAAAAACAGGATCCTTCTATATGCTGTCTACAGGAAACACATCTTAGACCCAAAGATAAATATAGGTTGAAAGTGAAAGGTTGGGAAAAGATATTTCATGCAAACAACAACCAGAAAAGAGCAGGAGTGGCTATACTAATATCCAACAAATTAGACTTCAAATGTAAAACAGTTAAAAGAGACAAAGAAGGACACTATATACTAATAAAAGGAACAATTAAACAAGAAGACATAACAATCATAAATATTTACGCACCGAACCAGAATGCCCCAAAATACGTGAGGAATACACTACAAACACTGAAAAGGGAAATAGACACATATACCATAATAGTTGGAGACTTCAATTCACCACTCTCATCAATGGACAGAACATCTACACAGAGGATCAATAAAGAAATAGAGAACCTGAATATTACTATAAATGAACTTGACTTAACAGACATTTATAGGACATTACATCCCACAACAGCAGGATACACCTTTTTTTCAAGTGCTCATGGATCATTCTCAAAGATAGACCATATGCTGGGTCACAAAGCAAGTCTTAACAAATTTAAAAAGATTGAAATCATACACAACACTTTCTCGGATCATAAAGGAATGAAGTTGGAAATCAATAATAGGCGGAGTGCCAGAAAATTCATAAATACATGGAGGCTCAACAACACACTCTTAAACAACAAGTGGGTCAAAGAAGAAATTGCAAGAGAAATTAGTAAATACCTAGAGGCAAATGAAAATGAAGACACAACATATCAAAACTTATGGGACGCAGCAAAGGCAGTGCTAAGAGGGAAATTTATTGCCCTAAATGCCTTTATCAGAAAAGAAGAAAAGGCAAAAATGCAGGAATTAACTGTCCACTTGGAAGAACTGGAGAAAGAACAGCAAACTAATCCCAAAGCAAGCAAAAGGAAAGAAATAACAAAGATTAGAGCAGAAATAAATGAAATTGAAAACATGAAAACAATAGAGAAAATCAATAAGACCAGAAGTTGGTTCTATGAGAAAATCAACAAGATTGATGGGCCCTTAGCAAGATTGACAAAAAGAAGAAGAGAGAGGATGCAAATAAATAAGATTAGAAATGAAAGAGGAGACATAACTACTGACCTCACAGAAATAAAGGAGGTAATAACAGGATACTATGAACAACTTTACGCTAATAAATACAACAATTTAGAAGAAATGGACAGGTTCCTGGAAAGACATGAACAACCAACTTTGACTCAAGAAGAAATAGACGACCTCAACAAACCAATCACAAGTAAAGAGATTGAATTAGTTATTCAAAACCTCCCTAAAAAGAAAAGTCCAGGACCAGACGGCTTCACATGTGAATTCTATCAAACATTCCAGAAAGAATTAGTACCTACTCTCCTCAAACTCTTCAACATAATTGAAGTGGAGGGAAAACTACCTAATTCATTCTATGAAGCCAACATCACCCTCATACCAAAACCAGGCAAAGATATTACAAAAAAAGAAAACTACAGACCAATCTCTCTAATGAATACAGATGCAAAAATCCTCAATAAAATTCTAGCAAATCGTATCCAGCAACACATTAAAAGAATTATACATCATGACCAAGTAGGATTCATCCCAGGTATGCAAGGATGGTTCAACATAAGAAAATCAATTAATGTAATACACCATATCAACAAATCAAAGCAGAAAAATCACATGATCATCTCAATTGATGCAGAGAAGGCATTTGACAAGATTCAACATCCTTTCCTGCTGAAAACACTTCAAAAGATAGGAATACAAGGGAACTTCCTTAAAATGATAGAGGGAATATATGAAAAACCCACAGCTAATATCATCCTCAATGGGGAAAAATTGAAAACTTTCCCCCTAAGATCAGGAACAAGACAAGGATGTCCACTATCACCACTATTATTCAACATTGTGTTGGAAGTTCTAGCCAGAGCAATTAGGCAAGAAAAAGAAATACAAGGCATCAAAATTGGAAAGGAAGAAGTAAAACTATCACTGTTTGCAGACGATATGATACTATATGTAGAAAACCCAGAAAAATCCACAACAAAATTACTAGAGCTAATAAATGAGTACAGCAAAGTAGCAGGCTACAAGATCAACATTCAAAAATCTGTAGCTTTTCTATACACTAGTAATGAACAAGCTGAGGTAGAAATCAAGAAACGAATCCCATTTACAATCGCAACTAAAAGAATAAAATACCTAGGAATAAATTTAACCAAAGAGACAAAAAACCTATATAAAGAAAACTACAAAAAACTGTTAAAAGAAATCACAGAAGACCTAAATAGATGGAAGGGCGTACCGTGTTCATGGATTGGAAGACTAAATATAGTTAAGATGTCAATCCTACCTAAATTGATTTACAGATTCAATGCAATACCAATCAAAATCCCAACAACATATTTTTCAGAAATAGAAAAACCAATAAGCAAATTTATCTGGAAGGGCAGGGTACCCCGAATTGCTAAAAACATCTTGAGGAAAAAAAACGAAGCTGGAGGTCTCGCGCTGCCTGACTTTAAGGCATATTATGAAGCCACAGTGGTCAAAACAGCATGGTATTGGCATAAAGATAGATATATCGACCAATGGAATCGAATAGAGTGCTCAGATATAGACCCTCTCATCTATGGACATTTGATCTTTGATAAGGCAGTCAAGCCAACTCACCTGGGACAGAACAGTCTCTTCAATAAATGGTGCCTAGAGAACTGGATATCCATATGCAAAAGAATGAAAGAAGACCCATCTCTCACACCCTATACAAAAGTTAACTCAAAATGGATCAAAGATCTAAACATTAGGTCTAAGACCATAAAACAGTTAGAGGAAAATGTTGGGAGATATCTTATGAATCTTACAACTGGAGGTGGTTTTATGGACCTTAAACCTAAAGCAAGAACACTGAAGAAGGAAATAAATAAATGGGAGCTTCTCAAAATTAAACACTTTTGTGCATCAGAGAACTTCATCAAGAAAGTAGAAAGACAGCCTACACAATGGGAGACAATATTTGGAAATGACATATCAGATAAGGGTCTAGTATCCAGAATTTATAAAGAGATTATTCAACTCAACAACAAAAAGACAGCCAACCCAATTACAAAATGGGAAAAAGACTTAAACAGACACCTACCAGAAGAAGAAATACGGATGGCCAAGAGGCACATGAAGAGATGCTCAATGTCCCTGGCCATTAGAGAAATGCAAATCAAAACCACAATGAGATATCATCTCACACCCACCAGAATGGCCATTATCAACAAAGCAGAAAATGACAAGTGCTGGAGAGGATGCGGAGAAAGAGGCACACTTATTCACTGTTGGTGGGAATGTCAAAGGGTGCAACCACTGTGGAAGGCAGTTTGGCGGTTCCTCAAAAAGCTGAATATAGAATTGCCATACGACCCAGCAATACCATTGCTAGGTATCTACTCAAAGGACTTAAGGGCAAAGACACAAACGGACATTTGCACACCAATGTTTATAGCAGCGTTATTTACAATTGCAAAGAGATGGAAACAGCCAAAACCTCCATCAACAGAAGAGTGGCTAAACAAACTGTGGTATATACATACGATGGAATATTATGCAGCTTTAAGACAAGATAAACTTGTGAACCATGTAATAACATGGATGGACCTAGAGAATATTATGCTGAGTGAATCCAGCCAAAAACTAAAGGACAAATACTGTATGGTCCCACTGTTGTGAACGGACATTCGAGAATAAACTTGAAATATGTCATTGGTAACAGAGTTCAGCAGGAGTTAGAAACAGGGTAAGACAATGGGTAATTGAAGCTGAAGGGATACAGATTGTGCAACAGGACTAGATACAAAAACTCAAAAATGGACAGCACAATAATACCTAATTGTAAAGTAATCATGTTAAAATACTGAATGAAGCTGCATCTGAGCTATAGGGTTTTTTTTTGTTTTTGTTTGCTTGTTGGTTTGTTTGTTGTTGTTGTTTTTTACTATTACTACTACTTTTATTTCTTTTCTTTATATTGACATTTTATATCTTTTTCTGTTGTGTTGCTAGTTCCTCTAAACTGATGCAAATGTACTAAGAAACAATGATCATGCATCTATGTGATGATGTTAAGAATTACTGAGTGCATATGTAGAATGGTATGATTTCTAAATGTTGTGTTAATTTCTTTTTTTTCTTTCCGTTAATAAAAAAAAAAAAAAAAAAAAATATGTATAACACAAAATTTGCCATTTTTGACCATTTTTTTTAAGTGTTCAATTCCCTGGCATTAGTTACATTCGCACCATTCTCATCTCTATTTCCACATTCTTCCATCTACCTACACAGAAACTCTGTCCTCGTTAAGCAATAACTGCCCTTTCCTCCCTCCAGCCCCAAGTCCCCCCGGATCCTTCTGTCTCGATGCATTTGCCTATTCTAGATCCTTCCTATACATGAAGTCGTACAGTATGTGACCTTTTGTGCCTGGCTCCTTTCCCGCGGCATGATGCTGTTAGCAGCACTTCACTCCTATTTATGGCTAAATAGTTCTCCATTGTCTGGCGACAGCACATTTTGTTTCTCCATTCATCCCTCGATGGGTACGATGGGTACATGGGTCACATCCACCTCTTGGCCGTGGTGAACAACGCTGCTGGGAGCGTTGGCACATCAGTATCTGGTTACTGACTTAACGTTCTTTAAAGGATCGCTCTGCCTGCTCAATCTCCACAGGTTTGAAGACAAAAACCCCAGGAAGTGCAAGTGCCACCTCGCTCCCTGCCCTCCCCACCAGCCCAACAGGCCCTGGAGACACCTGAGAGAGCCCTCGAGGGGCGAACCTGGAGGGAGGACTAGAACTAAAACAGGGTCCCAAGGCCCCAAAATGGCTCTCTACACCATGCTGGGCGATTGCAGAAACACAAGGTTTCCTTAAAAAAAAAAAAAGTTTTTATTTTCTTATTTATGTTACTTGGACACCCTATCATCAACCCCTGTGTTTTACCAACAGTGACCATGAAATTGATGTTCACTCTCCTTTGTCTGGAAAAGAGAAATCCCCGTTTAAAGGTAATTGGTACAAGGGATGCCAGCTGAGACTGTATGTGCACGTGTGCATTTTGCATCAGAGGCCCTGTGAGCCTCTGGGTTCATGTTTGTGTGCTCATTGGCCTGGGGTCTGTGAAGGGTTCAGCCCGTGCCAGTTTGAAAAGGTTTATGTACCCTAGAAAAGCCGTGCTTTAATCCTAATCCCATTTTGTGGGAGCAACGGTTTCTTCTAATTCCTAATCAGTGCTTTGTGTTGGAAACTTTAATTAGCTTATCTCCACGGAGACGTGACTCAATCAGTGTGGCTATTAAACCTGATTAGGTGGAGATGTGTCTCCACCAGGTGGATCTTGATTGCTTTACTGGAATCCTATAAAAGAGGAAACATTTGGGAGAAAGCAGGAGATTCTGAGAGCAGAGGACGACAGAACGACATAGCCATGAGAAGCAGAGTCCACCAGCCAGCGACCTTTGGAGATGAAGGCAAATGCCTCCCAGGGAGCTTCATGAAATGGGGAGCCAGGAGAGAAAGCTAGCAGATAACGCTGTGCTCGTCATGTGCCCTTCCAAATGAGAGAAACCCTGACTGTGTTTGTCATGTGCCTTTCCACTTGAGAGAGAAACCCTGAACTTCATCAGCCTTCTTGAATCAAGGTATCTTGATGCCTTAGCTTGGACATTTCTATAGAGTTGCTTTAATTGGGGCATTTTCTCAGCCTTAGAACTGTAAACCTTACAACTTATTAAATTCCCCTTCCTAAAAGCCAATCCATTTCTGGTACATTGCATTCCAGCAGCTAGCAAACGACAACAAGCCCCATGTCTACACAAGCCCCATGTCTACCTGGAAGATTTTCCCCAGATGTCTGTATGGTCCCCTTCTCACCTCACTCAGCCTCTGCTTAACTCTTGCCATAGCAGCCTGGCCTTCCCAGGTGATGCCCCGTGACCCAGCACCTGATCACCTTCCATCCCGAACCCTGTTCTTTTTTTTTTTTTTCCCAAAAAAATTTCATTCAAATGTATTTTTCACAGTGGACAGTTTCCTTAAGGGAAGATACAGTTTCTTGACACAACATTTAAAGATTTTATTGGCCATATTAATTTTCCTCACAAAAGTTTTTAAGTTATCTATAAGTTCTTAGAATGTCAGAGTAGAAGAGAAGAAAAAATTGGCTAAAGTTTAAAAGGGCAGTGGGGGGAGCAGCAACTTGGCAATGATTCCTCAGAAGACTGTTTTCAGACATCCTTTTTCTCCAGTAAAATTTTGTGCAACTCATCTGCACCCTCGCTTGTTCTCACCCGGATTAACATGGTAACTGGGGCGGTGGCATTCTTCTCATCGATTGGTGGATTGGGGACACAGACGATAAGCACATTGTTCTTCCCTGTCCGGGTACATGGCATATTGTACCATGTACAATCAGAACATTCAGCAGTATATTGCCTAAGTTGGTATCTGCCCGCACTAAAAGCTGCATCTTCTGATTGGCTGTAGGTTTTAAGTGCAGAGTACCTATACCCTTCTCTTTAAATTCACTGTCTTTCTTGTAGAATAGTTTACACTTTTTGGAGTAAAAAGCATCTTCTTCTTTTACTTCAGTAACTACTACTTTGGGTGGTTCGTCAGTCTCTCCTTCACCTCCACCTTTGCATTCATTACTGCCACATTCTTCTTGGTTCTCCAATGTTTTAGTGGAAAATGGTGAAAACACAGGTTTATTCTGGGTAACATCTTTGCCAAATAAACTGGAGTTGCCATGGGAAAATGAAAATCCAGTCAGGGAACCAGAACTTAGCGAGCCTAAAGCAGAGCTATCAATTTTCTTGCCAAAATTAAATGAGGCACTTGTTGCTCCTGATGATGGGTCCATTTTCTTTTCAGACACAGCCTCCATCTTTTTTTCAGATGTGTCCTCAGTTTTGTTGCCATGAAACAAAAATGCTGATTCTTGCTGTAATTTTGCTGATCCATATAGGGAAGGAGACTGTGTTTCAACCAACGTTTTGTTAGTTTCACTTTCAGAAAGATACTGCCACTGTTCCCATGTGGCTGTTCAATATTTGCTAAATATTTCTCATAGTCTTTAAAGATAGGTGTCAGATCACAGACTGGGCTTGTTATCACATGCTTCACTATCCAATCACGGACAGAGCAGTTTAGTGCGGCTAACTGCTTGTGATAGGCATTTCCATGGCATGTTCTACCGGAAGAAAATGCAGAGCAGGAGGGCTGCTGACTGTCGCCATTAGTTTTGGGATTTGAACTCTTATTCTCAACCAAGGGGGTTGGGCCATTTGCAGTTATGGAACCAAAGGGTGCCTTGGTCTCTGTTGCTGTCTTTGTACTACGGTAAAGGAAGGGGCACTAGTTACGCTATTTCCATTTGATAGTCCTTCTAAAGGCTTCACTCCAGCGCCATTACCAAATCCAGAAAACCCTCCTCCTCCAGAAGGTATAACCAAGCCTTTAAAACCTTTAAAGGCCCCTCCACTATCAGACTCAAATCCAACATTTCTTCGTTTTGCCTTTTTTATGGCTCTATTGTTCAAGACTTCCTCACTAGCCACTGAGAATGTTCCCACCTCTTCTGCTTCATCTTCTTGATCCCCATTCCTATCTGTCAATTCCTTCTCAGCAATTCTTTCCGCCATTTTTTCAAACCTCCCCCGAGGCCGCTGGAGCACTGGCTATGTTGTGGGGGAAGCGAAGACCAGCAGGTCCGAGGTCACGGTCGCGGTGCTGGGGTCCAGGCGGCGGCTATCGCCCAGCCGAGCGCTCTTGGTCGCTTCTGGTTTGCTGAAAGCCTCGAAGAATTTCGTGATCAGCAACCTTGGACTCTCAAATATCATGTCCCCTTGGGTCCTCGTCTCTCTGTGCTCGGGATTGAGGGGGACGAGCTGTCGGCTTAGCCAGAAACTGCGGGGGTACCAGCGGCGAACACGTTCCAAGCTGCCATCTTGTAGCTCCAACCTACCCCTCTCCGAACCCTGTTCTTTACAACACTTGTCATTGCCTGGTGGATTGTGTTTGTCTATTGATTGTATTGTGTTTATTATCTGAATCCATCAGGATGGTGTACATCTCCAAGAGCCCCCATCTCATTCATGATAAAAACCAGAGTTCTTCCAGTGGCCCAAAAGATCTGACCCCTGGACACCTCTGCATTCTCACTGCCTGCTCTCCATCCCTTGGCACACTCCCTTCTGTGCTGTCACTGGAACACACTTGCCACATGCCTGTTCCAGGGTCTTTGCATGGCTGCTCCCTCGGCCTGGAAGATTTTCCCCAGATGTCTGTATGGTCCCTTCTCACCTCACTCAGCCTCTGCTTAACTCTTGCCATAGCAGCCTGGCCTTCCCAGGTGATGCCCCGTGACCCAGCACCTGGTCACCTTCCATCCCGAACCCTGTTCTTTACAACACTTGTCATTGCCTGGTGGATTGTGTTTGTTTATTGATTGTATTGTGTTTATCGATTTGTTTATTACCTGCCCCTTGCTCAACAGAATGTGAATTCCATGGGGGCAGACCTCCTTTGTCCTGTCCCTTATTGTACCAGCTGCCACACCTAGAACGCTGTCTGAGACACGACAGGTATGCAATCAGTATTTGCTGAGTTAAAGTACAAATGTCTCCGAGTGACACTTGGGGTGCCTGCACATCTGCATGTGCACTTTTGTGTGTGTCTGTCCTGGTGCCTGAATGCGCACATTTGTGTGAGTTCCAGATATGGATAGGTACACAGGCTGGTATGTGTCAATATGTCTGCCGGAGCCTGCGTGTAGGTTAATGTGTATGTGTTGCATACATGTTTGTGTGTTGTATTTGTGTGTATGTGTGCGTGTATTCCAGATTGAATATAGGACAGGAGGAAAATCCATACGGGAAGGCAGCAGCTTGGAGAGGCGCCGCCAGGAAACCCCTGCCCCTTTTGCTAGAAGACTTGACAGTAAGGATGCCTCTCATTTGTTCCTCCATGCAAAAGCTTTCCCGTTTTGAGTCAGGACAGGAAAGAAACTTCATGCAGGCCTGGGGCTCCTCAGGCTCCCCCAGCCTGTGCTATAGGTGCTGGTGTCTGCGTTCAGAGACCCCGTTTCCCAGGAGCCCTGGGAGTCAGATGGAGAGAACTCAAGCAAGGGCCCGCTGGAGGATAAGTCCACCGGGAGACTTCCCCGCCACCCTGAAGGCACCTCCGCTGGTAGGTCTCAGGGCCTTTGGACGTTTGGTAAGCCTTTTCCAGTCACTTGGATGCACACGTATAACGCAGGTTCCGGTTAAGAATGAGATCCTGCAACAGCTTGGCATTGGAGACTTGATGAGAAAATGAAAGAAATATTATCATCTAATAATAATGGCAGTTACAGAGAGGGAACGCAGGGCAGGGTGCAAAGTCTGGGAAGCTGGAGAAACCCAGGACCAGGGACACACCATCTGTGTCAGGGGCTGCAGGGACCTTGTCCCCCAAGGGTCCCTTTCCCCCAGGGGCTTCTCCTTCTCTGTCTTGCCGCCTCCCCGAAGCCACCCTTACGGATTAAGCATTGCCTTTTCAAAAGGCGGTCACAGCTCGGGCCTCAGCCTTCCTTCTTAATGCAGAGCTGAGGGGGCTGCCCGGACCTGGGGCAGAGACCCCAATGACATCATAGACTCCTGTCCCACAATTCAGAAGGGGAAACTGAGGCGGCGAATGGGGATGGAATGTAGGGCCTTGGGCTTCGGGTCCGTGCGAGTACTGGGAACTAGGAAGACGAGGACAACGGTAAGAAACAGCACAGCATCTGGGGCTCTACAATCCGAGTTCGAATCCGGGCCCCACCACTTCATAGCTGGGGCCCTTGGGAGAGTTATTTAGCTCCTTTAGACGGTGAGTTACGGCCCCGCGCATGATGAAGCCGCGCCACGCCAGCACACCTCAACCTCGCGCTCCCACGCGGGGCCCACGGCAAGGGCGCTGCGGCCGCCGGACGCCCTGGCACGCATGCGCGGCCGGGGCAAATGGGCGTGGCCACGGGGCGGGCGAGAGCGCGCGCGCGGAGTAAGCTGGGCCGCGCCTGCGCAAACCGTCTGCCATGGCGGCGCCCTGACCTCTTCCCTGAGAGGGCGGGCCTGAACTCCAGGTTGGAGGCCACGGCGGTAAATTCCGGGGAAGGGCGGCAGGACGCGGTAGGGCATGGGGGCCTCCCGCCGCCGAACCGGGCTCTGAAATCCCCAGACCCACGGTCCCTCGCTGTGACGGTCGTAAGGCGTCCTAGGGTCGCACCCGGATCCTGGTTGTTGAATGAATGAGTGAGTGGGCGAGTGACTGGCTCCTGGCAGGAGAAAGACTAGGAGGCGGGGAGGTATTTCAAGCTCCTGCGACCAGTAGACCGCTTCTTGGGGCAGGCCTGACTGGAGAACCATAAGGGGAGGGGTGTGTGACGCCCACAGCCTTAGGAGAACCAGGAATTTCTGTTAGCCCCGCTACCGGGAAGGGAGACTCCAGTCCCAGCTAGAGGAGGCGGAGTCTGGTCTCCGATCTGGGTCTCCCATTCCTGCTCTGTCCAGTGAGGAGAGGGCCTGGAACTCCATCCAGCCCCAGCACTCCCAGAGTTGAGTCACCTAGCTTCTAAGGAGACCATTGCCTTTTCCCATCATCCCGACCCACCCTTTAATAGTAATTATTGTTGTTGCTATAATGGCATACTTTTGAGTGTTTGCTATGTCCTGAGCCATGGAAGTGTTTATTGTCTCATTTAATCCTCATACACAGTCCAAGATAGGTAGAAGAAAAAGGGGCTCCTTACTCCCACATAACTGGTTCTTGGAAAAGCCCCATAAAGAGAATTCACTTTGCCCGGGACCTCAAGTGCTGGGTACATTTCCTGGGAAACTTGTGTAGTTGAAATTTTAAAATTGAAAATTCAACTAGAAATTAACGTGAGTATATTTGGTCTGTATTTAAGAAAATTTGATGTTTAATTGTAATATGCCCATTTTTGGAAAGCGAAGAACATTCATTTTCTTTTGCGTTCATTACAGTGCAACAAGAAACAGCATCCTTTGGTTCACATTTGATTTTCACAGCACCATCAAAAAGGCTCTTTCTCTTTTTTAAAAAAACTCTGTGCAGGTATTCTCAGTTTCCCCCCAGGATCTCTCTCAGTCCTGGGAGCCAAATCCATTTCTCAAGCTCCTGGTGTGATAGGTCTGGGCTGTTTCTCCCTCTTCTTGGATTCAGTCTAATTCTGCCAGTCCTCATTGGTCCAGGGCTTTTGCCTAAGAGTGGAGCATTTTTCCTCCATCATTTCCATTGACTTCATGAAATCCTGTTTTGCTTTACCAGATTTGCAGCCTTGCTTTTGAAGCCGTTTGCTTTCTGCTGGTTCATAGTGTCGAGTAGGAAAGCAAGCTTAGGGCTAATTTAATAAGGGCTCAGCTGATTCATGAACGTGTTTGTGTTGGGACAACTTTTGCTTCTCCAGGCAAGCTTTTAAGTGTTGGAACTCCAGTTATGCATACTCGGATCACGAGGGCAGCCTGGGTTATGTTGCTCCCATTTTCCAAATAAGGAAATGGAGGCCCAGAGAGTTTTCATGACGTGGCTAGGACACATAGCTGTCGCTTCAGGCCCAGGTAGGAACAGTACCTCCCTGGTAGATCAGTGGTTATAGTCAGGTTTGCATCAACAGTTGAAATCAACCCCAGGACAAGAAAATTGCCATGAACCATGAACTCTGTTAGACACTTTGTCTCCCTATAACCCTGCGGGGTAGAATGTAGCTGAGGAAACAGGTCCAGAGAGGGGAAGTGACCTTTTTTCACATTCAGACAGCTAGGAGGTGGCAGTTCTGAGATTACATTTTGGTCTGCCCAGCATCAAAACCCATGACTCTTGTTTCCCTGCTCTGGCTCTTTGATGCTTTTGATGAGGTGGGACATTTGAATGGAGTAAGATCCTTCTTGTTTTTGATTACTTTGCCTCAGGCACAACTTTCCAGATTTTATTTATTACTGTGTGATCATAAATTTTCCATATCTGTATGTCACCTGTGATTTCCGTAATCGTTTTCCTTTAAATCCTCTCACTTTTTAAATTATTAATTAAAAAGAAAGCATTAAGAAACAAAAGGTGTGTGGACAGGTAGAGTCACTTTCTAGAATGGGAGAAACTAAAAACAACTAAATACAAAGCATAGATTGTCATCAGGTACTGGTTTGAGGAAAAGGGTAGCTATAAAAGACATGTGGGATACAGTTGGAGAAAATTGACTATGGACTGGGTTTTAGATGATATTAGGAAATCATTAATTTTTCTTAAGCCAGCTAATGGTCTTATTGTTATATAGGAGCATGTTCTTTTTTTTTAAATTTATTTATTAATTAAAAAAATAAGAAACAAAATAAAACATACATAGTCAGTAATTCACAATATCATCACCTAGTTGCATGTTCATCATTTCTTAGAACATTTGCATTAATTCAGAAAAAGAAACAAAAAGACAATAGAAAAAGAAACGAAATGAACACAGGAAAGAAAAAAAAAAGATTATACCTATCATACCACTTACCCCTTGCCTTCATTGATCACTAGCATTTCAAACTAAATTTATTTTAACATTTCTTCCCCCTATTATTTATTTTTATTCCGTGTGTTCTACTGGTCTGTTGACAAGGTAGATAAAAGGAGCATCAGACACAAGGTTTTCACAATCACACAGTCACATTGTTACAGCTGTATCATTATTCAATCATCCTCAAGAGACATGGCTACTGGAACACTGCTCTACATTTTCAGGCAGTTCCCTCCAGCCTCTCCATTACATCTTGAATAGCAAGATGATATCTACTTGATGCATAAGGATAACATCCAGGATAACCTCTCAACTCTGTTTGGAATCTCTCAGCCATTGACACTTTATCTCATTTCCCTCTTACCTCTTTTGGTCAAGAAGGTTTTCTCAATCCCTTGATGCTAAGTCTCAGCTCATTCTAGGGTTTTTCTCAATCCCTTGATGCTGAGTCTCCGCTCATTCCAAGATCTCTGTCTCACGTTGCCAGGAAGGTCCACACCCCTGGGAGTCATGTCCCACGCGGAGAGGGGTAGGGTGGTGAGACTGCTCGTTGTGTTGGCTGGAGAGAGGGGCCACATCTGAGCAACAAAAGAGGCTCTCTTGGGGGTGACTCTTAGGCCTAATTTTAAATAGACTTGACCTATCCTTTGTGGGGTTAAGTTTCATATGAACAAACCCCAAGACTGGGGGCTCTGCCTATAGCTTTGGTTGTCCACACTGTTTGTGAGAATATCAAGAATTCAACTTGGGGAAGTTGAATTTCTCCCCGTTCTAGGAGCATGTTCTTAAGAGATGGATGCTGAAGAAGAATTTAGGGGTAAAGTGTCATGGTGTCTCAAATAATTCATGAGAAAAGATAGTGAGAGAGATCACTGAATCTGAGTAGCAGGTATATGGTTGTTTATTATGCTATTTCCTCAACTTCCTGTCTATCTGAAAAGTCTTATAATAAAACATTGGAAAAGCATTAGAAGGGAAAGGAACTTTTATTTGATCAGTATAATGGGAAAGCAGATCCTTTGCCGTAAATAGAAGGTACCATGAAAATGAATACTTTACAAATAAAGCAACACGCATTCTAGCTGGACTTTTTCCCCTGCCGAGACGGAGACTTGCTCCTTGAGGAAGAATTAAGAGAGAAATGAGAAGGAAAGCACTTTCTCGTGAGTGATATAAAGCCACTGGCCTGCTGCTTAGGGTTGTTCACTCTCCTGCCCTTTGCCTCCTCCTGTCCCTCAGGTGCTCCTGTCCCAGGATTAACGTGGGGCCTGGGCCATGGTGCGAGTGGCCCCTGCCCCAGCCATGGATGAGGTCACCTTCAAAAGTGACACGGTGCTGTCTGATGTCCACCTCTACACCCCAAACCAAAGACACCTCATGGTGCGGCTGAATGGCATGGGGCAGCCGGGTAAGGCCCTGGGAGAGTATGGACAGCCCAGCTCCCCAGGTCCCATCTTGTCTCCTGCTTTCTTGGGCTCATCTTTTTTGGGAAAAGATTGGGAAGACTGGATTTTTAACTGTTACTTTGCACCATTCCTTGAGTGCCCTTCATTCATTGATTAAGCTCCTGGGCTTTCCTTAGTGCCTACTGTATGCCAGGCCCAGCACTCTGTGCTGGGAGTGCAGGAGTGAAGAGCAAGCTGTGCCCTCAGGGAGCCCCCAAGCCACAAGTGCTAAAGACTCCTTCTGCCCGCTGCTCGCCATCCCCACTGCCCTGCCCTGGTCCAGCCACCTCTGCCTGCCAGGCTGCCTCAGTCTCCTCCCTACTGGACTCCCTGTCATTTCAGCCTCCCCCACTCATCTACCCCAGCTGCCAAGGGGAGCTTTTGAAAATGCTAATCAGTAATGTTGCTCCCCTGATGAAGACCATGTGGTGGCTCCCACTGCTCTCAGAGTAAAGCCCGGACTCCTCCTGCCTCCACATCCACCCTCATCTCTCTTGCACTCTCCCTCCCTGCAGCATGGCCACTTTCAACTCCTTTCTGTCCCTCAAACCCTTCACTCATCTCCTTCCCTCATTGCCTTTGCTCTCGCTATTTACTCAGCCTGGAACATTCTCCCCTCCCAGTCCCGGCTCCTGAAACATCTCCACAAACAGGCTCTCCCTGATCACCTTCCCTACCTGTCCCCATTCCTAACCCGATTACCCTGTGTTAGCTGTTGTCCTGTTGTGATCCTTAACCCCCCTTTCCTTCAGATGCTGATTTGGATGATACATTATGCCAGGGATTGGCAAACTACACCCCATGAGCCAAATCCAGCCCACCGCTTAATTTTGGTTTGTTTTTTGGGGGGGCAGGGTCAATGCACGGTCCGGGAATTGAACCCAGCTCTCCCACATGGGAGGCAACACCACTTATTTTTATAAATAAAGGCTTATTAAAATACAGCCATGCTCACATCTTCATTTATATATTTTTACAGCCTGACCCATTATAGTAAAAGTTTGCAGACCCATGCATTACATCATTGACATACCTGTCATACCGTCCATTTTTACTATTTTCGTAGCAGTAAACACGTGGCTTGTAATTATCTTATTTACTTGTGTAGTGTTTGTTCCTCCCCTGCCCCTAAAATGTAATTTCACAAAAGCAGAGACTGTATCTGACATGCTACTCTAAATCTCCGTTTTCTAGCATGGTACACAGCACCCAATCAGTGGGCATTGAATGTCAGTTGGATGAATGAACGAATGAATCTGTGAGTGAAGTGCTGCAGAAATTGGATAAGCACAGAATGCTGTGGGAGTGTGGAGTAGCAGATTCTAACCCAGCCCAGAAGGAGAATTCACCTGCAGTCAATCCTAAAAGCCAAAAAAGAATTTATCCAAACGCACAAGTGAAGGAAAGACATCACAGGCAGAGGGAACACCTACATGAGGGCCTGGAGTCGTAAGCTTTAGCCTGGCCCTGTCTCCCATGGTCTTGCCTATAGCGTTTGCAATTCCATTTTCCTTGGAGAAGGCAGAGGACAGTGTACCCCGTCTTAAGTGAAGTAGGCAGGAAGGGCCCATCGGAAAGAACGGACTGATTGGCTGCTGTGTACAAGGTGGCTTAGAGTCTTCAGCCCGTCCCAGCCTCAGGCGGCCCAGAGGTAGGGACTGTCATCCTCATTTGGATGGGGAGGCTCAGAAGAGATAAGTGACTTGGAGGATGAGACAAAGCTTGGGGATAGGTGGAGAGTCCCAACCCAGGGCTCTCCACTCCTGGCACACAGCAGCTTATTGAAACCTGCTGTGGTGACTTGTGACCACTGTATGGTGAGCTGTACTCCCATAGCTCCTCCTGATCTCCAGACCTGAAGAGGGGCAGGGTGGAGAAGAGGGTGTGGGACCTTAGCAAACTGTGATCCTTCCTCAGCCACAGGAAGGAAGCGTATAGTCTTGCTCAGCTCTCTCAACTTTGAGCCTCAATTTCCTCATCTGTACAATGGAGCAATTACGGGGATTCCATAAATGCCCTAGGCCCAGTGCCCCCTTGTAGATGTTCAGAAATTGCTGGTGGCTGTTGCTGGTGGCCCCAGCATCACAGCTGCATCAAATGGGCCTTCTCTGCTGCATTAGTTTGTCTCTACCTGGCCTTTAAAAATCTTTCCATTTGGTGACCACAGTGTTTGAAAGGAGATGAAGAGAAAAAGGAATATTGGAAATATTCTCATCCATTTGTTCTCTGTCTTGCCTTTCAGTGTTCCTGTCCCAGTTCAAGCTTCTGTGGCACCGAGACTCTTGGACAGACTCAGGCGTCACGTGTGGTGACCACGGAGATGCCCACGCGGAAAAGACCCCACTTGCTGGGGCAGGCACCACGGGATCCCCTCCGGGGAGCAGCCTTAGGAGCAAGGATTTCTCCCCCCCGGCCTGGGCTCGCTCCACTGGCCAGGAAGGGGTGGGAGCTCGCTTGGACGAGGATGGGGATTTGGATGTGGTGAGAAGACCACGGGCTGACTCTGACCCCGACCCATCAGGGCCCCTGCGAGACAAGGTACACCCCACGATCTTAACACAGGAAGAAGATGTCATGGAAGATGCAGCACAAGAAAGCAGCCTCCACCGTGTCATCAAAATAGGTAAATAAAAGCCTGGCTCACCTGCTGCCAAGGCCACCCCCGTATAAGTCAGGGAACAAGTGTGTTTTGAGTGCTGGCTCTGTGTTCAGGCCCACACTCAGTTATTACAGGACAAAACATGTTATCAGAACCAGCTCAGGTGAGCCTGGGAGCAAGCACAACCGCTGCTAGCATGGGAAGCTTTCTTAACCACGCAGACAGTGCTCTCTGTCTTGCTAAGGAATCCTCAAAAGCTCACCATTGCCCTCAGGATAGAATCCAAATGACAGCTTGCCTTACAAGGTCCTGCTTGATGTGGCCTCTGATGACCTCTCCAGCCTCAAATCCCACCCTCCCACCCTCACACCCTTCCGAACGCTTTCTTACCCCAGGGCCTTTGCCGTTGCTGTGCCTCCTTCCTGGGGTGCCTGCCTTTGCTTCTCTAACTCATTCCTAGTTGGCATTCAAGTCCCAGCTGAGCCATCACCTCCGTCTGGAAACTTTGCTGCTACTTCCTCTGTGGGTGTTCTGAGTTAACCTGACATGCTAGGCATGTGGGGTTGAGAGCAGAGTCTGGATGACTTGGCTGGGCCAGGCTGGCAGCAGGGAGGCATAGGAGAGTCCTTGGGTGGGATGCAGACTCAGAATTAATCTGGAGGAGTGCCATGGACTGAGTAGGTGGGCAGGGAGCTGGCAGCCAGGACCCAGGTAGGAAGAAGGGAAAGAGGGTGTGATGAAGTGGCAGAAAAGGGGAGCAGGAGAGAGGTTTCAACAGACACACAATGGCAGGGTCAAAAGTTTCCCCTCCCCAGGCATAGGGGATGAAGGAGAGGGGTGTGGTGATTCCGAGATGTCAACTCTAGTGGCCTGGCCCTCTCGAGATGCCAAGAGCTCTTGAAGTACCTGGTGCAGTAGGAGCAAGGGCAGGAAGTGAGCCAGTGATTGTTAAGCACCTGTTGTGTTTTAGACCTTTTTACCTCCATTGCCTCTGAGAAGCGGGGTACAGGTTGAGGAAGTGACAAGCCAAGGCCGCATAGCTTGTTGGAGGTGAGAGGCAGGGGGAGTTTGTCAATTTCTTAGTCCTTAAAACTGCTAGAGAGAGCCAAGGTCTCTGATGGTGCCTGGGGTCCTAGGTAAAGACTCCCCAACAGGGAGGACCGCAGTGGCTCAGCAGGTAGAGTTCTCACCTGCTGTGCTGGGGACCCGGGTTCGATTCCCAGTGCCTGCCCATGCAAAAAAAAAAAAAAAAAAGACTCCCCAACAACATCAGCCTGGGTTGGGGTGCAGACCATGCGGCCAGTTGGGTCACTCTCAAATACAAACATGCAAAACAACAGCTCTGATAGCCATCCCTTCATCCGTCCATCCTTTCAGCAAACAGTTATTGAGTGTCGCTGTATTCTAGACCATTCCAGTGGGGGAGATGTGAAATTCACAGATCCCCTGCTCTGTGTTTTTCATGGATTGTCTCTGTCCTCATAGCCTTTCCAGGTAGGGGTGATTTTTCCCATTTCTCACAGGAGAGAGCTGAGGCTCAGAGTGGGTAGGAACCTCCCTGGGCGCCCCGACTGGTCAGCGGCAGAACTGGGATTGGCAACCAGGGCTGTGGGGCACCACATATCTCACCCACGTAATGTGATCAAAACATCTGAAAGTACTTTGGGCAGTTCTTTTTCTCTGAGGGGCTGGTGAGGACGCATCTAATAATTTCCTGAAGGTGGGGGGGCCTGGGGGCTGGCAGTGTTGTTCACTCCACAGTGAGTATTTGGCCTCCAGTGGGGGTGTGTGATGTCCTGGGAACTTCTCACCCTGCATGCTACAAAGGAAGGCCCATGGAATGGGGTGTGGCCAACTGCCCCACCTACTCCCTGCCCTTGACTCCACCATGAAGCCCTGGTGTTGGGATGCCCAGAACTTCACTTCTTTTTCAACTCAGTGCCAGTCGCCCCTACCTGCTATAAGGGAGGAGAGTGGAAAGGTGATTCTAATACCTGGACTTCAGTGACAGCTCTAACATTTCATCCACAGGTATAGCACTTCCATCCACAAAACATGATATGGGGCAGTAAGGCAGCTGAGATTCAACCCTAGTCTGTTTGCTGGGTTTTGACCCTTAGGAGCCAGGGAACCTCAGACAAATGTCTTGCCTGCCCAAAGCCTCAGTTTTTGCACCTATGAAATGGATGCAGGAGGGCTGCCTGCCTCCTCGGCTGCAATGGTGATTTAATGAGATAATGGCCAGTAGGGCCTGGCCCAGAGCCTGGCACTGCAGAGTCGTGCTGAGTAGTCGTCACTCCTGACCACCCTCTGCCTTTGGCCCACAAACAAGCTATTTTTTTTTCAGGTCATAGATCCATTTCATGAACTGATATAAGAGGAAAACTTCCCTGTGGGGGGGGGAAGTGTTTTCCAAAAAATTTCAGGGGGCTAACAGAGACACAGCTTCCCACCAAAGTTTATCTGTGGCCTGCTAGGAATCCACAGACCCAGGGTTCAAAACATTGTGATAATTTTCCCTGTTTTATAGACAGCCTCAAAGACAGCTCAGCACTGGCAGGACAGGCACTCAGACTGTCAGATTCCAAGTTATGTGCCTTTTCCCCTGGCCGTGTGAACTGGGCCAGCTGTTTCACTTCTCAAAACTCAGTTCCCTCATCTGTAAAGTGGGTCAGCAGCCCCTGGCAGTGGGACGCTGAGAGTGGTGCACGGGAGGCTTCTGGCGCAGTGCCTGGTGCACACCAGGTGCTTAGGGAACGCTGCGTGCTCCAGTTCCTGGGCCCAGGGAGGAGGGAGAGCAGCTGAGAAGGGAGGAGCTTCTGGCAGGTCTGTAGTTCATCACCCCTTTGTCCCACCCACCCTGAGGCATCCCCTGCTCTCTCTTGTCAAGCTGCCGTGGCATTTTCTCTTGTCATTTCTGTCAGCAAAATAACATCTGAAGTCAGTTTTTATCCAGACTGCCACATGACTTACTTTTAGGTCTTCCTTTGTTTCTGTTTGGCTTTAGAAAAACACTGGATGCATTTTTATCCAATTAGACTTTCTTTGTGGCTGTGTGACCTTGGACTGGTCGTTGCCCCTCCCCAGGCCCCGGTTACCCCTGGCTGTACAAGGATTGGGGATTCTGATAGGAGGAAGCGGTTTTCAGACCCTCGCTGAGCCCTTGCCCTCCATTAACTGCTCTCTGCTTGAACCCCATGTTAGCCCCTACTCTGACCTTGTGAGAATATAGCTGGGTTTGGGGAGGGGGCAAAACTTATGTCCAGGAACCACTCAGAGAAAATGCCCTACCTTATGTGACTGAGATCCAGATGCAACCCTGCGGGCCAGGGTTAGCAGGGAGCGGTGGGAGGGAACAGACGGGGGGGCCAGGGCAGGGCTGCGGGAACAAGAAGCCCAGAGAAGGGCTCCCCGCTGCCTACCCTCCACCCCACCCCACAAGCTGTCCGCAGGCCAAGCGAGTCACTGCACCCTTCACCCAGGTAGGTGAGGTGAAATTCACACCACAAAAAATTAACCATTTTAAAATAAACAATTTAGGGGCATTTACACATCCACAGTGTTGTGTGACCGCCCCTCTATCTAGTTCCAGAACATTTTCATCCCCCAAAAGGAAACACCATTAAGCCGTCACTTCCCAGTTCCCTTTCTGCACCAGTGCTTTTTAAACTGTGTCTCTGGGGACCTTCTCAGATTCAACCCCACTCCCGCCTCCATATGCTCGGGAGTAGGGGCAGGAGTCACACTGCAGAGGCAGCGCAGCGTTGGAATCCCACACTTGTTCCTCGCTCTGCTCTGTTTCACCTCACCCAGATTCTTTTCCTCTAACACTGGAACCCGCTCACTGGGTGGTTTTGAGGATTCAATGAGATTTCTCTCACCAGGAATTCCACACAGGGCCTGGCACAGAAGCTGTGTTTTCCCCTGACATTGACAGATGCCGAGCCTCAGCCTCAGAGGCTGTGTCTGTAAGCCGGGGGCAACCATAGGTTGTGGGGTCCCATGAAACCGTGGAGGAGGGTCCTTCAGTGAAGGAGCTCCACTGTTGGGTGTATCATGGCCATGTTGCTGATCCCGTGTGAAACCGCGGAGCCACATGCCAGACCAGAGTTTCCGGAAGCCCTTCGGAAAGAAGCCTGCTTTATTCCAAGTCACTTCCAACCGCACAGCGAAGCCCCGCGCTGCGCAGGCTCAGTCACCTTTGATTGCTGGCTCAGGTTCCAAGTCCGCATGCAGGGCGGCAGTCTTGAGTCACGTTGATCCCGGACAAGCCCTCAGAGAGAGTAGCCCAGGTCCCCAGGAGGACCCTGCGCTGCCAGTTTCTCCCCTGCTTGGGGACAGAGCAACTTCACTGAGCACTGGACAGAGTGGCTACCTTATATTCCAGACCCTGGGTAGGAGTACACGTCTTCAAACCTGGCCACCTCTCAAGACATGGAGAGGCTCGCACTACAGGAGCACTCAGGGACTGGGAACACATGGAGGGGGTGCAGGAGCCACCCCACTGCCCAGGGCAGACCCCACGCCACCCTTTCCCGCCCCTCCCTCCTTCGCTCTGTTTGTTAAGAGTTTGTGGTTTGGTTTGTGTGAGCCCAGTGAGCCAGCAAAGCTGCCCCACTGTGCCTCTGTGTGTGTGTGTGTGTGTGTGTGTGTGTGTGTGTGTGTGTGTGTGTGGTTTAATTTGATACCATCTCACTTAAAAATACAAGAGCAAGTTCTTAATGAACAGCAAAAACGCTTTACAACATCTATCTCCTTGATCTCATAATTTTATTCTCTACTCCCATCCCAGAATTTTATTCTAATATACTCCATGCTTGAGAAAACATGAATTATACTTCTCTTCAAAGGAGGATATAAATTCAAACTTAATTTGTTAATTTTTAGTTTGGTTCTAAGTGGAAAAAAATATTTTGAAATGAGTTGCAATTATTATCGCATGCAATTGGTGAAAACAACATGAATCTATTTTAAATTGTAATTTACAATTATTGAATATTAAAAAGTGCAATGCGATGGGTAAGTGCAGTTAATTAGGTTTGAGTCATGTACTTCTGGGACCCTCATGTGCTGTCTCGGCCGAAACACTCATTATCTGAGCAAGTAGCTGCGGTGCCCAGTCTGTGAGTGATGCACAAACACCCCTTCCCAGCTGGCGGCATGGCCTGTTTCTCTGCTTCTCTTTAGAACACCTAACTCCACGGGCCGCCTGACATGCTTGCAGCTTGCAGCCCCGTGCCCTCTGGTTTTCTATCCATCCCGTGTTCACAGTGGGCGTTTCTCTTTTGGTTTCCATCCTGTCCAGAGCACACCATGGCCACCCCCTTGGAGGATGTGGGCAAGCAGGTGGGTAGGTCCCATCCGCTCCCTGCAGCCCAGAGCACTCCTCATGGGAGCCTCATGCCACCTGTCATTCTCTCCACCTGCCCCAGGTGTGGCGGGGCGCCCTGCTCCTGGCTGATTACATCCTGTCCCAGCGGGACCTCTTCCGCGGATGCACCGTGCTCGAGCTCGGGGCCGGCACAGGCCTCGCCAGCATTGTCGCTGCTACTGTGGCCCAGACCGTGTATTGCACAGGTGAGGACCGTCATGGTAGGCCCAGGGGCTTGTCAGCCTCACAAAGCCCATCCTCATCTGCAGGAAAATGAAGGGAAACGAAAGTTGACCTTGGCTGTTACTGGTTTTGCCATCTGGTTTTCTCCTCCCTTCACCATACGCTCAGTTTTTTCAGAATGCCCCAGCAGCACCGCACTCAGGCAGCAGTGGCAGCGTCACCCACAGGTGCGAGACTGTTCACGTATCAGAATGCGCCTGGTGCCTCTGCAGGTGGCTCTGCTCACCCTCGAGAAGGAACAGACTCTCAGAAAACATGAGGAAAAGCCCCTTTAGAAGCCTTTGAAAGCAGTCTATTTTATATTTTTCCTGGTCAGAAAAGTTTTGCCTATTCTTTGTAAAACAGCAAATAAAATTCCTCATAATTCCACATTCTCCAGATTCATTCAACAGTGTGCAATTTGTTGAACCCCTAAAACGTGTCAGAGAGTCACTGTTCTCAGGGAGCTCACGTTCTGTAATCTCTATTTTTACTGTTTGTGTAATTTTTACCACCTTTTTTCTTTGAGTATAAATGCAACCAAATGAGCAGAAACTAAACCATATCTTTGTTGTACTATATCCTGCTTTTGTCAAACGTTTTATCATGAGCATCTTCCCTTGTCATCAGAAATTACTTGTAAACATGACTTTTAATGACTAGGTAATTTTATTTTTTGTTTTGTTTTTTTTTTTCTGACTAAGTAATATTTTGTCTGTTTTTTTCCCAACCCTGTTATTGCAAATTTGTATTATTTCCATGTTATTTCCTAGACGTGGGTATGACCTTTCTTAAGCTTTTGATACATACTGCCAGTGTACATTGGCTTAAAAAAATGTATTTCAAAATAATTTTAGATTCCCATAGAAATTGCTAAAATAGTGTCAAACCCTCCCGTGTATCCTTCCCCAGCTTCCCCAGTGGTTAATCCTACATAGCCAGAGAACAGGGACCAAAATCCGCCTGTTGGCATCGGGGCCACAGTTTTCACTATGCTACAGGCTCGCCAAAGTTTATAAAAGAGTAATTTTTTTTTAGAAAGTTTATAGAAGAGTAATTTTCTCATTAGCTGTGCATTATTATCATTTTTTAAAATCTTTTATATCTGCTAGGCCAAATATGCTGTTGCTGATCTGGTTTACGTTTTGTTGATTCCTGGTAGGTGTTTTCGTGGCATGGGCCTTTTGCTGCTTCTCCACCACAGGATAGGAAAGCAGAATCTGGGTGTCAACCTGGGATTCCGGTTTCCTTCTCAAATACTCAGAATTAACCACGGGTCAGCAGTCTGCAGTACGGCCCCGTCTATTTGCTGTTCCTCCACAATTTTATGTAAATTGCCAGAGAGCTTGTCTCAGAATCAGGTCACAATGAAGCATGTAAGAACCTTGCTGCTATGCCTACTGCCCAGAATGGAATGAAGTTGATTCTTCCTACCAGCATAGAGACGAGGGCGTATGTTTATGTAGATGGCACGCTGCGGCGAGCAGAGTGCTTCCATGCGGCAGCCCCTGGTTTCAACCTCACAGTGATGCTGGGCAGCATCCAGGGAGCCTGTGACCGTCCTCGTGGTCCAGGTGAGCAGACTGAGGCTCGGGGCAGGTGGCCGGCCCCACGTCACTGACAGCCACATGGCCTAGACCACTTGATGCATGGCACCTTTCCATCTTGTCAGTGGTTTTCTCTGTTGCGCAAAGCAGAGTTCCATGAGCTCTTTCAGGGACCACCGCAGGCACAGAGGGGCACCAGCCCCCAGCCAAAGATGCACCTCTCTTATCCATACTTCAGAATCTGCTTCAGATCTCTTTTGAAAGAACTTTCATCAGTCATGGTATAAAAGCCACTGACCTCGCCCTGACTCTAACCAGGCTAGGACCTGTCCAGCGCACATCATCTCAGTGGTCCTAGAGAAGGCATGGTCTCGTCCTCCCAAGCTGGGGCTCCCACCTGCCAATGGAGGTGGTCTAGGCCCCCGAGTTGGCAGAGGTGAGGGTGGGCTGTCCATACAGGGCAGGGGGCAGTAAGTAAGGACATCTTGTACCTTCCACACATACATTCTCCTAATTGGAAAGGAATTTTTGACAAAGCACTGCATCCTGCAGGCAGGGACGAGTCACTGCACTGTACGTCAGTTGCGTAGTATGGTGGGGGCATCTCACCTCGTCCCAGGAGCCGGAGCTCAGAGGGAAGGGGGCGTGGAAGTGGACAGAATGAATCGCGCAGAGAGCGCATGTCTCCGCCCCTCTGAGCCTGCTCTGCATTTGGACTGATTATATCAGAACACCCAAGTCTGAACACTACCTGGTGTCCGAAAGCAAGCACAGTGTGGAGTCACAGAAACCTGCGTTCAAATACCAACTTGCTCTTACCGGTTGCATGACTTTGTTTAAGTTGCTTTGTCCATGAAATGGGAATCATGATACTGATTCATTGGGTGGTTATAAAGGATCCTTAAGAGTATGTGGTGTTAATGAAAAAGATAAAACAAAATAACAACAAAAAAAAAATTTTTTAAAAACCAAAAAAAGAATATTATTAAAAAGATAGACTATGAGAAGCACTTTACCGTTTTATTTACTCAACAAATGTTAGCAGTTTTCACCCTTTCCCTCTGGAATATACAGAAATCTTCCCTACCAGATGAGAATCCTTACTTAGAAGGGAAATTGAAAACAAGCCTTAAAGTAACTAGCTTTTCGTTTGGGCAGTAAAAAACATAGGAGTAAATCTTCTAACTTCAAATTTGCACCCTTCTGCAGGCACACCTTTTTCTTTAGTGCTGTTGCTATCAGCTCTCTCCAGGCAAAATCACAGAGGTGAGAGTGACATATGGCTGGGGCTTTGTGACACGCCCTTCTGTCGTTCCAGATGTCGGTGCTGACCTCTTGGCCATGTGTCAGCGAAACGTTGCCCTCAACAGCCACCTGACCGCCACTGGAGGTGAGGCCTGAGGACGTCCCCTGGGAGGAAGGGGTCTCTGTTTGGCAAAGGGGACAAACACCCAGTGAGGCGGTACTGGGGGCAGGTGTTCCACTTGCTCCTCTTTACACCTAGGTGAGTGGAGATGGGGACATTGTCTTGGCTTCACGTAGCTTCAGACTATAGATGACTCTGTATTTGGGTCCCTCTCCTCCTTCCCACACCCACTCCCACATCTTACTTCAGTCCTCTCTCACCTGGATGTTGGCAGTAGTCACCTACTTGGCCTCCCCAGCTCCGTGCTGGCCCCATCCAAGCTATTCTTCATGTAATAGCCAGAGTGATCTTTCTGAGATGCAAAGCTGACCACCTCATTCCCCCATGAAAAACTTCCAGGGGTTCCCATCACCTGCAGGATAAATCCAAACTCTTCCTCTGGCTCCCATCCCTCCCTGCCCGGGCCCTGCCTACTTCTCCTGCCAACCTTTCTGCGGACAGGTCACTGTCCTGCTCTGCTTGGTCCTCACACTCTTCCCACTGCCTGGAATGGCCTCTGCACCCTTCTCCTGAACATCAGGTTCCTGCCGCCTGCAGGAGGAAGCTCCATGGTGGACGCTGACAACCAGCTCCTAGACAGACTGCCCCACCAGACCCTCAGAGCAGCCCTAGGGCCCTTCTCAGATCAGACCATGGCAGCCTCACAGGGTTTGCCCTCCAGAGGCTTCTTGTTGTTCTTGGCGTAAGGACCAGATTCCTTTGCTCATCCTTTATCCCACTGGGTCTGACCCTGCCGGTCTCTGCAGCCCTCTCTTCGCCATGGAGGCTCCCTCCCCTGGGAGCCTTTGCACTTGCTGGTCCCCTGCCCGAAATGCTCTTCTCTCCCTCTGCGTCCTCTTAACACCTAAACTTCCTCAGTTCTCCTGCCCTCCAGATGTGGTCAGAGTCCCTAGCAGACTCCTGACACCTTGAACCGCTGCGTTATAGCATTTGTGGGTGAGTTTGGTTGATTGGTGTCCACCAACCCACTGGACTGCAAACTTCATGAGCTAGGGACAGTGTGCAGGGAAATAACCACTGTAGCCAATGCTGCGGGGTGCCCAGTGTGCACAGGCAGGGGACAAATCCTTGAAGGAAAGAGCAAGCGGGGAAGGGAGTGAGTATGAATCACCTCTCTGAGACCCTCCCTGATGCCCCCCAGTCAGAAAGGACATCAGGTTTCTTTCTCTCCTCCCGTCTCCTGGCTTATCCTAGCCTTACCCTCACCACACTTTCTTCTAGTTGTCCGTGAATTTGCCAGTCTCCCCTTCTAGGCTGGCTGATCCCCAGAACTGGTGACCCTGTCTCATAGATCTTTGTGTTCCCTGTGCCTGGGAAAGTACCTGATAACCTAGCACTCAAAAAGTGCTGAAAAGGATGGATGGATGGATAGAGGAGTCGGTCAATCTTTGTGTACGGAGTAAGAGTTTATCTTTTTTCCTTATTGTTTTTAGAATATGGGGAGTTCTGTTTGTTTTTGTTTTCACACAGGTGGTGTGGTTAAGGTCAAAGAATTGGATTGGCTAAAAGACAACCTCTGCACAGGTGCGTTTTCCTCTCTGATGTCCCTGTTTGCTTCCCTGTCCTCCTGTAACAACTAAAGCCATCGACTCTTTACCATGGCCCTGACTGAGTGGCAGAGTCCCACCACTGCCATGGCCGCAGAAGCTCACACGAGTTCCTCTGTTGCTTGATGGGTGGCAGCTGTCATTACTTGAGCACATGCTGGGCACCTTACTTTTGTTACTCAGTCCTCTCAATGTCACCATGTGGTCGGTGTGATGATCCCTGAGTTAGGAATGAAGGCTGAGGCTCAGAAAGGTTAAGTGACCTGCCCAGGGTCACACAGCGGGTAAATGGCAGTGCCAGAATCCAGAGCTTTAGACCCACCAAACAGCAGGGCCTAAGAGTCCCTCTTGCCCCAGGCCAGGACGTTCCCACATGGTGGCCTGCCCTCTGCCCCCACCAAGAAGTCAGAACATGGATTCAGGGCCTTTCAGGTGGGCAAGTTTATAAATTTCCCTTCAAGTTATTTCAGACCTGGATGCTTACACTTGTTGTGTGTGTGAAGACTTCTTTTTCCCTGTCAGATGTCAGACCGACAGGTGAAGAAATCCTGACTCACTGAGAACCTGGCACCTGCCAAGCACTTTGCATATGCCTCTGAAGGTCCTCTGACCTTCCCAGCAGTCCTGTGAGGGGAGCTGTTTCATGCCCATTCTAGAGATACAAAAACTGAAACCCAAAGAGATGAAGCTACTTTCTCAGGGTCACACAGCAAGGAAAGGGGGCAGGAGGACCCTGAAAGTGGTGTAGATGATGCCCTGCACAGGGCTCTGGCTGAAGCTGCAATCCAGCCCACCCCTCACTGGCCAGGACAGACTCCCACTAGAGGGCTGTTCCCCGGGCAGAAAGGGCACCACTCCGCTGGACCGCTAGCATGCAGGGTTGCCTGGCCAGTGCAGACCCCACCCTACCCCCATTTCTTCTCCTGGACCTTCTTTCCTTCATCTGTCTGGGAGAGCTCATGGCAGACAGGGAAAGGAATGAGCCTAAAGTGGCCTTTTCTTTCCCATTTCATAGATCCCGAAGTCCCTTTCAGCTGGTCAGAAGAGGAAGTTTCTGACTTGTACAATCACACCACCATACTGCTTGCAGCTGAAGGTAACAAAATTCTCCTTTGTCCCCCATGTTTTGCTGTTATGTTTAGTAAAGCACTGTGACCCCTCACCTCCACTGAATCCTGATTTTTCAGAAGTGTCTTTCCAGGGCATTATAATTGCATCTGCAGGCAGTTTTCATTCTGAGGACTCTTGCAGTTCCAAGTTTTTAAAGATTCTTACCTTAATGTCTGCACTGGTCCTCCAGCAGATAGATTTTGTTTTAACGGTTACGTATTTTCCCCTAACGCCTTTTTTTCTTCCCTGCAGTGTTCTATGATGAGGACCTAACAGACGCTCTGTTTAGAACCCTGTCCCGGCTCGCTCACAAACTGAAAAGGGCCTGCACAGTCATTCTGTCAGTGGAGAAGAGGTGAGCATTGTACCCGGAAAGTGAGGTTGGCATCCTGCATCTCAGCCAGACCTTTACCTTCTAAATGCATTCTTGTCCCTGCCATTGTTTTCCTAGCAGCCATTTATTGAACACCTACTGTGTGCTGGGCCCCGTGAAACACCTGTTTAACTGCTTTCTAACCTAGGCTAGGCCCTGTCTTCCTCTCTTCCAGGGAGACCCTGGGGGTACTGATCCAAGCACAACTAGTAGGCAGTGACGTTACCCGAGAATTCAAATGCAGACCATATGCCACAGCCAAATGGCTTCACCACCACCGTCTAGAGCTTCCCCCCCGTTTCTAAACTTCCTCTCTGGGACACCATCTGTGTCCTCAACTTCCCCAGGTCTCTGTCTTGTCCCTAACTGAAACTGAGCCTCATCACTCACAAGCCTCTCGAGGACTTCTGTGCTGAAACGTCGTCCTCTTGTTTACCGCTCGGTACACCTTGCGCACAGTCTTTGCTAATGTCTACAACAGTCCACAGTGTTCTGGAGGCGATATGGAATATGGGGTCAAAACCATCAAACTGAACATACTTATTGACTCAGCAATTCAACAGTTAGAAATTTACCCTGTTAAACGGCTGTGGCATCTACGAATCCATACAAATTACATATTCACTGCAGTGCTGTTTCTTTGAAGGCATCTCTCAACCAATAGCAACTCGGTGACCTCATTTGGATTCTGAACTTTAAACCCTAAGGGAGAAAATTGAGATGGGAAAAATTGAACACTGACTAGATATTTGATGTTGAAGAATTATTGCCAAGTTTTGGAGTAGCATTGTCGTTTTGATTAGAGTCTTTATCTCTTTTGAGATACGCACTGATATTTGTGGAGGCAGTGCTGTGCTGTCTGGCACCTGCTTTTTAATAATCCAGGGGCGGGAGGGCAGGGACAACATAAGCCATGATGGACTGAGGTTGAAACCAGCGATGGGTTCGTGGCACTTCATAGACCAGTGCTCTCTCCTGCTCTGCGTTTGAAATTTTTCAACAGAGGTTTTAAAACACTAAAGGGAAAAAGGTGAAGAGTTTGAATTTCCAGTTAAATAGTCTTGCAGATTGGGGCACTGAAAGGTAAGAAGGCAGGGCTGGGAGTGCTGGTAAGACTTGGTGCCAAAGTCACCCTCTCTCTGAAGTCTCCCCAACCCCACCTGCCAATGTGCACTTGTTACATTTGTCCTTTGTACTTCCAAAGTCCTCGGCCCTGACCTCTGCCAATGCTTTTTATTCATTCATCCCACAAATGTTCTTGGGCAGCGGCCTTGCGCCAGACTCTGTGGTGGTGCAGGAGGGTCGGAGGCAAGCAGCACCAGGTCCCGTCCTCCGGTGCTGACCCAGCTCCACATCTGGCACTGATGTGTGCCCCACCGAGACAGGAGCACTTTCATCTCTCACGTGGTGGAATCCTGGGCTCAGGCTTCACGTTTCTAAGCCCTGATCCCCACATCTATAAAACCGAAGTGGTAACCGTTGTCTCCCCAGCTGTTGTACAGATTCAGGACGGAATTGAACTCAAAAGCTTAGCATATGCTAGGCCCTCAGTAAAAACCTACTGGTGTAAAAGAGTAGTGAAGCAGCAGGAGACCAAGATGAGAAAGAGAAAAGCCAAACCCTTCCCCTTAATGATGGGCAAGTCTGTGTTGGCTGGTTTGTTTCCAGGCTGAACTTCACGCTGAGACACTTGGACGTCACGTGTGACGCCTACGACCACTTCCGCTCCTGTCTGCACCAGCTGGAGAAGCCGCTCAGTGGCAGGACGCGGTTTGTGGTGGAGCCCGTAGAAGCCTCCTTCCCACAGCGCCTCGTGTACGAGCGCATCCGGCAGCTGGTAGGTGCGGCCCGCACGACGGGCCGCTGGCTGCTCTGATGTGACACTGTGGACACTGGGCAAAGGAGGTGAAGAGCCATGTCCTCCTGCCATAAGCTCAAGCCCTGTGTCCTGCGGAGGCCCGAGAGCAGCCTGGGGCGAGGCTGTGGGCTGGGCGGTCTCTCTGGGGAACCATTCCTGACGGTCTCCTGGGGTGAACTTGCTGGGCGCACTTTCACCCTCACCTTTAGGATCCTTCTTTCCCCTTTGGGCAGTTCTGGCCCCAGAGGAAGCAAGACCGCAGGTGGAAGATTTCCCCAGGGGAAAGAAGTCCATGGTGGGGAACTTGGTTAGGTTGAAGATCTTGAAGCAGGGCTCAGAGTTGTGTCTTCCCTGTGGAAACACACTGGCCTCTTGGACAGGACGGGCTTGTCTCGCTGTCGTCAGCCCTCAGACCCTGACACAGCAGGATTCCATCCCACTGAGCTTCTGGGTGATCACCCTCGTCGTGTAGTTAATCAGCACTAGGTCCCAGGCAGAGTCCTTTCAACTGCTGTCTGCTAATCCTCATGGCAACACCCAAGGCAGGAAGTGACAGAAAGGGACTACCTTCCACGGCAACGTCACATCCTCCTCCTGGCCAGTTTCCCTTGAAAAATCCCTTAAAATTACCAGGAGCTGGATTCATAGCTGTCCAGAGACTAAGAATTAGCTTCTTTCATCCTGTTTGCATTTGGTCGTGGCGTCCCTTTCTCTGGGGGCTTAGAGGCCGAGGTCTGATTCTAAGGAACAGTCAAGGCCCTTTCCCTGAGTGAGTGCACTGCTGAGACTGTCTTTTTCATTCATCTCTTCCCCCCCTGTGCCTGCCTCCTTGCCCCGTCCGCTCTCACTCCACCCACCAGTCAGTGGTACCAGCATCATACTTCTGAACAAAAGCCACCTCTGCAGAGAGGACATGGATTTCCCCCCAAAAACAGCATGCTCTTGTTCTTTCCCCACCTGCCGGATTAAGAGTAACATCACATGACCAAGAAAATGAGCAGCGAAATTCGGCAGCCACGTACCTGGGCTGGTGGGGCGTGCTGGCCTTCTTTTGGGCGCTGGTGATCAAGTGACAGTCACATGCCCTCCACCTCCCGCCGGGGCTTCGTTCCTCCTTCTGTCCTACAGTAAAACAGGAGGAAAAGCCCAGCGCCACACAGAAGCCCCTCGGGTGGCGCCTGTGGTTTGCATGCTGCTTAACTCTTCTTTTCTTTGGCTGATCACATGCCTTGATGCGTTTGTGAAATTTCATTGCATACTTCGAGTTCAGGCCTAAAGCTCTCTCTTCTCTGCCGCAGGAGCTCTGGAAGATGGTAGCAGAACCCGTGACGTGACCCGCTGCACCAGTTCACCACCATTCTTACAGGATGTTTCTAATAAAGCCAGAAGTGCACCAGAGTGATTCGCTTGAAATTTTATCATTTAAAGAAATGGTACATTTTTATAAAAGTACATTTATGTAACCCAAGATGGATTTCTGGTTGCTTCCCAACAGCTGCCAGAGAGCTTGATCTTGGGATTTCGCTGCTGTGGCCGAGTCAGTTGGGTGGTCTCGTGTCTAATGCTCCTGCTTGCGGTGCGTGTCCCAGGACATTTCGTGGGCTATGTGGTCACACTGGGCATATTTTCTCAAATTAATTCCACTCAAGTAAATTAGTTGAGCCATGTGCTTAAGGCACCAGGAGACTGTGGCTGTGTGGGTAGTTTTTGCTGCCAGTCGGCACAAAAGCCTCATTTCCTTGCAAGGTTGAAATGCTCCGTCGCTGGTGAGGGCCCCATGCAGAGGCGGCAGGAACTGGCCCAGTGAACAGAACCCACCAGCAAGGGGCCTTTGGTTTTTATTTGGAACGTCTAAACAGAATCCAGAGTGCTCTGAGCAAAAGGAAAGCCGTCGTCTCGGCCCATGCAGCTGCCCTGGGGTCCACGGAGTGAGCTGCCTCGGGGCCTCCCGTTCTTCAGCCCAGGGCTCGGTTGCCCTCCTCCCTCCATCTTGTGTCCTCTGTGTGGGTGTCTGTCTTTCTGGGGTTTTTTGTCTTTTTCTGTTTGTGCCTTTTTCCTCTTATCTCTGCCCTCCCTGTCACTCTCCACCTTCCCACTGTCTCTCCCTCATCTCTGCTCCTCGCCAGCTTGGAGCGCATCTCTGCAATCCACTTCCCCTGCCTTACTGTTCCTGTACATTTTCCCCCCAGGCCCAGCCTGGCCCCTGCACCCTCCTCACCTGTGGTAGCCCAGATGCTGCCTCCTGGCTTCCCTTTCAGTCTCTCCAGCTCCAGCTGTCCCCATCCTCAGCTTACTCCTCCCCAGTCATGTGCTCGCCCTGAGGCCAGGGACCAGGTCTTGGCAAGTCTGAGCCGGTTTGAGCCTCCCAGCAGCTTCAAGAGGCCACAGTCTGGCTGTAACTCTTTTACTTTAACAAGACTGAGGCTCCAAAAGGGGAAGGCGTCTGTGAGGTCAGGGAGCCTCATTTGCCTTAACATCACTATATCCTGCCACGTTGTTTGACACAAAGTAGGAACGCAGCATACATTAGCTGAATGAATAATGGAATATGATTATTGCTCAGAGCAGAGGTTCTCAATGGTGATCGGTTTTGCCCCCTGAGACATTGAACCAGGCCTGGAGCTGTTTTCATTTTCACAACTGGAGGGGGCTGTGGTCCTACTGAACATGCCCCCAGGCCCAGGAGACCCCAGTGCAGAGAGTTACCCACCCCTGGTGTCAGTGGTGCCTGGGTTGAGGAACTGTGACTCGGAGGAAGAGGCCAAGCTGTTCAGAAAGGAATACGAGCACTGTATTCACAGAACCTGCAGTGATGAGGGAGTGGCTGAGCCTCCCTTCTATGGGGAGAAACTTACAAACAAACATTATCCATAAATCATATAAAGACCCTCAAAGGCAAGCGTGCGCCCCATTTTACCTGTGAGAAAGCTGAAGGCGTTGGGGGAGCTCAGGCAGCTATCCAGCATCACAGAGCTGCCGAGTGGCAGAGTCAGGCTTGGCGTCCTCGGCTCTGCCCGTGCCCTGCCCCGCTATGCAATTCCTGTCCTCTCAGGTCCCCAACCCAGAAACTCTTCCTGATGGACTCGCTGGCAGCGAGGGGACTTGCAGATGATGGTGGGACATATTAACATGAAGTCTTCAAATCAGCACCGCACTAGACAGGGCGCCCCACTGGGGACATTTTCCTGGCACTCCTGGGGATGAGCCCATAAGTGCCATTGGCCCCAAGCAGTGGCGTCCGAGCTCTCACCTGGCACAGTAGAGCAATCTGCTTTCATGTTGGAACCACTGGGCCTGAAAGCTTCCTCCAGGCACAGCCTAGAATTAGCCTTGATCCACTGTAATTCAAAGGATCATCAGTTTCACCTCTGGGAATCTAGATGTGCCCTTATCTGCAGGTTTTACGCTTTGTTCCAGCCTCTGCAAGTGCGTGCTTGGCAGTGGCATTTTAGAGTCATCAAACCATCGAGATGTTCTGCTAAGTCACTACCCAGACCACTGGGTTCCTTTTTTTTTGACAGATTCTAACATTTTCAGAAAAATATATGGCCTTGTTTGTTCAGCTGTAGAAACAATTTGCTAAAACCAACAGTGATTGCTATAGCACCAGCATTTCTCAAGTCTCTGTGTGCACAGATCACCCGCGAGTCACATGGGGCTTTGTCAGGAGGCAGATTCCGGCCCAGGCCCTGGGTGGGGCCCAATGCTGCCTTCCAGACAAGCTCCAGCAGAGCCCATGCTGCCGGTCCAGGCCCACTCCACGAGGAGCTGGTTAAAAACAGACTCCAGCTTTGGGCAGACCTGGGTTCAAATCCTGGTTCTGCCACATGCCAGCTGGGTGACCTCGGACAAATGACCTCTGTGAGCTTCAGTTTCTTCATCCATAACATAAGACTTCCTTCACAGAGTTCTTGCCAAGATGATAGGAGATAATCCAGGTAAGATGCCTAATGTGTAAGTGTTCAACAAATTGCAGATCTTGTTCTAATGGAGAGGTTTAGGGGAGTATTTTCAACATGCACAGCATGGCCTGTGTGATATATAAGGTTTTATCATGTAGCATCATAACGTACTAGAAATCATTTTGAACATTTATCTGCCTATCCCTATAAATAAAATGGATCCTATCCATCACCCTATCCTGCAGCAGTCAGGGGACAAACGGCAAATTTGGAAATCCTATTGAACAAGTCTGCCTTAAATGACAAACTTGTACACAGAGTTCACTTCAGAGGGGCTGAGCGGAACCTCAAAGTAATAGGCTCATTCTTCATACCTGCCAATCTGGACATCAACAAGATGCCTAGTGGGCTGCCGAAAGGGGGCCAAGCTCCTGGGGGAATGGCCCCGGAGTCCATGCTCTCCAGCACAGACTTAAAATAAGAGTGGGATGTGTTCAGTTACCACAGGACCCGGCCATGCCCCTCCTAGGCATATCCCCAAAAGAATTGAAAGCAGGGACTCAAAAGATCCCTGTGCGCCAGTGTTCACAACAGCCCAAGTGTCCCTCAACAGATGAGTGAACAGACAAGATGTCATTCATCCACGCAATGGAATATTTTTGTGCCATAAAACAAAATGAAGTTCTGAAACATGCAACAACATGCCAAGTGCAAGAAGCCGAGCACAAAAGGACAATATTGTATGATTCCACCCACGTGAAAGATCTAAATAGGCAAAACTGTAGACAAGAAAGTAGATCAGAGGTTACCAGGGGCTGGGGGGCAGGGAAGGGGAATGGGGGCAGAGTTTGTTTGGGGGGATGCAGAGGCTGTCGTCGTGGATAGTCGTGATGGCCACACAACGTTGTGACTGTAACCCATCCCTGAACTGCACACGTAATGGGGAAATTTATTACTACAGTAAAATATTTTTAGAAAAAGCCTGGTATGCTGTCTGTCCTGTTCGCTAAGGGGTCTCTCCTGGACTGGAGAGCTGTGTGTGGGCAGCAACGCTGAGCCCTAAGCAACTCGAGTGAGACGAATGTGCTTGGGCGGGGGGCTCAGAGCGATGAGGACGCACCCTCTGCGACCCTGCGCCCGCGTGGCATCACACGGGAGCCCTTGGCGTCTCGGGAGGGTGGCCGCCAAGGCGCCCCCACGCCCACGTCCACGGCTCAGAGCGCATGCGGGACACATGCCGAGGCTGCGGACGCTGCAAGCCGGCCACGGCTCCAAGCCCAGATCCCAGCGTGAGCCGGGGAGGCGTTTGGATCGCGCCTGTGACTTGGGGCTGGTGCTGTGTCCCACGCAGACTCAGGGCCGCGCCCCGACGTGGGGAGCAGAGGCGTGGGCTGGATCCACGCTGCTTCGTGAACGGCCCAGCGCACCGGGACGGGTAACCGGTGCTCTATAAACCCGCGCTGGATTCAGCGAAACTGCGCCTCTTTACAGACTGATGCATCAACCTCACAACTTTGTAAATTTGTTAAAACCACAAATCTATGCTAACTTTTAAGACCTAAAGTGGAAGTTAGGGACTGGGGGTGGCACCTCAGGCCAAAGAGGGACCCGTGGTTTCAGGTGCTGATGTCTGCCCGACCTGGCTTACATCATTGCCGTAATCCCCACACATGCCCTCATGCCTTGGAGACCTATTTGGCATGTATGATTTGTGTATCGATGGGAAAATATTGATGGATGAATGGAAAGAGTACAAGTGGAGGGAAAATAAAGACAACACCATCAGTGATCAAAGGCAACAGAAAGTAAACAACTCAAACTGAACTGCAATGTACAAATAAATTAATAGAGCAATCGATTAATTTATTGATAGAAGCCTGGTCGAAGCGGATCTTGAATTGTTTTTCCATGGGGAGGACTTGGTGAATTTAAGCTGCAGAGTTAATAGTGATTGAAATCCAACTTTGTTCCTAAGCTGCCACGTGTAGGAAAGACTTAACTACCTAGAGCTCAGTTCATTAAACCTGCTTCAAACCACGGGAGGTAAACTTAGACCAGGATTTCGATAAAGGACCACCAGGACGTCCAGGGAGCTAAATACCGGGCAGTGCAGCGCCACGTTAGAAAGGAGGCCGCGGCATGGGCCCGGCTGAGCTGTGGTGCCCGCAAAACATTGGAAGGGAATGCAGCCAAGTGTCCGAGAAGGGTTTTCAACGCGGAAAACTTTCCATTTAGTCCTCAATGCACAACAGAATTCCAGAGAAAGCCTCCCTTCTAAGCCAGGCTCCAGAAAAATGCAGCTGTATAGAATCGAGATGATAGCAGCAAACTGCTCTATGCGCTTCTGATTAGCTTGGTAAATCCTCCAAGCCACACCCGCTAGATAGCATCGGACCTGGTTTATAAAAGGGGAAACTCAGGCATGAGGAGTTTCCCTAAACTCCTAATACTCCCCTAAACCTCGAGGGCACGAGAACCTAGGTAACCTACCGTCCCGGGGTCGCACAGCTGGTGAGGGACAAAGGTAGGTTTGAACGCTGGCGGTTTGCCTCTGGGGTCTGGGCACGCACCCACCAAGCTATCCCGCCACTCCCGGCACTTGCCCCACTCACCCCCATCATCCGTGGCAGCCCTGTGCTGACGTGGGGTAAGTCAGCCACTGCACCGTGAGCTTGGTTAATTCTGGGGCATGGGCTCAGGAAAAGGGGGTTTGCCTTCCTGCTGTCTCCGTGTATATCATTTTGACAGCCAGCATGGGTTAAATTTTCATAATTTTTCTTTTGACTGAAAATAAAGAAATAATGAATTAAAGTCCCTACCCCCCCACACATACACACCCAATACCGCCTCTACCAAGAGACACATTTGAAAGCAAGTAGGTCAAAGCAAACTTTTAAAGTATGCCTCCAAAGCCAATTTAGGGAAATAAAATCAATCAAACCCAAAGGTTCTATAAAGACTTAGAGAAAATTAGAGAAACTTGGAGTAAGCTGAGTCTGGGGCTGCTCTAGTGGGGTCTAGGACTGCAAGACCCCGTGCTCGGCACTTCTCAATCTGGGATCCGAATGTTGCACCGAATGAGCAGCCTCCCCCTCATGAGGCTCCAGGCCACCCAGCTGCCCTGGCCGGGAATCTGGCACATCCAGTCCTGGGAGGAGAGTATGTCCACAGCCTTTGCTAAAGCCTGAAATTCCATCATAAATCTCATCTGTGTTTCTAGTCCATTACCTTTTTCCAGAGCATGTTAGTGGACAGAGCAGCAAACTGGAGGTGCACATAAATCCACGGGGTGTGGGAGGCCGTTTCCAGCCTGCTGAGTCTCCTCCCAGTGGTTGAAGGACTCTAATACGAGCCAAGCCTTGCGTGGGGGAATGGGGGGAAAGAGTGCAGCAGTTATCTACTTGCTGCATAACAAAATACCCCTCAGAGGCTTAACCCACATATATTATCTCACAGCTTCCATGGATGAAGAATCTGGGCACATCGGTCAGAGTCGTCCCCGACAGACAAAACCAGTAGGACTTATGTTTATTAAGAGATTTATTGCAAGGGACCAGCCTACGTGATGGTAGTGACTGGCCAGGCAAGTCTGAAATCAAGGGACAGCGGTTGCGGTTTTATCTGAAGGTTCGACTGAGGGAGGATCCAATTCCAAGGGCTCTGCGTTCCCCACCGGCTATTGGTCTGAGGGCCTCAGTCGCGAACTGACCGTTGGCCAAGGGGCCCTTTCAGTTCCCCGCCACGGGGCAGCATGGCAGCCGCCCCCGTCAGAGCCAGCGCAGGAGAAGAGCCGGGGAGAGCAAATCCGCAGGACAGAAGGGACAGTCCTCTTGTTACCTGATCTCAGAAGCGACATCCTATCACTTGTCATGTTCAGTCCCTTAGAAGCGAGGCACTCAGCTCACTCGAAGGGAGGAGAGGACACAGGGGTGATACCAGAGGGTGGGCTCACTAGGGACCATCTCAGAGGTCACCCAACACGAAGGGCTCAGGGACCCTTCCCTGCCCGGATGCCAGGTCTGGGAGGAGGTGGCCAAACCCGTGGACCTTGATGACAAGGGCTGACATTCACTCGGCACCAGCCCCTGTCCTGGGATTCTCCCAACCAAACGCTGTTCCTCTCCTGCCCACCGAGACACGTGGACTGAGATTCTTGTAGGGCGTACGGGAAGGCACGGGGACTGGGGGTGGAACCCAGCTTTCTGGCTCGGATGACTGTGTCCTCTAACGAGGGGTAGCTTTGAAGAACAGCCTCCACCCCCACCGGGGAAATTCTCCTACTGGCCGTGTCTTCGCTTTAACGTGGTCTTCCCCAAAACACGGCTAGTGCATACCGGTGGGATCTGGGAGTTTGTGAGGGGACATTTTTAAAAGTTTACCTGTTTAATGTCTGTTTCCTGGGATTCATCCAACCGGTGCCCTCCTCCACCCAGCTCCCTAAATTCTTTGATTTGTACCCTAAGGGCCTCTCTCCTCCTCCCCCAGTCCTTCCCAAGTGACCCCAGCCGCCCGCTACACAACCAGCCATTGAGGCTGCAAAGATTAGGCTCCAACACAGCCGCCGGCCGAAGGGGCCAGAGGGGTTCTCATGGGAACTGCAACCCGAGTCCCTGAGTCAGAGGAAGCAGAGGTCTGGGGAGGCGAGAGCAGAGGGGAAGGCGGTCCCTGAGACTCCAGCAGCAGGAGTGGCGGCGCCTGTCCCTCGCACGTCATCCGCTCCGTGCCCCGGCCGCCCCTAAGGGCCAGCTTTGTCACCCCTTGCGGCTCCTCTCAGTAAATTAAATGCCACTTTGACACGTGCTCACTCCCCACTTCATTCGCATTCCCTTCTAGTGATGTGAGCACTCCAACCTGCCCGGTCTGGTGCTGCAGAGGGAAACAAAGCCACCTAGAGGGCTAGAGGATGGGAAATGAGGTTGGCTGCTACTTTAGTGGAGAGGATGGGAGAGAGCAAGTGGGGGCAAGTCCGAAAGAATGAGAAGGCGCCAGCTGAATGAATGAGTGAGTGGGTGAGTGAATGAGTGAGTGGAATGGACGCCCGGAGCCCCCACGCTCCTCCCTCTGGCCCAATCAATGGTGAAGACAGCTTGTTCCTGGCGTCAAGACTCCCAGGGGGACTGGCGGTCGTGGCCCCCTCCCCCAGGCCCCAAGGATTGATAAGGCGGACCCCCACCCCCACCCCACCACCAGGTACCCGGTGGTCCTTGGAGGCCTCCCCACGAGGTGGCGCCCCAGCCTCGCGGATCGGTGCGGGACATGCTAGGAAGGAAACCAAGGCAGTCTTTGGTCCCCTTGGCCACAGGCAGTCCCTCTATAGCGTGGGTCTCCAGCAGCTCTCGAGGGACCCCAGGCAACCCGCTGGCTTTTTTATGCAGTGTTGCAACATCCACATTTAGTGAGCACTCACCACTGACCGCGTCTCTCTGCACTTTGTGGTGGGTACTATTGCCCCCATTATTGAGACTGGTAAACCGAGGCTCTGAGAGCTTACGTGGGCTGTCCAAGGTTGTGAGGCTCAGAAGAAGGAAGACTGGGGTCTAAGCGCAGGTTTTCCCACCCCCTCGCGGTCTTCTCCCCCAGCCCCTGCCCCGGGTGGGAATTGCTGGACTGAAGGCAAGCAGGAGCCGTGCCCTGGACACTGCCGAGCCATCGTCCCGAGGAGGGTGGGAGGGCGGACATGCCAGGACCGAGACGTGGTCACAGCCACGTCCCCGGGCTTCGGGAGGGAACGGCCGTTAGAGCATTTCTCTGGGGACCAGGAAGGAGCCAAGTTCAGAACTGGGCTCCCTGGGGAGAAGGGGGCCTTCCCGCTCAGGAGCTCACCAAGAAGGGAACCTGGAACCGACGGTTTGGACGCTCAGAGCGGAGAGAAAAGGAAGCGTCTCCCCTCACCCCTTCCCGTTTGTGTTTGCTGAGAGGCGATGATGCCCGGCGGTCAGAAACTGCCGTCTGGCATCTCAGCTGGGCTCAGACCAGCCTCAGCACCCTTGACCAGGAAGTGGGGGTGCTACTTAGAGCACCCAGCTCACGGCCTGGAGTGGGTAGAGGGTTCCTAAAAAGGTATGAACCTCCATCGTCATTTCTGTGGCATTTCTATTAACTGCCTGTCTCCGGCGGCTGCAAACCCCCTCAAGCAGGAGCCTTTGCTCAACATTAACGAAGGCAAAACCAGCTCACTTGCTTAACCATTTGCCTAAGTATTGCTTGACTGACAGGATGGATTATTTGGGGGAGAAAAAAAACATCAGTCAAGCTCTTGAGTGTACCTTCCCTGAAAGGTTTCCACGACAACGCATACCTGCACGTTCTAGGGGGAGGGCAGCCACATGGCAAAGAGCTCAGGCTGAGATAGGGGGGCAGCCCCCCCACGCCTGTACTCTTGCCTGCCCTTTGTCAAGTCTCCACGTGGTGCCAGCCCAGGGCGCCTTACAGGGGCTATCTCTTTTAAACCTCACTGCCACCCTACGAAGCAAGCCACGTGATTGCTCCCCCCACCTTCCTGAAGAAGAAACTGAGGGTCAGAGAGGTTGGAACTTGCCCAAGGTCAGTAGGCTACTCACGCACTGGGTGATTCTGGACCTTTCTGTGCTTCATGGCCCAAACAAGAGGGATTATACGGAGAAAGGATTTTCAACCTCAGCCCTATTGACATTCGGGGCTGGACGCTTTTTTGTCATGGGGCAGTTGTCCTGAGCACAGTAAGAGGCTCAGCAGTAGCCCTGGCCCCTTCCCGCTAGAAACCAGTGGCAATACCCCCACCAAGTTGTGCCAACCAAAATGTTTCCAGAAATCACCAGCTGTCCCCAGTTGATAAGAATCATTCCCCAGTCCTGTACAGCGTGCTCCATTTTTGAAGCTCTTTCACGTGTGTGGTCACACGATTTTGAGGTTCTCGTAGGTGAAGAGCCTCCTCCAAGAGCCCCTGGGGTGAGTCCGTGTCCAGGATTTGGGGCAGGCGCTCCCTGTGAAATGAAACCACCTGCCTTAGTTTCCTGGAACATGCCACCAGCTGCATGACTTAAAACAACAGAATTTATTAGTCTCACGGTCCTGGAAGCTAGAAGGAGTCTCGCTCTGTAGATGAGAACCCTTCCTTGCCTCTTTCCTGGCTTCTGGTGGCTTGCCAGTCATTCTTGGGCTCCAGTCTCTGCCTCAGTGGCCTTCTCCTCTCATCTGGGGTCTCTATCCCAGTGTCCGCTTCTATCAGGACACCAGGCACATCAGATCAGGAGCCGCCCTGGCTCAGGTTGACCTCATCCAAGTCAACCACCTCTTCAGAGACCCTATTTCCACGCGGCGTCCCATTCACAGGGCGGGGGCTGGGACTTGTGCGTGTCTTTTTGGGAAACACAATTCAACCCCTAACACCATCTGACACGGTTGTTTGGGACTCCGTCTCAGAGTTTCAGCCCTGTTCTGGAGCAAGGAGACCGAGGGTCCGAGAGGATGAATGAGGTGGAAGTGCAGTGCATCTGCCCTCAGACCGGGTGGTGGCCACCGAGCCCCGGAAGGTCTCTAAATTCCAAAGGTCGTGCTGTGCGAAGGATGATTCAGCCAGTGGTGGAGCCTGGAGCAGAGGCCAAGTGACGGCATCAAGTCCTGGGCGTCCGTGGCTCTGAGACCAGCGTGGCGGGAGTGAGGTGGGCCCGTGTCCCAGTGACTCACGGGAAAGTGGCATGGGGTGGGTGTCGTCTTCCTGAGGTTACAGAGGAGACTGGAAGGCGTTCCAGCGGAAGAGGCTTTGCTGCCGTGGTGAGGTGACAGGGATTAACACCTCACGAGCATTGATTCTGCAAGCTGTGTGCACAAGTCGCCATATTGCAACGTCTCAGCAACCAGCAAGAAGAAACTATCATCTCCATTTTGCAGCTGAAGCTTAGAGCGGGTTAGGAGCAGGTCCGAAGTCCCACAGTTGGAGGGTAGCGGTATGCCTGGGGGTGAACCCAGCTGCTGAGGAGCTGCCCCATGATCCAGGACAAGCCCTGGGACCTTCCAGGCAAAGCTCCCTCCCTCTGCCTCCTTTGACATCAGCAGGACAGCAGGCATTTGCATGCAGATTTCGTGTCTTGCAAACTCCAGGGATCCTCAAGATTCTTTTTCATGAGGACTTTCCCCATGGAAAGGCATGTGAAGCTTCAGCTAAGCAACTGCTCAGTTTGCTCAAAGCCTGGGTGCTTCGTGGCATGTTCCGTTGAGAAAGGAAAAAGAAAGCGACAATTTCCTCTAATTGGTTCCAGTCAACTAAACACATACTGAGCTCTGCTCAGTGCCAGGCACTGTGGGAGGCACGGGGCACAGAAAAAGGAGCCAGGCCGAGGGCTGTCCTGAAGGAGCTCACTGGCCAGGTGGAGAGACATCCCTGGAATAGATGATTTAATAGCCTGGTGGTACCTGGCACATGGTAGGTGATCAGATTTTTTTTAAGGTATGGAAGGATAAGTGAGTGAGTAAATGGATGAATAAATGAGGATTTGAATCAGCTAGCAAATGAATGAATGAAGTTGACAAGTGCAGTGACAGAGACAAGCACGGGCAGGGAGAGCCCAACAGAGGGGCATTTGAAACCTCAGCGATGTTAAAAATCAGGAAGAAGAGGACGACAGAGTGGACTCCTGGGCAAGCAGTAATCCACCAATGGCTGATGGGAGTTGTGGATAAACAGCCCAGCTCCCTTGCTGCTCAAGTAGGATAACTCGGAACTGAAGTTCTGCACTGTCTCCTGGAGTTCTCCCAGTGCAATGAAGCTCCAGTTGTCCACAGCTGTAACTTGCTAAATAACCCACCCTTTGACATCTGCCTTTCCTTTTCTCTTTCACTCCCCACTCCCCTCCCAAATAAAGCACTCAAGTCCTTGTCTCAGGGTCTGTTTCTAAAGGAACCCAACTGCGAGAGTGATAGTTGCATTCATGTTTGTAATAATAATGTTCATTGGGCACTTACTACATGCCATCCTCTCAGCTGAGCGTGCAACACACATTTCTCCCACTTCACACTCCCGAGAGCCCTCTCACGTGGACATCATTATCACATCGTCACTTTCCATACCAGGAACTGAAGCTCAGACAGCTTGGTATATGAGCCCAGAGTCTGAGGATGTTGTCACTTCTCCATGCTGTCTCCTGGTCTTCATCTGCAGCTGCCTACACTGGGGAGAGGGCAGCAGAGGAGGGGAAAGCGGGTTTCAATCAGCTCGCCCTGGGGGAAGAGCCTGGCCCCGGTTTGCACTTTCTCCTCCTCTGGGGAGTTTCAGCACCGAGGGGCTGGACAGTTCCTGGGGGGCCTAGGGCTCCGCTAGGGAAGGGCAAGTTGAGTCAGCACCCTCCTTCCCCAACCTGCCCCGACACACTGTCCTTTGAGTGCAGTGAAATTGGTATTAATAGAATACCTACTGCATACCAAGCACTATCAGAAACGACGTACATGTTGAGATGTTTCCTCCTACAGTGGAGATGTGAGAGGGAACCCCACCCCTCCATCAGACCCCCAAGAAATCTTAGGCACGTGAGGGCAAGCAGATTCTGGTGTGAACATGCAGGCCTCTCCAACCACAAGGGGAAGGGACCCAGCATGTGTTAAGCTCCTTCCATATCCTTAGGAGCACATGCACATTAACTAAAGGGTTTCCTCTTTGGCACTATTGAGATCTGAGGCCAGACAACTGTTGAGCATGGATGTGGCTGTAGAGATGACACATGTTTAATGGGTCCTGAGCTACTAGGGGAACTGCACTGCCATGTCTCTCTCGGGCCAGCACACTCATCACAAAGACAGAGGAACAAAGCTGTGATGTGTCCATGGTAGATGCAGCAACTGCTGCTGTTAGGGAACAGAACACCTCCCTGCTCTGGCCCCCACATCATTCCTGGGAAGATCAGGAAAGCTGCAGTCAGCCCCTGGCTCATCTAGGAGGCCAGCCCAAGGAAGGGACAAAATGCATGGAAAGAGCCCAAGGGAAACCCATGTGTAAAGCTCCCTCCAAGTATACGGGCCTCAGTTTACATTACATCCTTCCAGGTGCCCTCCTTGACCAACATGGCTGATCCAGCTGCCCCAACCCTGGGCACCTGGTCCCATTTTTCATTCCCTCAAGTACTTATCATCAGACCTTCCCTTGCTTGTTTACATGTTTGCCGGTTTATAGGCTGTCCCCCACCCCAGGAAGGAAGCTCCATGGCGGCAAGGACTTGAATTCCTAGAAAAGCTCAGCAACTGACATATAGTAGGTGATGAGTGTGTGTTTGTTGAATGAATGGATGGATGGGTAGATGGATGGACGGATGGGTGGATGGATGGATGGATGGATGGATGGGTGGGTGGGTGGATGGCTGGGTGGACAGGTGGGTGGGTGGATGGCTGGGTGGGTGGATGGATGGGTGGATAGATGGATGGATGGATGGATGGATGGATGGATGGATGGATGGATGGGTGGATGGGTGGAGGATGGATGGATGGATAGATGGATGGATGGGTGGATGGATGGATGGGTGGGTGGATGGATGGGTGGATAGATGGATGAATGGATGGATGGGTAGATGGATGGATGGATGGGTGGATGGATGGATGGATGGATGGATGGATGGATGGATGGATGGGTGGGTGGGTGGATGGCTGGGTGGGTGGATGGATGGGTGGATGGATGGGTGGATGGATGGATGGATGGGTGGGTGGGTGGGTGGGTGGATGGGTGGAGGATGGATGGATCATTGAATTACTAAACGAGTGAATGAATGGGCTCTGGTCATCCTCCTGAAACAAGGCAGGTGACTTGGAAAAACCGGTAGTAACAGCTGCCAATATATGGATGCTCACTTGGACCAAGGACAGACTTGTCTCATGGACCCCTCGCTATGACCCACTACATAGTAACACACGTAACATAAAATTTACCATTCTAACCATTTTAAAGTACACAATTCAGTGGTGTTAGGTACTTTCACAATGTTGTACAACCATGGCTTCTATCTTCTTCCAGGATTTTTTCATCACTCCAAAAGGAAACTCCCCCTTCCCCTAGCCCCTGCCAACCACTAATCCACTTCCTGTTTCTGCGGATTTGCCTATTCTGGATATTTCATGTAAATCAATCATACAATCTGTAGCCTTTTGTACCTGGCTTCTTTCATTTATATAACGTTTTCAGGGTTCATCCTTGTCGTGGTATGTATCAGTACTTTATTCCTTTTATGGCTGAATAATATTCCTTTATCTTGATCAACCCCATTTTGATTATCCACTCATCTGTTGATGGGCATTTGGGCTGATCCCACCTTTCAGCTACTGTGAAAAGTGCTGCTATTGACGAGCACGTAAAAGCTTTCATTTGAACACCTGTTTTCAAATTTGGGGGGGTACATACCTAGGAATGGAATTACTGGATCATATGACAACTCTATATTTAAGTTATTCAGGAACTGGCAAACTGTTTTCCACAATAGGTGCAGCAGCAATGTGTGAGGGTTCTAATCTCTGCACATCATCACCAAAACATATCGCTTTCCCTTTTTTGATTAGAGCCATTCTAACGGATGTGAAACAGTATCTCCTTGTGGCTTCCGTTTGCATTTCCCTAATGACTAATGACAGTGAGCACTGAACGCCATCATCTGCATCTCTGGCGGGGAAGCCCCCCTGGGCAGCCCGGAGCTTGCTCTCCCGGAAGCAACAGCCTTATAGGTTCATCCCGTTCTCAGCGTTCCTGAAGGACATCTGCAGCTCCCAGTGGTCCAAGCTGAAGAACGGCGAGAAATGCCAGCGAAGCTGTTGAAATGCGTGGGCTCGCTCCACCTGCTGACAGTTTTCTTCACAAGTGTCACAATGAAGCTATTTGAGAATCAGCTTGCAAAGCACCTGGCTCTCACATCCCTCTCACACACCTCCTTAACTGGAAACCGCGCAGCCCCTCCCTTTGCTCTGGGAAGCCCGCGCCCAGCAGCAGCCTTGGCACACAGTAGGTACACAACCCGCAGTCGACAGATGGAGAGACGATGAGCAAAAATGACTGGACACACCTTGTTTCCCCCGACTGGTCTAGACCAGGGCTTGGCAAACTTTTTCCGGAAAGGGCCAGGTGGTGAATATTTTTGGCTTCGTGGGCTGTACATTCCCTGTCACAACCACCCAACTCTGCCCCTGCAGCTCAGCAATGCCTAAGACAGTGGATGTGGTCATGTACCCATCCATATGACTTTATTTGTGGTCAAGGAATTTTGAATTTCATGTAATTTTCAGGTGTCACAGAACATTATTCTTTTTACCTTTCTCAGCCATTTAAAAACGTAAAATCCATTCTTAGCTCTCGGGTCATACAAAACAGCTGGCAGCCTGCATCTGGGGCCACAGACTCGAGTTTGCCCAGCGACATCTTAGACTTTTGCTCTTCCGTGTTTTTTTAAACATTTAATTGTACAGGAGCAATATGCATTATTCTGGAATAATTAGTAATTAGCATATAATAAAGCAAAATTAGAATTGTTCACAACTTTAACGTGCAGAGATAATTACTTCTAGCACTGGGTGTTTTCAATCTATCTTTCTTAATCTGTCTCTATGTGACATCTATTTATCCATCCGTCTGTCCATCATCCATGCTGTCCAGTACGTAACCACTCATCACATAAAGCTATTTGACGTAAAATCCAAACTAGACACAATTAAAGCTTTAAATCCTCAGTTGACTAGGCGCATCTCAGATACTCAAAATCTCATGTGGCCAGTGGTTACCGTATTGGACAGTTGAGGTAAAGAACTTTTCCATCATTGCAGAAAGTTCTGTTGATCAGTGCTGATCTATCTATGGCTATTTAGATGGGCGTAACAAAAACAGGACGATGGCAAATTGTTCTAGTTTTCTAGCTGCCAGAATGCAGTATGCCAGAAATGGAATGGCCTTTAAAAATGGGAATTTAATAGGTTGCCAGTTTACAGTTCTAAGGCTGAGAAAATGTCCCAGTTAAAAGCAAGTCTATAGAACTGTCCAATCTAAGGCATCCAGGGAAAGATACCTCGATTCAAGAAGGCCAATGAAGTTACAGGGTTTCTCTCTCAAGTTCAGAAGGCACATGGCAAACACGGTCAGATTTCTCTTTCATCTGGAAGGGCACATGGCGAGAATGGCATCATTTGCTAATTTCTTCTCCTGGCTTCCTGTTTCATGAAGCTCCCCAGGAGACATTTTCCTTCTTCATCTCCAAAGGTCGCTGGCTGGTGGATTCTGCTTCTCGTGGCTATGTCGTTCTGCTCTGCTCTCTCTGAATCTCTCATTCTCCAAAATGTTTCCTCTTTTATAGGATTTCAGAAACTAATCAAGACCCACCTAAATGGGTGGAGACATGTCATCACCTAATCCAGCTTAACAACCACTCTTGATTAAATCACATCTCCAGGGAGATGATCTGATTACAGTTTCAAACATACAGCATTCAATGAGAATTAGAAGAAATGACTGCCTTTACAAAACAGGATTAGGATTACAACATGGCTTTTCTAGGGTCCATACATCATTTCAAACCAGCACATAAATATACTGTTTTGTGGGTATCTTTGTTCATTTAATATTTTGAGATGACATTTTTGCACCATTTGGTATTTGATGACCGTGTTTTAATGGAGGTATCCTGCTTTGTCCATCATGTTTCTTCAGAGTCCCTGATACTTATTTACATTGTCTCCAGTTTCTTACCATGATAAGCAAAATGATGGTAGACCTCTTTATTATTAAAGCTTTGCACCCTTCATTTTTTTGGGGGGATAAATTCATAGAAATTGAATTGCTAGGTTAAAGAGTAAGCTCACTTTTTTTTAAAATGCAATTTTACTGAGATATATTCACACAGCATAGAAACCATTTGAACTATACAATCACTGGTTCACAGTATCTCCACATGGTTGTGCTTACAGTTCCCTGATCAAAGTTAGAGCATTTTCATTACTCCCTAGACTGGTTTGAAAGGATGTATGGACCCTAGAAAAGCCATGTTTTAATCCTAATCCCATTTTGTAAAGGCAGCCATTTCTTCTAATCCCTATTCAGTACTGTATGTTTGAAACTGTAATTAGATCATCTCCCTGGAGATGTGACTCAATCAAGAGTGTTTGTTAAACTGGATTAGGTGGAGACGTGTCTCCACCCATTTGGGTGGGTCTTGATTCATTTACTGGAATCCTATAAAGGAGGAAACATTTTGGAGAAAGCTAGAGATTCGGAGAGAGCAGAGAACCTCATAGCCACGAGAAGCAGAGAGTCCACGAGCCGGCAACCTTCTGGAGATGAGTAAGGAAAATGTCTCCAGGGGAGCTTCATGAAACTGGAAGCCAGGAGAAGAAGCTAGCAGATGACGCCGTGTTTGCCACGTGCCCTTCCAGATGAGAGAGGAACCCTGACCGTGTTCCCCACATGCCTTCTCACTTGAGAGAGAAACCCTGAACTTCATCGGCCTTCCTGAACCAAGGTATCTTTTCCTGGATGCCTTAGAATGGACATTTCTAAAGACTTGTTTTAATTGGGACATTTTCTCAGTCTTAGAACTATAAAATAGCAACTTACTTAATTCCCCTTTTTAAAAGCCATTTCGTTTCTGGGATATCACATTCTAGCAGCTAGCAAACTAGAACACTTCAGAAAAGATATAAAGATAAATAAGAAAACCCTAATTTTCCGTTACTCCTTATCCCCCCATATTATTGACCCATAGTGTCACTGTGGTACATTTGTTATTATTGATGAAAAAATATTAAATATTATCATTAAATAGAGTCCATAGTTTGCAATAGGTACATTTTTTCCATATGCTCCACTATTATTACCTCCTTATGACAATGCCAGGCATCTGCTGTAGTTCATGAAAGGACATTTTTATATTTTACAGTTAATCACAGGCACTGTCCACCACAGGATTCACTGTCTTAACCTCGCATTTTCCTTCTGGTGACATACATGACCCTAAACTTCCCCTTTCTACAACACTCACACCATTCACAGTGATGATTATTCTACTATAACATGCTACCGTCACCTCTGCCCATTGCCAAAGGTTTAAGTTGACCTTAGTTAAACATTCTGCATATATCAAGCAACCCGCCCCCATTCTTTAGCCTCATTCCATTTCCTGGCAGCCAGTGTTCTCTAGTTTATGTCTATCCGTTTACACGGCATAATTAGTTCATATCAGTGAGATCATAAAATATTTGTCCTTTTACATCTGACTTGGTTCACTCAACACAATGTCTTCAAGGTTCCCTCATGCGTCAGGACTTCATTCCTTCTTACTGCTGAGTAACAGTCCATCATAGGTAGATACCAAATTTTGTTTATCCATTCATGTGTTGATGGACAGTTGAGTTGTTTCCGTCATTTGGCAATGGTGACTAATGTCGCTCTGAGCACCGCTGTGCAAATATCCCCACTTGCAGTTCTTCTGGGGTATACACCGAGTAGCGGGATGGCTGGGTCGTAAGGCAATCCTATACTTAGATTCCTGAGGAATGGCCAAACCATTGTCCCCAGAGCTGTCCCCACTTCCATTCCCACCAGCAGCGAATAAGTGTTCCAATTTCTCCATGTCCTCTCAAACACTCGCAGAGGCCTGTTTGTTTAATGGAGGCCATTCTAGTCAGTGTAAGATGATAGCTCATCGTGGGTTTGATTTGCATTTCTCTAACAGCGAGTGACGCTGAGCATCTTTTCTTGTGTGTCTCTTAGCCATCTGTATTCCATCTTTGGAGGAATGTCTTTTCATACTTTTTGCCCATTTTTAAATTGGGTCTTTTGTCTTTATATGGCTGAGTTGTAAGATTTCCTCATATATACTTGCAACCAAACCTTTATCTGATACATGGTTTCCAGATATTGTCTCCCATTGAGTCAGTGCCTTTCACCCTTTTGACAAGGTAAACTCACTTTTTTTTTAACTTTTTAATTATATAGTATAATATGTGTACACAAAGCAAAGGAATAAAAAGGCAATAGTTTTCAAAGCACTTTTCAACATGTAGTTAACAGAACAGATCCCAGAGTTTGTCATGGGCTACCATACGATCCTCTCGGATTTTTCCTTCTAGCTGCCCCAGAATATAGGAGGCTAGAAGGCTTAAATATATTTTTTTATCACCACAATCGACTTTTTCTCTTTCTTTTTTTGTGAAAAATTGCATACGTACAAAAAAGCAATAAGTTTCAAAGCACAGAACAACAATTAATTGTAGAACATTTTTCAGAGTTCAGTATGGGTTACAATTTCACAATTTTAGGTTTTAACTTCTGGCTGCTCTAAGATACTGGAGACTAAAAGAGATATCAATTTAATAATTCAGCAATCATATTCATTTGTTAAATCCTATCTTCTCTGCATAACTCCACCATCAGCTTTGATCTTTCTATCCTTCTTTTCAGGGGCATTTAGGCTATGGCCATTCTGACTTTTTCATGTTGGAAGGGGTTGTCACTAATATGGGGTAGGGAGATGGAACTAGCTGATGTTCTGGAGAGGCTGGGCCCTCTAGGTTTCAGGACTTATCTGAACCAGGGACCCATCTGGAGGTTTTAAGTTTCCGGAAAGTTACCCGAGTGCATGGAACCCTTGTAGAATCTTATATACTGCCCTAGGCGTTCTTCAGGATTGGCTGGGATGGTCCTGGTTGGGGGTTGGTAGGTTATGACAGGTAGCAAGGTCTAACTGAAGTTTGCATAAGTGTGACCTCCAGAGTAGCCTCTCAACTCTACTTGAACTCTCTGCCACTGATAAACTCACTTCTAAGATGCTTTTAAAAATATTCTATACTCCCACAAACAGTGCTCGAAAATCGTCTTCGTCCTTGAAATCTCCCCAAACACAGAGAGTGATGATGCTTATAATAATAAACCTGAGGTCAATTTGTAGGTGGAAATTTCCATGACTTTGTTTTAACTTGCCTTTTCTCGACCAACTATTTCCTCCTACATTTATTGACCTTTTTATTTCTTTGGGTGCATTGGGGTGGGGGAGGGGTTAGTCTGCAGGGCTTAGGTTATAAGAATAAATCATTTGCTAGATTTCAACCCAAGTCCTGCAAAGTTCTGTAAGTGGGTGAGGGGATTAAGATACCAGAGAGATTGCTGAAGTTCTCTTGAGTTTCAGCAGGACAGTGCCTCAATTATACTTCCTGTCTGTTCCTTTGAATCATTCACTCTATTAAAGAAGCTGTGGGTTTACAGAACAATGATGCATAAAATACAGAATTCCCATATACCCCTATTATTAACATCTTGCACTGGTGTGGAACACATGTTACAAAACTGATGAGAGTGCTCGCTTCAGCAGCACAAATACTAAAACTGGAATGATACAGAAAAGATTATCATGGCCCCTGTGCAAGGATGACACACAAATTCCTGAAGCGTTCCATATCTTTTTAAAAAGTAAAAATGAATAAAAACTGAGGAGAGCACATTTTTACAATTGTACTATTAAGTATAGTCCACGGTTTAACTTAGGGTTCACTGTTCATGTAGAATAGTTCGTAGATTTATTTTTATTTTTATCATACATAAAATCTAACATTTCCCCTTTTAATCATATTCAGATATATATTTCAGTGCTTACCTGTGTGCACAATATTGTGCTGCCATCACCACCATCCATTACCTAAACATTTCCATCATTCCAAATAGGAACCCTGTACATTCTAAGCCCTAACTTTGCACCCCACCCCGTGCCCTAGGAACTGATAGATTGACTCTATCAGTTTGCTTATTCTAATTATTTCAAATCAGTGCAATCATATAATATTTGCCCTAGTGTCTGGCTTATGTCACTGAATATGATGTCTTCAGGGTTCATCCATGTTGTCGCATGTATCAGGACTCCATTCCTTTTGATGGCTAAATAATATTCCGTTGAATGCATAGGCCACATTTGTTTATCCTGAATCATTCCTAATAACTATTTTGTGGTTTCTACAATCACAGGCCACACCGGGTGGGTGGCTCATCTGGTAGATTTATATCGTCTATTAGTTTGCTTTGCATTTATCTGAATTTTTCAGCTAGAACTCACTCCCCCTCACCTCCTCAGGGATGCGGCAGCCTGGATCCCAGGAAGGCAGGAAGGAGGGGCCTCCAGGTTCTGCAAGATTTCATCTGGCCCGAGGCGGTAGCTACTTGTGACCAAGCTGAGCTGCAGGAATGAAATCAATCCATGGGCAATGTCTTGCGTTTTTTATTTTTACGACGGAGTGCATATGCCCTCTTTCCAAATACCTTTGGAAAGCGGTGGGGCTATCAGCCATTCACACCTTAGTAGGAACTAGTTTTCCCGCACAGCATCTGAATTGTATAAAAGGACATTTGCGGCCATGAAGGAGGCAGTATCTTTATTGGCCCTATTCACCAATGAAGAAACTGAGGCTCAGGGAAGGGAGAATGACCTGCCCCGGGTCAGGCCTGGCTCTCTGTCCAGGGCTTTCTCAGGGCCCCACAGTCTTTCGGAGCCAGTACTCCAAGCCGTGGGAAGTGAAGGGCGGCTGGGAGGGCTGGGAGAGAGGGGGCACGAATGCCGGAATTGGGGCGATGGGGGAGCCCCTCCCTTTCTGTGGCCCTTTGTCCGGCTCTGATCCGGGGGTTCTAGAGGGCCGGATCCCGGGGCACCGGGTGTGGGTAAGATGGGGCAGCCACACTCCCCTGAAACCCTAGAGGAAGGACGGAGGGGGGGGGGAGGGATCATTAAGACCGAGGGTAAGTCTCCCTACAGAGCCGCACCTCCTTTAGGAATCCCGTCGGGCCTGGTCCCCTGCCCGGATCCAGCTCCCGACCCTCGCGGCCCCTCCCGCAGGCCCGGGGTCCCACGCGCCCGCCGCCCCGCCCTGGCCGCGGGGGAAGGCCGGACTCTGCCCCCGCCCCGCCTCCCCCCTCCCCCCGGGGGCGGTGGCCCGTGGCGAGCGCGCCCATTGGCTGCGGCGCGAGCGAGGGCGGGGGCCGGCCGCGCGGATTGGCCGGCGAGGCTCGGCGGCGCCCGGCGGCTCGCGGGTCGCTGGGGGCCGCGGCGCAGAGCCCGAGCGCACCCCGAGCCAGGGGCGCGGATCCCCGGAGTCGGAGCGCGCGGCCCGGAGCCCGCAGATCCCAGCCGGGGCCTGGAGGTGAGGCCGAGGCGCCGGGTCGCGTGGGGGCGGGCCGCTCCGCGGGGAGCCGGGACGGGGCATCTTCTCCCGGAAACGGGGCCCCCAGCCTGCGAGGCGCGACTCCCCTCGCTCAGAAGGCTGGCCTCCCTCCCTCCGGAGAGAGCCGATGCTTTCCTTCTCCTCGGACACGGGCCCTTTCTCCTGGCCTCTGGAGATCGGACCCCACTCCCGAATTTTCCCATGTGGCCCCCGAGAAGTGGAGTCCAACCTCCCCAAACATCCAGGGCCTCCTACCCTTCCCCCCCAAATAACTAAGTTTTGGTCTCTTCCCTCCCCCTCCCTCAAGGATAGGGGTCTTCTTAGCTACAGAGAACGGTGTCCTCCCCCCATGAAAAATGGAGGCCCCCGATATCCTCGGAAATAAGCCCCTTCCTAACAAAAGGAAGTCCCCTGGCAGAGCTCTGCAAATCACCCTCACACCACTGCAGCCCTCCTCTGCTCCCCAACCTCAGACGCTGGACCCTCGTAGGGGACTCCCCCTCCCCCAGGTACTCGAGACCCCTCCCCACCCGTGAGAGAGAGGAGCTAGCCTCACCACCACTCTGAAGGCTTGTGGGGAGATGTGCTCTCCTCCCCAGGGCTCATTCCAGCCTTCTCTATTCCTTTCACCTAAATCCTTTCCTCCCCATACCCGGCACTGACCCCTCCCCACCTCACCCAACCCTCTCCCACCCCTTGCCCACCTGTCTAATCCCATCTCGCCTTTCTCCATCCACCTGACCACAGCTAGGGCCAGAGGGGGTCTGACAAGCCTGAGGCCCTTCAAGCTGGAATCCTGGATCTTGAGACCCTTCCCCAAACCTTGGGGCAGCAGGACCAGCAGAAACTCCACCCCCCACCCCCCAAAACACAGGCAAAGGAGTGTTGGACTGAGGCAGTCCAACACCCCCTCCTGTCAATTGGGAGAAAAGGGCTGCCCAGGTTCCAAGGGGCCCCCAGTTTGCTCCCGGGGCTGCCTGCAGCTCCTGTGGCCACTGCCTGGTGGAATTCCCTGGGCCCTCGGCCAAGAGAGATGGATGCCACTGGGAACGTCGTCGAGCTGAGGACAATGTCGGCTTTGTGGCTTTGACGGAGCTGGACTAAGGGACAGGATGTTGGTGGCCTGCAGAGACTGGGGACAGTTCTTCTCTGGCAGCTCAGGTCAGGGGACAGGGGAGAGAGAAGCCTTGCTTTTTCGAGCTGCGCATCGTGGTGTGGGGTACGGAGAAACGTGTGCCCCAGACCCTGGGGGGGGAGGGAACTGGCCCAGCCTGGGGTCCTAAGACCCAAAGGGGTTCTAGAGGAAAGGTCCTGCCCTTTCATTTGACGGTGGAGAGAACAGAGACACAAAGAAGGGAAGGGACTTGCTCAAGGTCAGCCGGGTGGAGAGTGGCAAAGGCAGCCACAGGCTCTCCAGGGCCCCTGGGATGCTGGGGTCCCCGGGCCCTGACTCCGGTCTTCACAGGTACTCCCTGGGCGGCCCAGCGCTGCTGTCCCCACTGGTCAGTGGAAGCGCTGAAGCTCGGCAAAGGTCACGAAATGAGGAAGGGAGCTCCTTCCTCACTGAGCTGAAACTCAGTGCCTTCCCCTGCCAGCCCGTCTTGCGGGTTCCGTTCCCGGTGTGTGCACCTCTTGTGATCCTTTCGTTGAGCCCACCACCAAATCCAGGCTTCCCAAGATGCAAACGAATCCAGGGTGGCATGTAAGATCAGAGGCAGGGTGCCCGAGCAGAGGCCGCTGTAGGCACCTCATTGCACAGCTGCGTTCTCTCCAGGAACTTTAGACAGATGCTGAGGCCCCTTGGGTGGGGAATCATGTGCCTGCCCTGCCCCTTGGGGCCCTGCTCTCTTCCTCTGGCCCCCTATGCCCAGCAGCTCAGAGCCCAGCTTCCTTTCCTGCAGACTCAGATGGGGGAAAAACAGCTGGAATTCTAGCAGGAGGCTTCAGGGGCCTGTGGGTCATCCAGGACACTGAGCTGGACAGCAGAAACTGGCTCCCTACAAATGGGAGGGTCCTGAGCTGGGGACTCTGTCTTCCAACCCCACCCCCATCCCCACCCCACCCCCACTAAGTGATTGGCTGTCATGGGCGAATTTAGAGATGGGGGCCAAGTCCAAGGTGAAAGTTCAGTGCATAGAGGTTAATGCTTAGAGGTCCCACAGACCAAATCCGTCACTTAATCTTGGGACAAATAATTAACCTCTCTGCTGCTCGGTTCCTTGAACATCCTATGAGAGAAGAATGGGTTTCCTTTCGCGTGGCACATAACACAACTGGCAAGAGGGAGCATTGACGGCGATTTACAAGTGCACACGCCTAAAGGGGCAGTGCGATGCGCGTGCTTTTAGGTGAAGCTTGTTTGAACCTGCGACGGGGTACCCTGCCCTGCAGATGCTCTCCTGCCAGGGGCAAAGGCGGCGAACAACTTGGCAGCCAATTAGAGACAAGGGCGATGCCTCCCCCGAGAGAGAGCGTGGTCCAGGGCAGATCTGAGGTCAGACAGTGCAGGAAGCGGGCCGCTGGTGTGCTGACAGGCCATAGGCAACCTCTCTGAGCCTCTGAGACCCGCGTTTGGGCGCGGATCATTCTTGAGGTGGGGGGCTGTCCTGGGGATTGGAGGATGTTTAGCAGCACCCCTCTGCTGCTAAACCAATAGCACCCTCTGCCCCCCAGTTATGACAGCCAGAAATGTCTCCAGGCATTGCTCCATCTCCCCCTGAGGGAGCGGGGGATAAAGTCAGCAGCCTCCCGCCTCCAACCCTGTTGAGAATCACTGGTCTAATGTATGTGCATGTGCCTCGCGCATAGTAGGTGCATTTTTAAGAGCAGCCTCCCTCTTCCTTGCAGGAGCCTCTTGTTTTGCTTCTGAATAGTGGGAGGGGGGGACTGGGGAGGGGTGAAGGGGTCCCCGCCGCTGAGCCTCCCAGTGTTAAGGAAAACTATAATCCCTCCTAGTGAACAAAGCTTTACCATCAGGGCATTTTCATGTATATCACCATAGGTTTCCCATTTTACAGATAAGCAAACGAAGGCTCAGAGAGGTTCAAAAAATTAATAATAATAATAACCTTATCTGATGGCATCGCTCCCTTCCTTGGTAGGGATGAAAGAAATCTTCACTCCTGAAAGAGTTTCAGAAACAACAGTACTGGAACCTTCTCCAGGTGCTCCTTTGGCAGTCTCCTTCCAGATTTAAAAATGGGCCCTGCAGTCCCACTTCTACGGACCCACTAGGGAAATGCTCACAGGTGCACACAGATGGGCATGCTAAGACGCTCAGGGGAGGGGCTATAGCGCGGGGTGTGCGCACGCAGAGGTGAGCAATCTTTTAAGAAGAGCGACACAGAGTCACATATAGGCATATTATTACGTGAAACAATATATGCAATATAATCCCATTTTCTAAAGAAAGAGAGATGTATACATGTAAATGCTTATAAAAATAGAGAGTAAGGAGAGAGGAGACATGAAAGGATGGATGTCTATGAGAATATATTCATGGAGGAAAAAGAAAAGGAGTCCCATAGCTGTGCTTCCTGTGCGCTGCAGGGAGCAAAGGACTCCACAAAGACTTACAACTTGCTCACAGTCCCTCTGCCAGGAAGGGCCGCAGGTGGGACCCCAAGCCCATTTTCTGAACCCCAGGGGGCTGGGGCTCTTTGAGCTGCCCTGGCATCCAGCAGCAGTGCTTGGCCTGGGGTCAGCATGGCCCGGGCGGTCGGCCGACCAGACAGTCTGCCTGCACCGGGCCCTGCCTGCAGGGAAGTGGTCATACCGGAGTGGCCAGTAGCAGAAGCTCAGGCCTTCGAGCTTCCAGAGCGTTCTGGGGCCAGGGCATGGAGTCTGAGGCCTCGTCTCCCCGGTGGGGCAGAGCTTCCTGCCTCCAGCGTCCAGCCAGAGTCGACTTGGGCCACTCTCACTGTCTGTGCGTCTGTTTCCACATCGTTGAAAAGAGAATAATAGTGATTAAAATGGCAAGACTAGAAGGGGATATCATAGAACCCACCTGGTCGGAGCATCGGATTATTGTGGGGGTGAGATGAACCCCTGTGGGTTGAATACCTGGAGTACCTCGTCGGTGCTTAATGAATGTGAACCGCGCCCTCTCCCCAGCTGCCGGTCGGGCCCCTGCTGAGTGACAGTTACTTCTCCGCCCTCCCCACCCCCTCTTATAGGAGTTCCCTAGGAAGCCTGGGGAGAAGGTTCAAAGGTAACCATGCCCTGGTTGGCTCCTCCTCTCTCTTCCTCCCTTCACCTGTGTCTAACTGCCCTGGCTTTCTCTGGACACTGTGCATTAAGTTGTCTCACCCACTACTGGAACTGGGTGGCCCCCTGCGGCCTCTACTCACACCTTCCTTCAATAAGGTCCTGCAATCCATGGGCAAATTTCCTCCTCCAAGAACCATCTCACATTCCATCTCCTGGGGGATCTTCCCTGACCACTTAACTCCCCCTGGCACCCAGCAGGAGAGCTTTTGGCCCCTCTGGACTTGCCCATCCCGTGTCTGCCGTCAGCACCCACCTCGGAGCCCTCTGCCCAGGGCCCTCAGCTGGGTTTTCTCCCCTCCTGTGGTTTCCTGCAGGGTTGGGACTGCGTTGGTGTCACTTGTCCCGGTACCCAGTTCCCGGCCCACTGAGCTAGCTGATCCTCAACAGTCATTGGATTGAGTACGTAATATTTTTTTTAATTGGTAAAGTACACTTCACATAGAGTTTACCGTTTTCACATATTAAAGTGGACGATTCAGTGACATTAAGTATATTTACTGTGCCGTGCGACCATCACCTCTTTCTAGCTCCAGAACTTTTTCTTCACCCCAAAAGGATACCCCGAACTCATTAAGCAGTCACTTACCCTACCATCCTCTCCCCAGCCCCTGGAACCCACTAATCTGCTTTCTGTCTCTGTCGCTTTGCCTGTTCTCGATATATTCTATATAAATGAAATCTTACGTGTGAGCTTTTGAATTGGGCTTTTTTTCACTTATAATGTTTTCCGGGCTCATCCCTGCATGTACTAGAATTTCATTTCTTTTTATGGCTGAATAATATTCCATTGTATAGATAGAGCTCATTTTGTTTGTATATTTGGGTTGCTTCTACCTTTTGGTGATTGAAATAACACTGCTACGGAAATGATTGTACTTGTTTTTGTTTGAACATCTGTTTTCATTTCTCTTGGGTGTGCACTCGGGAGTGGGATTGCTGGTTCTTATGGTCATTCTGTGTTTAACTTGTTGAGGAGCCACCGAACTGTTTCCCACAGCAGCTGCGCCATTTTACGTTCCTACCAGCAAGGTATGAGGGTTCCAATTTCTTTGCATTTGTTCATTTCTCTTGTTGTTATCCATCCTAATGGGTGTGGAATGGAATCTTATTGGGGTTTTGTAACCGAGAAGTCAGGATTCAGGGGGTGATTATGATTACTGAACCGTTATATAGATATTCCTTTTTTCACTTTCTGGTAAAAAGAGAGAAATACCTGAAACCTCTAAACTGTAACCCAGCTGTCTTGGTCTCTGATAATGTTTGTAGAGGCCTCTAGCCTTTACCTTGTCACCCTCACTTACCCCAGTTGCAAATAATCTTAAACCTCATCATCTTGAACCATTGTACTCAATATCCTAAAACGTGCCCATTTTTTGGAACTATAAAACCATCGGAGTTACTGCAGTTTAGGAGGTAAATTTTTAGGACTGTAGGCAGGCCATCTGGTCTCCTGTGCTGCTCTTACCCATAAACTCTCTCTCTTTGAAGCCCCAGTGTCTTGGGAATTGGTCATTTAAGTGCTTCAGGCAAGGAACCCACTGCTTTTCATCGGTATCAGTTTTGCCTTGCATTTCCTTCATGCCTAAATGAGGGTGAGCATCATTCCATGTGCTTGGTGGCCATTTGTGTATCTTCTTTGAAGAGATGTCTATTCAAGTCCTTTGCCCACTTTTCAGTTGGGCTCTTTTTTTGGTTGTTTTTTTTTTGTTTTTTTTTTTTGCGTTATAGCAGTTCTTTATAGAGATAAATGTAATTTTTTGTGTCACCATTTACTCATCCATTTAAACATTTTCTCAGCTCCTGTAGTCAGACCCTGTCTTGTGACCTTGGGATATCAAGGTGACTTCTGAACAGTCCCTGCCCACAAGGGGCTCACAGTTTGGGTAAAAGCTTTCTCAAGCTTGGCACTAATGACATTTTGGGCTGAATAATTCATTATGGTGGGGGGCTGTCCTGGGCACTGTAGGATGTACAGTAGCACCCTGGCCACTATCCACAGGTGCCAGCAGCATATGCTCCCCAGTTGTGACAACTAAAAGCATTGCTAAACATTGCCAGATGTTCCTTGAGGGGCACAATTGCTCCTGGTTGGGAATCACTGGTCTAGAGGTTGAGACAGGCATGTATAGCCACAACTGTGGTCTGATCTCTTACTCCTAATGTGGTTCATAGTAGGTATTCAGGAGATACCCAGTGGGTGTTGGATGGGTGGGTGTTGAACTATGGTGGATGGCTGGCTGGATGAAATGATGGAGGATGGATGGGTGGATATGGACATAACACTCTTGTTGGTTGGCTGCATTCATGGGTGAGTGTGTGAATAAACAGACGAATAAATGAATGACCTTACAAGATCTGAAACTACTGTGGGGGGAAATATATACAGTTCTGCCTTTCTCACTGCCTAGTTCGCTGGTTCTCCAGCTTTAGCGTGTATCAGAATCCCCTGCAGGGCTTAAAACAGAATTACTGGCCCCTACGTCCAGAGTTGTCACTTGCTAGAACCACCGGCCTGGCAGGGTGTTCCCAACCCATGTCCGTTGGGTGCCCTGGACCAGAGCCCCCTGCCCCACCTGTCAACACTCAGCCTTAAATGCTGACATCTCTCATTTAGGTGCCAACATCTATACCCGTAGACTCCCAGCAACATGCTAGAATCTTTTACTGGTTCCCAAAGTACCCAAGCACCACACCACTCACATGTGGCCCAGGGACCAGCACTATCCTGTCATCTGGAAACAAGACAGAAATGCAGAGTCTTGGGCCCCACTCAGATTTACAAAAAATAAATCTGTATTTTAACAGATCCCCAGGGGTGATTCATAGGTACATTAAAGTTTGAGGAGTCTGTCCGAGGACATCTGTAACCTTCCCAACTCACAGCTACCCTGGGTGACGTATAAATGATATCTGGGCTGGAACGTCTTTAAGGCATTATCTGCCATTCAGATAAACTTTTGAAGTTACACTTTTAGTTTTGGGGGCATCTGAACTAACTTTTGCTCTGCTGGTTGGAAAACATTGACCCTAGGAAGGGGATGGGGGTCGTGCCCTGCTCAGGGCCACACAATGACCATGAAGCAGAATGGAGATGGGACCCCACTCCCTTTTAGGGAATGGGTTGAGATCTCACGGTTAGAGTCATGACAATCTAGGTGGAAGGGTAGCAGTCTGACACCTTAACAGGGATGGGGAAGGGCAGAGCCTGGGGGTGAAGGTCAGTTCCACAGGCCTCTAAGCTTGCTGTTCAACGTGGAGAAATGGCGGATAGACTGGAAAGGGGGCAGGTGCCAGAACCTGAGTTGACTTCTTCAGTTATTCAACAAGTGCGTATTCCATGCTTACCAGAAGCCAAACAGCGACACCTGGTAGGTGGTGGTGAATGAGGAACAGAAGGTCTTGCTCTCAGGGACTTCTTTCTCAATGGGCAGTCTGGCTATCTGACACTCATTCGTTCATTCATTCATTCATGCATACTGTGTCTACTTGCTGCACAATTTCCATGTGCCATGTACAGTACTAGGTGTGTTTGTATGTGGGGGCGTGATTGGGGGAGAGATAGAGAGCCGGCTCCTCTCTCAGGGGACCTTACAGGCCAGTTGTAAGGGAACAGGCCGTAATTGATTTCCTTTCAGTGAGATGACCTCTGGAGAGGGTTGGGAATAGAAGTGGGAGCTCAGAGAAGGAAATCCCCATCCTCAGGGATGCTTGAAGATGACGAGCAGGACTAGAATCAAATGAAAGGAGACAACGCATAGTTTTCCGCTGGAATGCAATTTTTTTCCCTTATAAAACCAGCATTCAGAGGATGGGGAAGCCTTGGGGGGGGCAGGGCACAGGGCAGGTGAGGCATGGGGAGGAGAGGCTACAGGAGGGCAGGCCAGGTACATCAGGTGATGTGTGGTAATGAGTTTGGACCTGATCCGGAGACCCATGGCGAATCATAGAAGAATTCCAAGCAAGGAGGTGAAATGATTTGATTAGCCCTTGAGATCCTTCTGGATGCTTGGTGGAGAGAGTACCAACTGTGGGTGAACAAGAGACAGCAAGCAAAGACACTTTAAATGAATGGACATGTCTGTGTTCTAATAAAACTTCATTTACAAAATAAATCCGGCTAAATCACTGGATTTAGCCCAGCGACCACGGTTTGCAGCCTCCTCACCTAGGGCTGCTGCAGAGGGACCAGAGCTGTCCATGGTGTGGACAAAGCCCCCCTGCATCCCTTCCTCTTTTGGGGGTTTAGAACCCATTGGCATGGGTCAGTGAGAGGGAGAGGTCAGTGGTATGGAATGTATGAGGTCTTTTTTATTTCTTTTTATTTATTTTCTGGAGTAATGCAAATGTTCTAAAAATGATGATGGTGAAGAATATACAACTATGTGATGATATTGCGAGCCGTTAATTGTATAATCTGGTTGGACTGTATGTGTGTGGGTATTTCTCAATAAAAACATGAAAAAAAAAAAAGAACTCATTGGCAGCTCTTGGTGGGAACCCTGGACACCTTCTGCCCCCTTCCTTTGAGCCTAGGTACCATGAGGGAATCAGGCATTCCCTGGGGCTAACTGCTGGCCTTCCAGCAAAAGCTTCTTCAAGACAGGGTTGGCCAAACAGCTTCTTACACCTGCCAAAAGAGCAAGCCACCGGCTCGGCAGGAACATAGCCTGCCTCCCCTCTCCTTGCCCGGAGCTGTAAATAGCTCTCTGCTGGCTTTGTTCAGGGGACAGGCTGGAAATGAGCACGCCCGGGAGCGTGTGTGCAAATTGCTGCCTGCATGCGGGTTTGCAGGCTGGCACCGCGCCCCAGTGGAGAAGTGCAGGCTCCTCCAAGGGGCTGAAAACGGGGCTCAGAAGAGCCTGGACACTCTGCCCTGGGGTGTCCAGGGTCCAGGAGGAACTTCGAGCCTGCCCCAGATGAAGTTTCTGCCCGTTGTAAGGACATGACCCACGACGGGCCACACAGGTGTCATGGGTGCTAGGGTGGTTCTGTGCGCTTTTCCTACGTTTGCTATTCTCACTAGTCACACCAGCCCTGAGACGGAAGACTGATTGTCTCAGATGTGGGAAATGAGGCTCCGAAAGAATAGCGACTGGCCCCAGGTCTCGTCCTAGAGGCAGCGTGGCTAGATCAAAGCCAAGGCTGAGAGGCCCTGGAGCCCGATGACAGGAGCAGCTGGGGCTGACACGTGGCTCGTGGTAGATTTTTAAAACTGACTGTTTGGGAACCTGCATTCGCGAGTGTATCCCATACTGCCGGCTCACCGTGTGTTGGCGTACAGGGGGTTGAAAGGAAAAGCCCCCCGTAGGAGCTGGAAGCTCTTTGCATTTGCCGTATCATATTCTTTGCCTTCCTGTGTCTCTGGAGAATGTTAATAAATTCATGCCCTTGCTCCTAAATGTGGGTGCCAAAGGCTTCGGCATTCTTCCAGGTTAGCTATCAGCACGTTTATCCTGAGGAAGGGAGCCAGTATGCAAAGCCCCTTGCCCTTTATGGAGAGATGTGGCTACCTTGCCCAATTGAGTAAATACTCCCCCCATACATTTCGGGGGAGATTTGCTAGACTCAGACCCTTCCAAGGATCCAAAGGTATTTTTATAGGATATGGGCGATTATAATTAAATGTCACCAGGACTGGCGATCTTCACCCTGGGTTATAAGATAGGGCCATGCTTCCCTTCCAGGTTCCAGGGCTTTGCCTGGCAGGTCCCTGCGAAGGCTCTGCTAGTAGCTGTAGGACCCCTGCACCCCGACTCCAGATTTTCTGTTCCCCCAGCTTGCATGAGCCAAGCCAGTTGTAGGCTCAGCTGCCTGGACACAAAGCTGGCCACACTCAGGCAGAACCGCAGAAGCAAAGCTGATCATCCCAAGTCTGCCTAGGGCTCTGCTTTTAATAGGAAGTGAAAGGACGTGACCCCTGAGACCCTCCCACTGGTTTCTCTTCCATTTAACCCCCGAGAGAACCCTCAAGGTAGGTCCGGTTCTCATCAGCATTTTGCAAAGAGGAAACTGAGGCCCAGTGAAATTAAGTAACTTCACCGAAGAATAGCTGCTGCAGAAACTTTGGTCTTACTGAATGAAAAGAGAGCAAAGGCAGCCTGAGGCAGGAGGGAGGCCCTTCTGGTCCGGGGCGGACCCCTCTCATTCATTCCACAAACCTCCCGATGCTCCAGGCTGGGTGGCTGGCCTCTCCTGGAGGAAGTCGGACCCGGGACCTCCTCCTTATGGAGGTTTATTGCTCTCCCTCTCTTTTTTTTTTTTTTAATTTTTATTCATAAGATAGTGTACAAGCACATAAATTCTTAACATACAAACATTTCATACATGGTATACAAGCAGTGGCTCACAGTGTCATCACATAGTTATATATTCATCACCATGATGGTGCCAGTTTGAAAGGATGTTTGTCCCCTAGAGAAGCCATGTTTTAATCCTAATCCCATTTTGTAAAGGCAGCCGTTTCTCCTAATCCTTATTCAGTGCTGTATGTTTGAAGCTTTAATTATATCATCTCCCTGGAGATGTGACTCAATCAAGAGTGGGTGTTAACTGGATTAGGTAGCGACGTGTCTCCACCCATTCCAGGTGGGTCTTGATTACTTTACTGGAATCCTATAAAACAGGAAACATTTTGGAGAAAGCAGGAGACTCGGAGAGAGCAGAACGACGTAGCCACAAAAAGGAGAGAGTCCACAAGCCAGCGACCTTTGGAGATGAAGAAGGAAAACGCCTCCTGGGGAGCTTCATGAAACAGGAAGCCAGGAGAGAACGCTAGCGGATGACGCTGTGTTCACCATGTGCCCTTCCAGATGAGAGAGAAACCCTGAACTTCATCAGCCTTCTTGAACCAAGGTATCTTTCCGTGGATGCCTTAGGATGGACATTTCTGTAGACTTGTTTGAATTGGGGCATTTTCTCGGCCTTAGAACTGTAAACTAGCAATTTATTAAATTCCCGTTTTAAAAGCCATTCTGTTTCTGGTATATTGTATTCCGTCGGCTAGCAAACTAGAACAGTGATCATTTTTTAGAACATTTGCATCACTCCAGAAAAAAGAAATAAAAAAGAAAAAGCTCATACATACTATACCCCTTACTCCTCCCTCTCATTGACCACTAGTATTTCCATCTAAATTGCCCTCCCTTTTAATTCTCTAGTCATTTCTCTGTCTCTCACACTAGACCTTGAGTACCTTGAGGGACCCGTCCAAGCCCACACACCATCCTTTCTGGGTCCTCAGTATCATCTGGGATCTGGCTTAAGTGCACCCATGCTCAGTGTTTGTTGAATAAATAAGTGAGTGCATTATTTGGATTAAATTTAACTTTTTTGTTCAGGAAAGTTCTTGAGGAGGTTTGGTGTCTGTCTAGGCCCTGACTTTGCTTGGAGGGATTAGTTTTGCTTCACCTTGTGGGTTTTAAGTAAACATTTAATTTTGAGTTCCTTACAGAGTCACATGTGTTGTGGGAAATAAAACAGAGATTCTGTGTGCCCTTCACCCATCTCCCCGCAACGGCCATATCTTGCTAAATGTTTCAGTTTGCTAAAGCTGCCAGAATGCAATATGCCAGCAATGGGTTGGCTTTTACAACGGGAATTTATTAACTTAAAATTACAGTTCTTAGGCTGGGAAAATGTCCAGCTCAAGGCATCAACAAGATGATACCTGGACTCTGAAGACAGACTGCTGGCATCTGGGACACCTCTGTCCCATGGGAAGGCACATGGCCGGCATCTGCTGGTCCTTTGCTCCTAGGTTTCATTGCTTTCAGCTTCTGGCCTCAGTGGCTTCCTCTCTGAGCTTCTGTGGGTCCTCTCCTCACTTCTCCAGGGCTTTTCTCTAAGCTCTTAGGGCTTCTCTTAATTTCATCTCTTGGCTTCTGTATCTCTTTCTGTCTTTTATCCTGTTTTAACAAACTCCAGCCAGAGGATTAAGACCCACCCTGAATGGAGTGGGTCAGTGGCTTTTGCTGGGTACGTAACAGCTTCAAACAAGCACACTAAACTATGAGACACTGTCCCAGCCCTGAAGCTGATATGGATACAACCTACCAGTGTTATCCGGATATCCCCAGTTTTCCGTGCATTCACCTTTTACATTTTTAAAAGCAGTTTTATTGAAATAAATTCACAAACCATACAATCCATTTTAGAAAATAAAAAATGACTGCTGGTTTCCCCAGGGCACCACTAAAACCAGAAGGTAGCATTCTGATCTTCTCAAGTGAGTCAGAGCTCAAGTCAGGGAGTCGTGTCTTCAAGATCCATCCATGTCCTAATGCATTTCAGAGCCTCATTCCTTTATGGGGTCCGTCTGTTCGGACCACAGTTTGTTCATCTGTTCACCTGTTGATGGATGGCTTCCACCTTTCGGCCATTATGAGCCCTGTGACTGTGGATGTGCGTGTACAAGTACCTGTTTGAGTCTCTACTTTCAGTTCTTTGGGTATATACCGAGGAGGAGAACGAGCTCTAGAAGTTTTGACGTGAGATCCCAGGTTAACCCGTCACTTTACTGTAAGAGGGTCTTGCGACCCACGGAAATGGTGGAATTGGCTGTGACGGGTGCTCTTGGAGGCTGAGACATGCTGGAGCAGCTTCTGACATCTGCCCTGGATCAGGTCTGGCAGGGGTTCTCCTGGATTTCTTAGGAACGAAGGAAGCAGGAGGAAAAGGAAGCTCCAGCGGACCTCTGCAGCCTCACCCCTGAGATCCAATTTGGGGCCCTGAGCAGGCAGAGTTCCAGTTTGGAGAGTGTGCCGGTTTGAAAGGATGTATGTACCCTAGAAAAGCCATGTTTTAATACTGATCAATCTTGTGACAGCAACAGTTTCTTCTAATCCCTATTCAGCACCGTAGATTGGAAGGTTGATTAGGTTATCTCCATGGAGATGTGACTCAATCAATTGTGGGTATTAACCTTGGATTACAGGGAGATGTGTCTCCACCCATTCTACGTGGGTCTTGATTAGTTTACTGGAATCCTATAAAAGAGGAGACATTTCAGAGAGAGTTCCTTTTGAAAACGAGGAGAAAGCTGCAGAAACCACGACAGAAGGACAAGAGAACCGCAGAGTCCATCAGCCAGCAACCTTTGGAGGTGAAGAAGGAAAACGCCGCCCCCGGGGAGCTTCAGGAAGCAAGAGACCTGGAGAGGAAGCCAGTCGACGCTGCCATGTCTGCCACGTGCCCTTCCAGCTGAGAGAGAAATCCTAAAGGTCATCGACCTTCTTAATTCAAGGTATCTTTCCCTGGATGCCTTAGATTGGACATTTCTATGGACTTGTTTTAATTTGGACAATTTCTCAGCCTTAGAACTGTGAACTAGCAACTTATTAAATTCCCCTTCTTAAAAGCCATTCCGTTTCGGGTATATTGCATTCCGGCAGCTAGCAAACTACTGGGAGCATCAGAGGCTCCGTCTCCCTTCACTGCCCACCCTGCCCGACCTCCCCCCGCCCCCCATGCTTAACGTATTTCAGTGGCAGCAAGAGTCAGCAGGCATGGAGCTGGGTCAAGGGACCAGGGAGCTCCAAGTGCTGAGCTTGTGCTGCTGGCACCTGGGAACCAGCGTCCAGCTCTGTCCAGCTAGGACCCGTGTCTCCGAGAACTCAGCTCTTTGTTCTGGGTCTCCCGTCGTCTGTGATGCCACATGGCTCAGGGTTTTGGGAGAAAGTTGCTGAGTCCACAAGATATCCTTCCCCACTTGAGCTGGCATCGTGGGGGAGAAGGGAGAACTTCTCCGAGATTTCTGTTAAAAGACCGAATGAGAAGCACATGGTTCATACTGGCTGCAAGAAGAGGCCTGTGCCTTGCTTTAGTTTTAATTTTCTGCAGGAGTCAAGTGATTGTAAAGATTGCATCTCTTTGTCTCTGCAGAATCAGACCTCCGTGCTGGTGGTTCTGCAGAGAAGCTGGGCGGACGGACAGACCTGGGATTAAATCCCAACTACCATTTATCACAAGGCCCAGGGGTGAGTTTGGCTTAACATTTCCTGAGCCTCAGTTTCCCCATCTGCAAACTGGCACCACCATCATATCACTAGGTGTCAAAGTTTATCCTTGAGTCTGGAAATCAGTTAGCATGGGGTGAGTGGAAGAAAAGCCTGATTCACCAAGGGCCCTTCAGCTTTCTTTGCCTTGGTTCTCTCGTCTGCTAAATGGGAAGAAAGCTCCCTTGTGATGGATGGGTGGATACTGAGTCTCAAGATGATACGTACAGTCAATAGGGAGACACAGAGCTGAATCATAACTGAGCACAGTGGCTCCCCATTTCCATTGCTTGCCATTCCTCAGGGTACAGCAGTTGACTCAATGGAGTGAACAACTAAACAGTGCCTAGAATCTCCCACCCTTTCTGCTTGATTCAAGTTCTGTCCCATGTCCTAGAAAAGTAGGTGGTCAGCCTGGGCCTCTGGAGTTGATCCCATTGCAAAGCAAGGTGCTTTCTTACTTGTTGAGCTGAAATTTGCCTTCTGTTTTTTTCCATCTCATTTTGTAATTTAACCATGACAGTAACCATAATACAGGTAGACCTCAAACTCAGGTCTACGTGCAAAGCCGAACCCCTGAGCCAGTCACCTCTGTAATCCCGGGTCCCATTCCTGCATTGCCCCCAGGACTCGGCTGAGCAGTAGACACACAGCAAGATTAAAGGAGGGGTGGGGAGACCCATGCAGGAGGACTGCCCGGGGAGAAAGCTACCTCGCCCCAGAAACTCTTAGGGGTTTGGGGATCGGCAGCTGTGACTATGTTCTCTGAGTCCAGGCCAGTCCTTCTCCTTGTCTGAAGCTGCTGAAGGGCTGATGAGGCCCATTGCTGCAGTGCCCAGAGAATGTTCCAGCAACCGGGTGCCCTGGGGAGCAGGCCTCGGGGGCCCCAGTCTCAGACCAGCCTGTCTGAGCTGACCCAGGGGAGGAAGTTCCGCGAGGCTGAGTGATGAGCTGTTGATTTTAGTTTTCCCTCCTGGAAAGTCAGACTGCTGTCCCCAACCCTATGTCCCAAGCGTGTATCAACATTCAGCAACTCATTTATATTGAACATCCACCATGGAATAGAGGTGAATGCAGTGAGGAGCCTGTATTCGGGTGGAAGGAGACAGAGACGTCTGTGAACATAGGCAGACAAGGGCCTTGATGAAAGGACAGTTTGGTGATCTGAAGTGGTGGGGTGCCTGGAAGGCCTGGAAGACCCTCTGAAGAGGTGAGCTTTGAGCTGTAGGTGGCCGGGGGAGCTCATCCCAGGCTCAGAGCCAAGCAGATGAGAGGATGATGCCTCTTTCCAGACCCAGCCATCGCAGAGTACTCCAGGTAACTGTCTGAAACCACGGGAATTTATCACCTAAGCATGGGAGTCTGGAAGTCCGAAAGAGAGGTGGTGGCCTGTACTTTCTCTGAAGTCCATAGGATTCCAACTGTGTATCGCTGGCAGTTCGAAACTCCAGCTCTGCCTCTGCCTCCTGGCCTGCCTCCTCCTGAAGCCAGGCCTCGGCTTCTGGAAGGACTCCTGCGGTTTTGGACCAAGGCCACCCCGATTCAGGTTGGCCTCCCCTTCACTAATCACCTCTTCCGAGGTCCTGTTTGCGAATGGGTCCATGCCCACAGGAGCAGAGTTTGGGGGGCTGAGCGTGTCCTTGGATGGGGGTGGGAGGGCCATGGTTCCGTCCACAACAGGGGACACCTGTCTGCCTGCTGTCGCCAAAAGTCAAGGTCAGAGAGGGAAGCAGAGGCCAGTGCGGGAGAGGGAAGACTTAGTAGGTTACCGTAAGCAGGTTGGGTTTTGTGTATTCTCTTTGCAAATCAGATGCCTCTGGTAGGTTATTAACTGGGGAGTGACATGAGCAGTTTCACTTTGAGACAGTCCCTCCGGCTGCGCCTTGCAGAATGGACTGAAGGAGGTCACTTAGGGAGGCTGCCGCTGGCAGGGGTGGCTCAGATCCGGTTGGAGACAGTCAGAGGATGATCCCAGATATGATGGGAGCAAAGGATATGAGTGAGTGAAATAAAGACTGGCCACCTTGTATTAGTTTGCCGCAATTAAAAAAAAATCCCCTGTGCATGAGTTCCTACAGACTGGGAGAAACACTGCAGAGGAGGTTAAAAGTTGGAAGGGGGAGCCTGGCAGCTTTGGATCCCATCCGGCTCACCTCTTCCTGGCTGTGCAGCTGGGATCTCCCCTGAGCGTCAGTGTTTTCACTTTTAAATGGAAAAATCAAAGGCACTTGGCAGGTGGAGAGGCCAGCAGGATGAAAAGAGATCAAGGCTGTTAGGGCTTTAGCACCACCGCCAAGTTAAGTGCTGAACATAACGATGACAGTGGCAACGTTGGCAATGGTGACGTTTGTTGAATGGCTAACTGACAGCTGCAGTCTCAAAATTTGAAAAGTGGTGTAAGCATACCGTGAGCTTGAAGGAAGGGGGGGTATGGAAAAGGGCCAGGAGGCCCCGGGGTTGGGTGCGGGGTGGCTGGAGCCCTGGCCCCACAGGCCGGCTCGCAGCCTCCAGCCTGGTCCAGTCAGGTGTTCCCACTGCCCAAGGGAGACTTGGGAACAGCTGAGCTCACCATTCTCCCCCTCAGAAGCCCCCCATGACCCTGCAGAAAGGGACCAAGGCCAGGCAGACTGGCAAGGAGAGGTGGTTGAAGCGAGAAGCAATGTAGGAGGGAGATAGCGTTGCAGCCACGTCTGGGACTTACACCTTGCCACATTGGGCATATGCATTGGTCCATTTATTCATTCTTTCTGGGGCTATTTACTGATGCCAACTCTATGCCAGGCTTTGCTGTCAGATGTGGGGACACAGATGTGAGTGTCCTGCCTGTGATTCTGGCCCTCTCGGAACTTACAATTCACTGGGAAAGGGCCATTAACTAATAATTAAGCAGATAATCGGGAGGAGAGCTAAGCTCTCCTGACAGCCTCTTCCTCTCTACCAATTTTTTTTGATGCATAACTTAATGTGGTAAACTGTACTGAACTTAAGAGGTACAGCTCTGTGAATTTTTACCAATGCAAACACCCATGGAGCCAGCACTGACATGGAGATGAGGACAATTCCCAGCCCTGAGAAACTTCCTTTCCCATTTAATAGCCCCCAGGGGGTAACCGCCGTTTAGCATCTATCACCCCTCTTTTTGAACTTCACATCAGTGGAAGCAGGCAGCATATACTCGTGGGTGTTGGACCACTCCCTTGGTGGTGTTTGTGAAATCCCACAACCAATTCTTTTTCTGAAAACTGAAGTAAGGGCTGTGGTGGAAACACATTCCATGCTGCGAGAGCAGACAGCAGCAAGTCCTAACCAAGGATGGTGATGCTGGGAAGCAAGGCATTCACACTTATTGAGCACTGGCTGTATGCATGCCCTACTGTGTGACCTGGGGGCAGTGAAGACATGGTGAGAAGGCCCCACGCTGTGCACCAGTCCCCAGTGGGGCTGCATCCCAGCTGCACTACTTACTAGGAGCTGTAGCCCTTGGCAGGTTTGCTTCATTGCTTCATGCCTCAGTTTCCCCTTTTGTAAAATTAAAATAGTAATAGCCGCTGCAATGCTCCACAATTTCCCAATGATCAAAATGGACCGAAGCTCTGCATCAAACAACTGGCTGTTGTATGTCAACCCCTAGCCTAGAATTTGAATTTCAGAGCAAGAAGAATGTCCTCTTTCTGGGCGTCCCAGGGATTCCAGGCTTCTCAGTCTCCAACTTCCCTTCCTCCCATCTGGGGAAGAGTCAGGAGAAGTTGCACTTTGTATGGAGTACAAATGCATTAAACTCTCTAATCGTGCTAACCCACTTTCAACTTTTAGTATTTGCGCTTGGGGATTGGAATCCAGTTTGACTTGGTTCGATGCCAGAAAACTAATGTCCTTTACAGTTGTCCATTTGGAAGCTCATCTCTCTTTGTACACCTTGGGAACACCGAACTGAACACAGATAGATTTTCAAGTGCCTCTGGGGCTCTGTGTTAATGCTACATCAAGAAATTCAACAGTGTTTTCCTATAATTAATTGTCTAGACAGATTCCGGCTGCCATCAACATTACATGTGACCTGTTATAGTTTTTTTCTGTGTATTAATTGAAAAAGTGAGACACTTTTCTCCAGAATGTCGATAAAATTCATAATGCATGTAATTAAAGGTGATTCAAAAATTACAAAAAGGTAGAAAACAATACAGTTACTTAATAGCACTCATATCCAAGAAGAAAAAAAAACACAACAGAAAATACATTTCTTTCCAGCCTCCTTTTCTTTGTGTATTGATTTATGATTTTGTTTTTGTGCTTCTAAAAAGTTATAGCCAACCTGCATATAAAATTTTATGATCTTTGCTATCTCATTATATTGCTTCAAAAATCATTCCCCTGTGTTTTTACATAGTTTTTCGTAAATGTCAATGTAATCAAGCTGTTGTGCCATAACTTATTTGAGCAATCCTGCACTGTCGGTTGTTTGATCATTTTCAACTGGCCACTCTTTGAAATTAAACTGTAGTGAACATCTCTAACCACAGAGTTGTTCCTTTATTTAGGATTACTTGCATTAGCTAAATTTCCTAAGGTGGAATTTGGGGGGGTCCAAATATTTAATATCTCTTGATCCCTTAATGACTACTGATTTCCAAAAAAGGGTTGGACTCATATACTCTCCAGCAGTTTCTGGTTTGCTGGGGATAATGTTTTGCCTCTTACACCTGAAATCAGAAATGCAAGTACTGTAACTCCTATTTGTTTGGTTGGATGGTTGGTTGGTTGGTTAAATGGATGGTTGGTTGGTTGGTTAAATGGATGGTTGGTTGGTTAGTTGGTTGGTTGGTTGGTTGGTTGGTTGGATGGTTGGTTGGTTGGTTGGCTGGCTGGTTGAATGGATGGTTGGTTGGTTAGATGGTTGGTTGGTTGGTTAAATGGATGGTTGGTTGGATAGTTGGTTGGTTGGTTGGTTGGTTGGTTGGTTGGTTAGTTGGTTGGTTGGTTGGTTGGTTGGTTGGTTGGTTGGTTGGTTAGTTGGTTGGTTGGTTGGTTGGTTGGTTGGTTGGATGGTTGGTTGGATGGTTGGTTGGTTGGTTGGTTGGTTGGTTGGTTGGTTGGTTGGTTAAATGGATAGTTGGTTGGTTGGTTGGTTGGTTGGTTGGTTAGTTGGTTGGTTGGTTGGTTGGTTGGTTGGTTGGTTGGTTGGTTGGATGGTTGGTTGGATGATTGGTTGGTTGGTTGGTTGGTTGGTTGGTTAAATGGATGGTTGGTTGGTTGGTTGGTTGGTTGGTTAGTTGGCTAGTTGGTTGGTTGGTTGGTTGGTTGGTTGGCTGGTTGGTTGGTTGGTTGGCTGGTTGAATGGATGGTTGGTTGGTTGGATACATTGTTGGTTGGTTCATTTTTCCTTCTGGATTTCATTTTAAAAGGAGGAGATTGGCCCCACACCTGAAACACCCTCTCAATTCAAGAAAGCAATTGACAAGCCCCCTTCTCGGGATGGTGAGAGTGGGGAGAAATTCAACTTCCCCAAGTTAAATTCTTGATATTCTCACAAGCAGTGTGGACAACCAAAGCTATAGGCTGAACCCCCAGGCTTGGGATTTGTTCACATGAAACTTAACCCCACAAAGAATAGGTCAAGTCTACTTAAAATTTAGGCCTAAGAGTCACCCCCAAGAGAGCCTCTTTTGTTGCTCAGATGTGGCCTCTCTCTTCAGCCAATATGACAAGCAGTCTTACCACCCTACCCCTCTCTGCATGGGACATGACTCCCAGGGGTGTGGACCTTCCTGGCAATGTGGGACGAAGATCCTGGAATGCGCTGAGACTCAGCATCAAAGGACTGAGAAAAACCCTAGAATGAGCTGAGAATTAACATCAAGGGATTGAGAGAACCTTCTCAACCAAAAGGGGGAAGAGTAAAATGAGACAAAGTGTCAATGGCTGAGAGATTCCAAACAGAGTTCAGAAGTTATCCTGGAGGTTATTCTTATGCATTAAGTAGATATCACCTTGTTATCCAAGATGTAGTGGAGAGGCTGGAGGGAACTGCCTGAAAATGTAGTGCTGTGTTCCAGTAGCCATGTTTCTTGATGATGATTGAACAATGATATAGCTTTCACAATGAGACTCTGTGAATGTGAAAACCTGATGTCTGATGCTCCTTTTAGCTACTATATCAACAGAAGAGTAGAACATATGGAATAAAAATAAATAATAGGGGAACAAATGTTAAAATAAATTCAGTTTGAAATAATGGTAAATGAAAGCGAGGGGTAAGGGGTATGGTACATATAGTTTTTTTTCTCTATTATCATTTTATTTCTTTTTCTGTTGTCTTTTTATTTCTTTTTCTAAATCGATACAAATGTACTAAGAAATGATGAATATGCAACTATGTGATGATATTAAGAAGTACTGATTGTATATGTAGAATGGAATGATATCTAAATGTTTTGTTTGTTAATCTTTTTTTAATTAATAAAAAATGTTTAAAAAAAAAAAGAAAGCAATTGAAAGAGAAAGGTGGGTTTCATAGTACCCAACACATATGATGCTTTTGCTTGAGTATGACTGTGTGCTAGCCATTTATTTGCCCACATTTCTTGATTGAGCTCCTCTGCCTCTGGATTAAGAACTTTGCAAAGCATTGGATGTCAATCATTTTTAGACAGCTGTGTGATTTTGGAAGTCACTTTACTTCCAAGTTTTCAGTTTCCTCATGTGTAAAACAGCAATGGTAAGAGTTCATTTTGCAAGCATTGCACATGCCCACCATGTGTGCCACTTGCTGTCTTGGGGGTTACCATCCATATCCGGATGGAATATGTGGGCTTGCATGGAAGCTGGGCATTAAACTAAGGCACAAATAAATGTATAAATGCAAACTGTGATAAATGAAAAGAAGCACATGGGGAGCCAGAAGAGATTACAGCAGCACAGTCATATTTCAGTGGGGAGATTAAAGAAGACTTCTCTGAGTAGGTAAAATGGGATGCTTGAGACCCATAGGGGTTCATAGAAGTTGGCCATGGGAGGAGTGATGGAAGCAGTCTAGGCACCGAGGATGCACCACAGAGCTCGTCACCTTCCAGGAATCAGAGGCCAGTATGACCAGAGCATGCAAAAGGCAGAGCAGCATGACATGAGGTAGGAGATGGGCAGAGATGGCCTAGCAGGGTCTTGTGACAGGTCAGGAGCAAATTGTGAGCTGCAGACTGATGAGCTAAGAGTTATGGAAGCAGGAAAATGGCTCTGTCCCTACAGTCTTCCTGATGTGAGAAGCCCGTGGTGATGTGGAGGAGGTGATGGAAATGAAGGAAATAGGTGGATTCGAGGCATGACCTGGAAGTGAAATAGAATTCTCTTTCCTCTTCCCTTCCCTTCTTTCTTCCTGAAAATGATAACTAGGTAATTCTGGTCATGTTTGAAAAGTCAGAGCTAAGTGTGGTCTACTTTTATGTCAGCTTGCAGGAGGCAAGGGGAAAATCTATATTTCTAAGGCATCAACCACACCACAGAACCAAAAGTGCTGGCCTGAGTCCAGTGCATTCCGGCCAGGGGTTGGGGCTGTAGGCTGCCCCGTGTTATGTATTGCTTGGGCTTTGATTTGCTCTAGGATCAACCCAGCGCTTGGCATAAAACCATCATCACCATCCCCAAGAAAAGAACACTGATACTCCCCTGTCATCGATGAATTAAACACCCCGGTCGGACCTGGTCTGGGGGAGGAGCATGCTCCAGCCAGGTGGCCGGTCCCATGATGTGACTGCATGAAAGAATGAAGCCGTCATCGTGTTCAGGACAGGCTGCTGCACGGGGGAAAGACGTGCACTTGGCCGCTCCTTCTGAGTCTCATCCCAAGGATCAAGTCAAAAGAAGGAGCACCGGTGGGGGGATTAATTGCCTGGTTTGGCATCAACTCCTAAAGTCCGGCGCCAGTAAGAAGTTGAGGGTCAGTTGAATCCTTTTTAACTAATGCTTAATCGATCATATTTATTGATTAATCAGATTGCTTAAAATTAAGTAGTATTCCGGGGAGTTTAATTTTTACGGCCCCACCGGGCTAATGTATTTTAGTAGGATATGTGTCGATAGTTGGTGACCGCCTGGGAGGTCAGGTTAATGGATGAGCTTTGGTTGAGTTTCCAGCTGTCCAGTTTATTAGCGCTACGATTTTAGGCATGTGTACCTAAATCACCTGGCTTGATTTTTCTCCTCTGTCTCTAGTAAGAACACTTACTTCATAGGGTTGTGAGGATAAATTGAGTCAATAACAGGCAAAATACTTAGGACAGGGCCAGCAGGTGGTCAAGAAATGGGGGCTGACATCATTTTTTACTGTTTAGGCTCAATTCAGGTATATGTTGATGTCACACAAGCTGCACTATCCAAAATGCCACACGGGGCCACTGAGCACTTGAAATGTGGCTGGTCTTGAGTTGTGAGCTGTTTTAAGTATAAAATGCAAACCAGATTTTAAAGACTTAGCATGAGAACTAGAATAAAACGTCTCATTAACTCATTTTCATATTGATTGCATGTTAAATGATAGTTTGGATATATTGGGTTAAATGAAATACTCGATTATTTTTCACATGGCCACTAAAATATTAAAAATTGCATATGTGATGTGCATTATGTTTCTGTTCCACGTCACTGGTTTGAAGGTCTGATTTAAGAAATGGGAAGAGCGTGGATTTTGTAGTCTGAAAGATTCAGGAGCTTAGCTGGGTACCACCGCTTTCTCCGTGCAATCAGTGGGATCACTTAATCTCTGGTGCTTCGGCTTTCTCATCTGTGAAATGGGAGCCAAATACCTTACCACAAACGGTTGTTCTGAGGCTTAAAAGAGATCATCTATGTAATGTGGTGTTAGCTCAGTCCTGGGCACAAAATCGGGACTCAGACAAGAGCAAGGGTTATCGCTGTTATTACCACGTATTGGGGGTGGTTAGTATTCAGAAGTGGGCTGGGCGAGTCCTGAAGATAAATTAATAGCGGTGACGCTCTTTTGTTTAGCAAGATGGATTTTTGCATGCTGTTTTCACCCTTGTTGCCACATTTGATCTTCTGAACAACCCTGGGAAGTATAGCCAGGCTTTATGGAGATGAGAAAATAGGCTCAAGAGTGCCTCAGCGTCCGAGCAGGAATTAGTAGCAGGTCTTCTCTTGGAAACTTGCTGTGCTCCCTCAAAACTTGCTGTCGTAATTTCCAGCAGCTGCCGAAACAAAGTACCCCAAACTGAGTAGCTGAAAACAGCAGAATTTATTCTCTCACAGTTTTGGAAGCTGAAAGACCAAAATCAGAGTGTCAGCGGGGCTGCACTCCCACGAAGGCTGTAGGGAAGTTTTTCCTTACCTCTCCCCGCTTTGGGGGCCCCAGTCTCTGCTTCTGTCTTCACCTGGCCTTCTTCCTTCTGGGCCTGTGTCTCTCCTCTTCTTCTAAAACAGAAACAGTCATTGGATTTAGGGCCCGTTCTGAGCTTGTTGACATCTTGCAAGGACCGTTTTTGCAGGTCATATTCACGGTTCCTGAGCATTAGCACTTCAACTCACCTTTCTGTGGAACACAGTTCAACCCATAACACTTAGCACGCTTCAGAGGTTAGGTGGCTTCCACAGTTGTCCCCAGAACAAGGAAAGAGACCAACACTGGTGTACTCTACCTGGTGGTCCAGGTTGCGGTGTACGTTATCTAGGGAGACCCAGAGGGCAGGAGAGGTACCTCTGAGCCTCAACCTGTTTGTTCTCCAACCTGGTAGAGGGACAGCGTCTCTCTGGGTTGAAAGACACCAGAAGACTCTTGTGTTGAAAGACTTGTACAGGGAAGAGGTGACTCCTAAAGCAGTGTTACCTGGACACTGTAGTACCTGCTCATGTCTCTAACCAGCATGACGCCCAAGTATAAGGAGCTGCAGAATGACTGGAGATGTAGGACCATGGATGGTCCTTTGCAACTCATTTTATTTTAATTAGCAAATATTAAACACCTTCCTATGTCAGTACATAAAACACTGCCTCGTTCTTTTCATTGGATGCATATTATTTTATCCTACGGATGGGCCAAAATTTAACCAGTTCCTATGGATGGACATTCTGGTTATTTTCAGTTTAAATCAATGGGACAAATTCCTTTGAGTAGAATTATGTTGGGAGAAGATTATTTGTGCATTTAAAATCATACAGCTTTTGATAAATTGCTCTACAAGACATAGGTATAAACTTACCCTCTCACTGGCAACACATGAAGTGCCAGTGCCCCGCACACCATCAACATGGCCAGAGATTTCCTGATGATAAGTCACGGTCAGGAAAGCTGAGGGAGGGAGAGATGGCAGAAGGAAGACCAGTCAGAAAGCTGGGGTTCCTGTTCACTTAATAAATGATGGGTGCCTAAGCAAGGGTGATAGAAAGAGAGGAGAGCATGGAACCCAGAACTTGTGTGGAAGTAAAATTCAGGAGCATGAATAATGAATAATTATTCATGGAATGAATAATGAATGGAAAGATGAGAGGGAGGAATCAAGGATGATTTTCAGGATTCTGTCTAGAGCCAGTGGGTGGACGATGGGATAGTTTACTGAGAGGCTGAGCACAGAAAAGGGAGTAGGTGTGGGGAGGGGGAAAGGATGACTTGAGATAAGAACATACTAAGTTGATATGTAGGACATCCTTTAGAGGTATCTGGTGAGCAGTCTGCTGGACCACAGAGGAAGTTTCAGAGATGGTGAGAAAACCGTGAGTGTGCATGAGCTCACTCAGATATGCATGGATGCATGGATGGATGGAGGGAGGGAGGGATGGATGGATGGATGGATGGTGGATGGATGGATGGATGGATGGATGGATGGTGGATGGATGGATAGATGGATGAATGGATAGATGGATGAATGGATGGATGGATGGATGGTGGATGGATGGATAGATGGATGAATGGATAGATGGATGAATGGATGGATGGATGGATGGTGGATGGATGGATGGATAGATGGATGGATGGATGGATGGATGGATGAATGGATAGATGGATGAATGGATGGATGGATGGATGGATGGTGGATGGATGGATGGATAGATGGATGAATGGATGGATGGATGGATGGATGGATAGATGGATGGATGGATGGTGGATGGGAGGGAGGGAGAGAGGGAAGGTGGATGGATGGGTGGATGGACTGACAGAAAAGCAAAGACTTAGGTTTTATTCTACTTCGAGTGAATTATATAAATTCGCTGCTTTTGCTGGTCAAAAAAATGATCAAATATTTTCTGCTGGCTGAAGTATTTAGGTGGGAGGGTACTGAGGTCTGATATTTGCTTTGACATGCATCAAGAAATGGAGATGAATGAAGGGTTGGATAGAGAAGTAGATCTGTCGTAAAGCAAGTGTAGTAAAATCTTAACCCCAATGTTCACGGTGAGTATACAGGTATTCATTGCACATTTCTTTCAGCTTTGCTGTACATTGGAAATTTCCATCATAAATTCATGAGAAGTTTTTTAGCGGCCGAATATTGGCAACTTCATTTGGTTTCAACCTAATATTTAGTCCTCATTTGGCCACAAGACCCTTCCAGTGTCTCGATCTGTAACGTCAACAGATCTGCCTCTCGCAGTCGGCCCTTGGCCGTATTCTCTCCAGCGCTGGTGGGTGGGGGGCATTCGCCAGTTGTCCCTCCTAGAGTTCAGGTTGAATTGCCCTAACATGCTGATTATTGTGCCGAGTCCGCGGTCTCTGCCTTGTAATAATTATAGATCTCCTCTGTGGTTTGAGTCCATTGGTTGCCATGGCAACGGCGTACTAGCTCAACCGAAGCGCTGTCACGGTGATTTAGAACCAACATGTCTCCTCTCTGGGTGCCCCCACCCCCTTACGGTCGTCATGGCAACTGATGAGCAGCACATGACCAAAAGCTGTGCCCTCCCATCCCCCCCCATCCCCATTTCCAGTTCTGGGTCCCCCCACGGACAAAGCATTGACCCCAGCTTGGGCTCTAATGGGAGAGGGCCTGAAGTAAAGGACCCCTGCCCCCTGCCTCCCCCACAGAAAGGGGGTCTGCCCCCCCCCCGAAGTCTTGGTGATGACTTTGTGCCCCTGAGAACCTGTTCGCGTCTGTGGCTGTGTCATAGCTGGACTATCACAGCCGCCACCCGGGTCCCCAGGAAGCCATTTCAGCGCCTGCAGCTTTGGGTCTCTGCCTTCTCCCCACGGGGGGTTCCGGAGCCTCTTGGCCAGCAGGAGAAGAGTTTCGGAGGAGGAGTGGGGGGACATCGCCTATTTCAGAGGGTCCCAGGTGATGGGGCTTTCCATCCAACCAAGCTGGGCTTCAGATGGAGTCTGTCTTAAAAATCCATGTTCTCTCTTTTTCCTCTCTATTTTGGACTCTTTTTTTGTTTGTTTTTTTCTGTCTCACCTTTGTTCCCATTTCCCTCTCTTGTTTCTGTCTGAAAATCTCTTTTGAATCCATCTTTCAATCTCCCTCTTCCTCTCTCTCCTCCTCTTTCTCCCCCTCCTCTTCCCCGTCGCTCTCCTCTCTCCCTCTCTCTCTCTCTCTCTCTCTCTCTCTCTCTCTCTCTCTCTCTCTCTCTCTCTCTCTCACTCGGAAGCTGAGTGCATCCTGCCCCCCCAGCCTGCTTTGTTTCTGAGGGGCTTTCTCCCCCCACCCTGTGGCTGAGCCCATGCGCTGGACCAGCCTGGAAGTCCGGGGCGGTCCCTGGGGGCGCTGGGATCTGGCAGAACCTCGCAGGATGCGCCCAGCCAGCTGCGTCCCGAGCCTCTGCAGAATGGCTTAGAGGAGGCATTGTAAGCAGGAGAGCTGGGTTTGCTGCGGGACCCCGCCTCCCAGGCACTGCGAGTGTGCCCGTGTGTGCGCACGCCTGTGGGTGAGTGTACACGTGTGTGTGTTTGTGTCTTTGTGTATCCGCATATTTGTATGTAGCTGCTGGCGTGGGGAAGTTTGTCCCGTGTGTCGCTGACTGTGTATCCGTGGTAGGTGTGAGTGTGAGTCGGTGTCCGTGTCCGTGTGTGCAACGGCACCTGTGTGTGGCTTTCAGCTGAAGGACCCACACACGCGCATGACAATTTGCAAGGATGCTGTGTGGAGAGAGCACAGCGGGACGAGCCCCTTTGAAGGGGGAACAAAATGAATCAACAGAGATGGTTATAAAAACGACAGGCAGGAATTTGCATTGATTGGTAGACTTGCAGCACCAGTTTCCACCCAGGAAATGAGGTGAGGGTCACCTTGAAAAGGCATCTTGGCTCAAGCCCCAAAAGAAACCCTTTCCTTCCGTTCCGCAGACCCCGGCACCCCGTTCCTGTTTGCCCCAGGGGGGTGCTATGGGAGGCGTTGGGCTCGATTTCTTCCACCTGACAGAGGCGTTTGCAGCCGGAGCCTCTTCCCTGACAGCGTGGGTGGGGGTGGGGGGGCCACCCAGAGTCGGGGGGAGGACGCTCGGACAGCGGCTTCCTCACGCCTATTACTTTTGAGGTCGAATAGAAGAAGTTCATTCTGATTTTTTTTCTCTCTCTGAAAGCGGTCCGTGCCCCACGAGGCAGCAAGAAAGAAGCAGTTTTAGAGAGCGTGTGCAGCACGAGACGGGGTCGTCCTGGTGATTTGCCCCTTGGGGTCCTGCAGGTGGCCCCTGGGAAGGGGCCCCAGTGGGGTCTGCCCGCCCCTGCGTGGGCGCCGCCGGCGGGCTTGGCACTGCCCCGGGCTTGCGGTAGAGGGGACACCACAAGGGCGCAGACCCGCCTCGGGACGTTTCCGGTAGCGCGTGGGGCCGCCCTGGTGGCACGAGGCCCCTGCCCCTCGCCAAGGTGCCAGCCCGTTCCCGGGGCCACCCACCCCACCCCCACCCTGCTGCGCGGCTCTGCCTGCCGGGGCCCTGCGCCGTGGTCTCCGGGAACGTTCCCGGACTCCACCCCAGCAGAGCTGAGGCTGCTGGGCCCACCTGCCTGCAGTTTGTGTGTCCCCCACGCTCTCTCCCTACCTTTGCCCCGAGCCTCGCCTTCAGGCGAGTGGGGAAACTTGAATATAGACTCTCTGTTAGATAATAGTAGTATAGCAGCGATAGATTTCCAGAGGGTGACAGTTGTACTGAGGTTATGGAGGAGAATGTCCTCGTTCTTAGAAGTTGCAGGGGAGGATTCAGGGATGAAGTATCAGGATGTCTGCAGCTCACTCTCAGATAATTCAGAAAATAGCTGACATGATTCAGTAGATAGGATAGATGACCGATAGAGGCATGAATGATCAATAGATAGGTGATACATACAGATAGATGATAGATAGATATGGAGATTGAGCATTTATGTGGCAAAATGTTAGCAATTGGTGGATCTCGGATTATGGGTGATTGTTGTGCTGTGCTTGCAACTTTCTCATAGGTTTGAAAATTTTTGAGTGCCTGTTACCACGTCTGGGCTTTCAGCCAAGCTTTTGTACAAGGATTTTTTCATTCAACCCTCAGAGCAGCCCTGGGGTTGGGGCCCCTCTGTGGCAGCCGTTTTCCAGTTAAGGACACAGAGGTAAAGGGCTCACCCAAAGTCGCATGGCTGGATGAATGGCAAAACCAGGATTTAACCCAGGTCTGCATTATTCCCAAACTCCAGCAATTCCTCCCCTTCTACTTTTAGAAAATTACTAAGGATTACTCAACAGTCTTGTACCTCTAGGAGAAATATCTCTAGTTTGAGTCTGAGTGATTTTGGCTCTTTGCTGCAGTGTAAAGATTAAGAACATGGACTCTCAAGCCAACCTGGGTTTGCATCCTGACCACTTATTGGCTGTGTGATCTTGGGCAAGTCACTTAACCTCTCTGTGCTTTGGTTTTCTTCCCCTCTCTCTCTCTCTCTCTCTCTCTCTCTCTCTCTCTCTCTCTCTCTCTCTCTCTCGCTGTCTCTCACACGCGCTCTCTCTTTCTTTGTGAGAGAGGAACAAAAATAGTATCTACTACTGACGGTACTGAAAATTAAAGGAGCTATTCTGTGTACAGAGCTTACAACAGGGTCTCAAGTCCATAGCAAGCAATCAGTAGGTATTTTTGACTGCTGCTCCTGTCGCTGCTGATCTGCTTGCTATTGTGATCCCAGCTCCTAACACTTTGCCCAGTAGTAGATAAACCTGCAGGTCTTTCCCCTGCACCCAGGGTCAGCTTCCCGGCATGCCACCTTTGCCATTAAACAGGGCCCCACGCACAGAAGGACGCCACACTCAATTCAGTGCTCTGCTGTCACCTTCTCGACGTTCCTGCTCATTTTGAACAAGGGGCCCCCAATATTCAGTTTGCACTGGGCTGCACACATGATGCAGCCCGTCCTGTCTGCACCCCTTTTGCTCAGACCCCACTGAAAACAGCACTAAGACTAAATGCCTGTGAAGACAAACACGGCTCCAAACGGACGCAGGCAGGCTGGAGATAACCCAGTGGATCAGACAGGATGTTCCTTTGGCCGCACTCCAATCTGAAGTTGCACCTTTGCCCGCGCTACCCAGGCAGGGTGGGGGCCACCCGTCACATCTGGCGACTGAGCAGTTGACATGTGACAAGTCCAAATCGAGATGTGCTGTGAGGAGAAACTGCATACCAGATTTCGAGACTTAGTATGAAAAAAGAGAATGTGAAGTATCTTATTGATGGTATTGATTGATATTAAATTGATAACGGTTGAAATGATTGTAGTTTTAGATACGTTGGGTTAAGTAAGACACATGGTTAGACCTGCCAGGCTGACCTGTCCCTGGGCATGGCGTGGTCAGTTTCCAGGTCGCTCTAGCCATGCTCCAGTGCTGGCGCTGTAACGTCAACCCACCTGCGCCGAACCATCCACCAGGCACCTCTCTCCAGAGGCGTCCTTGCTGCAGGCCTGCCTCACCCATTCTCCTCTCCGAGTGTCTCCAAGACCCTGACTTTTATACCCAAGGAGTTTGTCAAATGACTAAACGTATCTGTAAGGCAGCACGTTGGGTGGAAAGGGTACTTTCTTTGGAATCAGAAAAACTAAGCCAGAAATTAAATTAAAATCCCTCTTTATAGTGATCTTGGGCCCGTTACTTAATGTCTCTGTGCAGGAAAGCAGATCAGCGCGTGCTTTAGAGTCTCGCCGACCTGAGTTTGAGGCTTGGCCCTACTGTGTGACACAGGACAAATAGCTTAGCCTCTCTGAACTCCAGGTTCGTCTCTGCGATGGGGGTTGGTTATACTTGCATTGTAAGAGTGCTGTGAGGGTGAGATAGGAGGACGCAGAGAAAATGCCTGGTCAGCAGCCGGCACACGAGGCGAGCACCCTAAATCCCTGTATTCTCAATGGGGGTGGTGGTCCCCCCCAAATTGTGGGGGGTAAATTGATTCATTGGGTGGATGAAAAACTCTTGTTCTTTATGTATAAAGCATAGATATACCTACTAGAAAGTATAGCCGTACAGGTATCTGTGGAATTAAAATTTCATGGAGGATCAATCTTTAAAAAAAGGTGCTGTAGGGAAATGATAATGCGAAAAGGTTGAGAAATATTGTATTAATCTGATAGACACAGTTCAGAGAGAGCTTTTCTGTTCTCATCTGTGAGGGTTGGAATTCCCATATTGAGTTTGACGAGTGTTTATCGAGCATCTCCAATGCCAGGCACTCTTCTAAACCCTGGGAATGGGGAGTCAGCCAACTGCCCTCCAGCACTTGCTTTCCGGAACCTCTGAGGTCGGGGACAGCCCCTGCCTCTGGGCGGCCAGCCCTAACAGGCATTCCCAGGATCTCAGTCAGGGGTTCTGAGGCCTCCTTAACCCACCCTATCCCCCATGGCGCCGTGACTTCCCTGTGAACCCCTGTTCTCACCTCCTTAGGAGGAGAACCCGCCCTACTTGGGGCTCTGTAAGGATCTCCTGGGGAGTGCACCCTCCCCAGGTGAAGCTGCAGGAGCCAAGGAGCCGGCCTCCTGCTTTCGGTTTGTTAGTTTTGTGCTTTCCCCTCCTTTGCATTTACAGCTCCTTAGAATGACCGAGATGGAGCCCGGGGAGGGACTGCTTATAAATTCATTCATTGCACTTCTGTCCACTTACCTGGAAAGCCGTCCTGAGAGCGCAGCGCGGGAGGCAGTGCCTCTGTCCTGAGCAGCGTCCCCTTCGCTGCCCCCCTTCCAAGGGGTGGAAAAGGAAGGCCGTGGCCACAGTGACCCCAGATTGCAGGCTGTCAGGGATGGCGGCTGCTTCCGGGGCAGGCAGCAGACACGTTGTGCCTTCGCTGGGCGAGCCGGGCACCAGCCGCCAGGGGAGCAGAGATGAACCCGTTGCTCCCATCTGATGACCTTCCTCTCAGGGTGACATGATCCTATTTGTTCTTCTTTGTCCTCTGTCCCCTCCCCTCCTGGAGAGCAGGGTTCTGCTGCCTGGTCCCCCCCTACCCCCCAGGCCCTGCCCCCACTCCAGGTCCTTGGGATTTAGTATTGTATTTCCAGGCAGTAAGGGTCAGGAAGTACCAAATGACTGACAGCGAATCCATGAATGAATATTCCTGGCCTAATTGGAGAGAATGAGATGTGGACAGATCCTTATATGACAGGGCCACTGATGCTGTGAGACAGAAAACCATAGTAGAATATGTTTATTAAGAGAAGATGGCAGGTGCGCGGGTGGTTCAGTGGTAGAATGCTCACCTTCCATGCAGGAGACCCGGGTTCAAGTCCCGGACCATGCACTCCCAAAAAAAAGATGGCAGATGTTGACAATTATTTGAACTAGTTGGTGGGGATGGCCATGTCCATCCAGCTTTCTGTGTGTTTGAAAATCTTCAAAAGTTAAAAAAATGAAAATAAAAAAATAAACAGATTGCTGGAGAAATACCAAGGAGGGTATAGCTAACCCTGAAAGGCTTCCTGGAGTAGGTAGCGGCTGAAATGATCCCCCACAAGGTTCCTGAGCATTAAGGCAATGTAAACAGGAAGCAGAAGCAAAAAGGACTTGCAGGCAGGCATTACCGAGCAAAGACCTGGCTACACGAGGGTGTGCGGTTCAGTGTCCAGAGGCAGGGCGGGGAGAGGCAGCCTGTGTGCCAGCCAGGGGGCTGCGATTTGGCCTGGGGGTAATGGAGCCAGCCCGCGGTTCAGGCGAGACCCTGCCCGGGCCAGCTTCACCCTGTGAAAAGTAAATCGGTTTAATTAAAGCCCTCAGCCTATTCCTGCAGCCTTAACTGATTGCCTGGAGCGTGGTTGAGTTTTTTTGCACGTCTCAAGGAGTTTCATTTTAGAGCTTTGGGGTTTTGTTTTGTTTTGTTTTACTTAAGTTTGTTTTCCCTGAAAAGTGTCAAAAAGCGTTAAGATAGAGTGTAGGCAGTTTTCTCAAAGGTGAGCCGAGACTGCCTCTTCCTCGGAGGCCAGGAGCGCAGCCAGTCTGGACACCTTGGTGCACTGTCCCCTCCACGGGGGACGCCAGCTCCCTCCATCTCCACCGGATTTGCTCTGCGGACAGGACGCACTGGGAAGCAGGTTCGGGTTACCTTTTGTTTCGCTTTTTGACCAAAGTGGCTGTTCTGGCCCCACACGCCGCTAACCCCAAGGCGTCTTGTGACCCGCCATCTGCCCCGGGATCTGGGCGCCCACTTTTTGCCCCCCGGATTCCACCGTTTCCCCAACCCAACTGGACGGCGCCGTGGGCACCAGCCTCTGCCCTCCGCCTTCCCGCGGGGAGCCGGCGCGCGCCTCGTGGGCAGGTGAAGCTGTGCGTCTCGTGGGGCTCCGGGACCCTGGGAACCACGACCCACGGGTCCCACCCAGAGGCCAGAAGGTTTGGCCAAGACCTGGTGGGTGAAGGCTGGTAGGGCTGCGTCAGAGCAAGGGGCCAGCTCGCCTGTTTGGCTGAAATAGTTGGCAGAAGGTGATGCATCCAGACATTTTTCTTTTCTTTTCTTTTCTTTTTTTTTTTTGCACAAGTCATTTATTTTCTATTGTGGCAACACAGACACACATAGGACAATTTCCTCTTTTAACCATATTTAAGTGTATAGCATTCCCAGTGTTACATCCCCCCCCCCCATTCCCAAAACTCTTTCATCTCCTCCAGGCGGGAAGCTCTGTTCCCTCTGAGCAGTAACTCCCAATCCCCCCTCCAGCTTCTGGTAATGAGATGTGGACATCTGATCTACTTTCTGAATTTGTATAACAAGGTACGTATTATTTATATAAAAATTAGCTGTTTAACAAATCCTCAGTTTGTCGTAGGTATTTCATGTGAAAGTGTGCCTGGTGGTAGCTTTTTGATGGCTGTCTCCCCGGACCCCGCTTCGCTGGCTTTCCTGCACCAGAGTGCAGAATGGGTTGGGCTAGGAGAACAGGAAACAAGAAAATGTGGGCGACCTCTTTCTCAAAGATTAATTATAAAAACACCCATCAGGCAGTCCCCATCACCTGGCGTGGTCCTAGGTATCGTGCAGATCCCGGATCCTCCCCTCAAAGGACTGCCTATCCCATTGGGTGGGACGGGGGTCCTCGTATAATTCGGGAGGAATCGAGGTGGGGCATCCGGAGAGTGGGGGCTGAGGCTGCAGCTGCTCCCTCAGGTCAGTAAAGGACGCGTGGACACCCACCGCGACGTGGCCAAAAGGTGAGATCTCGGGAAGGCTGTGGGCGGGGATCGCTGTCTGTTGGAATCTCTGTTCCTGGGGAAGGGGGTAACTGCTGGGCTGAGGTGTCTGATGAGGTTTCTGGGCAAGGGCCGAAGCCACCATTCTGGCCACGTGTCCCCTTCAGGCTCTTCAGACCCCGACAGCTTTGGTTCTCATCCCACCTCCACGGTCTCCAGCTGTGTGTCCTCAGGCAGGCGTCAAAACTCTCTGAGCCGCTTTCGTCCTGTAAAACAGGAACAGCCATCTTTGCCTTCCAGGATTAGATGAGATGGTGTGAGCGAAGCCAGGAGGCATTCATTTACGAAATCACAGCGGATACATGCATACATACGTAAATGAAAGACCCTTTGATTCCATGAAAAGTTATTTTCAAGTGATATTGTCAGCACACGCCATAACTCTGATCACCAACAGAGTGTCTCCAAGAGGCAAGCTGTGCAGACCTGGAGGGGTTAAATGATTTGTATGAGGCTATGTGGCATTTGCATACTTACCAGGTCCTGGAGTCTGTAAAAGTTATTTGTTTGAATGGGACGTGTATCTCCCCTAATTGTGCCAGCTTTATTTGCCTGAGTGTTCTTGGTCTCGTCTTCTTGGGATACCAGATCCCAGAGAACAGAGCAGGGTACGTCTTGCTCACTGACATGTCCTGGGGTTATGCAAGGTGGTTGGCAAACATTTGTGGAAATGAGCAGACTGATTTGTAAAACCGGACCTTCTGTGGCTTTGGCCTGGGGTTGCTTCCTTAGCATCGGCCCAAGCATCCTTCCTCAGCAGATTTTGTTCTTTGGCTCACTCCTCCTTGTAGGAATGGAGATAGAACGCGCTCGTTGCTTTGTAAACACTGCTTTCCTGCATGTGTCCTACCCCAGAACGACAGATCTGCATGTCTCGCATTTGCAGGGCTTGGTTTTGAAGCCTCCTTTGCTCTCCTCTCCTGCCAAGTGTTCACAGGCTATGGAACCACCTTCTAGCAACAGTGTGCTCTGGTCTCCTGCAGGTGTGATTGCATCCTACCAAATTCTTCCCAGTGGGAGCCTGGCAGTAGCTGGGAGGTGGGGAGGTCTGTGGGCCAGAGCCGCCTGGGTAAAAGGCAGAGACAGTTTCTCTCTGGGGAGACTAGGAAGTCCTGACTCAGGGCACGCTCACTGCCTGTGCACGCACCACCCACCCTTCAGGCCAGAGGTCAGGCCCAAGGAGAGACGAGATGGGGTGTGGCCTGCAGGACGCCAGCCCTCCACGTCCTGTGCTCCCTTGGGTGGTCTCAACCCGACTGAGCGCTCGAGCCCTGAGCATCTGTCAGTCTCCCCATTCACAGATGATGAGACTGAGGCCTGACGAGGTGAGCACCTGGCCCCGGAGCCAACACCCTCCCTCCATATGGTGCAGCCACAGTTCAGACCCAGCTCTGGCTCAGGTTGCTTTCTCAATTTAGTCCTGCTTGGGGGGCGGGAGGGGAGGACGCTCCATGCCAATTTCTCTCCTTATACGACTAGCTGATGATTGCACAGTGCCCCAAGAAGCAGGTTATAGAAACCATGTGTGCAGAAAGAGGGGAGCTGGGGAAAGCCAGGGGAGGCCGTCCGAGTGGTGGACGGAGCAGACTCGAGCAGGGGCCGGAAGAGGGAGGCCAGACTGACATTGAGCCCTCCGTCCTGATGCCATCCATCCAAGCCCCGTCAGTGGGGGGCCCCTTGGCCCCATCTGTGAAGGCTCACGGCTCCGGCTTTATTGGTTGCCATGGCAACCCCGGGCCTTGCCGACCAGCAAGGGGTTGGGGGGTGGGGAGGAGGGCTCGGCTGTGTGTGTCATTGTGTCCCCAATCCATAGCAAAGCTGATGACAGGGGCTGCCGACCAAAAAGGAATGTCTCGAGCCTGTGCCAGCACCTTTGTCTCGGGCCTGAGAACAGCTGGGAAAACGAGAGGAAACTTCTTTGGGGGGCCCTGGATAGGTCTGGGTGTCCATTTCTAGCCAGTGATGCATGTGCGGGGTCTGGGAGGCCACGTCATGGAAAGATGGAAGCAGGCAACACCTTTACGGTTCATTCAGAGACGGGGTGCAGGCAGGCCCTGGGGGGGCAGCAGCGCCCCCGGCACCAGGTCGCAGCCCACCCTCCCTATCCCACAAGGTGGGGTCTGTCGGTATTGTCCCCATTTTACGATGAGGGAACTGAGGCACAGCGGCTACTTAATGTGCCCAAGGACATCAGGCAGGTGCTTGGAGAGGGGGCAGGCTGGAATGACCAGTCTGCTGGAAGTGGTCCTTCGGCAAGGATTTGGAGGAGACAGACTGGAAGGAGGGGATGGGACATACCCCGGGAATTCTGACACCCTCACCCCTGCGGGTCTCACGTGCCTCTGAGGATCTCTGGCTCCTGAGCTTTAAACGTCCAGCCTCAGTTTCTCCACCTGTCATGGGGCAAATATCGCAGAAGATGGAATTTACATACGGAAGGAACATTGCACTGATAGGGGAGCGATGCATAGCCGATAAATAGCAGCTGCTACTTTCATGACTAGTCTTCTCCCTCCAGAGCCAATTGGAAGATTCTTTTTTTTTTTATGTTTTGGATCTTTTTTACACCCCCACCCCCACCCCTTCCCCAGGATTCTTCTCACCCTATTGATTTAACCCCTCCCTGCCCCCACTCGCAAAACAGGTAAGCAGAAGCCAAGAGAGCTAATTAGCATTTTAATTAGAGGAGAAGGTTTGGGGAGAAGTGGATGGGACCGGAAGCCTGTTCTCTGTCTGCCTAAACCAGTTTTCTCAAACGTGCTTTGACCGAGACCCAGGCTAGGGAAGAGAGCTGATGGCAGGTGCACGAGCGCCTGAAACAAGAGGATTCCGCTTGCTTGCCTGCACTCCAGTGGCTTCTGTTCTCTTTAACTTAGTGGCTGATTTGAATTTCTCTTTCATTCGTAAGCTCATCGAGGAGACTGTATCAGTTTGTCTATCTCGCTGGCCTCTAACTGCTGCCCCAAATCTGCCGGTCTCTCCGTCCTAACAGATGGCCCGAAGCCTTGGGCAGTCAACTCTGCCAACTAGAATTTAATAGCCCGCTCTGATTTTTATTATCTAATTTTCCCAGTTACCTTTTATTTGTAGCAAATGAAAAAAAATCAGGGGTGGATGGATAGCGATTACAAAGGATTCTTTGACAAGAATTTTACTTGCATTTAAAAAGCGAATTCATTTCAAGAAAAGTATTCAGTGAATACATGTCATATTAGAATTAAGAACAAAGAAGGCGAAGTGGTGTGCTGTGTAAACAACTGAGGTTTGGGAACTTCGGGGGTAGATTTGGGGTTTCTGAGACCAGAAGTACCCACAACCAGTTGCTTTTTGTTCAGATTTTGGGGTTTCTCAGCTTCCCCTGGGTCACAACCTTGGAGAGTGCTGCTGCTCCGAAGGCTCCCCCCTGTCCCCCATCTCTCAGGCCACCCCCTCTGTTTTCCTGATGTGCAGGCCAAGGTCCAGCAGAGTTGTGAAGGGCGTGGTGGAAAGAACGGGGTGACTTCTGGGGTGGGGGCAGGGGGTATGCAGACCCCACGGGAAGCAGTGTCGCGGTGAGGCCTCGGTCAGGCACGGAACCCGTGGCCTGTCTGCCACAGGAGCCTCAGGGTCCAGATGCACTTAGGGACAATTTCATCCACACCCACATTTCACACCTGAGGAAACTGAGGCAGGGATAGGACGGTGTCCTTGATTTCTGAGCCAGAGAAAGACCGTGGGCGTCAGTGTCGTGGTGACGTCAGCTGGGATGGGAGGTGTTACTGCTGAAGTGCTGTTTTAACAGGAACTGCAGACCTGCTCAGTGGCCCCCAATCCAAAGCACAGGAGTGTTGGGTTCATTCAGCACATAGATTAACTCCAGGAACTGTGCGATGTTCTCAGTGGCATTGGAGGGGTTTAAGCGGGAGAGTGAGGTGAGATGAATTGCACTTGAAAAGGTCCTTCTGGGGACTGAATAGAAAATGGCACTTAGGATGTCACACCCTCGTCCTGGTGAAAGAGGATCGCGGCTTGGACCAGAGCATTTAGGGATGTGCCGCAAACAGGGATGATCTAGGACCCCTGGGCACCCAGCTCTCTGCTGCCGCTCCCTGTGGAACCCTCCCTTGTGGCCAACCAGTTCCAGAAAATTCCAAAGCAAGCCCCCCAGGGAGTATCCACTTGTCTGTTGCACCGTTTTTCTCTGGGGCCCCAGAAACCTCCATGAGCTCTAGAGTTCTAGACTCTATGGCTTCATCTTCAGCAGAAAGTATAAGAGCGAGTCAGAGACAATGCATGTCTTGAACACCTACAGTCCACCTGGCTGTTTGCATCCATTAGCTCAAATTCCTAGAGCAACCCAGCAGAGAGAGGCAGCATCGTCCCCGTTCTACAAATAGGGAAACCGAGGTGCAGAGAGTTTTAATAAGCTTCACTCTGTTATACAATTATATCCGTGCCCAGCACACTTCTCCTTACCATCTACTGTGGTGCACGTGACAGACATCACTAATCTAGCACAGATCTCTCCCCCTCAAAGGTCATAAAATCTTTCAGCTCAATGCCCCAAGCAGCCAACATCAATTCTTTGGAACCGGAACATGCCCTGCCATTTATTTGCCATCCCATCACCAACGAGAACCCAACCAGTTCCTTCTCCGCTCAAGTTGAGTCTTGTTTATGCTCCTGGCTTGGCCCTATGAGAAAGTCAGTAGAACACGCGAGTTCTAGACCCATCTCTCTGTGACATTAAAGCAACCACAGCAAAATAGTCACCGTCATCCCCATCATCGGGAGTCACTCTGCCAGGCGGCACCAAGTGCTCTTTTCGTTTAGTCCTTATAAGAAGACAAGAAATGGGAACTATTATTATCATCCCCCATTTTACAGACAAGGAAGCTGAGGCAGACTATTAGAATGCAAGCACCATGAGAAGAAGAAATTAATCTTGGTCTCATTTGCTGTTCCATCCCAGCACCCGAGCACAGGGCCGGGCACACCACAGGGGTGCAATATTATCCGCTAAGTGAGGGAGCGACGCCAGCAGTGGGCCGAGGGCAAGCTTAGGGTCACGTGGTCTGTAACCTGCAGGAATTCAAAGCCAGGCCTGTCCGACCGAGCCTGTCATTGCTCTCTACTCCCTTTTCTGGTCCTTTCTCCCCATCTATAAACGGGCAGGCAGGTGGCTCCAAAAGTTTTTTGACAAGGTAAAATTCATATGTATGCACCTTAAAATTTTTTGTTTATATCATGAAAGTAATCATTAGCTATTTTAAAGCGTACAATTCAGTGGCTTCAGTATATTCACATATTGCATAATCATCATTATCCAGCAAAACATTTCCGTCCCCCCAGGAAACACTGTACCCATGTAGAAGCCTCTGGCAATCACTAACTTACTTTCTGTCTCTATAAATTTGCCCACTCTGGCTGGATATTTCATAGATGGAGTCGTAATATGTGGTCCTTTGCATCTGACTTCTTTCAACGTAGCATAGTGTCTTCAAGGTTAATCCATGTTGTAGCATGGAACAGAGCTTCATTCCTTCTTATGGCTGAACAATATCCCACCGCGTGGGCAGACCACATTTTCCTTATCCATTCTTCTGCTGGCAGATGCTTGGGTTGTTTCCATCTTGAGGCTGTTGTCCTAAATCTGATCATTGGAGCACAAATATCTGTTCTAGTTGCTGCTGTCAGTTCTCTGGAGTACATACCTAACAGTGGGATTGCTGGCTTATATAGTAATTCTATGCTTAATGTTTCAAGGAATCCATAATTCTTAAAGGCGAGGGCATCTCCCAGACTGAGGGATTGGGAGCTGGACCCTGGGATCTTCCTCCTCACCAATTCCCACCCCACTCGGCACCTCCCATGTGCCTCATGGCCATTCCCTTCTTCCTTGCACCCCTCTGTGATTTCCTGTCCCGGCCACACTCACTGTGCATCCAAGTCCTTGACCTTTCACCCCTCTGAGCACTTGCTCATGCCATACCCTCCCTCTGGAATGCCTCTTTCTTCTCTGGCTCCTGCAATCACCTACTGTGTCAGGGTGCAGGTCAGGTGACACCTTGGGGGCATTGTCACGGACACACACACACACCAGGATTTATCTTCCTGGGTTCCCATAGCACCTCATGCAGACCACAGAAATGGTCAGCATCCCATTGGGCCTTATACAGACGTAGTTGTCAACAGTGAACTGGAAATCTGTTATGGACGTATCTTGCCAGGTTATTTTAAGAATTTGTCGGCATGTTGCATGAAGCACACTAGCATATTAGGCTCTCCCATTTCCCAGGAAATCACAGAGGGGTGCAAGGAAGAAGGGAATGGCCATGAGGCACATGGGAGGTGCTGAGTGGGGTGGGCATTGGTGAGGAGGAAGATCCCAGGGTCCAGCTCCCAATCCCTCAGTCTGGGAGATGCCCTCTCCTTTAAGAATTATGGATTCCTTGAAACATTAAGCATAGAATTACTATATTCCCTATTCCTCTGCCACTAGATTATGGGCTTCAAAAAGAGAGGAACGTTTTTATCCATCCTTGCTTCTCCTGTATCTAAATGGTAGAGTGCCTTCCCATAATCGGCACTTAATTAATTTTTGTTGATTGGATTAGTGGGGCAAGAGAGTAAATGAATGACACTGACTCTTCTGATTGTTTGAAATATAATGTGCTACAAATTAACGACTGGTAGAGATCAGGTTTTGCTAGAAGGTCAGTTTCAACCGCAGGCCACCGAAATGTCACCGTGATATATTTTCCAATGTGACATTTTTCTAATTGAAAGTGTGTGGGTGGGATTCTCACTTTTGCAGAGTATTCAAATGTTAATATGCGAATTCTTTGAGACTCGCGCTTTCAAACCTGCACTTAATGGAAATTGAACTGTGTGGAGTCTTAAGTGGTACCGTTAAAGACAAATGGTCTTAAATGAGAGACCAAAACTGCTCTTTCTACACGGTTATCATGCTGCTAAAACGAACAGGCTTGCAGTGACTTGTGTTACCAATCAGTAGAGGCGGGTTCTCTGCCCGATGTGCTCAAGTGATCGATTCCTGAGACACTGGGGTTTCAAAGAGAGAGTTTACTGCTAAGCACAAAGCATGATGAAGTTAGAGAGGATCTAATTATTGAACCTGTGTAGATTGATCATTTGCATAATCTGGCACTTGGGCTGGGTTCCTTCTGGGCTGACTCAGGGCCCCTCATTAATAAACATTAGGGGCTGTGGTTAGTGCTCATTAGGCCCTAAAGTTGAAAAACCAGATAAGGGAGCGCAAGTGAGGGTCAATCAACAAGGTCTTTACAATCACAAGGTAAAGGAAGGCTGTGTATTCATCCAGTCATTATCAGACATCAAGGCACCTGGATCACAGTTTGGAGATTTCAATATTTCCCTCTGGCTATTCTAATATACTAGAAAGTAAAAAAAGAAATATCCATATATGGATTCAGTAATCATAATCATTTCTTAAACCCTAACTTCTCGATTCCACTTGGATATACGGAAATAGATTTTTTTTCCAAATCCACTGAGTTACCAAGAAAAGAGTCTTGAGTTGTTTATGGTCACACTTTCTGAATTCATGCTTTTCTCAGTACAGTTTTCTCGGATGAAGAGCCACTAAATTCATTCTCTGGACTGCCTTCCTTCCGTCCATGCAGCCCCATGTCTGCTGCAGCCCAGCGTCTTGTCGTTGGCTGAGCCGACTGATATGGTGTGATGAGGCACATCGGGGCTCTGGGGTCAGGCCGACCAGGCCATCCTGTTATCAAGGCCGAAACCCCGAACCCCTCCGGGTTTCCACTTCCTAACTCTGCAATGGGGAGCTTCCCGGCCGGGCAGGTGGCTGAGGAGCCTGAGGGGGTGACGTGCCTCTAGGACCCGGCGCCGTGCGCCACCCCCCCCCCGCAGCCACTCCCCTCCTCCCCTCCAGGAGAAATGAGGAACCCGGCGGGTTCTGGGATCCTGGCCGCCCAGCCCAGCGCCTGAGGTCCAGGAGAGGGGTTGGAGTTGCTGGCCCAGAACTGTCAGCTGCCCTGCAGGGCCACCCTGCATCGTAAGGCACCCACCTGCAATGCAGGAGCCCAGGAGGCAGCGCTGCTCCCAGAAGCCCTGTGGTTTGGGGCCGATCAGTCTGAAACTCTAGGAAGGAAGATGGACTTCCTTCCTGGACTTTCTCACAAAGGCCCTTGGAGGATGGGAACCCTTTTCCCTCACTCTTGATGTTTCCTTCCACGTGGAGGGACGTCTTTAAGCCTAACACCCCTGGCCCTCTCTGCCCCCCCCACTCCACCCCCTCACCCCAGCCCACCCCAGCCCACCCCGGGGGAAGGGGAGTCCGCTGCTGCCAGGCCGGCAGCTGGGCCCCGGGCTGGGTCTGGAACCAGAGTCCTCCCACATCCAGGACTGTCACGGCCACCTCCCTGTCCATCTGAAGATCTTGTCTCCGTGCTGCTTCTCCCCTCTGTGACCCCACCATTCCCGGGACCCTGATCCAGCCTGATCGGGAGAAGTGGGTTATGCAGAACAGACACAGTGGCCAGGCCTGCACCCTGTGGACTGGGGAAGCACCTGAGAAGAGGGAGGCATGATGTGCACAACAGACACCCCAAAAGGCATGCCCCCCAACACCTGGTAGTGCCTCAGTTGCTTCACCCATATTACCCCCTAGGGCCCTGAGGACGGTGTCTGCAAAGCCCTGGCCGAGAGCCTGCGCTTAGTAAGTGTGCCATGTGTCGTGATGCTTGGAGAGCCCGGCACATAGTCGGTGGACCCCGAATAGTCTTAGAATAAATGAATCCACAGCTCAGTGCTGACCATTCCCTCCTTCAGTCAGTCTTTGCTTCTCATAATGTATCCATCATCCCATGATCTCTGGGGCAGCCACAGGACACCGTCCTGGGTTCTGCCAGACCACCTGCTCCTTTTCATCCATGCTGCTAACCCAGCATCTTCCCAGCACACACACTGGGTGTACTATCCCAACCTGTCGTCCCTCCCTGTGCCATTCTCCCTCCGTGGACCCAGGCCCCCCTTCCAGCTGCTGGGTTCTCTCCAGATCTGTGTCTGTCACCCCTCGTTGGTGCTTCCTCCATGCTCTGTCGTCAGAGGACTCATATAGTGGGCAGGTGGGCTCTGTTGGTCTCATCCGAGTCCAAGGTGGTATTTCCACCCCCATGCAGGCGAGGGTGGAGGTGGGCAGCCCAGGGCCTGTCGCAGAGTGTCAGGTGTCATAACTCGACCCACAATAAATCCACACACTAGGGACCAATTAGACTTCCAAGCCGGACTCTGAATCCAGTCCTGGTTCCCCTGCCAACTTGCTAGTCTGAGGCTGAGTTACACTGTTCCTTTGCCTCAGTTTCCCCATCTGTGAAATGGAGAGAGTCATCCTGGTGGGAGGATTTTCAGAAATGCAAGTTAAGTGCTTGCAGCATGACACCTAGCACATAAGGGAGGTGCAGTAACTCAGGCTGGGCTCCCTCTACTTTCGCGCAAAGCACGCCCCAGCCCCAGCCATGGACCTGCCCGTCGTCGGGCGTGGCACTGTCTTGTGTCCTCACAGGGAATGCAGCTCCATGCCTGCCTCGTTCACCACCCATGATCCAGTAGGTCCAGGTCCGGTCCTCCTCATGGACAGTGTCTAATGCTTGTCTTCTCCTCTGCTGGGACCATCTTGATTCCTTGTATGTTTTGTGATCTTCTGTTGAAACCTGGACATTTTGATACTTTGGTGTGTAATCGTTGGAATTAGACTGAGGAATCTGTTCCTTAGGCTCATATCCAGCTAGTATTATGGCAGAGCTTTCCTGGAACGCCAGGAGCTAACGAAGGAGGAGGGGGTCGTGGAGGAGAAGGAGAAGGAAGAGGAGGAAGAGGAGGAGGGAGAGGACAAGGAGGAGGGAGAGGACAAGGAGGAGGAGGAGGAGGAGCACAAGAAGGAGAAGAAGACGGAAGAGGAGGGGGAATAAAAGCACGCCTTTCCCAGTCTTCGCCCATGACCCGTGGGGATCTCCTTTGGGGGTTCTCCGTACGGTGACCTTGGAGAGTCGCTCCAGGCCCCAGCGCTGGGGCCTCCCGGTCCCATCTGCCTCTGTGTCTTGCCTTGGGCCCGCAGGCATGGCCCTAGGAGTTGCCTGGAAACCCTTTCTCACGGCCCCAGGCCGTGCACCCACCCCAGGCAGCCCCGGCTGCTCTCGGGCCGTGCTCGGTGAGCGCCCTCTGCACACAGGGCAGGTGGGGCAGCAGGCCCGGATCCGGCATCTGGTTCGGTCCTCAGGCCTCCGCCGGTCCGTTGGGTTCAGACGCCCTGGTCCCCGCGCATGCCCCTTGGTCACTCTGCTCCCTCCGGAACGGGGGCCGGCCGGGGCGCCACAGGGTCCTTTCGCTTTTAAATCGCCTTTTTCTTGCTTTTGGGCGCTCGCCCTCTCTGCAAGCTTTTAGCTGTTTGGGGAGCTTTCTGAAAGAAGTTTCTGCCAGTTCCTGCAGAACTGAAGGACTGAGCCCTGAAGCATCCCACTTCCCCCTTGATCAGGGAGAGGCCGGTTGGTTCCTGTCGGGTGTCCTGCGGTCTCCTCTGGTGGGTCCTCCTGGCCTGCAAAGGACAGCCCTGGCTTCGCTGGCCGGGGTGGATGACAGCCCGGGGAGGTGCCTATGCCTGCCTCTGCCCCGCCCCTTCCACCTCCGCCCCGCCCCCTGCCCTGCCTCTGCCCCGCCCATTCCGCCTCCGCCCCGCCCCTGCGCGCCTTTCTGCTTTGCCATTTGGAAACCGGGCCCCTGCCCCTCCCTGGGCTCTGCTGCAGGTGGGTGAAGTGGGCCAGGAGCTCAGTGCACGTACAGTGTGGGAGCAAGGGGCTCGATGCCGGAACAGCCTTCCGGGCTGTGTGGGGAACTGCGGGGCCGGGACACCCGGCTGGCGGCAGCGCGGCATCAGCGTGCTTCTCTGCTCTCTTCCAGGGCGGCGGCGCCCGGGAGCAGGGCCATGGCCTCCATGCTATTCACCCGGCCGCTGGCCAGCGGCGTCCAGCACAGCTTCCGCCTGCTGCGGCCCGGTAAGCCCCCGGGGGGTGGGGTCTCTGCAGGAGCTGGACCCTCTGGGGGGACGGAATCAAACTACCGAGTCCTAGGCTGGAGGGGGTCCTTGGAGAGAAAGGGAGCAGCCAGCCCGGGTCCCGGGGCTGACCTCGGGGTCAGCGATTGTCCCACTGCAAAACGTGCCCACTGCCTCCTGCCTGGCTCCCCTCGGCCACGTGCGCTACTGTCCCCAGGTGGACAACTCTGCAGTCTGAAAGGAGGTGGTGAATCCCCGAACCCCTCTGCCTGCACATAGCTGGTCGCCCCAGCAGCCAGAGGGCCCAGGCCATCCCCTCATGGACCACTGGGGGATGCAGGGACCACTGGGGGACACAAGGCTGGGGTGGCTGCCCAGGAGCGTACACGGCCCCGATGGCCTCTGCCATTGGCATGGAAGTCAGCTGCGCATCAAGGGCACTCACTGGTCAGGAGGTGCCACCCCATGCATGCAACCCACATGCTGCCCTGTCCCTCACCTCTGCACGGCCACCCGGCCACCAGCTGCGGCTCCCGCTTCTACCACAGTCTGTCTCAAATCCTCTGCCTCACCATCTGTGCCTGAGCCAGGGCCGGTTAGCCAGGTGAGTCTAATGGGTGGACAGAGCTTCTCTAAGCCTCAACGCCCACCCTCCACACACCCAAATTACAGGTGAGGAAACTGAGGCTCAGAGAAGCAAGGAACTTGCTCAAGCACCCAAGGCAGTGAGTGGAAGGGCCCCTCGAATGCAAGCAAGCCTGTGTGCCTCCCAGCATGGAGGTACTGGCCCTCGTGTGCCCCTGTAGGCCCCCGGAGGTAGGCCCTGACCCCAGCGTCTCCTTTTGGGCCTCCCACGGGGACACAACCAGCTCCGGCTCTGGCCTGGCAGTGAGAGCAGTGCAGAGAACACGACGAGTGTCTCACGTGGTCCCCACTCTGCTGAGTCCCCACGCTTGTCACGAGGGCTTCTCTGATTGCCGTCAGCCCTGACTGCCATCATGACACCATCCGACAGTGTCCTGGGTTTGCCTGTGCGACGGTGATATTCACAGGAGGTGGAGAGCGGGGGTGCCAAGCCTCTCATAGGTTTTATTTTTAAATAAGCTTTTTAGTTCAGAATCATTTAAATTGCCCAAGACGTTGTAAATGGAGTACAGAGAGTTCCCTGGTAGGCCTCACCCAGCTTCCTCTACTGCTGACGTCTTATATCGAAGCGGTACATTTGTCACAGCTAAAAAGACCAGCCATGGTAGATTACCCTTAACTCAGCTCCAGACCTTATTTGGATTTCAGCAGTTTTTCCGTGAACATCCTTTCTCGGTCTGTATGAGCTTCCTGTGGCTGCTGTAACAAATGACCCCAAACTGGGTGGCTTAAAATAACAGAAATATACTGACTCCCGGTTTTGGAAGGCAGAGGTACCAAATCAAGATGTCAGCAGGGCCAGGCTCCCTTGGAAGTCTGTCCCCTGCCTCTCCTGGCTCCTGGGCCGCGTTCCTCCAGTCCCCCTTTCTCCATGTGGCCTATTCTCTGTGTCCGTGTCTTCTCCCCTCTGTCTGTACTTCTTCTCCCCTTCTTATAAGACCCCAGTCATGTTGGGTGAAGGACCCCCCTGCTCCATTAGGACCTTATTTTAACCTGCCTGATTCCATCTGTAACGATCCTATTTCCAAATAAGGCCACGCTCTGGGGTCCTGGGGCCAGGACTTAAGCCATTTCCTTTCGGGGAACACAATTCAGCCCCTCACCCTGCGCAGGAGCCCATCCGGGGGACCCCTTTGCATTGAATTTCTCAGTCTTTCTTTGCTTTTCTTGACCTTGACAGTCTTGAGGGTTTGTTGCTCGGTTTTGAGGTCTTGTGGTGCATTATTATTGATTTGTAAGAGAAGCATATTACTGTTTACCCATCTTTATGTTAAAAACAAATCCAAGCCAGAATGAGGCAGGTGTGGTGGGTTCTGAGTAGAAGATTCATTGATTCTGGAGCAGGTTTCACTGAGCGCCTCCCACGTACCGAGCTCTCATGAGGCTCCTCCAGGAGAAGAGATGTGGCTCGGGGGGGCTCCGGCCTAGGGGCACACCTGGCGCCCCCTGTGAAGGTCATTCTCAAGGACATCTGAGTTTTCCCCAGCTGGTAACATGGAAAAAGCACTGGATGTATCTCATAAGATTGGGCCACTGGCTTCTCCACGTGTCAGCCAGCGAGCCTATGCACAGGACCTCTCCAAGCCTCAGTTTCTCCTCGGGAGGGTGGCGAAAATAATAATATCTTCCCTACTTATTCCGTGAAAAGAGTCGGTTCATGGGGAAAGCCCTTCATTCATATTTACAGCTTGGGTGAGCAGTGCACAAGAGTGGAACGCACAGCACACGATGCAAAAGAGTAAATGGCCAGACCACAGGCTACTCAAGGGAAAGTTTAATCATTCTTGGCACCCTTGGCCAGATTTAGAAAGCTAGTGAGTCTTCTCTTTTCTTTTGGCCTATTTGGCATATATTCTATACTATTTTTTAATACTAAAAATGCAGTTTTGACAAAGATGCAGGAATATGTGCATGCTCCCGCACTGCTGGTGGGCAAGTAGCAACAAGCGGTGTTTAAAAAAGTGATAGGATAGTAATTTATGCTTAACCCACTCAGTTTTCACCCCAACTCCATAAAGTAGAGGAAACTGAGACTCAGACTAATTAAGTGACTTGCCCAGAGTCACAGAACTAGCCAGTGGCTGACTCAGGCTTTGGGCTGACCCCAGTCTGGCTCCAGGACCTTCACTCTTAATGACTGTATTAGTTACCCATTGCCACATAACAAATATCCCCAGACTTGAGGACTTAGAAAATGTATGTTTATTATCTTACCATTTGGGCGGGTCGGGAATCCAGGGATGGTTTAGCCGGATCCTCTGGCTCGGGGTCTTTCGTGAGGATGCAGTTAGGCTGTGGCTTGGGCTATGGGCTCATCTGAAGCTGAAGTTGGCAGCTGGGGACCTACTTCCAAGCTCAGCCTCATGGTTGTAGCGAGATTCAGTTCATCGTGGGCTCTTAGTTGGAGGCCACCCTCAGCTCCTGGCCATGAGACATCTTGTTGGAGCAGCTCAGAGCAGGGCAGCTGCTTCATCAAAATGAGAAACGCTCCAGAGGGAGTGAGGGTGTTCGAGACAGAGCTCCAGCTGTGAACTTTATGTAGCCCGGGTCTCATGTGGAACCCTTGCCCTTTGGGGAAAAGGACATTCATTTATTACTCAGTGTAAAGATCAAGAGGACATTAAAAATGTTTGATGGCTGTTTATATAGTTTGGAGTTAAAAATTCCCTCTGCAGGTTGGGGTGTCCACAGAGGGCCACGGACATCACAATCAGTCTAAGAAGGCTGGGCTAGGTGGACCAGTTGCCCACTGGTTTTGTGTGTTAAGGACAAGCTTCCTGTGCTGGTTTGAAAGGATGTATGCTCCCCTAGAAAAGCCATGTTTTAATCTAAATCCCATTTCATAAAGGCAGCCATTTCTTATGTGATTTAATCAAGAGTGGTTGTTAAACTGGATTAGGGGAGATGTGTCTCCACCCATTTGGGTGGGTCTTGATAAGTTTCTGGAGTCCTATAAAAGAGGAAACATTTTGGAGAATGAAAGAGATTCAGAGAGAGCAGAGAATGCTGCCACACCACCAAGCAGAGAGTCCACGAGCCAGCGACCTTTGGAAATGAAGAAGGAAAACACCTCCCGGGGAGCTTCATGAAACAGGAAGCCAGGAGAGAAAGTTAGCAGATGAAGTCTTGTTCTCTATGTGCCCTTCCAGATGAGAGAGGAACCCTGACTGTGTTCACCATGTGCCTTCTCACTTGAAAAAGAAACCCTGAACTTCATCGGCCTTCTTGAACCAAGGTGTCTTTCCCTGGATGCCTTAGATTAGACATTTCTATAGACTTGTTTTAATTGGGACATTTTCTCAACCTAAGAACTGTAAACTAGCAACTTATTAAGTTCCCCTTTTAAAAGCCATTCCGTTTCTGGTATATTGCATTCCGGCAACTAGCAAACTAGAACATTTCCTGTCTTCGGGATGTGCTGTTTTACTCGTAAGTGAAATGCTGGGTCATTGGATATTAATTCAAACTTGTTTTTGCTTCCTTGTGTTTCTGATGATATCTTGCCTTGGGAGGAGGTGGGGCTGTTTTGCTGCAGATGTTTCGCTTCAAAGACCCAGCACTAGGCAAGGTCAGAGATTGTATCAGTTACACTCAGAATTTTAGGGGAAAATTAATTGGCCTCTCTGAGCCTCACTATCTCTTGTGTAATATGGAAATAATAATTCTATTTCCCTCATTAGGCAGTTGGGAAGCGTAAAGGAGGTAATTGGTGTAAATCGACCAGCCTCATGCCTGCTACGCCCCCATAAATGCTCAATAAATGGTCAGCTCCTCCTGCAACTTGCCGTGACAGACCTCAGGGAAAGCCTCCTTGGCCCTTCACGTTTCATGCTTTTCCCTGTGGTTTATGAGATTACATGCCCTCATTTAGTGATTATTCATTTTATTGGTTATTTGTGGGGGTTTCCCTCCACAAATCGAGGGATAGTAGGAAAAGCAGAAATATTGGAGTCGAACAAACCTGGATTTAAGTCCTGGTTCTGAGGTCCACAAGTGGTAGAATGCTCGCCTTCCGTGCGGGAGACCCGGGTTCGACTCCTGGCCATGCACCAAAAAACAAACAAAAATCCTGGTTCTGCATCTCACCTGCTGTGTGACATGGGAAAACTTGTCTAACCTCTCTGATCCTCATCTGTAAGATGGGGGCAACAACACCTATCTCACAAGAGGGCTGTGGAGTAAATGGAAGTTAGCCTAGGTAGGGGCTGCCTAGTACTTAGTAGGAGCTGAATATGTGTTCCAGTCTTCATCTTCCCTTTTCTTTGGGTAGTTTCCAACAAAATTAATGGCCTCTGCTTTTTAGGATCTCTGCTAGCGGTCCTTTGCTCTCTTCCATCTATCACACCAAGACTTGGCACATGGAGAGACTGAGGCCGTTCTGGGAACTCAGCATCTCTTTGATCCCTGCTCCAAAGTGGCCAATTCCCGCTGTCTCTACCCCACCTCCCAGCTCCTGTTTGCTCCTAGCCTCGGCTTCCTCTTAACCCAGCCCCCCTTTGACCCTGTCCACCTGCACATTTCTCTCAGGATCCTTTCAGCTGTAGCTCCCACTGCTAACTGCCTCTCTTCGTGGAATTTTCAAGTTCCCAAGAAATCTGATTGCTCCCATGCAGTGGTGACCATCCGAACATTTTCTGGAGGAAGGAAGGGCAGATTGTGTACCTTCACTTGAGGACAGCTCTGAAGTTTCCCTTTCCCCCTTTGCTGGAAACGAAGCAAGATCGACACTGGATAGGAGCTATTTTTATCAAAGCATGCATCCCTGTGCTGTACAGATCTGGTTAGGATCAACCTTGGCCGGTATCCCTGAGCTCTGGCCAAGGAAAAGATAAACACATACATGTGTAAAGTCATTAATGCTGAATCACCTTTAAGTCGCTTTTAATGGAATAAGCATTTTTAGGAATTCCCTGTTAATTTCAAGATCAAACAGGAGAAAATAAAAGCTGGTTTCTTCATGCCTTAAAATTAGCATAGTCTTGTCTTTGAGCTGGACTTTAGTTCTACGGGCTACACTGTAACACCTAATTAATTCAGAAATCTTGTTTGAGATCCAAAGCAATTATGGGAAATTAAGAATGCATTTCAACATGGTTTCAAACTTCACGGTTTTGTACAGATCTGCAAACTGTGTGTATGTGAGAAGAGAGAGTGTGAGTTGCTGTGGGGTAAGTAATACCTCTCAAAGTCATATAAAGATGAAATAGGCTCACGTTACGTGGTTTATGTAAAGTGTCTCCTGATTCCCTGGTTTGATACAATTATAGAAACCCAAGTAAGGAACTAACATTTCCCAATCACCAGTTACGGTGCCGGGATGGTAGACAGTGACGTAAAAACACTTCCCAGAGGTCACCAACTGTGACTCATCACACACTCATCTTGGATTCACTCCAGTTGTCTTTTACTCATGAATCAACAAGGCTTCCCTTTGTGTTGCAGGAACACGATGAGCTAAAAAGCATGTGGGGGTGGCCTGGGAAAGCAAACAACCTTTTTAAGGTTCTCCCTACACAAAAATGTGAAATGGGTTGCAAAACAAATGACTTGCAACCATATTTTTTTTTTAACGCAAATTATTCACAAGTGAGGATCACCCAAAATTTAAATTCGGTTATCACCTCCTGGTTGATTTTGGCTCTCACAACTACGGGTGTTCTAGTTTGCTCTGCTGGAATGCGATCAACCAGAAACAGAACGGCTTTTAAAAGGGGGACTTTATTAAGTTGCTAGTGTACAGTTCTAAACTTGTGGAAATGTCCAAATTAAAGCAAGTCTATAGAAATGTCCAATGTAAGGCATCCAGGGAAAGATACCTTGGTTCAAGAAGGCTGATGAAGTTTAGGGTTTCTCTCTTAACTGGAAAAGCATGTGGCAAATAGGGCGACGTCTGCTAGCTTTCTTTCCAGGCTTCTTGTTTCATGAAGGCATTTTCCTTCATCTCCAAAGGTCACTGGCTGCATGGGTCCTCAGCCTCATGGCTCTGTTGCTCTCTCCAAAATGGTCCCTCTTTTAAAGGATTCCAGTAAACTAATCAAGACCACCTGGAACAGGTGGGGTCACATCTCCCTTTAATCAAAGGTTAATACCCACAATTAGGTATGTCACAGCTCTGTGGAGATGATCTAATCAAGTTTCCAACCTACAGTGCTGAATAGGGATTAAAAAGAAGGGCTGTCTCCTTAAGAATGAACAGGATTAAAGTATGGCTTTTCTAGAGTACATAAGCCTTTTGAACCAGCACAAGGGGAAAGGAGAAGGGTACTCCTGGCAGCTAGTGAGTAGAAGCTGGGGCTGCCGCTAAATACCCTACCAGCCCCCCATAGCAAATAATTATTCTGCTCAAAATATCATAGTGCTAAGGTTGAGAAACGTTGGCCAATACACACATTTAGGTATGGTTTTTTTTTTATTTGGATAATTTTTAAAATCTGATTTTTCATGTAATAAGATGTATATTATTTTTATATATCTAAAATCTTTGTTTATCTAAAAATGCCTGAGATTTCTGCATTAAAGTGTGCCTAACAGTCTATTGTCCATACCAGGGACACTTTTCATGAAATGCCATATTTTATTGAACCAACTTCCGTCACTGGACTTTTGTTTTCTCCTTGTTGTTGCTATGATAGACAATATTTTGGTGATTTAAAAAAAATGTAATAGACTTTATTTTTTTAGAGCAGTTTTAGGTTCACAGAAAAATTGTGCAGAAAGTGTAGAGTTATCATTTACTCCCTCTCCCCTATCTGGACCCTGCAAACAGTGTTTCTCTTATTTTCAGCGCCTTGCATTAGTGTGATACATTTATTACAATTGATGCACCAATATTGTTACATTATTGTGAACAAGGTTGTAGTTTACATTAGGCGTCCCTCTTTGTGTTATACAGTTCTAAGGATTTTGACAAATGCATAATGTCCTGCGTCCACCAATATAGTATCATACAGAGTAGTTTCACTGCCCGAAAAATGCCTTGGGCTCCACCTTGTTAACCCTACCCCTGGACCCCGCAGCCAATGGTCTATTAACTCTCTCTCTCCAGTTTTGCCTTTTCCAGAATGGCATATCTTTGGAATCATACAGTACGTAGCCTTTTCACACCAGCTTCTTGGATTCAGCAATATGCATTTAAGATTCCACTATGTTTTTTCCTAGCTTGATTACGTGCATCTTTTTGTCACCAAATAGTACTCCCTTGTATGGATGTACCACAGTGTGTTTCGCCATTCACCCATTGTTTTGGTTTGCCTCTGCGGCCAGAAATGCAGTATACCGCAGGTGCTGCTGAGCATCTCACCATGCACACAATGCACACGCCAGCCCCCCACAGCAAAATATTAGTCTGTTCAAAAGACCAATAGTGCTAAGGCCTTTGAAAAAGGAAGTTAGTAAGTTACAAGTTTACAGTTCTAAGGCCATAAAAATGTCCAAACTAGGGCATCCAGAGAAAGAGACCTTGACTCAAGAAAGACTCACATCTGTCACTTGAGAAGGCACGTGACTCGCGTCTGCTGGTCCTTGTTCCTGGTTCTGTTGCTTCCCGCTTCTGATGCCAGTGGTTTCCGCCCTAAGAAGGCGTCTGTGGGCCTTCCCTTAGCTCCTCTGGGACACAACTCTGGGTTCTGGCTTGCTTGGCATCTCAGAGGAAGGCACATGGTGACACCTGCTGGGCTCTGCAACTCCAAACGTCCATGTCTAGGCATCTGCTCTCTCTGCTGGCACTCCAAGCATCTCCAAAGGTCTGCATCTCTACAGGCTTTAAAGCAACTGTATTTACACCAAAATGTCTACCCTTTTAAAAGACTCCAGTAAACTCATCAAGATGCACCTTGAATGGGTGTATTCACACCTCCATCTAATCAAAAAGCCATACCAGCAATTGGGCTTGCCAAGCCGATCAAAGTTTCCACCCTAAACAATAGGTCTGCCCCCGCAAGACTGGATTAGAAAAGAAAACATGGCTTTTCTGGGTGCATGACAATTTCAAGCCAGCACACCCACTGAAGGACATCTTGACAGCTTCCAGTTTTTAGCCATTATGAATAAAGCTGCTATAAGCATTCCCATTCAGGTTTTTGCATGGATGTAAGTTTTCAACTCATTTGCATAAATACCTCAGCGTGTGACTGCTGAATCGTATGGCAAAGCTATATTTAACTTGGTAAGGAATAACCAGACTGTCTTCCAAAGTGCCTGTACCATTTTGCTTTCCCACCAGCAATTATGTGGGCAATTGCTGCACATTCTGAGGAATATTTTTGACCGATATCTTTGCACGCTCGTCCCACGGTTTTCTTAGAATGAATGCTGGGAACATGAAATTGCTTATTCGAAAGGAACAGGGAGCTGGAAGTGTTCTGTGGGTGGTCCTGCTGGGCTGGGTGGGGTGGAGGTCCCAACACCACCTCTGTTAGGGGCACTGGAGTCCGGGAAGGAGAACCCCACTCTCTCTGCTATGGCCAGAGGTTCTTATCCTCCTTGTTGACCGCAGGCTCAAGACGCATCAGCCAAGCTGCAGCCAAAGTCGACGTTGAATTTGATTATGACGGGCCCCTGATGAAGACAGAAGTCCCAGGGCCTAGATCTCAGGTGAGTTGTGCACACCTGAGTAGCATGTTCTGGAAAAGAGAGAAGGGACTTTGTGAAGCAAGAACCCAGCTAAGCGCAGGAACCTGCCGTTGGCTGCTTTCAGGGGCTTCCAGCTTGGGGTTTGGCACATTAAATAAGCCCAGAAACCACAGACCCCTGGAGCATGTCACTTCACCTCTCGGAGCCTCAGTTTCCTCATTGGCAAAATGGGTGCAGGATTGATGGAAGGCTAAAAAGTGAGCTGTGTATGGTGTCATGTCAGACCTCAAATTGGAATCCAAAACCAGGAAGTTTTCCTCCTGCTAATCTTAAGAAATCTTTTAGGGGGGCTCTGATTGCTCAGTTTCTCTCTCTCTTTCTCTCTCTTTTCTTTCTTTCTCTGTATCTCACTCTTTGTCTCTGTTGTGAGAATAGTCAGAGAGACCAAACACATTTTAACTACCATTTACCCCCACGCAACTCTAATTAATTGTGATGTCAAGAGCATAGTGTTGGGAAGGGTTCAGAGGTGCATCCAGGTTCGACAGAAAAGATCAGTGATCTTTTCCCACTGCCACCTGTGGATGCAGAAGGGAAGAGTGGCCCTATACGAGTTATATATTTGCTATCCCCAGATACCAAAGGAGTCAGGCTATTATTCAGGTTTCAATGCCTTTAAAGGATAATACAACCTTTTTCATCTCCTCTTAACCATGCCTCCTAACGTGGTCTCTTTTTCCCAGAACTGCTACTCCAATTTCCCTAAATATCTCCAATCTCACACCCAATCAGTCCTATTATGCAGATGATTAGGTGGAGAGGGGCAGGTAGCTCACAGTCTGAGGGATAAGAGAGCAACAGAAATATTTCCACGATATGAGCAGAGCTAGAATAGTCATTTGAACAGTGAGGTGCTGGTGCAGATATAAAACGCATGACTCACTCTACCATAATTAATCAAAGAAGGCTTCGCAAAGATGTATCAGTTACCTAATGCCTCAGTAATGCTGCATAACAACCACAAAACCTCAGTAGCCTACGGCACTGGTGTTTATTGCTTGTGTTTCTAGGGCTAGCTGGGGGTTGGGTAGGCAGCTCTGCTGAGCTCAGCTATGTTCCTGGCTGCGGGTTGTCTGGGGTGATTGGGGTGGCTTGGCTCTGCTTCGTGACTCTCATCCCCCAGCATGCTAGGCTGGGCTTGTTCTCATGGCAGTGGCCAAGGGGCAAAAAAATAAGAGGAAAGCCTGATCGGTCTCTGGAGGCCCAAGCTCCACACTGGCCCGTCATCATGTCCACTGCATTTTGTTGGCCAAGTAAGCCACGGGGCTGAGTCAGAGTCAAGTGGTGGGTAGAGCACGTCACTAGCAGTGGGAGAACACAGCAGTGGCACATGGCACAGGGCGCCAATCCAGGGTGGATGAAGAATTTGGGCCATTTCTGCAATTCACAGTGGGAGCCGACCCCCCAAAAAAGGAATTTTAAAACAATGCCGTCTACCATGGCATCAAAAAATGTCAAATGCCCTTGAGCTTACTCTTGAAGAGTAAAAAGATGAATTTGCCAAAGAAGCATATGCTCTTCTAGGCAAGGGGTTGTGGAGAGCACGCAAGGGTGACAATATGGCATCCCGCAGTAGATGTTTAGTGGGTGAGATGTAAAGACACTGGATGGAGCTGAGAAGGGAGGCTGGAACCAGTTCATAAACGGCCTTTTCACTGGGCTTGGAAAGACCTGAAAGAGCTGCTTTGGCAAGAGAGTATGTCCCACACTCTAAGTCTTCTGTTTTTCTCTCCTGCAGGAGTTAATGAAACAGCTGAATATAATCCAGGTAAGTGGACATCAGGAGGCATTCACTCCACCACGTCTGTATTACACTGTCGCTTAAACTGTGCTGCATCTTGTTAAAAGACTGTAGTTGGATTTTATTTTAAACCTGTTTTCCAATTTCCCTCCTGGCTTCTTCTTTGATCTACTGGTTATTTATGAGTATGTTGTTTAATGTCCACACACTTGTAAATTTCCCAGATTCCTTTCTGTTGTTGGTTTCTAACTTCAGTCCACTATGGTTGGAGAACACGCTTTGTATGAGTTCAGTCCTTTTAAATTTACTGAGACTTTTTTACGGCCTAGCATATGGTCTGTCCTGGAGAATGTCCCATGTGCATTTAAGAAGAATGTGTGTTTATTCTGATGGTGGAGAGTTCTGTCAATGTCTGTAGGTCTAGTTGGTTTCAGGTGTTGTCCAAGCCTTCTCGTTCCTTTTTGATCTTCTGTCTGGTTGGTCTATCCATTTTGGAAGCAGAATATTCATCTCCAACTGTTATTGTTGAATTGTCTGTTTTTCCCTTTAATTTTGTCAGTTTTTGCTTTGTGTATTTTGGAAGCTTGTTGTTAGGTTCGTATGTATTTACCATCGTCGTATCTTCTTGGTGGATTGACCCTGTTAGCATAAAATGTCTCTCTTTATCCCTAGTAATATTTTTTTATTATTTGCATGATAAATCTTTCTCCTTTATTTTGCTTTCAACCTATTTGTCTCTTTGAATCTAAAACGTTTCTCTTATAGACAGCATATCATTGAATGTTGTTTTTTTATCCAGCGTGACAATCTCTGCCTTCTGATAGGATCATTCAAACCATTTCACATTTAATTGTTATTTATTTGATTGTGCTTAAGTCTGTCATTTTATTTTTTGTTATCTCTGCCTCATGTCTTTTTTGTTCCTCCATTCCTCCTTTTCTGCTTTCTTTTGCATTAAGTGAACATTTTCTAGTGTAACATTTTAATTCATGTAATGAGTTGCTTTATTTTTTTTTTCTTTAGTTATTTTCTTCGTGCTTGCTCCAGGGCTTATAACATAACCTTAATTTAGAATCTTGAGATTTATATCTAAACCTTCTTTTATTGTCATATATAATACACACAGAGGGAAAAAAAAATCACAAGATACCAGTTCACAGTTTAATGAAGCTTATAAGGCAAACCACCCTTGCAGTTGGGCTGTACGTCTAGCATTGCCAGCACCCCAGTACCCTCCGCATGTCCTCGGGGCGGGCGGGACATGGTTTACTTCACTCATCCTGGAACACTGAGAAGCTAGGAAATGGCAGCGCGCCTGAGTCGATCTCTTATTTCCCCAAAGAATGCCGAGGCGGTGCATTTTTTCTGCAATTACGAGGAGAGCAGAGGCAACTACCTGGTCGACGTGGATGGCAACCGGATGTTGGATCTTTATTCCCAGATCTCCTCTGTCCCCATAGGTAAGAACTGCCAAGGTCCGTCCTTGAGTGCGGCCTCTCTCTGCCTGTTGGCCGTGGCCGTCCAGGCTTTAAATGGCCCTCCTGGAGGGGGGAGGGGCGCTACTTGTCAGATCCTCCAGGGCAGGGAAAAGGAACAGGAACCCGTGTGGACGATGTGCCACGCCTCATCTCCTCCATGCCTCCCGAAACCCTACAAGGCAATGAGTGTGCATTAATATCCCCGTTTTGCAGCTAGCTAAGCAGAGCTGGGAGAGGCCAGGTGGCTTGCAGGGGAGACAGCAAAGCTATGGTTCCCTCGAAGCAGAGCCCGAGGCAGGGATTCTCGTGCAAGTGGTTTACTGAAGGAGGGCTCTCGAGAAGAGGGACCAGAGACCAGCCCCAGCTTGACCCCATGGGGGGCTGTGGAGCATGGGCTGCAGATTGAGGCCAAGGGGCTGGCCTTTTGTACCCATGAGCCAAGTGGTCATTGCCTTTCGCTGCCAGAGGGGATACGTGTGTGTTCTCCTGGGCAAAGCAGCTCCCATTAACCAGAGAAGGAAGCAGCAGGAGGCACTGTCAACCACCGGGCACGGGAGCTGGGAGCTGGGGGCCAGTCAGGGAGGTCTGGGTGGGCATCCTCAGCGGCAGCCTCACCAGGCTCCCCTCCCGGAGCTGCAGAGGGGGTACCACAGACTCCGGGAGGGCCAGGGCTCAGCAGGCAATGCAGGAGCTGCAGTCTGCTTGGCTTGATGGACCCCCCTGCATTCAGCGGTCTGTTGGCTGAGGCTCTGATGACAGCGACCCCTTCGCCGCCAGTGCAGGTTTGTCTTCTGCGGAGGCCACTGGGGTCCTCCTCCTGCTCCCCGTCAGCGGCTCCCCTCCTGCCCTCTCAGCAGCCGGGGGCCTTTCTCCTGAGACCCCAGCCTTTCCCCTCCTCTCCTCCTCTGCTCCCCCAGCCCGTTTCCTCCAGCCTGCTTATTTCCCAGTAAGACATCAAGAGACAGTAAGCGGATGACTTGTTCTTTTGTTGGTGGGGGGGGGGGTTCCATCATTTGGGGATGTCTTGGCCTTTGAAGGCATTTTAGATTCAAAGATTTGCAAAATCCTGTCTCACTTCTGTGTTGGAGTGGAAGGAACGGGTTCTCAAGTTAGGCCTGGGTTCAAACCCCGGGTCCGCCATGGATTGGCAGTGGGACTGGGGGCCAATCCCTTTCCAGCTGCTCTTACCCTCCCCCCACCCCACCCCCAGCTGCCCCAGGGCTCCGTCCCTGTGAACCCAGGGTGGGTCTGTGAGTGGGGGGACCACACAGGCAGCAGTTGTTGCAAGAAGGTCTAAAAGCTCTCCCACCAGCCATTCCTTTCTTCCCCATCTGTAGTCTTCAAGATTGTTTTTTTTTAAGTAAATAATTATTGTGAATTTGCTACATGCCTGGCATATGAGATGCGTTATATTGTTAAGTCCCTCTAACAGCCCTTTAACATAGGGTCTTCTCACATCGCCTCTGGTTTACCAAAGATGAGCCGGCTGGCTGCAGGGTCTACCCAGCGTAAACAGAGTCCACAAGGGTAAGCCAGGATTTGAACCCATGGCTCTGTCTCCTAAACTTATCTCCATGGTCCCAGACTTCCGTCCAGATGGCGGCCCCTGCCCTGCCCTGCAGTGAGGGGTCCAACGTCGCTGGAGCCCAGGTGTGGGGCTTCCCTGATCAGAGGGGCCGGCGTGGCTTTTCTCTCTCCTTCGGGAGCCAGGGAGACAAACTGCCTGAGGCTTAATGAGATTTCCCTGGAACAGGCTTATCTGCTGGAGCAGAAAAGTCGTAAGCACCAGGCAGCTTGATAAGGAGCCAGAGCTGAGAGACCTTTGTCCAAAAAGCAGTTGGTTGGGCCCTTGGAAAGATCCAGAGAGTCTTCCTTAAGGAATAAGCATATCCTGACCTTGGGCCTGGCATCCCATGGAGTTGGCGGGGAGGAGGGCATGTCCACAACCTTCCCTCAAGGCACCTTGGTGTCTCTGCAGCACAAGTGAAACCGCAAGGATTTTCAAGTTTCTCTCGATCTCTTTTTTTTTTGTAGGGTTTTTTTTTAATTTTGAAGTAATTTGGAACTTACTAGACATTTACAAAAATAATACAAACCCCGTGCAAAGAACTCCAGCATAGCCCAAGGTCCCAGATACACAGTGAACCAATTTGAACATTTCGCCCCCTTTGCCTTATCCCATTTATCTTTCTATATCCATCTATTTTCTGAACATTTAAAAACAATTTGCGCACATCATGCTCCTTGAACATGTAGTTCTTCCATGTGCATTTCCTACAACCAAGGAGATTCACTTATGTAATCACCTTAAGTATAATTATCAAGTTCAAGCGATTTCACATTAATTTAAAGCTCACACTCTGTATTCCAGTTTTTTCTTATATCCCCATAATCCTTTTGAATCTTTTTCTCCTCCATTCTTAAAATCCCATCCAGGATCATTTGTTGCATTTAATTGTCATTATCTCGTCCCAGGCCACCACTTCTCAAGCCTATCACCCACTGGGGTTAATTGCATTTGCAATGTCGCAGTACCCTCACCACCATCCTTTACTAGAATTTTCCTTCATTCCAAACAAAAACCTAGTATTCATTTTGCAATAACTTCCCATCATCCCTACACCCCACCCCCAACCCTGGTACCTGTGCTCTACTTTCTGTCTCTGTAAGTTTGCACATTCTCTGACCTTCTCCCTTTATCTTTGGCATTTAACAGTATGATTATAACATGGAATGGCATGGGCCTGTTTCGGTTTATCCTGTTTGAAGTTCCCTGGGCATCTTAGAAGTGTATATTCCTATCTTTCATTAAACTGGGGGAAGTTTTCAGCTTGATATTTCTGAATATTCTCTCTGCCCCTTTCTCTCTTCTCCTTCTGGGACTCCCACACTCATCTGCCTGATGCTATCTCACAGGGCCCTCAGGCTCTGTTCACTTTTCTTCATTCTTTCTTCTTTCTGCTTCTCAGACTCAGTGATAATGATGATCTCATCCTGAAGTTCACTGAGTCTTCTGCCAGTTCCAGTCTGCTGTTGAGCCCCTCCGGGGAAGTTTTCATTCCCGTTACTATGGCCTTCTGCTCTGTTTGGCTCCTTTTAGTCACTTAAAGTAATAAAAAGATCGTATCAAGTAATATTTTCACTGATATTCTTTTTGTGTTTATCTATCATTTTCCTAATTTCCTTTAGTTGCTTGTCCATGTTTTATTTGAGCTTACCTAGGACCCTTCTTTTTAAAGTCTTTGGAATGTCCAGGTATGTGCCTCGTCACTGATGCTTTCTCGTGCTTTCATCTTCTCCTTTGCCTGGGCCATTGCTTCTGGTTTCTTTGTATGTCTTGTAATCTTTTGTTGAAATCTGGACATTTTAATACTTTGGTGTGTTATGACTGGAATTTAGACTCTGAGGCGTCTGTTCCTTAAGCTTCTATCCAGTTAGTGTTATGACAGAGCTCTCCTTTTATGATAGGAGTTAACAAAAAAGAGAGGAAAGAAAGAAAGAAAGAAAACCTTTCCTAGTTTTTTCAGATTGACCTGTGAAATGCTCTCCTTTAGGGCTTATCCATATAATGAGTTTAGAGAATAGCTCCAGGCCAAAGCATAGGGGCCTCACTATGCCTCTCATCCCAGATTTGTGCCTGGGAATTCCCCCATTACATGGGTCCAAATGTCCCCTCTTCCTGAGGAAACAGTTTCCTCAGGTCCTGGGTCCTGCACTGTAAGTCCTACAGCCAGCAACCCCTTGTCCCAAGCAGCACAATTTGACTGCCCTCCCCCAGTGTCCTGTAGGAGAGCTGGGAGATCCACCTTCTACACCCCTCAGGCCACCACCAGAGGGGGCTGGCCGGACACACATGCTCCAGCTCGCACACGAGGATTCCTCTGCTCCCTCCAGAACCAGAACCAAAGATGCAAACTGAGAGCTGGGTCAGCTCTGCGCCAAGCCGTGATGTCATGGAGAAAGGGGCAGCTGGGAGGCCAGGCCGTGATGTCATGGAGAAGGGGCAGCCAGGGGGCCAAGCCGTGATGGCATGGAGAAGGGGGCAGCCGGGGGATCCTTCCACTGTGAAGTAGCCTTTTTCTTGCTTCATTGCTTGCCCTTGTTACTGCCATCCTTTAACTGTTTTCTGGAGCTTTGAGAAAGTTAGGTTTTCGCCAGTTCTTCCTGGCTATTCAAAGCATCATTTGCAGGGGGACGGAGCCCTGATGGTCTCACTCTACGGTCTTCATTAGGCTGAGGCCGTTTCTCAGTCTTTATTTATTCTGTCCAGGACAAAGTCTCTCCTGGGTGTTGCCGTAAAAAGTCTCTCCTGGGTGTTGCCGTATCTTTCATACCTGTCAGCATTTGCTAATCTCTTGTTATGGGGAAGACAGTCCCTAGGCTCAGAGCCTCAGGCAGGTGACAAAGATTGTTCCCACTGCATTCACCTTCTCCCCACCTAAAGACATCTATTTAAATTAAAAAGTGACTTGGTTTAAAGAAAGTAGGTAGAAGGTAGAGTATGATACCTACTTGGAGTTTTTCTCCAAAATCTACTGGTTGCACCAAGATGCATTGATTAATCTCTTCTCCTATACAACAGTTTTGAGTTCTTGCCCATGTCTCTGACTCTCCACCTTATTCATTCTTCAGTGTAGTATCTACTGAGCTGAACATGTGGCTCTTGCCTCTGAAGCTCTGACGTTCTGGTCTCCTGCCCGCAGTGCCTTCCTCTATCCTGGAAACTTTGGGCTTCCTTCAGGATTGTTGCCAGGATTAGCAATTAGTACAGAAAGCCCCCTGCTCATAGTAGATGCTCAGTAAATGAAAGTTATTTTAAAGAAGGAGGAGAAAGGCTGTACTGCCCAGCACTGGTGCAGGAATGTCAAGGGTTCCAATCCTGCCTCGGTGATAAACAAGCCCACATGATCTTTACTCTCTTTGCACCTTTTCTTCTCATCTGCATCACTGAGCTGGAGTAGATGAGGTGATTCACATTTAAATGAAAAACATTTAGCATGGAGCCAGGCACATAGTAAGCGCTCAAGGCATGGAGATTATAGTCCTCATTAGTTGTATTTTTTGCATTCACTCAACAAACATTGAGCACAGAGCATTCAACAAACTTCAGTCCAGTTGGGGAGTTAAATGGCAGTGCTGGGCAGTATATATTAAATACTGAAGGGTGGAAGGAACAGAAACTCTTGGAAGGGGCAGTGGGAGGGAGAGAGTGATGTGGATGGCCTTCCTGGAGGTGGAAGGACCTAAGCTGGGCTTGAGGCAGGAGAAGAATTTGGACATACAGAGAGATAAAGACTGGGTGTTCGAGTCAAGTGGTAGAATACAAGCAAAGGGGGTGATAGGCCTCTAGAGGGTTCAAACTAGGAACCAGGGGTTGCCCTTCTCTGGTCCCCTATGGCCAACCCAGTGTCCAAGGCAGGCCCTAAAGTCCGCAGGAGAGCCGGACTTTGTCCGAGCACCTTGAGAGGAACCTTCCCTTCCACTCCCATCCAGCTCTGGGGGAAGGTCCCATCGAGACCTGGTCGGCCCCAAATGCAGCCCCTGAGGGCCTCCCCTCTGCCCTGTCCCCCCAGAACTCAGTTTGAGGCAGGTGCCATCCAATGGGTGCCATCTCCCAGTTTCTCTTAGTGCCCAAAGGCTGCCACAGCGAAGGGCCACCTGGGGGCCTGGAGTCAACAGAAATGTGTCGTGACTCACGGTGCTGGAGGCCAGAGGTCCAAAATCTGTAGGGAGAATCGTTCTTGGCCTCTTCCCGGCCCCTGGTGGGTTGTCATCTGTCCTTGGTTTCAGTCGTCACTGGGCGTTCTCCTCGGGGTCTGTCTGTCTGTACCCAGGTCCCCCAGTCATGTTGGATCGAGGCCCATCCAACTTCAGGTTGGCCTCGTCGTAACCAATCACACCGTTAATGACCCTATTTCCCAATAGGGTCACGTCCACAGAGCCGCAAGTTGGGACTTGAAGGTGTCTTTTGGGGACACGAGTCAGCTCATAACATACCCCATGGGGATCTTGGAAATTGACAGTGCTTTCCTTTCCCATGGCCTCAGCGTCCATGAAAGTGAAGATAAACTCATCAGGAGTGACAGATGTGCTTACTTTTTTAACTTAAATTAAAAAAAAAAAATTGAGGCCAACTGTTGAATTCTTTGTTCAGAGAGAACCGGCAAGACCTTCCCGCGGCTGTTTTCTGCTCGACAGTGAGACACCCTGCAGGGCAGGGGCCGCAGGAGAGCACAGCCTCGCTTCTTCAGGAAGGCCAGAGGGCTGTCACATCACAGAGAACGTCTTCCCAAAAGCCCTGAAAGATTAAGACAAACTTGCTTGAATCTAACGTGACTACAACTCGTCCACCTTAGCTCTTTAAAAAAAAAAAAAAGATTATTTTCGTGTGTTTGGGAAAACTGATCTCTTTTCCCAGCCTGACTTCCATTCCCAAGTCTCCTCTCAGAGGCACCCCTTCACTGGTCTCTTCAGGAGAGATATTCCAGGCCCCATAAGCGTGTCTTTATCCTCTGCCTTGCCTTTTTCACTTGGTAGATTTCAGCGATTTTCCTAAATCCACACGGACACCTCTCTCCCATCCTTCTGTGCAGCTGCACGGATACACAGCAGCGCTCTCACTGTTTGGGGGGGCCATCCTTTACTTCCCTGACCCGCTGTGGGTGGACGTCAGGTCGTTTTCAAATCTCGAGCTGTTACAGACCCGTGTCTCATTTCGGGCATCTGCACATAGATGCCTGTCCGCATCCATCGGGGAAATCCCGGCACGAGTAGTCTGCTGGACCAGAGGGTACCTTAGGCCTTTTAAGCAGGACCCTGGGAGCAAGCCGCTAAGCATAGGCAGGCCTGGGCATGCCGAGCACTGCTGGCCTCGCCCTCGGCCCCTGAGCTGAGGTGATTAGCAAGGACCCCCGCAGCCCACCACGCCAGCCGCCCGCCCTCCCCGGCCCTGGTCTGGAAGTTCCCCTGAGATCTTGCATTCGCCTCCTCTTACATTGTCTCATCCTGCAGTTCTCCAAGCATCCGGGTCACCACTGGTCCAAGATCTCGGAGGTCCCCCACGCTGAGAGGTCCTGAGGCAGGGGGCTGCGGTGCATCCAGGAATCAGTCTTTTTGTCTGCAAGGAATGCAGGACCCCTTGGCAGACGGGGAGGGTCATGCGGCTGGAAAGGAAGGGAGTGGGCAGGGATGGGGTAGGGCACAGGGGGCCTCAGCTGGGATGCTGGGCTCTAACGCTCCCCTCCTCCCACCCAGGTTACAACCATCCTGCCCTCATGAAGCTCGTCCAGCAGCCTCAAAACATGGTGAGTCCCCGACCTTCGCAGAATAAACAGCAAACGTGCCCGTGGGGAATCAGGGTGCCACTGGGGTGGCTGTTGGAAAGAGTGTCTTCCCTCCCTCCTTCCTTCTTTCCTTCCTTTCATCCTTCCCCTCCTTCCCCCTCCCTCTCCTCCCTCCCTCCCTTCCTTTCTTAAATATTTATTGAGTGCATTACTGTGTGCTGGGCACTTGGGATGTCCCCATGGAGAGACAGTCAATTAACCGCACTCATGCACAGAAACGTGCCACCAGACAGCGCTTCAGAGAGAGGTGGGCGTGGCCTTGTGAGCATAAGATGATGATGATGATGATGATGATGATGGTGGTGACCGTATGTGAAGTGCAGTGTACACGCCAAACTGCGTTCGGCGCTTTGCACCTCTAACATTGATGAGCCTGTGAGGAAGGCAAAGGCACCCTTGTTACCGTGTTTTACGGAAAAGGAAACTGAGGCACAAAGAGGTTAAGTGTTTGCCCCAGCCCACACGGCCAGTGGGGGAGCTGGGAATCCCAGGAGCCGGGCCCAGGGCCCCTGGTGGAGCAGGGGGTGGGGGGTTGTGTGACCTATTGGGGGATGGGAGGGCCGGGTCAGGGCAAACGCTCTGAGAGTGACCCCGGGAAGGTGCTGGCAGCTGAGGGCGAATCCGGGAAGAGGGGTCCAGGCAGGGAGAGGAGAGCCGGCAGGCGAGCGGAAGGGGCCAGGGGTGGCTGGAGGGGGGCAGGGATCTCACCCAGACTGGGGGTGCCGGCAGGGGCCAGACAGCGTGCGCTTTTCATAGGCCACCCAGAACGGGCCCTTTCCGCCTGGGCACCGCGGCACGGGGGCTTGCGTCCTGTGTAGGGGCCTCCCCGGGCACGCCGGGTGTTCAGCAGCACCCCTGCCTCCTCCTACCAGAAGCCAGGAGCACCCACCCCCAGCTGCGGCCACCAGAAATGTCTCCAGATGTGGCCAGATGCCCCTAAAGATTAACGCTCACACAGAAAGGTGCATAAATCCTGAGGTGCAGTTTCCCATCCAACTCAGCTGTTTCTCAGCCTATTTTTTCACTATCACCCCCTTAAGAAGCCTTTTCGGGCATTATTTTCCTAATTCCTCCCCTCTCCGCGAATCCTTGATCCTACTGGGTTTGTTTTCTGTTGCTGTCATAACAAATCACCCCAGATATAGGGTTTGAAGCAACACCCATCTGTAATCTCGCAGCTTGGGGGGTCAGGAGCCCTCTTCCCGGCTTATAAATTGTTGGCAGAGTCCGTTTCCTTCTCGCGGTTTCCGTGCGGCCGGTCCTGCAAACCAGCCACCGCAGGTCACTTCCCCTCTCGCTTTGACCCTCTCTGACTTCCCCTTCGGCCTCTGCTGTTAAGGCCACGGGCAGTTACAGGGGCCCCCGGAAAAGCCAGAATAATCGCCAGGTCTCACCTGGTTTAGGGACCGCAATACTTCACACGGCCCTTCTGCCATGCCACAGAGACACGGTCCCAAGGATGGGATGGGGGTACAGCATCCTCCTGGGGAACAGAATTCCGTGGAACACAGACTGTGAATGGACTGCATATATATCTGTGCTTTATACATAAAAAAGGGGTTCAGTTTTCACACACACACACTCACACACACACACACACACACACACACACACAGGTTGAGAGCTGCAGTTGAAAATGCATGACATTGTGACTGGTACTCAGATCCAAAAACAAAAAGTCCCTTTTGGTACCCCACCCCCACCCTTTTCTTTTCTCCCCGCCCAGGGTAACCACGCCCCTCGCTTCTGGCAGCCAAGATGAGCATTTGCTCTTGGTCGTCACTGGACTGAATCGTGCAGGGTGTGCGTTTTATCCGCCCTGGTCCATTCAGCTCCCAAAACCCATGTCTGTGATGGGTCCACGCGCCGTGCGCAGCCAACGCCCCCTGTTCGCGCTGTTGGCGCTGCCCGCAAGCTTGCGGTGGTGCGGATAATCCGCAGCTTACGTCTGCGTCCCCTGTGGGTGGGTGCGCGCGGTTTCCAGGGTTTGGCTCCCACGAAGGGGGGCTGCGGACGTTCCAGAAGGTGCCTTAGGGTGAGCGTGTGCACGGGTTTCTGTTGGATGCAGAACTGGGAATGGAGTCGCTGGTCATGGCTGCAGTAGATGCCCCCTGGCAGGTCGGACCAGTCTGCCCTCCCACAGCGGGGCAGGAGGTTCCCGGTGCCCCATGGAGGCGAGGGGGAACCTGGCCCTTTCCTTGCTTTTAACTGACAGAGCTGAAAGCATGAGGGGACCACTTCTCACTCTTTATAAGTGGGGGTGCCCCACCTCGCAGGACTTAGGGGACGTTTTCGCCCCTGATTAGCGGCGTCCCCCCGAAGGTGTCTCCTGAGGCCTGTGTGCGGCCGGAGCCTCTGCGAGTTTGTTTGCTTTCAAAGCACGCCTTGTTTCTAAACGTTGTGCGGAGCCCAGATGCCTCGGCAGTTGGTGCTGGAAAAAACTGTGTCAACAAACATGTCACACACATTTGCAGTGTCAGCTGCCTCCGGAGGCGGCATCGGTGGGATCGGCGTGGGGCGGGGCTGCCAGGCCCGGGGACAGGGATTCCTGGGGGGTGGGGGCAGCAGCACCCCATCCCCACTGGCCCGGAACCCTGCTTCGTCCTCCCCAGCCCTCTCAGCTCTTACCCAGTCCGGGACCAGTCCTAACCCTCACATCTCCCGCTTGGATTTTTCCATCAGTCTCCTGCCTCCGTTCTCACCTCCTCCAAACCATCCTCCAGGCTGCGGACCTGGAGCAGGCGTGCCGTGCCTGGGACCCTTCCCTGAGCCCCCTCTACCTTCAGGATGCACCCCAGACTCCTCCCTTCTAATGCAAAGCCCTCGGCTATCTGACGCCTGCTTTCTTCTTCAGCCTTATTCCTTGACATTCGTTCCTTCTGTTAGTGGATGAAGACCTACTATGTGCCAGGCACTTTCTCGGGGCTGGGATCTGATGGTGAGCAGAACACAAGCTGCTGGCCTCGTGGAGGCTCCGGGCAGGGCTCCCGCCATGCTGACCTTCTTGCGGCAGTTTCAAGGGGCTGCTGCCAATTGTCCTGCAGAGAATGGGGGGCGGGGGTGTTGGGGAAAAGGAGCACCAAGGGTCATCAAAGAGGCAGCTGATTGTCATAAGCTCAAGTCCATTTCCAGTCGGGCACACATGGAGCCTCAGCTGGGGGCACTGGCTGACTGCTTGGGTCTTCCAAACGCTGGACAGGAAGTGCACTCAGGCGGTGGGGATGGTATTTTATCAACAGTTTGGCACACAAATCACGTCACCCTGTAATTCCAACAGACTTGCTCTAGGTGATTGCAAAAAATGAAGCCACGCCCCCTGCATCTAATATCTGGGTTCCAGTTCCAGTTTCTTAATATGTCACCAGGGTCTTCTCCACATTGCCCATAAGTTATATAATGATTATTGGGCATTGATCATGCACAGTCACAGGGCAGTGGATAAAGAGGGCAGTCTGAAGTCCCCAGCACCCAGGGTGGATGTAGCATAGGAGGCTTGGCCAAGCTAAACCACGAGCCAGCCCTGGGACCACCAGGCCTTCCCACCTGCATAATCTTATCTGTCCTTTAAGACTCAGCTCTTGCTTTTTCTGCATACTGTGTCATCTCACTAACTCCGTACAAGTCCCTGGTGACAAAGTCCCATTTTGCAGATGAGGACACTGAAGCTCGGAGAGGTTAAGTGACTTGCCCAAGACTGCACAGCCACTACAATCAAAGCCCACTCTTTTCAGGCTGCATTTTAAAGCTACTGGGTCTGACAGCAGGGATTCTAGACAGCTGCCCTCATTTGATTCTGCCACCCGATGTCCCAGATATCTTCTGTGCTTACTGTCACACTTTGTCAAGCAAGAAAACTACCCCCACGTTTCCTGGACCTAGATACGCAGTCAGGCTGCCAGCCAGCCAGCCATCTCCTCTGTCAGCCTAATTCCCTGCTACTCGTGCTGGCCTCCCTCTTGGGGTCCCAGGAGTAACGCTGTGCAGCCTCTGCCTCCCCCATTTCTCCCAGAGCTGAACCGTTTGGAGCTCCTAGACCTAATACTCTGTGTTACTAAATCGATGCATTTCTCTCCCTCACTACATTATAATGAGGATATGTAATGTGCCCGCTGCATGTTAGGTGCTTTCCTCCCTGTGCCATCCCTGGACTCGCTGCCCGGCTCTCGGGGCCCACGCACTGCCCATGGGGAAAAGAGGGCGCCCCAGGACCATTCCAGTGGGAAGTCGCTACCTCCTGGGGACTTGCTGCACCTGCCTGGAGGTGGCCGGGGTGTGGGGTGGGGATGCTGTACCCTTCTTTCTTTAGAAGGAGTTCTAAAACTGCGAAGGCGGAATCCAAACGCAAATTTACAACTGACTCGGGTCGAGCCAGTCTTTTTTCCTTCACATTAAGGAAAGCGTCTGGAGCTTGGCAGCAAGCCCAGGGGAGTTCGCCCCTGCGTCTGTCTCCAGCCCCGCCCTGTGGGCAGCTCGCAGCGACCTCCCTGAATTTGATGCCCACCTGGACGGGGCTGGTTTTCAGCACGAATGTGGCTCCATGCGTGTGGGCTGACCCTTGGCCAGAGGTCGTCTTCGAGTCTTTTGAGCCTGCATTTAAAGTGGGGTAATTTCCTATGACAATCTGGGTTTCCCTTTTCTTTCGGAAGCTGGAGGACCTGGGCAGAGCTGACCGGCGCTGGGGAAGGTGTCCCCCGGCCACCACCACCTCCCGCCGTGCCCTGGCCTCCCTGCGATCAGAAGCCGAGTGTCCATTGACCACCCAGGCTATACTCTAGATTCCCTCACCAAGAGGACGCTTTCTCTGGACCCAAGTCTCTATCAAAATTAGGAAGAAAAAATGATTAAAGAGCTAAGCAGTTTTTCAAGTGTTTTGCTTTGCTTACCCTGTTCCGGTGGTTTCACCAGCCCCCCAATTAGATTGCTGTCCTTAGCCCCATTGTGTTTGAAATTCCAGAGCCACAGTTGATTCTTCTTTTTTTTTTTTAACTTTTTTTATTGTATAGTATAACATATATACAAAGCAAAGAAATAAAAAAGCAATAGTTTTCAGAGCACTCTTCAACAAGTAGTTACAGGACAGATCCCAGAGTTTGTCATGGGCTACCATACCATCCTCTCAGATTTTTCCTTCTAGTTGCTCCAGAATATAGGAGGCTAGAGGGCTTAAATATTTTTTTATCATCACAGTCGACTTTTTTTCCTTCTTTTTTTTGTGAAAAATAACATATATACAGCAAAGCTATGTGAAATATGTTCTACAACTAATTGTGGTGCTGTGCTTTGAAATTTATAGCGTTTTTGTAAATATGTTATTTTTCTGAAAGTTACTCTAGTGCATGGAACCCTTGTGGAATCTTATATATTGCCCTAGGTGTTCTTTAGGATTGGCTGGGATGGTCCTGGTTGGGGGTTGGCAGGTTATGACAGGTAGCAAGGTCTACATGAAGCTTGGGTAAGAGCAACCACCAGATACTTTATTAGTTACACTTCTTTTCCCCGTTTTGGTCAGGATGGAAGTTTTGATCCCACGGTGCCAGGTCTGGATTCATCCCTGGGAGTCATCTCTCACATTGCCAGGGAGACTGCAATTACTTCTTAATGCTCTTTTTTAAAGAACATTTTTTTTTAATTAAGGTATCATTTGGCTGCAGTAAAATCTCCCCTTTTTAGTGTCCAGTGCTGTAAGTTTTGGCAAATGCACTGAGTCATGTACTCCCTATCAAAGCCCAGCCTGCCGTCCTCTCACCCCAAAACACTGACCTTGTAGTCCATCCCCAGCCCCCCAGCCCCTCCAGCCAGGAGCTGTTTTCTTACCCTGTAGTGCTGCCTTTTCTGGAATATCCTATCAGTCAGTGGAAGGATGCAGGAGGCAGCCCTAGGATTCTGATTTCATTTGCTCAGCAACAGGACTGAGAGTCTTCCACAGTTCGTTCAGAGGGGCAGTTTGTTCCTTTTTACAGCTAAGGAGCATTCCATAGCATGCATGTACCAACTTTCATTATCTTTTCCCCAGGGGAGGCACATTTAGGGCAATTCAGAATAAAAGCCACTAGAAACATGCAGGATGTGTGCTTTCACTCTGCTTGGCTAAATACCTAGGAGTGGGATTGCGGGGTATTTGGGGTGCATTATAAGAAACTGCTGCACCATTCCCCCAAGTGGCTGCAGCATTTCACCCTCCCCCAGCTGTGGATTGAAGTCGGGGTTCTCTGTGTCCTTGCTAATATTTGCTGTCCCAGTTTGCCTGAGCTGCTGTCACAAACACCACCAACTGGTTTGGTCTTAAACAATGGAACGTACTGGCTTGTAGGTTTAGAAGGCAGCAGTCCCAAAGCAAGGCTTCGGCACCCGAGGACGGTGCTGTTCTGGCTACCAGCGGGCTTCCTTGGCTTCCCGGCCACGTGGACCTGTCCCTCCTTTCTCTTCCGTGTTCCCTCTGTAACCAGTGCCCTGCTGGCAGTGATGCCAGCTGAGCACCAATCCAGGTTCCATGGTCTCAAAACTAAAAGAATTTAGAGATGAGAGAGCCAGTAGGAATAAGTAGTAAAGTTTATTAAAAGAGAGAGTACATGTTAGAGAGGTTAAGGCAGAGTGCCCAAGGGAGGGACACTCACTGAGTGGAGTGGGCCGGCTTGTTTTATAGGAAAGTTTAGTCGGTAGCAGATTACCCTAGTAACCTTTGAGTACAGGTGTCTTCTTTGTTCCAGGAGGTGACAGCTAGCAGAATTCATGGTGTGTTGTCACATACTTACAATTTGTCTTTAGGCAAATGGTTGACAAACTTTATGACCTTATGCTTCCTGTTATTAATTAAGAGTTTGCTTTGGGCCCAGAACTTTACAGGCCTGTATGGTTTGGGGAGGTTTGGGGGCTTAGGGAAATTTTCATAGCAGGAACTTTGCAGCTCTGTGTTAGCTCCTTTGGAGCTAGATAAGAAACAAGGGGTTTGCAGTTGTCTGTTAACTCTTTCAGAGCTAAACAGGAAACCAAGGACTTACAGCTGTCTTATCTTACTTACTTCATCACTGCCTTCCTACTTTTCTCTGTGACCTTCTCCTTATGAGGCATCCAGATAAAAACCCACTCTGCTTCAGTTCTGAACTAAAAATAGCATCTTCATAAGGTCCTAGGGTCATGGATTAAGATTACAAACACATCAACCTTGGGCAACATAATTCAACCGACCACACTTGTCAGTCTCCACTGTTGGCTTTTTTAGCCATTCTGATAAGGTTTCGTGGGATGCTGCAAAGCAGAGTACAGAGAGGCCCGTGTCCCCTCCCTCATCCAGGGTCTCCCTTGCTCCCAGGGTTAGCAACTTACATAACTGTCATCCATGTCATAACCAGAAATTGACACATCCTTTTTTTTTTAACCGAGGGAAATCCCAATGGATTTCTCAAAAAGGTTGGGGACGTCCATCATTCCCAGCAGAATAACAGAGCAGCACGCCCTACCTTGGTACCCCTCAGAGCTGTTTGGACACATCAATTATGCAAAGAACTGCTGGTGTGGGGGAGCTGCAAGGTTCTCAGGGGTTCAGTTCCAAAAAGTCACAAGTGGTCTCCTGGCTTTTTTTGCAGAGCACATTCATCAACAGACCTGCCCTGGGAATCCTCCCTCCAGAGAACTTCGTGGAGAGGCTAAAAGACTCCTTACTCTCAGTGAGTTCCCGGGAAACAATCCCACCACTCCCAGCCCCGCTGACTTCACAGTGGGAAAAGCAGGAACATCAGTTCTGTTCTCTCAAGAGTCCCTTTGGGCAGGAGAAGGGAAGGACCGAGATCATCACAACTAAGGATATGGGGTTTTACTTAAATCTTGCCTTTTGTGCTTTCATGTGCTTTTGAAGAAAAGAAGGGATTCCCTAGGTGCCCAAAGAAAGGAACTTGAGGGAAATTAGTTATTTGTCCCATGCATGGAGCCATGTGTGGGTTATTTAACCCTCCTCCACTTTTCAGTTTTAATTGTTAAAAAGATGAAGTTGGGCAGGCCACGGTGGTTCAGTAGGCAAGAATGCTCGCCTGCCATGCCAGAGGACCCGGGTTCGATTCCCGGTGCCTGCCCATGTTAAAAAAAAAAAAAAAAAAAAGATGAAGTCATTTGGAACCTCAAATTCCCACCTGTGAAACCTGGAGCATCTTAGAGGGGAAGCAGCTGTGCCAGGAGAGTCAGACCTGGCTTTCCTTCACTCTGCTTTCTGCTCCTTCTTTCAGTGTCAGGGTTTCCTGGGCTTGGTCCCCCTCCTAGACCCACTGCTCCCAAGGTGTCCCTCGTTGCCTCCTATCTTCCCGCTGCCTCCCCCTGCTTCGGGGACCAGGGCACAGCCCCTGCAGAGGCAGGTGCAGCGGAGGCAGGTGCAGCGGAGGGAAGCGGGGAGTCCTGAGGGGTCTGTACTCACAGTTGTTCCCCTCCCCTCCAGGTGGCCCCCAAAGGGATGTCCCAGCTCATCACCATGGCCTGTGGTTCCTGCTCCAATGAAAACGCCTTCAAGACCATCTTCATGTGGTACCGGGTGAGGCTTTGGGCGTGAACACACACACACACACACACACACACGTAGGCTTCCCCAGCACCCAGCTATCCACTTATGGTTGTCCAACTGCTCATCCCTATTGGCCAGGGTATTAGACTACAGTGATGAGGGGCAAAATCCAGGCAGGATCACTGTCTGGATGGGTTTCCCAAACATCTCAGTGGGGGGTGGACAAAGGGCCGAGGCTGTGGCATTAGACCAACCCAAGTTTGGATCCCAACTTTGCAACCTTCATCAGGCCAGTCTCTGTGATCTCGATGTCCTCATCTGTAGAATGGGTTTGTTAATAATAGTTCCTACTGCATGGGGCTGTCCCTGCAGATCAGGTGAACAGAGCCTAGTCCTGAATCCAGGCTTAATAGGTGATAGTTCATTTGGTCAATTTATCGAGACCCTGCTCTCTGCACGACACCTGGACAGGTGTTGAAGGTACCTGGCTAACACTTAACGGACAAAAAGAAGTAAGCTCTTACCCTGGTGAAGGAGAGTCGATAGGGAAATATTCCAATACAAATCAGGGTAAGTGCTAAGAAGGAAATGAACCAGGTAGAGAAGCTAACCCTCCGGCCCCAGTCAAGTCTTCAGATGATGCAGCTGCCCCTGCCGACATCCTGACGTCTCCAAAGACCCTAAGCCAGACACATCCTACACCCAGGATGGTTCCCCCATGTGGTGCTGGTCGTTGGCGGGAAGCCTCCGTTCCCCCTCCACAGGCTCCTCGAACCTCTCCCAGCACGGGGCTGGCTTCCCCCAGAATGCACAGTCCAAGAGAGGGCCAGGAAGAGGACCCAGCATCCTTCATGATCTAGCTTTGGAGGTCACACACATCATTTCCACAGTGTTCTACTGGTTACACTGGTCAGCCCGATCAGAATAGGCGGAGACTCCAAAAGGGTGTAAAGACCAGAAGTTGAGAACAGGGGGCCATCTCCAAGATGGCTCCAAGGAAGCTGGTAAGGTGCAGGGCCACTGAGTTAGCATGTGGCCATGCTGGGCCCGTGGACCAGCAGGGGAGATGCCAAGACCCCTGCTCCTTTCTGGTGCCTCCAACTTGTTGACCACCTGCCACGTGCTGAGCACTTTACCCACCTTTTCCCAAAGTCTTTACTAGTAGGTGGTATCAGCCGCATCTTCCAGATGACGGCATTTAAGGCCAGGGAGCAACGTCATTCATCTCACTTCTGCCAGGTCAACCTGAAAGCTGATGCCCTAACACTGCCTCTCACTGCTGTGGAGGAGACAGGTGGGGTCTACATGGGAAGCTCGGCGAGAATAGAGGGCATCCTGCGCTGCCTGAGATGGGCACAGAGCTGCACTCCCGCTGCCCCCCACTCTCCCATCCCCTTCCTCACCCACGTGACAGAGCACGTCCTCCATGTCCCTTCCCTGATGCATGCAGAGATCATAGTCTCCAAACCAGAAACCACCGACCATCTCGGCAGGTCCTAGCTGTTGCCAGTAGAACATCAGTGCATCCTGCATGTTCCTTTCTCTTCTTCAGTGCAGACACGATTAACAGTCCCGGGCTCCGACTTATAAATAAGTCTAGTGACCAGTACCTGGGATCAGCTCTTGGGCAAGCCCTCTGTAGTTGACCAGGGCTCAATATGGGCTTAGGTGGAAAGCCGGAGCCCCTTCTGCCCCACGGCGCCCCTGAGAATTTGTTCTCTTCTGTTTTCCCAGAGCAAAGAGCGGGGCCAAACAGGCTTCTCCAAGGAGGAGCTGGAGACCTGCATGATCAACCAGGTAGGTGGTGTCCGGCCCTCCCAGGCCAGCCACGGGTGCTGCTCAGCCCCTTCAGGCTCCTGCTTGTTGCCTGGCCTTGCCCTCCTCAGGCAGGAGAGGTCCCTCACCAAGCATTGCCCCTCCCGAGCCCAATCCTGGGTGTCCAGACCAGCACTCACCAGTTTCCCAGGACAGCTGCTGCACCTGAGTAGTCCAAGCAGGCCATTAACCTGGGTTGGAAACCACCTGTATATCCAGTCTTGGGAAGCGGTGAATTAAATACGGGGGTCCCAAATGGAACCCTGGTAATTCACGGAGGCGTCTGGATTCCCTTGCCAGGTAGAACAGTCAGAAAACAATGGAAAGGGTGGGGCAGCTGCAGATTTGCTTAGGGCTGCGAAGGGCTTGGGGGTTCCCGCACTCCTCTTGAACCCAAGCAGCAACTGCCCTGGAGGAGGGAAGGGTGGGGATCCCACCCTACTGCAGCCAAGCGGGCCTTTCCCACGAGGTGCCTGGCTCCGTCCCTTCTCGCTGCACCCATCAACTCTGAACTCCCCTGGGAGCTTTAGAAGCCGGTGCAGTCTGGGGCTGGGTGGGCGGGGGGCCATGGGGGTGGCAGGCAGCATCAAGGAGAAAGGGGCCCTTTAGGCTTGACCACCTTTTGTCACCACAGGAGAAAGACGGGCCCCATGATGCAGGACTCGGGAGAAACCAGCATATGAAATCTCTTGCTTTTTCAGATTTAGGCAAAACAAGATCTTAGGGTCCAGTTTGTACCTTCTGCCAGGGAGGGAGCTCCCGGTTTCCCCCACAGACCTCGGGGGTCCTCTGGGTTTGCGGGCGGCAGTGAGGTGGCCGGCCCCCACGGCTGGGACGCTGACCTGTGTCTCTTGGTTGCAGGCCCCCGGCTGCCCCGACTACAGCATCCTCTCCTTCATGGGCGCCTTCCACGGGAGGACCATGGGTAAGGAGGGGCCAGCGCCAGCGCAGGGTGGAGTTGCGAGTGCAAATGATGGTGGCAACAAAAGCGACAGCTACGCTGGCCAGTTACGTGTTTCAGTGTCCCATTAAATCCACCCCGAAACCCCCTGCAGGGTGGAGATTATTAGCCCCACTTTGCAGATGGGAAACAGAGGCTCAGCAAGGGAAGGAACTTTGCAAGGCTGTTCAGGATTTGAACTCTCGCCTCCCCGTCCTCAAAGCCTGCATTCAATCTGTAATAAATCAGAAAGCAACCCCCGCACAGTTCAGGGTTCCCGGGTTCTGCAGCCCGCAGGCCTCCCCGGGCATGAGAGCGTTTGCTCAAAGTGCCCACCTCCTTTGCAAAGGCCCATGGTTCATCCCACGGTCCCGAGTCCAGCACCGACTCTTCTGCTTTGCTGGATTTAGGTTGCTTAGCGACCACCCACTCCAAAGCTATTCACAAGATTGACATCCCTTCCTTCGACTGGCCCATTGCGCCGTTCCCACGGCTGAAATACCCTCTGGAGGAGTTTGTGAAGGAGAACCAGCAGGAGGAGGCCCACTGCCTGGAGGAGGTAACGAGGGGCCTCCTGGGTCCGTCCTGCATGCACTCCCCTGGCCCCTTCCCCTCGCCACCCGGAGACTTAGCCCTGGGGAAGAGGAGCAGACAGAGAGCGCACCTGGGGAGCTGCCTGGGCGGGGAGTAGGGACAGAGGCTTCGTGTGCCTCCTGGGAACTGGTCCTGCAGGGAGACACATCGTCTCTGCCACCCTGCATCCATCACCCCACTTCTGGTTCTGATTTCTGCATCGTTTAACTTTCTTTAAGGACAAGCTTCAAGGAGTGTAAATTTAGAGAGAAGGAATTGGTTGAAAGAAAATGGAGTAGTATGTAGGAAAAATGGCTCCGCGGGCCCCCCAGTCCACTGGTTTTCATCCTCTCCCAAGTCTGGGCCTTCTTTATGTCCCCTCAGGGGCTGCAGGGTGGACGGGGAGAGGCAGGGACAGTGCAGCCCCCTACGGCCGGCCTCCACGCCAGCCAGGAGTGCCTCGGTTAGCAGGGCCGTGGGAGACACTGGCAGGATTCTGTTTGAATTTGAGCCCAAATAAGCCTTCTGGTTTGCCTCTTAACAGTCATTCTTTCCAATCAATCGATACGTGTCAAGCACCTACCCGGTGCCGAGCTGGGTGCCAGGTGCTTTGATACTCAACAGCAAGGAGTAGAGCTAGCGCAGTCCGACAGAAATGTAACGTGAGCCACACCCATAATTAAACTTGCTAGTGAAAATGTTTTTGCACAGTTAAAAGAAGTGGGCAGAATCAATTTGTTAATCTCATTTCACTGAGTCCAATATATTCCAAATAGCATCAATTCAACTTGTAATCACTTTCTTCAAATTGTTAAGATGTTTTCCATTGTTTTTTTTTTTTCCTCCTGTTCAGTCTTCTGTGCCAGGTGGGCATTTTACACCCACTGCACACCTGAGTTTGGACCAGCCACGTCTCACATGCTCAGCAGTGACACGTGGCTTGGTGGCCGCTGTATGGGGCAGTGCAGGGCGAGCAGAAAAGCGTAAAAACAACTACCTAAGGGCAAATTGCAAATGATGCTCCGAAAGCAAAGAAAAGCAACAAGCACCTCTGGACGTTGATGGCGAAGACATAGGCCAATCATCAGGGCCAAATAGTAGGCTTTTTCCTTGGTTCTGAAATGCAAAAAAGAATTGCACTTGTTATTCTGTCTAGGTGTCTGGTCTGGATATTTTTTGTAATTATGCATATTTATTAAACTATTCATGAGTTATCATAACCACTCATCTCTAATAATATGGTACCGTAACTACTCACCTTTCACTATATATGACGATACCCCCTTTAGAACAAGAGCCCAAAAGTCATGACCACTTAGGGACAATCAGGTCCTTCCTTCCCACACCACGCCTGTTACAAGTTACATTTTCAAAAATCAACCTCAACTTTATTAAAGTGTAATTATATACCACGAAATGCACTCTCTTTAAGCGTGAAGTTCTGTGCGTTTGGGCAAACATACACACTCGTACAGCCATCATTGCAGACAAGTGTGTCTTATCACCCAAAAACCTTCCTTGGCCCCTTGGGAGTCTGTCTGCTCCACACCGAGCCCTGCTCCACGCACCCCTGTGGGGTTTCTCTCACTGTAGGGGTCTTGCGACTGCTCTGCAAACCAGGATGCATCTGAGATTCAGGTGCTGCCGTGAGCGAGCACTTATATTGATAATACCAACAGTAACCATAAAGCGGTCACAGCAGTGACAGCCTCCAGTAAGACAGCTGTGCACGCAGCACCAGCTCCTGCTTTCTGCATGCAGGACACTGGAACATAACTTCCCACTTGGCCTCTCCCCGGCCTCTTAGGTAGATCCTGTCCAGTGCAGCCACATACAGCTCAGAAAAGAGAGGCTTAGGAAGGTTAAATGACCTGTTCTGAGTTATCAGTTTGTATCCCAGCAGGTGCTAGCACCAGTTCCCAGGTAGGATGCCACACTCCTCACACTAAATACATGCACAGAGAACGGAAGGAGGAGAGGGAGAATGGAAGGAAGAGAGGGAGGGAAGAGAAGAGAAAGAAACGGAACGGAAAGGAAGGGAGGCATGCAAACGAATTCCCAGGGTGATCTGAAAGGGCTCCTGGCGCCCAGATCCTCCTCCGCGGACGTGCTCAGGAGCCCCCATGAGTGAATGCGCCCCCCAACCCCGCAATCCAGGCGGAGGACCTGATCGTGAAGTACCGGAAAAAGAAGAAGACGGTGGCGGGCATCATCGTGGAGCCTATCCAGTCTGAGGGCGGAGACAACCACGCGTCCGATGACTTCTTCCGGAAGCTGAGAGACATCTCCAGGAAGGTCAGTGGACGCTGCCCTGGTTGGACCAGCTCACGGGGGGCTCCAGTGGGTTTCCCAGAGCAAAGGGTTTGCTCCGCTTCAGCTTTGGAGTCCTTGTAAACTTCCAGAGGTGCAGAGGCCGGAGTCCGTCTCTCGATAGAGAGGTTCTGGTGGGAGACAGAGAACTCTCCTCTACATTCTTATTGCCACATCAGCCACCAGCCAATCTGCCATCTTAATCTGGGGGCTTCCCAATCAGGAGGTTCTTGGAAAAGCCTCAGCACCCCCCATTTCTTTCTAAACCTCTCACCTCATCTCTTAGCCCGGTGTCTTCCACACTCGGATGTAAAACGAAAAATCTTTATGCTAATCTCACACGCTGATTGAATAACTGGCACAACAGAGCCTGTCATTCCCCAGATAATAGTTAGGTGAGGCAAATGGATTTAAACACAAATACGAAATAAAGAACAGTGATACGCAGAGCGGGCCGCAGAGCAACTGAAGTCTGGGAGACATCATTCGGGCTGCACGGTTGGGACGCGTCTCCTGCTGTGTGTGAGTCTCCCGAGTAGGGCAAGACCCGGCACTGAGGCCAGGCGAGACACTGCTTTGCTCTGGTCCCGGCTGTAACGGGAGCTCTGGTCTTGCTGCAGTCCAGCAGTTTTAGGAAACATTCAGATAGAGCTGGAACTGCCCTGTTTGGGTGGTTTTTGTTGTTTTGCTTCAGTGGCGGCAGGTAGGTCCTACTGAAAGCAACCACTATGTGCCTGGATTGGGGGTTCCAGGTTCTGTGGTTTGCTCCACCGTGGCGGGTGTGTGTCCCGGGGCTCCCCGGGGTGTTTATTCTCCACCCCCTACCTGTTCTCTCCCGTCTCTGCTCAGCACGGCTGTGCCTTCTTGGTGGATGAAGTCCAGACGGGGGGTGGCTGCACCGGCAAGTTTTGGGCCCACGAGCACTGGGGCCTGGATGACCCGGCGGACGTGATGACCTTCAGCAAGAAGATGATGACTGGTGGCTTCTTCCACAAGGAGGAGCTCAGGCCCAATGCTGTGAGTGCAAAGCCAGCCTGTGCACCCCGCCTGGGCACCCCGCCTGGGCACAGCGGGGGGAGGGCCATTCCAGAGCACCCCTTTCTGGTTGCAGAGGTTCTCTAAGGCCTCAATTTAATCAGCCCATGGTTGTGATTGCTGCAGCAATGTCCGCAAGGCAGTCCCATCCGTCTTCTGCCATTCCTCTGTGTGTCAGTTCAGTGCATTGTTAAAAGCTCCTGCCACGGGCTGAGCGTTTGCTTGGTGCCAGGCCCAGTTCTAAGTACATCATAAACCTCAGAACACTCTAACCAACTAGGCACTATTTTTTATCCCCCATTCTACTCATGAGGAATCGGGCACAGAGAGGTTAAGCAAGTTGCCCAAAGTCACACAGCCTGTAAGTGGCAAAGCCAGGATTCAGACCCAGAGCTCAGGCCACTAAACTGTACTGCCACATGTACATTCAGATTTTCATAGATACACACATGGAATGCACGCATTCAGACACACACACGTCACCATCATCCTTGTCACCATCATCATCAGGGGCCCAAGATCCTTTCTTCCACCCTCCTTCATATAGTTTCCACCGTCAATGTTTCCTTATGGTTCAAAATGGATACCAGAGCTCCAGCCATCACAAAAAATGTCTGTCTTCTTTTCCCCATCCCACACACAGTTACACAGCTACCACTTTCAGTAGAGATGTGAAGGGTCAAGTGGGTGGTCTTTGAGGATCAAACTGCCAGGAATCCAGACCCGACTCCACCAACTATGAACCATATTTGCCCTGGACAAATAACTTAGCCTCTTAGACCCTCAGCTCTTCCTCTGTAAAATAAGGAGGACAGCAGTTTATTGGCTTCCCTAGGACAGAAGGATTTCCCAGGACATGGGAAATCTTTGGCAAAGTGGGACTAGTTGGTCTCCCTGATAGCAGCACCTACCTATAGGGTTGCTACTCCCGGGAGGTAAAGGGTGTAGCCACCTTGCCCTTGGGAGACTCTCAGCAGGCTAGTTTCTCCCAACTAAAGGAAAGAGAAGGTGTAAAGGGAAGTGGGTGCCTTCGGGGGATGCCTGTGTGCAAACCCACCCCAAAACCCCATGGCTATTTACAGCCTTACCGGATCTTCAACACGTGGCTGGGGGACCCATCCAAGAACCTACTGTTGGCCGAAGTCATCAACGTCATCAAGAGGGAGGACCTGCTGAACAACGCGGCCCACGCCGGGAAGGCCCTGCTCACGGGGCTGATGGACCTCCAGGTACCGTCGCCCCAGCTCTCCCGGGGCCGCCTCTCCCAGGGCTGCCCCAGCTCTCCCCGGGCCGCCTCTCCCCTGGCCTCTTCTCCCCTGGCCTCCTCTCCCCCTGGCCTCCTCTCCCCTGACCGCCTCTCCCCTGGCCTCCTCTCCCCTGGCCGCCTCTCCCCTGGCCTCCTCTCCCCTGGCCTCCTCTCCCCTGGCCTCCTCTCCCCTGGCCTCCTCTCCCCTGACCGCCTCTCCCCTGGCCTCCTCTCCCCGGGCCACCTCAGCTCTCCCCTGACCGCCTCTCCCCTGGCCGCCTCTGCCCTGGCCTCCTCTCCCCTGGCCTCCTCTCCCCTGGCCTCCTCTCCCCTGGCCTCCTCTCCCCAGGCCTCCTCTCCCCTGGCCTCCTCTCCCCTGGCCGCCTCTCCCCTGGCCTCCTCTCCCCTGGCCTCCTCTCCCCGGGCCTCCTCTCCCCTGGCCTCCTCTCCCCTGGCCTCCTCTCCCCTGGCCTCCTCTCCCCTGGCCGCCTCTCCCCTGGCCTCCTCTCCCCTGGCCTCCTCTCCCCTGGCCTCTTCTCCCCTGGCCTCCTCTCCCCGGGCCACCTCAGCTCTCCCCTGACCGCCTCTCCCCTGGCCGCCTCTCCCCTGACCGCCTCTCCCCTGGCCGCCTCTCCCCGGGCCTCCTCTCCCCGGGCCGCCTCTCCCTGGCTTTCTGAGCCCGGGGACAACGTCTTTGCCTCGGTTCAGCATTGAACTTGCTCTTCCAGCTATTCTGAGTGAGCTGTGCTTTCCTGGCGTCCCGGAATTCCCTCCCATCCCTCCATCCCAGCCCCACTCCAGTTCCTGAACTTCTATTTTGCTTTTGAAACCAACTTCAGACATCCCTCTTTTAAGAAGCTTCCCCACACACTGCCCCTCTCGCCCCCACGGATGTTATTTATTCACTCCTCTGTGCCGCCTTGTACATACACACACCCTATAGCGGTGCTGTCCAATACAAATGCAATGGGAGCCACATGTGGAATTTAAATTCTTCTGGCAGCCATATTAAAAGTAAAAAAAAAAAAAAAAAGTGAAGTTTATTTTCATATTAGTTGACTTGTTATATCCAAAATATCATTTCAACATGTAAATAATATAAAAATTGTGTGATATTTCACATTCTTTTTCTTCTGCTGCAGCTTTGGAACCTAGCATGTATTTTACACTTCCAGCACATCCCAACTTGGGCCAGCCACGTGTGGCTCGTGGTTTCTGCATTGGACAGGACAGCTCTGCATTATCACCTGTGTCTTTGCTATGTCATACCCCCTGCCCAGGACACACTCACACCCACACACATGGCGCTACTCTCCTAGACTTGGGGGGGGCTGCCAGGGAAGCAGGGTGAGTGTCCAGGACCGCTGGCACAACCCAGGTGCTGGGAGGCGAGGTGACCTTTACCAGTGTCTGGTCATGAGGAGCCCCGTCCCCACAGGGCCTTCTATTATTCAGTCACCAGGGCCTAGAGCAGAACTGCCTAGGAGGTGATGATGGAGGTGATGGTGGTGGTGATGGTGGCAATGATGATGATGGTGATGATGATGATGGGATTTGATGATGACAATGTGGTGATGATGATGGCAACAGTGGTGGTGATGCAGTGAGGAGGAGGATAATAACAGCTTCCGTATATGTGCCAAGTCCTATCATAGATGCTTTGATAAACTTTTTAGTTCAAATCCAACAATAACGCTATGGGGTATAGGTACTATCACTGTCCTTACTTTAGAGATGCGGAAACTGAGGCATGACTGCTTATCAACTTCCATGGGGCCAGCTGCAGGCTGAACTGGATTCTGTGGGCCTCAGAGCCCATGTTGACCTTACGGCCAAGATCAAGGACCTCGTAACCATAATAACAATAACTTCCATTTATCAAGAACTTTCTACCTGCCAGGCATTGCATTAAGTGCCTTGCCTCATTCAGCCCTCAAAATAGTGTTACCACATTTAGTCCAGAGCAGGACTCTATTAAATTTGAACTTCAGAAGGCTGGAGGCAGGTGGGGCAGGGTGTGGGTGAAGGGCTTGACTCCGGCCACAGCACAGAGCCGAGCCAGGGGCTCCAGTGACCTTGACCTCCCACTGCGGCAGGGAGCCAGATTTAGCACATTAAGTACAGAACTCCCAGTTAAACCTGAAGTGCAGATAAACAACATTTGATCTGAGTATTTGGGATATACTGAAATTGAAAAGTATCTGTTGCTTATCTGAAGTTCAGATTTAACTGAGCATCCTGTATGTTACCTGGCAGCCCTAAAACTGAGCAATGCGGCGTTAGGAAAGTAGGCTCGCCCCCCCCTTTTCTGGATGAGGACTTGGAAGCTTGGGGGCATGAGGAATCTGCCCAAGCTCGAGCAGCAAGCAGCAAGGGAGCTAAGTTTTAAATCCCGATGTGCCACCTTCCCAGGATTCCACGCGTCCAGCCTCTAAGGGGATGATGTCACGCTTAGGACAGCAAAGAGCCTCCCGTCCTGCTCAGGATGGAGTCCGCTTTTCTCAGTCCGGATTTGTGTTTAAACTGAGGTCGGGCAGGGCAAGGTGCCTGGCAAAGCCTCTGCAAAGGCCAAGCCCTTTGCTCCTGCGGGCTTCGCTCATCGCCATCCGCCAGCGCCAGCGCAGGCAGGAGGCAGGAGAAATGACAAGTGGGGTTCATGTCCTGGGCGGACGTCTGGGCCCCGCTCAGGTTTCCCTTGCCAACTGCGGCCCAGGGCCCAGCAGGCCCCTCCTGTCCCAGAGCTGTCCCAGACGTGGGCTGTCCGCATCCTGAGTACCTCCCTCGGAAGTCGGACACTGCAGCAGGATAAGAAGTGACAGGCAGGTTCCCATGTTGGCAAGGGCTCAGCTGGGAGCTCCAGGGAGAATTCACGCAGGAAGAGAGAAAAAAGCAGATGAGCTCAGAGGGGCCTGCCATGGCCCTGGTCAGACCTGAGGCCCAGGGAGCAATCGGTGGGTCACCATCAGCTTGCAAGAGAATAATGTGGCTCGCGTACACAGAAGCAGAGAATGGGCGTGGAGGGCTGGACCCTGGGAGGGAAATTCTTCCAGATCAACAAGAGCACAGGCCCCTGGGCTGGGGAACACGCAGGAAGCGTGGCTGGGTGGGCCTCTTAATTGTCTGCATTGATGCCGAGCCCCCACAGTCACAGGGCATGTCTCAGAGAGGCCACAGAGGCAGCCTGGCCCCGAGAAGTCGTGGAGGACCCTCATTTCCAAAGCGGTTCCATAGGGTGCAGCCTTCCCCCAAGGAAAGGGTTCCGTGAAAATGTTCCTGAGCCAGGATCAGTGTTCTGCTTTTGAGAGGCTGGGTTTGGCTCATTTCAGCAAAGGGAATGGTCTAGGGTTTCCAATCTGAGCCCTAAAAAGCTGCACGGACAAACTGCTGAGGTTACAGGAAGGCTCTAAAACTGTCAGCTAGACCAGTGGGGGAAGCAAAAGTGAGCTCTGTCGGCAAATACAAAGGCGTTCAAACCACTCGGCCTTGGGGCAGGGAGAGGGGCTGGGGGCTCCCGACCATCACACATCAGTTAGGATAGACGAGGACTTGTTCCTGCATGCCCCCAGCCCCCCACAGACCACACTCAGGTGGGAGAGAGGGACACTTCCAATATCCATGCACCCAGGCAGTCAGCCAGCCCAGGGAGGGTGGTAGCTTCCGGACTGGAGTGACTTCTGAGCTGTGGCCACATGTAGAGACCAGCATGTGTCCTTCTTGGTGGCACAGTGGGGAGTCAGGATTTGGCGTAGGGGAGCCTGGTATAGGCACATCCCAGGATATCTTATCCCAGGATGCGACCGGATCTCCAGCTTCCCCCCAGGAGCTGTAATGAGAGAACACTTACCCACCCGGCCCCCCACATCTCTGCCCCCAGCACCCTGAAAGTGTTAGGGGTTATCCAAGCCCTTGTTTGCTTGGAGAGTGGCAAGCAGTTAAGATCCCTTGGTCTAGACTCACAATCTCAAAGCCTTGAGGGAAGATGAGCTTTTCTTCTAGAAGAATCAGCACTGTTGTAGAAGAGCTAATAGTATAGACGACTAACACCTGGTGAACACCTACCAGGTGCCTGGCCCTGGGCTTAGGACATAACCTCCGTCTCACTAAATCCCCACGCAGCCTGTTGGGGTCAGTGGCACAGTATCCCTTGGTTTACAGGAGGGGAAACCGAGGCACAGGACTCACCCAAGGCTGCAGAAGGAGTTGTATTTTGAACCCAGGACTGGATGCCCCCAAAGAAGTCCCACCAGGTCCACACAAAAGCTCAAAGGCCAGACAGCGGGGGCATTTGAGGAACTACAGCCATTCATCCTACTGGGACGTGGGTGACGGTTTTCAGTGCTTGCCTTGTCTCTGCCTTTGCAGGCCCGGTACCCCCAACTCATCAGCAGAGTGAGAGGACGAGGCACCTTTTGCTCCTTCGACACTCCAGATGAATCCGTGCGGAATAAACTCATCTTAATAGCCAGGAACAAAGGTAAGGGCCATGAGTAGAAGCCGAGTTTCCTACGTGTCCCATGTTATGTGACGTGAGGGCAAAATGTTGTTAGGGATTCAGGTGGGCAGGCAGGTGGTACACGGGGCTAAGCATGGTCAGAGTGTCCTTTCTCAAAAGATGAGGGAGTTACCAGTGAGATTCCTTTATCATTTATTCATTCATTCAACAAATACTCACTCTCTCATCATGAGTTTCTGGAAGGCCAGGGACTTGGTGTTGGGATTTCTCTATCACCAGACCTAGCTGGGGCAGCAGAGCAGGCATTCAGGATTGTAAGGAAGGGAGGGAGGGAGAGAGGAAGATAAAAAAGAAGGAGCAATGAATAGGTGGAGGAAAGAAGGAGGCGACGGATGAGATGACTAGATGGCTCAGAGAAGGAGGAAGGGTGGATGGGCGGGTGGAAGGAAGGCTAGATGGAAGCCTGGATGACAGAACAATAAATGGAGGCCATTTATTGGGGCCACTGGAGCCAATAACAAAAGGTGCCCCTGATCAGACACCCCTCCGCTCCTGTGGGAAGAAGCTCCATCATCCAAGCCCCTAACTTAGCTTCTGCCTCTTCTCCCAGGTGTGGTGTTGGGGGGCTGCGGCGATAAATCCATCCGTTTCCGTCCCACTCTGGTCTTCAGGGATCACCACGCACACCTGTTCCTCAATATTTTCAGCGACATCTTAGCCGACTTCAAGTAAACAAGCCATTTCCATCCACACTCTGAGAAAGCCCTGATCTCAACAGTCGTCAAATTGATTAGTTTGCCTAATTCATGTTTTCACTTAAAAGTATCAGAGGTGAATTCATAACCAGAAGGGTTCTGTGTGGAGACGGGATGTTCTTGGTGGTCGGGGGGGGGGGGGGGGGGGGCGCTGGCTTTGACTGTCTTGGCAGAGCCACTGGTGCATATTGGTTTAAGCCCAGAAATTCTGCTTGAGCCCTGGACACAGTCTTTGGGGAGGGGCTGTGAGAGCCCTAGTCCCTGTATCTGCCCACCGCTGACCCCGACGATTTCTTTGGGAGCGAATCCGGGGAATTAGACCTGCTCCTGGGACTGGCAGCCGGTGCTCCAAGTGCCATATTCTGTGACCAAGCATGCTGGTTTCCCTCCACCCTCGGCAGACAAACATGCTCTCACCTTCTCACTCAGTCCCTGGAGCGTGCTCCATCCACAGTTCAGGAGGGACAGGGCAGATCACAGGAAGGCGGTAAGAGACACACATTAGGGTCGAGGGGTCCCCCAGCCTCCCTGTGACTAGGGACCCTCATCTCAATGCATCTGAGATTCCTCTGACCTAAGAATTCTGGCTCTGGCATGACTTTGCCCTTGGAGGATGTCTCGGTGGCATCACCAGAGCGCTTTCCCACCATCCCACATTCCTGAACTCTCAGCTGCTCATCCTTACTTACTCACTGTCAACCTAGACACCCAGAGGGACATACTGGAGCTGGAAGGTCAGAAACGTAAGCCTGGGAGGGTAAGCCCAGGGGCCAGGGCAGCAAAGCTGCTTCTTCCTGCCTTCGGAGGCAGCCACGGTCTGGTTTTTGTGACCCCTTACCCTGTGGGGCTCTTTTTCCAGCTTTGGCTCAACCACTTTTAGGTGGGTGGGAATAGCTTTGCTGTTCCATCAGGGGGGCTAGTTGCGGGACTAGATTTCTTCCTGAGGGAAGCATCATGAATTAAAGCCACCAGAGTTCCGGGCATGGAAAAGTAGCCCATTGGTTCAAGGGGGTTGCCTTGTACCTGCCAAACAATATTAGAGATTTTCCCAAGATGAATATGGAGATAACAGGCAGATGACTCTTAAATGCTTCACTGGGCTGTGGCTGAAGCTAAATTTTTATCTCTGCTGGATGTCAGACATCCTTGGAACCACTTGGATCTCAAGCATTCCTTCTAGATAATTCTACAGTGATGAAGTATTGTTTAGCAGGTAGCCTAAGGAAGCCTGGCTTTTATTCTCTGTCCAAAAGGAAGCCACTTCATCTCCCCGTGCCTTGGTTGAGTACTTTGGAAGATGGGCATATCTTGGTTTCTGATTCGGCACTTTGTTCCTTTAATAACTAATCATCCAAAGACCTCAGTGTTTTTTAGCTTCCATTCTTCCACAGACTTGGTCACCAACCTGTTTTTGTTGAGGAATGAAAGGCACTAAAATGTTCGACAGACATGGATGCATTCCTGAAGTCAAAGCTAATCTTTTGCTTTTAATAAAGACTTCTGCCACATTTAAGGCCATTTGCAATGCCAGGTAAATGTAGATTTGTGCCTCCCTCTTTCTGCAAATTTTCACTTATTCACATTATCATTTATTCATCCAACCAATTCTTTGTCAAACTTTCATTAAATACCTGCTCCATCCCAGGTGCTGTACTTAGCACTAGGAATATAAAGATGAAATAAAGCATCGTCCCTGTTCTCAAGGGACTCTCATCCCACTGCAGACAACTTTTCAACCAGTAATTACAGCAGAGTGACAGGTGCTGTCAGGTGTGTGCAGAAATCAGAAGAGGGAGCACCCCAATCCACCTAAAGAGGGTCAGGGAAGTCTTGGGGGAGGAAGTGGCACTTTAGCAGGGTTTTGCAGAATGAGTAGGAGTTCACCTAGCAGACAAGGCAAGGAAGAGCATTGTAGAAAGGGAACAGCATGTACAAAGGCACATGAGTTCATGATCTCACACCCTTCACTGGGGAGCCAGAATCCACAGGCATTATCCCAAGGTTCAAAGGCCTTATTTAACAACCAGTCAAAGACAAACTGAAGAAATTCATTCATTGGCTTAAGAATTCTCTCCCCTGAGAACTTCAGCATTGGATACAAACATTCACCAAGATTCTGGGAGTCTCAAAGGGTTTTAAGCCAGGGCACAATCAGAAACTTAGCTCTCTTGGGTGGAGAGAGTGGCTCAAATATTTTGTTCTCTCCTCACTGGGCACTGACAGAAAAGTGAAACCATTTTATCTGGAAAGTCATTTCTGGACTTATTTGCTCCTTACCCCAAGGGAAGTTACTTATTGTAAAAACAAATTAAGCCATTTATCAACAAGTGCTTGACTCAGGGCACAATGAGTTTCTGAGAGATCCTCTTTTGGGGATGGAGGTATAAGAATTTATATTTGAAATTTTTAAGAATTTCAAAGAAGAGAATTCTCTGCAGAGCTCAAGATGTGGAAATCTGGAAGTGATTGGTAAAAACACGGGGTGCCCAGTGGATAGGCAGCCATCCAGGAAGCAGTCCATGAAAAAGTGCTCTGTGGCCCATGGTCTGGAAGCAAATCCATCACACATTAGTACCATCAATTTTAGAAATTATCTGTAGTAAGTCTTGTCACTTTTACAGAAAACAAGATCCAGTAATAGCAAGTCTTAGCACATCCTCACTTTTATTATAAATGGGTGTTTTTTATAATTTTTACTGACACTCAGTAACCATGCAAAATTGTGCACATTATCTATATATCTATACCTATCTATCTATATATATCAGCTCATGGTAGAAAACCATAGCTAGGGAACCTCGCAGACTTACGCATTCAAAGTGATCTTGTTTACAGTATTCTGTTGACAGTGCCAATAAATGAAGAAATTAACATGTCATAATGTAACTGATGTCCCCATGCGCAATTCCATGAATTAAATTAGTTTCCTGTGTTAATCAGTATTCTTAAATTAAAAAATTTATAATGGAATCATCAGAGTGAATGTGGTCTTTGGGGGCTGGAAAGTGGCCTTGTTAAATAATTATCTGACAAGTACTTGATAAGCACGTATTGTGTAGCTCTTAAGTGCTTCTTGGGGGAATACCCTACCTGTATGGGTCTGCTGTAGGCTCAAATGGCTGCTCATAAGATTAAATAAAACCATACCATAATTGCTTGACTTACAGTAAGTGCTACATATATATAGTAGCTCCTCCTGCCACATCATAATAAATGGATGAGCGAGTCTCACATACAGTTCTAAACAACAAAACACTTACTTCTTTGAGAGTTAGGTTCCCATTCATAAATATCAAATCTCCCCAACACAAACACAAGCCCAACTGAATCCTGGACAATATTTCAACTGTTAATCAGTAAAATGGATGTTTTGTTACTAGTCAACACAAACATGGCCAGATGGTATCAGCTCTGTCTGATTAACTCTAATCAGGCAAGGTGTTACAGTTGAATGCCACAGTGTCAAAACAAGACCATAAAATGTGGACTTTGCCTGGGGTTCAAAGGGACCCTAGTACTTTCCATTTAGGAATTCACAGGACCTGAAGCTCCTAAAGCAGCAACAAAAGGAAAGCTCCCAACCCCAATTATTTGTTAAATTCATCTCAGGCTGTCTCCCACAAGCAGCTAGACCCACCAATCTGTTCTGGGGAGTGTATTAAATGGGGGCTAGCCCCATGACAAGGTTGAGTAGCAGACCTGGCACGTGGGGGGCAGAAAGTAGAAAGGTCAGCAGCTACCACTTGGACTAGGCTTTCCATGTGCCACAATGGGGCACACCATTTAGAGCAGACCCCTGGATGACAGCTATGTGAAAAGTGACGCAGGACAGAGCACAGGGCATGGACAAAACTTTCTCAGAAGATGGGAAGAGAAGCTGCTCGACAGAGGACAAGCATGGTTACCTCACAGATACTTTCAATGGCTGAATGTTTTCTACTATTGACCCAGCTTCCCAGTCCAAAACTAGAATTCATGTTTGAGAAACTCTCTTGGCCTAGAAAGCTGGCATGACCCCAAAGGTGGGGTCACAAAATGGAAGAGACTGCATTTATTAGAGACTTTTCTTCATTTGTTAAGATGAATGGCAGACTTTTCATAAAAAAAAAAAAAAAAAATTTAACTATTCTAGAGAGTTATCAAGTTGAAAGTGAAATCTTCTTATCCCACTTCCAACCTCCAGTCCTCTGGAGGTAACCACAATTTGGAATCTACCTATTTAAAAGATACACACACACACATACAAGCACACAGAACTCCACTGTTCTGAAATTTGCTTCCTTAACACCTGGTCATCTTCCCGCATGAGCAGATCAAGTTCAACGCAGTTCTCTTTAAGGACCTTGTAAATTCCATTGTTTGGATGTACGATCATTTAACACTACCCCTACTAATGGAAACTCAGATGATTTCCAGCTTGTTGTTTGGTTAGTTGTTTTTTTTGGTGGGGGAGGGGTGGTTATTTCACCTTGCTTTTGCTATTAAAAACAATTAGATGAACATCCTCACATGTATGCTTGAGGATTTCTATTGAATTAATATTTTCAAAGGGGAGGAATCACCAATATATCCACCACTGAATCGAAAACCACTTCAGTTTCCAGGAAAGCTACTTCACAGTCCATCCCACAGTTCTGAAGAAGTACAAAAATCCCACGTGGCAACCCTCAAACCTTGGGAAATGCCTGGGAATTCCTGGGGAAGCCTAAATCACCAGGGAGGGCCCGGTCCTACCGGAATCCATAATGGATTCCATTATGGAGCTCATAAGCCCAGATGACCTCTGTTGCTTGTTGATTTGGGGTTCCCCGATCCTGTTCTAGCGTTGTCATGCAGAAGCCCTAAGCCACTTCCCATTGTTACGTGGAGAGCTGTGGCTTTAGTTAGGAGTTAAGTGGATAGAATAACATTTGTTCGGTGCGACCTCTGCTGGTACTGTGTGGGCAGACCACAAATCGGAGTGGCCTGGTGAGACTAAGGGCTCACAGTCCTTCCTTGCAGGCTCCAATGTGACTACTTTAGGGCAGGTTTTGTCAGCCCTAGCTGCACATCTGAATCATCTGGGGGACCTTTCAAATAGCAATACCTGGGCACTGGTATTTTTAAAAGGCTTTCGAGGTGATCCCATACATGGAGGTAAGCCTGAAGACCCAATCTGGAGACCAAAAAACAAAAACGGCCTAGGAACACAAGATCTGCAGAAGCATGTCCCATTTTAGGGTCTCTGTCCTGGCAGTCTATTTCAGAAATGTCCCCACCTGGCTGCATTTCGGAGTTGGTTCAAGTTTGCCAAAAAAGACAGCCTCTCAGGCTCCACCCCAGACCTACACGGTCAGAACCTCCAGGGGTGAGGCTCACTCAGATAATTGCTTACAACCAGCCTAACACTGAGGGAGGGCATTTGAATTAATTTTTGGCTTTAATGAGATCAAGGTCAAATCACTCATACCTCTTAAGACATTTCATAGCTATAGACTGTATGTCTTTGAGGGGAAAAGCTTCAGTTGATCCCAGAAGGGGCTGAGAAGCAGGTGAGGAAAACAATCATAAGGGAACACACCTATCACATGCCCAACACTGCCTCATAATTGAACCTTCACTACAGCTTCTTGAACAGAAATAATGTCCCCACTATACAGGGGGAGAAACTGAAGGAAGAGCCCTCTGTGCAGGTATCTAGTGAAAAAGCCTTCTAAGCAGAGAATGCCAGTGCAAAGGTCCTGAGGCAGGAGTGCCCTTGCTTCTTGGAGAAGGTCAGTGTGCCTGAGTCATACAGAGCAGAGCTCTGGGGAGGTCTGGGCTAGACCATGCTGAGCCTTGTAGGCCATTGTAAGGACTCTGGCTTTTACAGCAGTATCCAGTCTTGAAGGATCACTGCTGATATGAGAACAGGGTCTGGTAGAGCCAGGAAGGATGCAGTGGACTGCAGCTATCCAAAGATGCAGGCAGCTTAGATCAGGGTGGTAATGGTACAGGGAGTGAGTAGTGGTCTGATCCTGAATATATTTTTAAAATAGGGTCATCATAAGACCTAAGTCAATGGAATGGTTTGGCATGTACCTTGAAGAAAGAGCAAGCACTTTTGTATGGATTTGGGGCTCTCTAGGCCCACTGCCATGCTCTTGGTCTCACTTTGTGAGAATCACTGTATGCTGAGAATGTATAAATGCCACTCGTCCTCCCCTCCAGGCCCCTCTATCTAGGAAAACTATTGGGGCACAAAGACTGGCAGTGGGTGCGCAGTGTCTCCAAGCATGAAGGACAAACTCATACCTCCCCCAACCACCATGCCCTTTCTCCCACTGGCAGGAACTGAAGTGTAAAGGGAATTTAACAACTGAAACAAACCAGTAAGCCTAAGTCCCTTCATGTGTATCTTTAAGTAAAGGTGAATAAACATTAAAAGTAGCTGTGAATGTGACTGTGTGATTGTGAAAACCTTGTCTCTGATGCTCCTTTTACCTACCTTGTCAAGAAACGAGTAGAACATTTGGAATAAAAATAAATAATAGGGGGAACAAATGTTAAAATAAATTTAGTTTGAAATGCTAGTGATAAATGAAAATGAGGGGTAAGGGATATGGTATGTATAATTTTTTTTTCTGTTATTGTTTTCTTTTTCTGTTGTCTTTTTATTTTTCTGAATTGAGGCAAATGTTCTAAGAAATGATGAATATGCAACTATGTGATGATATTGAGAATTACTGAATATATATGTAGAACAGAATTATATGTTAATGTTTAATGTTTTTGTTCTTAATTTTTTAATTAATAAATTTTTTTTTAAAAGTAGCTGTGATTTCTTGTTCTTAAAAAAAAAAAGTTTTAATTCCTTTCTCTGACCTTCAAAGGCTTCCTACTGTGATATCGATAAAATTCAAAATCTTTCCCTCCTGCCAACAAGGCAGGTCTCCTGACCTTGCTCTTCCTCCCTCCCTAGCTCCACTTCCACATCTTCTCTGTTCCTCAGCAAATGCACCCAGCTCTCCCCAGCTCATACTCACAGTTTCCTTGGACTGAAACAAACTCTGTGCCTGCCTCTTACTTCCATCTCAGGGCTCTATTTAAGGTCCCTTCCATGCCCCTCCCCACCCCAACCACCCCACTCTCCCATTGCATTCGCCACCACTTGTAACAACATAGGTTTATTTGTCTAATGTCTGTCCTGCCACAAGACACTCAACGACAAACACCTCCAAGGCTTTTATGAACCTCTGGTACCCTCAGAACAGAGCAGTGTCTGGGACTGTGACGTAAAGCTTAGTATTTGCTCAGGGTCACTGAGTTTTCAAAGCATTCGGATATTTACTGTTTATCCTTATACCCATCCCAGGAGACAGGCAGGACTCTCCACTTTGTGGATGTGAAAACCAATGTTCAAAGACATTCAAGAACCTACCCTCAACAGAAAGCTGAGAAATGAAAAACTTGGGAGTCTTCAGACTCCAAATCCTGGGCTCCCCCAGCCACATCTCTGTTTTCTAATTTCCCAACTGTGTACCATGCAGGTGAACCTGACGTAGCCTCCTCCATGAACTGTCATTATTTGACTTAATGTCATATACACAAATTGCAGTTAAGAATCTGCACTAAGGATCTTTTTTCTAAACCTGATTACTAGCTTCTGCCTCATGAATTTCCTCTTCCCAAAAGACAAGTTCCCAGGGGTCCTGGCAAAGACTCCAACTGTCCAATCCTCTTCTTCAGCCTTGCCCTGTACGCTCAGTCTTCCCTTCAGAGATCTAGGTGACCAGAGCTAGGGATTCACTTGAGTGTGTCCAGGACCCCAAACACCTGTGTGAACCGCTCTTCGTCCAGGATGCGTCCATAGCGCAGGGTGAGATAGAAGGTCTGTTTCCCACTGTACTGCTGAATTCGCATGAACGCATCCTGAGGCCGGTCCCTGGTTTCCGTCAGGGGGATCACATCAGCCACAGGGCAGTATGTATCTTGCCGCCACCCCCAGAAGTTCAGGTGTGCTACACGCAGCATGGTGCCCGACTCACTGACATACAGGATTCCCACCAGTCTTCGGAAGAAATAGCTCATCCAGCACAACATGGCCAGGGCAAAGCCAGCTATCCCAGCCACAAGGCACAAAGAGTCGAGAGTCATGAGGCCCTGGGAGTACCAGTAGAAGCCTGGGGGCAGGGCCACTACTGTCAGAGCTGTCTGTGCCACCTTCAGTCGAGACAAATACCCGAAGGCTCTGATGGCATCAAACCGGTAGACCATACGGAATTTCTCTTTCTCTGGGTCTGGTGGTTTCTCCTCTGAGGTGGGTGACCTGGTCCCCACGCACCTCCTGGGATCCTGCTCAGTGCAGCACCACAGCCCATAGAGAGGCCTTCCCCACGCAGCTGGTCCCCGCAACCGGGGTATAGCTCGGAGAAGGGCAGCCTGCAAGGGAGAAAGGAGAACATTTCTCTTACAGAACTCCATCATAGTAATCTGCAAGGCTTCTCACACAGAGACTCCCCCCTCATCCTGAGGTCATCAGTGACACCAGAGATGAAGAGAAAGGTAAAACCAGATGCTCTACCTCAAGTGCCCTTTGCACCAGCTATGTGCAGTAGAGAGCACTACTTCCACTTTACCACTGAGGAAACCAAACCCACAAAGGATAAAAAAAATTTGCCCCAAAATGGACAGCTAGTGAGGGAGGCCAGGTCTGACATTCAAAACGTTCCTCTTACCTCCAGGCAGTTCCAAAAAGGTAAGAAAAGGGGGACCAGCCTTCATTCATTCCACAAATAACTAATAAGGGTCAACTGTGGGCCTGGCATTATGCTGAGCACTGGATCCACAAGGCTGTGTGGACACTTCCCCAGTAAACAATCAGTGTCCTATCAGGATACTGGAGCAAGAAATCAGTGAGATACTTATGATAATAACTTTTCAATTCTCTGTCAGGTTTATGCGTTAGCTTGGGTGCCTAACCAACTAACTGCTAACTAACTCCTTAGCCTAGCTCAGGAGAGGAAAACAGCAGAGGGGAAGGGGAAAAGATTATCCTAGGCGCGCAGTTCTACACCTTGTGGAACAAAATGGAAAAAGCTCTGAGCCCCGGGCCTTGAAGCCAGATCTGGGTCCCAATCTGGGTCCCAACCTGGCTCCAACCGTCACTAGCTGTATCTCCTTGGACAAGTTACTCAACACCTCTGAGAGCCCATTTGCCCATCTTTAAAAATGGGGATTCACAGCAAAGTGAAAGATAAAATGATTTGAAAGTCCTCAACACGGCGCTTGAACAGGTGAGCGCTCGGTCAGTTTTAGCCATCACTATTATCAGCCCATGTGACCTATGGAGGGCACAGGAAGCCAGAAAATTAAGTGCAACCCACGCCGAAGTTTCTTCCCGCGGATTCTCCGAGTCAGAAACTCGGGCGTCCTGCCCGTCCGCCCCAATTCTACCCTAACCCCGGAAAACGCAATTCCTCCCTCATTCCATTACTCGCGTTTTTACCATGGCCCCGCAGCCGGCTGCCGGAAGTGAATCCCGCCTGCCTCCGGACCTCTAAGGGCGCATGCGCATACGTGCAACGACAACGTCGAGGCGCACTACATTCTGGTCGCTGTGGTCCAAAGCCAAGTAGTCGCTGCTAGTCCCCAGGCATTGTGGGAGTAGATTCTCCGCCTCCCGGCTTGCCCTGCGGCACGTGGGCCGGACCAGGAAGTTCCGGGTTGAGTTCCTGGTGCCAACGAGTCCTCTTAGGTGGTCACGGGACCGGAGACATGGCGGACCCCGGCCCAGTGCTCTGCCTCTTCGACGTGGACGGGACTCTGACGGCCCCGCGGCAGGTAGGCGGCGCCCGGTGGGCCGGCGGCAGCCGGTGTGGAGCCCTCTGCTGGGATCAGACGGGACTAACGACGCCCTGGGTGGGCGGCGAGGGCGGTTGAGGACCACCTCCGGTCGGCTAATGACCTCCTACCAACTCCAAGGGGCTGAGTCTTAATCTGGTGTCTTGGAGGGATGTGAAGAAAGCCCTGTACAATTCTTCAAGACCTCAGGGTGTTCTGAGTGATGGGACGGAACCAAAAAACGCCTGAGAGCAGGAAACTTGCACTGGATTGAAAAGTGCAGTTCTAGAATCTCTCCGTAAGTCCTGCGGGCTGGTGGCCGTGGATTTGAACCACAGCTCAGGGCTCCTTACCAGCCATGTGCCTTCTGAGGTCCCGTTATCCATGAGCTGTGTTGTGTAGCCTAATATTAAAATCAAAGAATTCGGGGTCAGGCAGTCCTAGGCGAGTCTCAGCTTCACCACTGTGTGACCTTGAGCAAGTCACTTAACCTCTCTACACCTCAGTCTGCAGCTTTAAGTGAGGACATTCTGTATTTTTTATGTTATTCGTGAGGATCAGATGAAATAAAATAAGCTTGTAAAAGTGTCTTGCACGCAGCAGGCTTTAATAAGTGTGAGCCACCACCCTCCTTTCTCACCCCTGCAGTGGATCTGGACAGCAGAGGAGTTGAAGTTAGAGGCTACCTGTTGAGACTTCTCTCGGACTTTTTAGGTTCTTGCTTCTCATTCCCAGATTTTGCTGCCATAGATATGGATAGGTTTCAGCTAAAATCGGCATTTGTGATGAGGCTCACTATTATCTCCTGCACAAATTGATTGCTCAGCATCAGCCATTGAGATTTGAGGCTGGGCCCAAATAGCTTTACCGTCCTCAAGTACAACCCCTCTACCCTATTCCCTTTCCTGCCATTGTTTTTTAGCTGAGTGGGCAGTGGTGTACCCAGAATTCCACGTTATATGTGTGTGACCTTAGTCACGTCATTTTATCCTCTGAGCCACAGGTTCAGTCTGTCTGGCAAGTTCTCCAAAGGCCCTGAGGTTCAGTGATAGCACACATTTGTGGGTTGCTAAAGGTCCACAGCGGTCTAAGACAAAGATCAGCAATTCTTTTTTTGTAAAGGGCCAGACAGTAAATTTTCATCTTTGCAGACCCTTTTTTCTATAGTAACTACTCAACTCTAATGCAAAAGCAGCCATAGTGAAACTTAACCCCACAAAGGATAGGCCAAGCCTACTTAAAATTAGTCCTAAGAATCACCCCCAAGAGAACCTCTTTTGTTGCTCAGATGTGGCCTGTCTCTCCAGCCAACACAACAAGTAAACTCACCACCCTCCCCCTGTCTACGTGGGACATGACTCCCAGGGGTGTGGACCTTCCTGGCAACATGGGACAGAAATCCTAGAATAAGCTGAGACTCAGCATCGAGGGATTGAGAAAACCTTCTTGACCAAAAGCGGGGAGAGTGAAATGAGACAAAATAAAGTGTCAGTGGCTGAGAGAGTCCAAACAGAGTCGAGAGGTTATGCTAGAGGTTATTCTTACACATTAAATAGATATCACCTTGTTAGTCAAGATGTAATGGAGAGGCTGGAGGGAACTACCTGAAAATGTAGAGCTGTGTTCCAGTAGCTGTGTTTCTTGAAGATGATTGTATAATGATACAGCTTTCACAGTGTGACTGTGTGATTGTGAAAACCTTGTGTCTGATGCTCCTTTTATCCACCTTATCAACAGACGAGTAAAACATATGGAATGAAAATGAATAATGGGGGAGTAAATGTTAAAATAAACTTAGGTTGAGATGCTGGTGGTTGGTGGGTGTATGGTATGTTAAAAAAAAAAAAAAAGCAGCCATAGACCACATGTAAACAAATGGGCATGGCAGTGTTCCAATAAAACTTCATTTACAAAAACAAGCAGCTGCTCTCTTTGGCCAGTGGACCATGGCTGATTGATCCTTGGTCTAAGTTTTTATTTCCAAAACTTTTTTTACACAATATCATTGGATCCTCTCATACCTTCTTTCCTCCCTCTTCCACTCCAAGTAGGATAGTTGTTATTCCCAATTTACGCATAAGGTACCTGAGATCCCATGCAGTTTTGACCTTCTCAGTTTCACACAGCAGACCTGCTACAAATCCCTGGACCCTAGGGCATCGCTGTTTGCCACATTTGCCATTTCCTACGGAAGCTGTTCCAGTTGTTATGGATGCTGTTTGGAAAAGTGCTTTAGATTCTCAGAAAGATTCAGAATGTCTGAGCTTAAAGCTTGAAATAGTAAAGAAACCAGGTGACCTGCAGTGTAATCCCTTATGATTTAGTTTATTAATGCTGCTGGGATATGATAACCAGAGATGAAACAGCTCTTATAAGGGGAATTTATTAAAGTGCAAATCTACAGTTCTAACACTATAAAACGTCCAAACTAAGGCATCCAGGGAGAGATACCTTGACTAAAGAAAGGACTGATGACATTCAGGGTTTTTTTCTCTCAGCTGGGAAGGCACATGGTGATGCCTGCTAGCTTTCTCTTCCAGCTTCTTTAAACAACTTCCCCTGGGGGCATTTTATTTCTGTATCTCTAGACTTCTCTGGGTTAGCTTTGAAGCTTTTTCCAAAATGGTTCCCACGTAAAGGACTCCAGTAAGTGACCCATCTTGAATGGGTGGAGATGCATCTCCATGGAAACCACCTAATCAAAAGGGCCCACCCATAACTAGGTGGGTCACATCTCCATGAAAACAACTTCATCAAAAAGATCCCATTCAGCAATATTGAATCAAGATTAAGGAACACAACTTTTTGGGGTACACAACGGTTTCAAACCAACATACCTTAAAACATTTGAAACAGGCTGTTTTTCTGCATTGAACTTGCAGTGAGTTTGCCAAACTGCAAAGTCACAGGGAACAGTCCCCCAAGACTGCCCTCACTCCAGATACCAGCCGCAAGTTCACAGGCACCCAAGACAACCTTCATGTCAGACCAGCTGGCTACAAGTTTAGGGGTTCCCATGACCACCATCAGGTTCGGTGATTCAGTAGAAGGACTTACCCAACTCAGGAAAGTGATAAAATTACAATAACAGTTTTATTTGGGGGAAGAATACGAATTAGAATCAGGCAAGAGATGCATAGAGCAAATTTTGGGAAGGGTTCAAGCGTAAAGTTTCTGTCTTCCACTCCCCATGAAGTCCTGGATTGTGTCACCCTCTCCTGACCACTGTGTGTGACAATACACTTAGAGTATCACCAACCAGGGGAGCTTGCCTGAGCCTTGGTTTGCAGAGTTTCTATCAGGGCTTAATCATATACTGCCCGCATGGCTGACCTTTAGTCTCCAGCCCCTTCAGCTTAACTCTCCAGTTCCTCCAGAGGTCAGAACTGCTCATATGGCTTAAAACCCCCATCATAATTGGTCAACTATTTGGTGACCAAAGCCCCCAGGCAAACAAAGACACTCATATCAGGCAGGACATTCCAGGGGACCAGAATCGCCTCCAGGTAGCTGAGGGCAAAGGTCAGACCTTTGAGTAAAGCTAATTCTTCCCCAGAAAATAAGTTTTTACAGTAAAAAAAAAAGTCTAATTAAAAGATAGTTATTCCTGTTTGCTCTAAATAAAAATATTTCAGCAAAAAATATATTCATTATACAATCTTTCCCTTCCTCAATATATGAATTCCCAAACATGGATAAGTCCAGTATAAACCAGAAGCAGAAGAATGGGTTATCTTTTCTTGCAGAAACAAGTAACTAACCAGGCAAAATCTAATTAGAGTGGACCCCAGGGCTTTCTCAAACAGTTCGTTGTTTGAGTAGAATTTTAATGTGCTGAGTCCTTTGCTAAAAAATGCCATTCCATCTGGGGCCATAGCCTTCAGAAAGAACGGGATATAAACCTGTGTGAATTGTTTGTCCGACTTTTCATTATGAAAGACTTCAAAGATGTAGAACCACTGAAAGAACAGCCAAGGGGACACCCTATCCCCACCATTTAGATTCAACCACAGTTGGCATTTTGTCATATGAACTTTATCTCTACATTTTTTGTGATTTGTCTTGCCCAACCACCTCCTAAGTCACAGTCATCAGGGTACTTCCCCCCAGCTCCTTCAGCACGCATCTCTTAGGGACACAGACGTCCTCTGTCTTAACTACAGTGTCATTATGAGACCAAGACCAGTATCCCCAGTTCCCTAATACTTAACTCCCTAGACCAGAGTTCAGCAAACGATTTTCTGTGAAAGGCTGCAGCGTAAATATTTGAGGCATTGCAGTCCATCTAATCTCTGTCACAACTATTCAGTTCTGCATTCAGATGGTGAAAAGAGCCATAGATGATGTGTAGATGAAGTGGCTTGGCTGCGTTCCAGTAATACTCATGTACCGAAACGGGCAGAAGGCCAGATTGGGCCTGTGTGCCCTCATGTGCCAGCCCCAACCCCCTGGCCCATAGTCCTAATTGTCACAAGAAGTCTTTTATAATTGGTTTTTTTAAGAAGTTGAATTTTTAACTTCATCCCTCTTCAATTCAAGCATCTGAATCTTTCTCGGTGATTTATTTTTTCTGGGGTGGTTTATAAAGCAATTGTTATAATTATCGACATGAGTTATTTGGGAATATTGAGACAATTTTGCTGTACAGTTATCTTGTACTGTAGATCTCCGCTGCAGTAGGATATAATTCAAGTGCTCACTTGTCATGGCAGCTGGGGCTTATTTCCTGTCAGAAAATGTTTGCTGCCACTTAGGAGAGAAAAGATACTTTCTGTACCCCATCGCATTGCAGATTATGTCAGCATGACTGACCACAAAACTATTTAGCTCTTTTGTGTCCACGAGGGATAGGATAAGATAAACATAACTTTAGGCTTCTGTTTGAAGATGGGAATATTGCTTTTTTTCTTTTAAGTATCTCATTTTTAATATTTTGCATTGAAGAGCCTTTCCACTATCTCTCATTCTGATGTCAGGTGTGAGTAAACCGCTGGGGACTCTGGGACTCATTTTCACAGTCCTCGGTGATTAATGGAGTCTGCTGGTGCTATTCGAGATTTTGTCTAGTGGGTGAGATTCCACTGTACCTGAAATGTAGAAAAGACTGTATCTATTATACACCCTTTTGTACAACTTTATTTTAATAATTAATCATATATATGTTTTACTGGTTAAAAATTTAAAAAGAAAAAGTTGATTGAACTCCAGATGTTTATTTACTGAAGTTGAATTTTTTTTTTTGAAAACTTTGTTAAGATATTTCATGTATGCATACAATTAAGATTGATAAAACAACTAATGAATTCTTAAGGTTTTTTAAGTCATTGTGATTTGTCTAATATTTTCTTCTTGGTTTACAGTTTCTTTTAAAATTTGGAATTTAACTATCATAAATATCATTGAGACCATTGTTTATCAAACTTTTCTTTTATGAGAGTAAAAAAATCTGGTCATCTTACTCTTAAGCTTTATTTCTTGGTTTTGATTAATTGTAATAAATCATTTCTGAACTTCTTTAATCTCATTATATTTGCTTTAAAACCAACAGCTTATATCCATAAATGGGAAACAGTACAGCCTTAGAAAGGAGTAAGCTAGATCTGTGTGCTGACATGGAAAGATTACAGCATAGTGGTGAAAAGCAAGTCATTGCACAAAACATGGAATGATTCCATTTATGTTTTAAAGAACAAAACCTATTAGTATATGTGCATATAAATAGGTATATAAATGCACAGAAAAAATATCTGGAACAGTACATAGCAACTGTTAATGTATTGTGTATTTAAAATTTGGCAAAATAAATAAAATTTACCAAGTATATTCTGGTTAAAATTTAATGTCCCACATCACAACTGAAATCTTTGACTGCATCTGTATACCTAGATTTGAATTGGCATATATGAAAGTGAGGATTGTGTTCCTCTTGCAGTTTTAGTCTCCTGATTTTTTGTGGTTTATGGCTGTTGTCTTTTCCTTCTTGAAATGTAGAAAATCACCAAAGAAATGGACGGCCTGCTACAGAAATTGAGACAGAAGATCAAAATTGGTGTGGTCGGTGGATCGGACTTTGAAAAAATGAAGGAGCAACTGGGAAATGATGGTAAACTATAGTGGCTAATTACACTTCACTAAAAGGTTAACTTCTTAGGAGGATAAGTATCCTGAGCAGCCTGGAGCCCTCATCCCCAAATGACAGGCTTTCTGCTTCCTGATTTGGGGAAACATATTCTCTGCCTTTTTTTTTTCCCTCTGCTTGTAATCCTATAAATAAATTTCTGGAGCTGCTGGTAAACACTTGTAAACAAGCACATGTTAGTTTGACCCAGAAAGGCAAAACTTGGCACACGGTAATCTTCCTGCCTAGCATACTTTTTACTGTCCCGTTAACAGCCCCTCTAGCCTCAGCTCAGACCCTGACAGTCCTTCTCATCCGGGTGCGGAGGTACCCTCTGGGGCTACGTGCCTCATCTGTGTTGCTTGGACATAGTGTTTCCCAAGTTCCCTAGCCATGAGAGTCACCCAGCCTTCTCCCCAAATTGTTAAACCAGAATCTCTGCGTGGGGTCCTGGGAGGCTGTAGATTTTTCTTGGTCCCTTTGATGGAAATTCTGACTCAGTAGGTGTTGCAGGACCTGGGAAGCTGTGTTCTGGCAAGCACCCCAGTGATTCTAGTGCACACCCCTGCTAATGCCTCGCATGCTTGATTACTGGAAACTGTCTGGTTATGTCATATGCTTGAAGCTTATCCATCTCTAGCCTCAGGGCCTGCAGAGTGCCTGATCTGTAAAATGTTGGGTAGAGAGTTGCACAGTTGGATCATTCTCTTAACCACTGTTGCCCCCATAGTCCTCACAGCTTGGATCCAGTTCCTCTAGAGCAGGATTTCCCAAATTCTTGCTATTGGCGTTTGAGGCCGGAGAACTCTTTGTTGTGGGGCTGTCTTTGTGCACTGTAGGATGTGTAGCTGCGTCTCTGGCCTCTACCTGCCAGATGCCAGCAGCACCACATTCCCACTTGTGACAGCCAGAAATTGTCTACGGACGTTTGCTGCATGTCCTCTGTGAGGCAAAATAACCCCCAGGTGAGAACTGCTGCTCTAAATGTAATATCTAATAGTTCAAATCTGTGTAAGCTATACTTATTGCCTCACAACTGCTGAAAAAAGTAATCTGTGCATCCCTTTAAAATGTTCTGTCCACTTATGTCTAATTTTCCTTTCAGAAACACTGTAATCAAGATAATGGGCATATTATGCCTCTGAAATCCTGTTCCCTAGACTCGAATGCCCTTTCCATCTTGTTGTTCAGAGAGCTCTTGTGCAGAGTCAGTTAGTGTCTGTATATTTCAGAGAGGGTGTAGCAATAGAAACAAAAGCTTTTCAAGCTAGAAGACAGTTGAAGACCCACCTGTATCGGAGTCACCTGGGGAACTTATGAAAGTGCAAATTACGTAGTGACATAGCCTAGGGGGTGCAGGGCCCAGGAATCTGCATTTTAAAGAACTGTCCAAAGTTTGAGAATTCCTTCATTAAGAGTGGGTGGTTTCCAAATCAGACTGATTTTAAGAATCACCCAAAAAAAATAAAATAAAAATCTGGTTTATAGCCTGTTGTCTGAAGATTCTGATTCAGAAAGCCTGAGAGCAGAGCCTGGAAATCTGTTTTCACTCACTGTGCTGGTGTCCTGGTGACTGTCCTTCCAGCGAGGTTTGACAGCCATCATTGGTCAACATCTTTGTTTACAGATGGGGAGGCTGAGGCAGAGACACAGAATAAACCAACACTGAGTGTCTAGTCTCCAGCCCAGAAATCTTCCTGTAAATTTGTAATCAAAATGGCTTACTTTTTTAAAGGAGCTTTTATCTACTCTCCCTATTAGGATGAGCCGTTCTTTCACAGTCCTTAATTGAGTTTAGTAGCTTTATTGGTAGCAGGTGTTAAACAAGAAATAGAAACATGGGTTTCAATCCATTGCCTTCTAAGTTTTCTTTTGTTTTGGTTGTAGTGGTTGAAAAATATGATTATGTGTTTCCAGAAAATGGCTTGGTAGCATACAAAGATGGGCAGCTCTTATGTAAACAGGTAGGTTCCGGAGCATCCAAACTACTATATACAGTTTGTTGGGGAAGTCAAGGGCACACTCAACAACCCTCTCCCAGCCCTCATCTATCCCCCTTTTCCCCTCAGCTTCTTTGTATGCAAGTGTTTATGTTTCCCTTCTTCTTTATTTGCAGGTGTTTGCTATGTTTTCATTTGTGCTTGTTTGCATGCAGGTGTTTGCTCTGTTTCTGTTTTGCGATAGACCACAGACAGCTTGGGGAGACATTAAATCTTAACCAGCCCCAGCTGCCTGCTAGGCCACACAGGTTATCATTGGCAGGGCCCTCTCCCGCTGGAGCGTATCAGAGCTCAGCACTCAGTCAGCGCAGGTGCCCCTAGTCTCCAGTGCGGAGAGGGGAGTGCAGAGCTGCCTGCCACCCGCTGACCCCCACCTGAGCACTCAGCCTCCCTGGGCCGAAAAGTAAGATCTTTTTCCCTGCTTTTTTGAATCCTTTGTGCTGTGGTAGCACTAAAGGGGTCATTTGCTAAGAGTGGCGTTTTGCCTGAGCATGTGATCCCACAGCATTCTGAACAGCAGTTTCCTCTACATTGTTATTAAAATTAGTCTCCAGTATTTTAGAACAGCTAGAAGTGAAAACCTAAAATTCTGGAATTGTAACCCATGTCAGACTCAGAAATATGTTCTACAACTAACTGTGGTGCTGTGGTTTGAAATGTATGGCTTTTTTGTATATATGTTATTTTTCACAAAAAAGGAAGGGAAAAAAGTCAATTGTGATGATAAAAGATTATTTAAGCCCTCTAAAAAAAAAGTCAGTTGTGATGATAAAAGATTCTTTAAGCCCTCTAGCCTCCTATATTCTGGAGTAGTTTGAAGATATGAAAGGATCATATAGTAGCCCATGACACACTCTGGGATCTGTCCTGTAACTGCTTATTGAAGAGTACTTTGAAAACTACTGCTTTTTTATTTCTTTGCTTTGTAAATATGTTATACTACACAATAAAAAAAAGTAAAAAAAAATATTTTTTTTTCTAAAAGGGTATTTAACGTTGACTGCTTCTGCAGAGGCATGGTGGAGAATTAACATTTTGAATTTTGAACCATGTGATTATTACCCATTCCACATTGATAACTAAATTTTTAAGAATACTTAATGTAATATTCCTATTATGATAAAAGAAGTGAGGGCAGGCTGCCTCACTGTAAGGACTTTTGAGAGCTGCTGTGTAGCTTTGATAGTACAGTAGTAAATTGTGCTAGTTGGTCATAGGACAAATATTTTCTATCAAGGTCTGTAGATATTTTAATGGAATAAAGCACCAGAGATAACTCATGGGCCTTCCATGAAGCATTTGAAAGCTAATGACTACAAAAGTCCAGAGTAATGAAGCAGAAAATGCTTTTGACCAAAGCCCTTTCCAGTTGCCTTAATGTTTTCAATCAGAGGAAAAAGGAAAAAAAGAAACAGGCTGTGGAGCATGTCGCCGTCAGTGCTACATCGGCCAAGTGCCTCACAAAGTGTTGGCTGAAGACCTGGGTTTGCTGTATATCATTTAAAAGTGCCTCCCACTGAATCCAGTAACCCTCGTATTTTCTTTGTCTAGAATATTCAGGGTCACCTGGGTGAGGCCCTAATCCAAGACTTAATCAACTACTGTCTGAGCTACATTGCGAAAATTAAACTCCCGAAGAAGAGGTAGGTTTGCTTTTATTAGAGAGGCCTTGCTGGAAAATGGAACACTGTCGTTTGGTGGGTCAGTACCAATTTATCCAAAGGAGTAATTGGAACCATCTATAAACCCAGTGGTATAAAAATGATTCCATAAATGATGTCATATCCACATGATAGAGATTTAGACAGCCATTGAAAATCCTGTGCTTACAAAGGTCAGATGCCTGTGAAGTAGTGTGATGTGATAAAAAGCAACATCGAAAACCCCAAATCTGGAAGGCTCAAACTGGAGGCCCCAGGTAATCCTTCATGCAGAACCAGATTTGGTTGGCCTGTGTTGTTAAAATAAAATAAAATATGAATTGATAGCCATCATTTAAAAGTCAGATTTCACATTTTATTTGGACCACCAGCTTATTTTGGCAAATCTTAAGACTTGGCAACCCTAGGACCCCAGTCTCAGAGGGCAGCAGTTGCAGGGGACCCATCCCCAGAAGTCCCCAGCATTTGTCTTCCAGGGCCCAACCCAGCCTACTTCTCTCACTTTCATACCTCCTGGCCTTTGTAAGCATTTGATTTGGGGGCCTCCTGCTCTAGAGACTGTGTGATCCCAAATCCCAGTTTAAAAATTATAATGATGTATATAAATGCCCACAATTAAAAAGATGAGAAGAAAATGGACCCAAATACCAACAGTGGTTTCTCTTGGTGGGTGAGGTTATAAGTGATTTCTTTTAGATACTTTTCCTTTCTCCATTTAATACGTAACACTTCAATCATGAAGGGAGAAACATTTTTTAAATGGTGGTTGAATTTCATGGTGCACTTTAGAAATTGCTTCACACTATAACAATTCATAAAACAAATGCTGCTTGTTCAACATCTTCCATCCAAATACAAGGAACTTCCCTTTTAAGATTGATTCTGAAAAGGAGCATGCATGAAACAAGCTAGAGCTGGGGTTGATGATTATTGCAGCTGGGAATGGGCACATAAGGGTTCATTATCTATTGTAGATGTTAGGAATTCTCCATAATAAAGTTAAATATACGTGTACCCAAGTTCAGTTCAGTCTTTATTTTAGGCTAAGCATTTAAAAAAAGAAAATTGAATCAGATATCATCCTGTCCTCAAAGAGTTTTATCATTTAGTGAGGGAGACAGACAGCAGAGCTGTAATTCTGGAATAGCCTAAGATCCAGGTTTGCAGGTTGGGTATCAACACTGACTGGCTGCCACAGTCGTCAGGCAGATGCAAGGGGGTATCACAGGGCCCACATCCGTGGGGACAACTCGAATGCTTAATGGGCCACTTAACCCTTGTTTCCAAGAAGACTTTCAAAAATGCATCCGCTTACCTCCTGCCTTGAGAATCAGTGTAGCAATGTGCCTTTGAACTGGGGTAAAATAATTGAGTTGTTTTTTGGGTGATTTAGAACCTGCAGCCCTAGGGTGGTCCCCGGGAATGACGGCCATTCCCCTGGCACCACAGTGCACACCTAGACTAGGCGCATCAGTGTCGTCGTATCGTTTGCCTCTTTTTCTACAAGTGAAGCACAGAAGGGGCAGGGGTCCAGGTGATGGAGATTTTGGTGTGTTTACCTTGCTTGAGTCCTTCTTGCTTCCCAGTTTACAAAGTACTTTTACATACACTGACACATTTCATGTTCACAACCCAGAGCTAACCAGAGTGAGTGCCACTGGCCCTTTCCGCAGGTGAACAGACAGGCTCAGAGTAGCGCCCAGAGTCCCACAGCGTGGTGGGAGGCCATTGGCCCAGAGCCAGGTCCTCAGCTCCCGGCTCGTATGTGGTCACTCAGTTTTGACCTGTGGCTGGAGATTAGAGCTGTATAATTAAAACAACAGAAGAGGACAGGAAGTGTTTCTGGGGGTCCATGGTATCCACAGTTAGAGCTGAACAATGCCTTAAGAGTATACATTTTTGTCACAAAACACTTGAATTTCGTTTGTCAGAACTGAAATTTAGGTTACTTGAGATTTTTTAAAAATCTATTTTGAGAAGCTGGAAATTACTTGAAATTAAAAAAAACTATTTTGAGAAGCTGGAAATGTGATAGAAAAAGAAAAGTCTTTTTGGAAATATCTTTATTCAAAGTAACTTAAAAATGTTAGATGGGAACAACAGAAAAAAATATGGTTAGTTGAGAAGATACTGAATTGTGAATATGCTTGCTAAATTTAATTTAAAAATATTAAATAGAGGGGCAGCAGTGGCTCTGGCAGAGTTCTCAGCTGCTGTGCCAGAGACCCAGGTTTGGTTCCCGGTGCCTGCCCATGTGGAAAAAAAAAAAAGAAAACATATATATACATTTAGTAGAGTTAAATATATGGTCTTATATGTATGTATCTCATCATATGTCTTTCTAACCTGGAAAATTCCAAACTTGGTTGTACTTTCCTAAAAATTACTCAATGAAAAGGTATAATAAATGCATTTATTTTAATCAGAAAAAAAAGCGTTAGACCGTTCTCATTTTCTGTTTGATCTGAAAATCAAACACTGGGAGCAGTGTAGCACTGGGTAGAGTTTCTTCATTCATTCCTGAGGCCTGACAGACAATTCTCACAAGTTTTTCTTTGTTGCCCTGTTTGGTAAAATCAGTGTTCAGAGTTCACTAGCAAAATAGGTCTCTGGGACGTAGATTTTCAAACTCCTCAGGGAACTGCTTTGTAGTGCAATCATCATTTTCATAGCTCTATTAATTCTGAAATACCCTAGATCAGCACTGTCCAGCAGAAATAGATTGCCTTGTATGCAATTTTTGATTTTCTAAAGCTGCATTTTACAAGTAGAAACAGGTGAAATTAGTTTTAAGATTATATTTTATTTCACCCATGTCTGAAATAGAATCTTTTTAACCTATATAATGAGTATTTTCATTCCTTTTTCATACTGAGTCTGAGAAATCCAGTGTGTCTTTTATGTCTGTAGCCATTTCATCTCAAACTGGCCACAGCCCAAGGTTCGGGGCCACCCGAGAGTCACGGTCGTCATCTCACACAGCTCAGCTCTGAGATGTGGGTCAGACTGGCCTCAACTTTTCAGACTTGCCCAACTTTTTATCCTGGCTTATCCATCTATAATGCCCATGCAAATAATGCATCTTGGCAACCCTGTCTCCCCTTTTTCTCCTCAGGGGCACTTTCATTGAATTCCGAAATGGGATGTTAAATGTGTCCCCTATTGGAAGAAGCTGCAGCCAAGAAGAACGGATTGAGTTCTACGAACTCGATAAAGTGAGTCTTTTGGAAATGTCCTTGGTGCATTGCTGAGCTCAAGAAAATGAGATAAGACGGTCAGCTTTGTGGCGAGTAGTTATTTCAGGAAAATAAATAGATTTGTTCTTTTAAAGTATGCCTTCTAAACTGCAGTACAATAGACAATCTGTATCTTTTTGTTTTTCTCAGAAAGAAAATATAAGACAAAAATTTGTGGCGGATCTGCGGGAAGAGTTTGCAGGAAAAGGCCTCACATTTTCTATTGGTATTGTATATTCAAATGTATTTCAGATTTTGTTAACCTTTTTCCAGGAATGTGTCATGGGCCATGGGGCTTTTAAGATTGCATGGTGCCCAGTTTTAAGGTGGAGAAGAGGATTAAATGAATAGACCAGTCTGGAGAGGAAAACCACTCTCCTTTCGGCCATAGTGATGCTTGCCTACTCTAAATAACTTCAAGACTGTTGAATTTGGTTCTGAATTCTTCTCCAGTGGGGTTTTTTCTACGTGTACCCCTGGTCAGAATAAGAGTATCTTGATTGACGAGGTGTGACGTTGTCCCCTCACACCTCTGAGCAGGATTGCAGTACTGCACTGTATTGAACCCTGTAGGAGAGAGAGTGTGTGTGTGTGCGTGTCTTGGATAAATTAAACTGAAAATGTTTGGGAGAATCACATGGAACCTGAGAAAGCAATTGAGTTGATTGTACAGATCCAAAAACTGAGACTCAAAAAGAAGAAAGAATTTGAGTACGTTTGCAAAAAGGTTTTATTGATGCAGTGCCCGAGCTTATCGTCCTCTGGTGCCTGGTGCAGAATTCTTCCCACAGTAGTGATGTCTCGGCCTTGTTTTTTGGTGGAATATACCTGTCGAATCCTCTAAGCAAACTGATTTCTCCTGGCAAAGCTAGTTAGTCATTCCTTAAAGCCCCCTTATTTTACTAGCTTTGATAAATGCTATGGGCTCTAAGAAAACTGGAATTGCAAAGAAAATATGTTCAGTAGATAAATGGGTGGATTTTTAAGTATTCTTGAACTATGAGATGAACATCTTTCTGACAAAGGTTTGAAAGGGTTTTTGTTGCCTGTGAAAGGTGCCTGTAAATCACCTTCAATATGGTTTTCATTTTTCTTATAAGATGAGCGGAATGCAGTCTGATTCAAGACATTTTCACCAAGGGTGGGTTAAAGCTCAAGACGAGCTCAACTGAATGAGGTTGTCATCAGATTTTTCATGAGCATCCTTCATGGAAACTCACTGGCTTGACAGAGCACTTAAATGCAAATGCATTCCTCAGTCTGAGTTGGCACTCTGTGTCTCATTTTTCAGACCCAGGCAAAATAATATTGGGGGAAAAAGAATGTAGGATTAGCTTCTAGTACCCATCCCTAAAGGAGAGTAAGCAGCCATCCAGTTGGTGACAACGATTACATTGTGTATTGGGCGGGGAGGGGGGCAGAATTATCTGAAATTCCATCTTCTGTTTATTAAAACAAACAGCCCTATAGATGAAGACAGGGTATATCCTTAAGAGTGAATCCATTTGGGGCTATATTAATATGTCCGGTATTAAGATATGAGAAGGCAATTGGACCAAAGAACACACAATCAAGTGAGTCAATCCAATGGCATCTGTACATCTTCTGTATTTTTTAAGTGACATATCATTAGCCTCTTTTTCACCTTTACCTTTTGTATTTCCCCTTTCTGCCTGGCAGGAGGCCAGATAAGCTTTGACGTTTTTCCTGATGGTTGGGATAAAAGGTATTGCCTGGGACATGTGGAAAAGGACGGCTATAAGACCATTTATTTCTTTGGAGACAAAACCATGCCAGTAAGTATGGAATTGTTGTGGTTTCATTGTTTATGTTGGCTTTTTCCCCTCACCCACACTAAACCTACCAGCCCAGCTCTATCAGTGAAGCTTCTGTCATATGGGTGGGGGTGGGAGGGGATTAAGCCTCTATTCTCCACGCTCAGACACCTGACACTCCCTCAGCAGAGGCTAGAATCATACTGTGTGTTAAGTTGATGCTTTTCACTGTGGCTTTTGAATTTAATATTGCCTGCTTCAGTGCCTTCCAGGACACCTGTCCTGGTGCTGTTGTCAAATCCTCTTTGCATTTCAAAGGCCCTTGCCATTCTTAGTAGTCCATGTATTAATTTCCCAGAGGCTCTGCTTGTGCATTGAGCACTAGGAGTCCTAAATAATGGGCCAGGGAACCCCTACATCTGAAATTCAGGAAAGGGCATCAGGGACAGCTAAGAGATAGAACCGGTCCTGCGTGTCACACACTGAGGGTGCCGAAAGCTGTGTATCGGGAATCAGAAAGCCAAGTCCGGGACTAAATCTAAACTGGGAAGAGAACAGAGCCCATTGTAAAGAGCAGGTACTGCAGGAAGAGGACATGGAAGAAATGTTCTCAGAGCTTCTGTGGCAGCAGAGCCAGGCTCTCCCTGGGATGGTTGGTCATTGGCCTGTGGGAAAGGCATGATGGTCAGTGAAGAGGCTCAGCTCCCTCCCCCACCCCCTGAACATTCAAGTCCAGCCTTGGGCTTGGTGTCTCCGGGCCGTCTCCCTTTACTCCTGTCCTCTGCCACTCTGCTTCTCTTCTCAGATGACAGCCAGTGGTGTTAGGTTGCGACCAGGGGTTCTGTTCTAGGCTTCGTGGTCATCCTGCAACCACTAGAGGCGAAGCATGAACGCTGCTTTATAAAAGTTTCTCATCCTTCCACGCGCCCATCTGCTCTAAAATACTCTGCTGGCGTCTGTTAGGTGATAGACCTGCTTTTCAGCCAGGTCTCTAACTTATCGTCTTCCAGCAGGAAGGGGGCTGCAGTATAGCACAGTTTTGCTTCCTCCTTTCAGCATGATCAAACTGGGACCCAAAGGGTAAGCAAATTGCCCAAGGTCTTAAAGCTAATGACAAAACTGGTGATACCAGGGCAAGTGCAGCTGTCGTTTAATAAGCATGCTTGCCGCTGCAGCAAGCTGGCTGTCTAGTGAGGCGGGGAAGATACTGTGCGAATTCCCAGACATGGCACTCTTAAGGAGGTGCAGCCTTCAGCCTACTGTTCTCAGTGACAGAGAGAAGTAGTTCATAACTGTATCCTTCTCTTGAAATGCCTTGAATGCATATTTTCACAGGGTTTGAAAAAACTCACTCTTCAGTTTTATGCCTAAGAAAATAATAATAAGTTAATGAGATTATATCTAGGATCTAAGGAATGCGAGAAGCTACTTCAAACCTTCCAACTCAGTGCCATTTCTTACAAATTTAGAAGAGAGTTATTTATTATGATGTTAAAACAGATTTTTCTGTACCAGTTACATTTTTGATGCATGTAAATAGCTATCTAGAAGCTTCAGTTAGGTTTGCTGCCCCTTTGCAGAATGGAGTACAGTTCTTGAAATGATCGGAAAATGACTTCTGAAAGTTTGTTATGTTTAACCATCTCAGCCTAATTACCACACACTAATTCTTCTGTTTTTTTAATCTGTTTTAAAAAACGAATACTATTTAATGGAGCCTCCACACCTGACTCTAAATTGATATGTACTCATTGTAGAAAAATTTGGAAATGCAAGTATGAAGCAGAAAGTGAAAGTTCCCGATAGTAACAGCCAATCCTCCGGCCTGCCTCCTCCCAGGCTCTTCTCCCTGCATGTTCTGAATTTTATTTTCAGCTTTTTCCGTTTATTTTATTCTCCTCCTCTTTGGAAACAGGGTTTTAAACAGTCTGTCACTCAGGCGGAACTGCTTTAACCGTTTCCCTGGGGGCACGTTCTGCGTCTGCCTTCTGCCCTTGTCACTGAGCCGTGGTGAGCGGGCCACGTGATCCCTGGTCCTCGTCCCTGATCCTGTCCATCAGTCGTCCCCTAGAAGGGGGAGCATCATCTGGGAGCTGAACCTTTAAGCAACACGTCAGTTCTTGAAACTTGAGGCACACAGCAGTCGATCCGCCAACTTTAAACTTCTTTTCATAGTCAGTGATAGACATTTTGAAAGCTCCTTTCTTTCCTTACACCCAAGCAGAATATTTTGCTGGCTTCCAGGGAATTGGCACCTGAGCTATAGAGCTGTCAGAAAAGAGTCATTTCCTTGCCAGGCTAAAGGTTTAGGAAGCCTCCTACCCATGCTGTCTGATGTTAGGCAGTGGTGTTCCCCTGCTTTGAGCAATCCGAGTGAAGTAGTGTTGGCCCTTGCTTTTCGGAATACTTGTCAGTCCCAGAAACCGCCTCACCCTTCCCATCAGCCACAACAGCCGGTGTTTATTCAAACCCTGCTGTGGCCTCAGTTTGGAGGCCCTGGGCCCAGCCTGGGCTGCCTTGGCTTTGCTGCAGGGAGAGAGATGGCAGGGACATGAAACACACGCACGCAGAATGCTTAGCAGCCGTTTCCAGGGGGGCTGGACCAGCTGAATTACCCCCTCAGCCTTTCCGAATGGGAAGGCAAGGCAGTTATACTTATTTGAGTGATGTGACTTTGGGACATTTTCAATATTAAAATATTGTAACACTTTATTAATTGCTCTTTAACTCAGCAGTTCCATTTTGGGTAATTTATCCACCAGCATACTGGGGCGTGAGTGAAGCGACATGCACGCAGGTTCAGGGTTTGGACAGCCCTGCCCTTCCTCAGGACAGGACAAGGGGAATACACTGCGGCCCATCTGCGCTGGGGGGTTTGCTGGGTGGATACTAAGTATTATATGATGCTTCTCTCTAAAGAAGGAGAATAAAATTGCTCCTCCCGTGTTTTTTTGTTTTTTTTGTAAACGCAGAACGGTAGTCTGAGTTTACAGGAGTCACTGTGGGGTGGGGATGGCCTAGGAGGGACACAGTACTACGATGCTATCTTATTTTTGAACTATGTGAATGCGTTATCTGTTGAAAATAAAATTTTAAAATACCACATTGAAAAAAGGAATGGAAACAGGGTTTCAATCCCTTTCTCAGTGTTAGAGCCACTTTCCACGGTCTGCCCTCCGGCAGCCCCACAAGAGAGTGATGTCATCTTCCACAGAGGCGGTGGGTGGGGAGGCCGAAGCCCCAGCGAGCTCCAGGAGCCCTTTCTCTTGTTATCCCACATCACTGCCAAATGCTAAAGGCTTTCCTTTCATGTTAAATTGTGTAATGTTCTACTCACCAGAAATGTTTAAAAGGAAAATCCCTCTTTTAACAGCTTGCGGGCAGCCAGCATCAGGCTTTGAGCTTTGAGACCAGGAAAGTGCACATCCGGCCCACCACTCCCCAGCACCGTTGCCCACGCCCCTGGCTTTGTCTCATTGAGCCTCATGCTCATGGCACTTCCCTGGGGACATTTCCTATTTTGAAGGGGCTGGGTAAGAAAGCGGCTCACCCAGGACCTAGCTCACGAAAGGATGGCATGCAGGCCGTGTGAGCTGGCATCTTTCCTAGCATAGGGGCCTAGCCTTCAGTTTTCCTTTAAGAAAGTTATAAAAAGACTTACCTGTTAGCAAAATTGTCTTAAGAGATAGGGAGCCCCTTAGTGACCCTGCTTTCCCCGGCATAGGTGCCTTCCCGCTCACCTGAGGTATGAATTGGTGACCCTGGTTGGATCGTCTGTGCTGCAGATGGAGTTGTTCTTTGGCCCGGGTTCCAGACTTACTCTCTGCTGCTGCGTGCCTGCCATCGCCTGCCCTCTCTAGACCCCCCCACGGGCTGACGAGCACATGGAATGGTGGTGGCCAAACCTCTGTTAGTACATTTGTTTCTGCAGCAAAGTTGAGACCCAGGTTCTCTTGTGTAGCTATTGGCAGGCTGAGATTGGCATGGTGATGCCGAAGGTCCTCACTTTCCAAGGAACCCTGGGCAAGTGGCTGTACCCTAGGGTCTGTTTTCTCAGCTGACAGGAGGAGGCTGGAGTAGATGAGAGGTTCTCCACCGCTCTGCAGAGAAATCCCATTGGCATCACTGGGAGGACAGGAAACAGGATGTTATGCAGGGGAGCCAGGAGCTCTCAGTGCTTGCCGAGGCCCCTGCCTAATCCTGAATCTAAGATGCTTGCTGGTGCTTGCTGGCTGTCCTTTCCGTTGAACAGCAGGGTCCAATGCCCACTGATCCAGAGAACTGGAGGACTGGACGAGCCCCAAGGGAGAAGCAACCCCTAGCCTCTTTCTGCACTGCAGTGCCTCTGCAAGGAGACCTAAGTCCAGGGCCCTTGGAGTGTATCAGGCTTCACGCCATGCCCTAGGTCCAGCTACTGGTGTCTCCAGAAGACATTCTGGCCTGTCAGGCAGCTACTCAGGGCCATAGCAGGCTCAGGTTCACCCGAGGGGCCTTAACCCACAGCCACCCCACTTGCCACCCCATGCTGTATCCTGAAACCGCTGATTCTCAGCCCTGGAAGGACAGTCGATCACGTGGTCACTTTGAGTTATTCTGGTTTGGGCCACCTTTCGAAAGCTCTCTCAAACTCTGACCCACCTCCAGGGCGAGACCTGCTGCTCCAGTCTCTTTAAAGACAGAACCCTTGTCTCCTTGGCCTTGGTACCCATAAAGCTAAGAAGATCGATGAATTATTTATGCTTATTGGCATATAACTAATGCCAGTAGACATCCACAAGCAGCAAGAGTCTGAACTACAAAGAAGCCACATTTTGTCTGCAGCGGGTTGGCTTTCATGCAGCAAATGTGCACTGGAGATGAGATGAAAACCAGCAGGCCCAGCCCTGCTTCCTGTCATGCAGGACAGACAGTGGACACTCCTGGTGTGTGCTCTCCACTGGGCTCTGATAGGGTGGTCGGTGTTGCTGGGTGACCGGGCCCATCCCCCAAGGCCTGAGCAGCACCCCACGGTGCTTTCTTGCACCTTGGCCCTTTTAGGGATTTAAATAGGAATAGGCTGCCAGGTACATGGTAGTTCATTTTATTCCTCCTGTTTCCTTCAGCAAACAGGGTTTTTGTCCTTGGAGACTTGGGGAGGCTGAGCTTCCCCGACTGGAATCAGGTACCTTTTAGCAAATCCAGGCTTGAAATTTCCGGTTCTCTGAAGTCCTGTTACTCTGGCAGCTCTGGCTCTCCCACCAGCTCAGGGTTTGGGTTCTGGTGCTCCTAATCCTGCGCCTTCTGTTATACGAGTTGGTGCAGGTGGGGAAGGAAGCCCAGCGCACCCAGGGGTCACAAAGAAGGGACATTTTTGGGTGGTGCAGATGCTCCTGCTGGCCAGTGCCCAGCAGGGTGGGCAGTGTCTCACCCTCCCTGGACGTTCGCATTTCTGGGCCTGGTTATTGAGCACCAGTGAGTGACACGGGACACAGCTCAGCTGCAGACACCCCTTTCCCAACAGGACCACAGGAAACCCACGTCAAATGAGGCCCCCGTTGGGTGCCTGAGTCCCACATGACAGCCTCTTCCAGGAAGGCAGGTGTGGCAGCCGTCACTCTTCCCAGGTAATGGCCTGGTCCTCAGTCCACCCTACTGAGTTGCAGAGCCTCCTAACCGCTCCCTCTGCTTGTACCTTTGCATCCCTCCTCGCCTCTAACCATTTCCCAGAGATCCTTCAGGTAAACCGGGTTTCATCTACAGCTCTAAACCTTCCGGTAGTTTCCCAGTCAGTACCCTTCAAGTCATTCCCAGGTTCTCACCGTGCCACTGTCACCTGCAGGGCCCTTTGGTCCCCCACCCCCAGCTGGCTGCCTCCCCTCCAACCCCACAGCATCCCTAAGCAGATGCCTCCACCTGCACTTCCCCTTCCTGATAGTGCCACATGCTGTCTGCTTCAGACCAGGCCCCCACTGCCCAGTAGGAGGTGCCCCACGGAGGTACCCAGTCCCTGAGTACTAAATCAGTGGTTCTCGGCTGACGAGGAAGTGAGATTGTCCTGCATGAGTGTTTGGTTTTTGTGGGTAGAGCAAGTGTTCGTTTTTCCTTTGTTAGTTTCACTGTGGTAATCTGTCATTGCTATGAGAAATCTGACATTTTTTTTTTAATCATAAGAAGTACTAGAACTAATGTTACATGTGTTTGGCTGGCAGATGCTGGCTGAGCTACCAAAAGCCTCTTTCCAGTGCGTGTGTGGTACACGAGGTGCCAACGGGCTCCTGAGCAGCACCAGGGAAGGATGTTCTCGAAGGAGCTCCAAGGCCGGCACTTCCTGACACCCCCACCCGGCTCTCCTGGCCCTCGCAGCCCTGACCTTCACCTCCTCTGGGGAAGCAGTCAGCTTGGGGATGGGCTGCTCTTACAAAGCGGAGAATACAAAGGAAATTTCAGTGCCACGCCTTTAAAAGGGAGTCAGAGCTTCTAGGGAGTTGCAGTCTTGCTCCAGTCGCCCTCATAAAAAATCTGCATTATGAGGAAAATCCATTTTCCCCAGTTTATTTTCAGGGCTTTCCTGCAGAGCTGGGGATGGAGGAGTGGCAGATGCCTTACTGAGTGCAACACCAGGGGCCCAGGACCTGAGTGTGTGTGTGTGGGGGGGGTGCCGCACGGTCCTAGAGCTCTCAGTGCAACACCAGGGGCCCAGGACGTGAGTGTGTGGTGGGGGGGGGTTGCTGCACGGTCTAGAGCTCTGGACCCAGAGGACCCCACCCCACCCCACGCATATCTAGGTGTTCCTCAGAGCTACAACCTAGCAGAAGGAGCCTTTCGGGGGCCGCATGAGGGAAGTAACGTGGGAGGACACTTAGAGAGCTGTGCTAGCAGATGTGGTGACGGCTGTCATCAGCCAGGCCCTGCTCCAGAGGCTTCCCTGGCCATCTGGCTGACTTCTCACCACAGTGCCCGGGGCTCCGTCCACCCCCACTCCCATTTCACAGATGGGAGCTGCCCCAGGCACTCCACCAGGCAGTGGGAGACCTGCATGAAACCAGGCCCTTGGGTTCCAGAGACCAGATACAAAGGGCTGTTCAGATTTAAATGAAGTAAAATCAAGTGAAATTTAAAACTCAGTTCCTCGGTCACACCAGCCACACTTAAAGCACTCAGCAGTCACGTGGCCAGGGCCATGGACAGAGCAGGGCTAGGCCGTTTCCATCACACACAAACTCTTGCTGCGCAGCTCTGTACTAAGGCCCTGCTAACACTCCGTCACTTGGGAGAAAACTTTGAGTATGGTTAAAACAAGCTGACAGCTGTGAGAGTGCTGTCACTGTTCTGCCTTCTCTTATAGACTCCTGGTTGTCTTTATAGAAAAATAAGCCCTAACCAGCTCTTCACAGGAAGATCGTGATTTCTTTCAGAGGCATGATTACCTGTTCTGAGCTAAATTGCAGTTCAAGGTGAGGTTAGACAGCCGAGTCTCAGTGATGCCTGCATGTGGGCTGCTCCTCTCCTGGAGACACAGATGAAGGCGATGAAGAGGCACTTCTCCCCGCAGCCACATCTGAAGTTTCCCACGGCCATGGCCGCCTGGCTCCAGGGGTGCAGTGGAGCGGTCCAGGGTCCCCGGCTGATGCCCGCCTCTCTGCTGCTGGTTTTTGCAGGGCGGCAATGACCATGAGATTTTCACAGACCCAAGAACCATGGGCTACACTGTGACCACACCTGAGGACACGCGCCGGATCTGCGAAGAACTCTTCTAGCGGTCCCTCCCCGGTGGGGGGCCCTGGCTAGCAGGCCCAAAAGCCATCCTGGGCCACATGCCTGAGTCTCCTCCCTCATGAGCGTCCCTGGCCCAGCCCCTGCCAGGCCCTCCATGCTGATCAGACCATCCCCGACAGCTTGCGGACACCCCCCTCCAGATGATGCCAGAGGGAGGGGAACACTGCTCAAGAAATACCTCAAACAGAAGATTCCCACCCCCAGCCTGAGACCTGCCTGGTAGGTGCCATCATGGCACGTGTGCTTTGGGAAACTTCCCCATGATTCTAGAATCCTACATGGAGGGACACATGTGCCCAGGCCCTCCCCATGTGGGTCCCGTGACACCTGTTGGGGGTCAGTGTTTGGATGCCCTGCCAAAAAGGGGTTGGTGATGAAAGGACAGGGTGTCTAGGGCTGAGCTCCCCCCAGTGTCGGCCTGAAGGAGGCTTTGAAACCCACAGGATTGTGGCCTTTGGTGAGTGAGGTCAGTGGCTGGGTGGCTCTTCCCAGCCTCAGACCCATTTGTGAGCCGCTGACCTCGGCCTGTCAGGCAAGTGAGAGCCCAGGAGGTACCGACCCAGAGGGTTTGGCCCTCAGCTGGGCCACTGCAGCCGCCACTGGGTTCACTACATGTTGCACAGCCCAGCTGGCACTCTGTGCCCTGCCAGAGGGAGGGAAATAGGAACCAGCGGCTCCTGGCCGAGGACTGGCACCAGCCCTACCCCCGGACGCCGGGTCCAGTTCAGAGAAACTGTCCTCATGCCAGTGCAGGGCCCAGGGCTGCCCCCACCCCCACCCCTGCAGGCCTTAGCCGGGCCGGGTCGCGCAGCAGTGAGACACACTGTGACCTCTGCCGCTCCGCTTCACCCCACCACCGCCTGGATGGTTGTGGCTCCAGTGGTTGATTTTTTCAATGATACTGTAATGACCTTTCAAAGGGAAAAGTAGGAAATTAAAATGATTTTATTGTTTGCAGCAAAAGCCTCCAGGACTGTCTTTTTCTCATCCTGTTTTCTTCTTCCTTGGATAATTGCTTGGTGGTGGAGTGACAGATGAGCTCTTGCATCGAGTCAGATTCTGGAAGGCAGACCTGCCGGCTGAGAGCTGGAGCTCTGAGCTGTTTCTGGACACTGTCTGTTTCTTTGACTTCGCCACCTTCCTCTCCTTCACCCCTTCTCTGCCCATGGAATATGGAATCACCATGCCCTGGAATTTTCCCTGATTTGCTGTATCAAGGAAAGGAAACTGAGCCTGACTCAACCTGGGCTGGGCTTTCATGACGAGACAAGAGGAACCAGTTTCACCCCACCCCACCCTTTGTGGCTGCTTTAGACCCTCCCTGCCCCCTTGTCCTGTCCCTGTCATCCCCCCACTGTGGGGGGGGGGAGGCCTGTCACCATCACCTCCTCCCTGGTCCCCCCAGTTCACCATCTCCCACTGCCCTTTCCCCATCTCCTTCACCGTCCCTACCCCCCGACTCAGAATTCCCCCAACCTCCCACCTTCCATCACCAAACAATTTGGACTTTTCCCCCCTCCTTCCCCCTTTCCATCATTTTGTACTCCATGGGCCTCTGTGCCAGACATAGAGTGACAATCACCAAATAACAGGCACTGATCCCCGTGCCATCCACAGAGGCCACTCGCATGGCAGGTGGGACAGCGCAACCCAGGCTCCAGTCCCAGCCCTGCGCTGACCAGCTCTGCCTCTTAGCATGGCTCCTCGCAGCCTCCCTTCCCTCGGGTGTCAGATGGGGGTGAACTCCTACCGCACGTGTCATCGAAGGGGGCTCAGTAAAGCACTTAGAGCAGCGTGCTAGCCACGGCTCCGGTGACCCCAAGGGCAAGCCCACTTGATATCCGGATAAGGGTCTGCAGGCCAGGCCAGCTCGGCAGTACCCTGGCCCCACAGGAAGTGCCAGTGCCCAATAAAGACACCAGCAGAAGGAATTTCATTACCCTGGGTAAGAAAACTAAACACGATCAGTGCCACAAGCCCTCTGGGCTGTTGAGGAGCCCCTCCCCAGCACTGGGGAAGCTGACGGGGTGAGCCTCGGAAGCAGGTTTCCGGGGCACGGGGGCTTGAACCGGCTCCCTGGGGCGAGGCCTGGCCATGTGCCCGCACGGGCGGGGAGCGCTAGGATCAGGCTGGGGAGGAGGAGGTGGGCAGATGTTGCCATAATCCAGGAGTTACTCACTTCCTCTCCCAAGGCCGCTGCCGCCTCCCGCACCCCCAAATGCTCCTGGACCGCGGCCCAGGCAGGCTGCACCCCCACCCTGCCCTAGTGGTGACACCGCGGTCCCCACAGGACTCCAGTCGCCAGCAGCCCCGCCTCCGCTCCCACTGGGGCCTGCACAGCACCCCAAGTTCAGTTCTGGGGCTCATCGCACCCCTCACCAGCGGCTGTTTTCCCAAATGTCAGTCTTTCCAGCAACTCCCACACGGCGTTTGCCAAACCTTCCTGTCGCCTGTCCTGTGAGCTACAAGTTGGTAATTCTCACCTGTTTTCACCTAAATGCCTACTTCGGCCCTCTCTGTGAACAGGTTTGATGGGCCAGTTACAGTTTTCCTAGTACACATTAAAAGTCAATATATTACATCGAAAATGGCCATTTCTGCCCCACCCCAAACGCCTGTAGGGTCACTCCCAGGGCCCACCCCACCCATCTCCCCAGCCTCTTCCCCCAACACCAGCCCTAGCCCTGCCCCCCAACCACCACCTCCCCACCTCTCAACACCCCCATGTGTGGCCAGCCCTAGTTCCCACGGCTCCGTCTGCCACGGTCCGAGTGCCCAGCGCGGCCGTGCCACGGGAAGCCTCCCCGCCTGCCCCACGCGCTCTCCCCAGGGCACCGGCCGAGCATCCGGTCCCGGCGTGTGGATTCCGACAGTCCTCGTGGCACCCACCCCAGTGCCTGGAGAGGGAAGCCCTTGGCAGACACCGTGGCAGCTTCTCTTCTCCCCCAGGGGTCCGACGGAAATGAGGTTGCTCTCACAAGGGAAACCCCCTAAATGCTTCTTAAGCATCCATTGGCCAAATAAATGCACTAATGGCTTCCTGTTTTTCTATTGTCCTGAAACCATGATGGACTGCTAGGCTTTCCTAAGCTCGAGCACAATCATTCATTGAAGGAAAACAGAATGATCCTATCCACCGCCATTCCCCACCCCACCCCCCAAAAAAAACCTTACTGCAGAGTGGAAAGCCTGGGGAGATCACCTTACTTGCAACTTAAAGGGGATGCATCTCAGCTAGCCAGCTTCCATATTACCAATGCACAGCCTCGCACAAGACAAAACTTTGAGAGAAAGGTGGTCAACAGGAAAAAGATTTGCATGGGGGGAGGGGAGGTCCTTGATTCTAATCCTGGCTCTGTCACCAACAGCCTGTGCCCCTTGCAGAGAGCTTCAAGGCGTTTCCCCATCTTGCAAGTTGAAACCATGTCTGAGCAGAGAGGGGGCTGCTCCCAGCTCGACCTTCCTGCAATTCAGAATATTCACTGACTGAAAAGAAGTGGTCGTTCAGGGAGCGCAGCAAGGGCTGTTTGCCCAGGGCCCCACAAGCGATTCAAGGCCGCCTCCGAACTGCAGAACCCAATTCCCAAGCTCAGAGGGGCCGCGCCTGGCGGGAGCCGGCATGTGGGTCAAAGGCCTGGACCATGTGCCAAGGTGAGGACCAGGCTGGGGGGACACGTGGAGGCGAGGGGTGAGGACGCTCTGAGAGTGTGGTCCGTCCCAGCCGAGGGGCCCAGCCAAGACCGGAGGGGAAAAGGCCACCTCTGATCCAGCAAAAGGCCAAGACAGGAGTGGAGGGGCCTTCAGGGGGTCCCCTAAGCTCCTGGCAGCTCCACGGAGGCAGTTTGTATGTTTCACAGCATACATGACCAACTCGCGAATTCCTTCGCTCATGCTCAAACACCAGTCATCAGGAAAGCAGGTCTCGCCTTCCACCTCCTAAGCAGAGCAGATCTGAGGCTGGAAACAACCGAGCCCAGAGTGAAGAGGCCACGGCCGAGGCCACAGAGCTTCGGGCACCAGACAAGCCCCCCTCCTCCACCTCGAAGTCTGCCCAAAAGCCAGCGTGCAGGGTGCCGGCATCCCTGCCGTGACGAGGGGCCCTTGGCCACACATAGGCCACGTATTCCAAAACCGATCACCCAGTTCATTCTATTTTTAAATCACAACTAAAACCAAACGGAATCACAGCAAGGAAAAGCTTAGGAATTTGTTTACTGGAAACAACTACAAAGGCTGGCAACGTGGACAGCGAAGAGCAAACAGGCGGCTCTGGGCGAGAGCTTCATTAAAAAAATATATTTTTAAATCCCATCTTAATTAACATGGGTTTTAAAGAAAACCCCTCACCGGAGGCGTATCTCTCCTGCAACTTGTGGCTTTACCTGGCTACCAAGGAAGCAGGCGGCCTGCGTGTTTTTGGAATCCATCCAGAGAAAGGTCACACGCCCTTCGCCCTGCCTCGGCTCCCCCTCGCCCCCCACCATCACCCCAACTGCCACCTTCCAGCAGCAGAGGGTGAATGCGGAGACCCCTCAACCTGAACACAGAAGGAAACGACCAGGCTTCTGAGGAGTCAGCACTCAGCCTCGCAGCTCCAGACCACCAGGCACAGGGGTGGGGGCTGGGAACCCCACTGCCAAAGGCACCAAAGGGCCAGGACCCCCAGATCCGAATCCCCTGAAACCGAGCCTCCCTTCAAACCAACCAAGCCCAGACTCGAGGGACAATGGGGAGGGCCACACCAGGAGGTAGAGGGGGTCCAGGCTGCTCCACCCATGGGAGCCCCCCACCCACCCACCCCAGGCTGGGGACGGGCCCTCCACCGGCCACCAGAGGGTGCCTCTTTTTTTAAATGCTTTTAATGTTTTTCAGATGGTGAGAGGTGGTTGCAATGGTCAGAGGTTGTGCTGGTGGCCGAGACCACCCCATCCCAGGCCCCTGCCCCCCACATCCCTTCCTCCCGGAGAGCACGGAAAGAGGCCGCGCCTCTCCCCGGAGGCCCCGTGTCTCCCGCTGTCAGCGGCCCCTCCAGCCCGCGCCGCCCCCCGCAGTCTCCCGGCCGCCCCGGAGGAAGGGTGCCGGCGGCTCCTAGGAGCTGATGACGTGCCCGGACCACGTCTCGTGCTTGGTGCCCGGCGCCAGGTGTGTGATGACCACCTCCACCGCCTGCAGCTTCTCGTTCTTGGGCGGAATGGAGCACATCTTGTAGGTGACCTCATCGCCTTCCACGGGAACATACTCCCCTTCCACGCTGCAGGGGCAAAGAGGGAGAATTCAGGCCCCAGCTTGGCTCGCGGCTCCAAGCCCGAGAGACCATCCCAGCCGGGTGGGCCCCCACCGACTCAGCGCCCAGCGCCCTCCCCAGGGTTTGCTCCCTCTGCCCTCCCACCTCAGCTCCTCCACTGCGGCCCCACCCAGTCAGCTCCTCCCCTGGGACTGAAAATAAGCGCTCAGCCCCTCCTCAGGTGCTCACATGTAACATGAACATGGGAGCCGAGGACCGGGAGAGAAACCAAGCTGCCTCTCGGCTCTTGAATTCCCCGGGTGCCCAGTGAGCCGTCGACAAAGTCCTTTTTCGTGCTTAAACCAAGTTCCAGGTGGGGTTCTCTCCCTAAGACCACCCCCGGAAGGTTCCCTGACTTTCTACAAGAGTCACCATGTCACCCATGAGGAGCAAGACGCCCACCCTGAAGAGAGCCCAGGAGAAAAATCCCCTTCAGCTCTCCAGGAACTGGTCTGTTTGGATCAGAGACTCTTACAGCTAATGGTGCTTCCCTTTTTGAATTGGCCACCAGGAAGCTCAGAAGTAAATTTGCAGCCAGCTTCTAGCCACAAAACCAGGGATCACTTATCTCCACCTTTCTTACTTGTCTTTTTTTTACTGATTTGTTTTTCATGTTGCACAGTATATATCCTTATAACCCACTGCAAATCCTGTGTGGGAAGAGGCAAGGGGCAAACACATCTATACATCATGTATGCATGTGTGCCTCCATACATACACAAACGCATCTCCCTAACACCTCTCTCGTGGCTACACTGAGGGGCCTCACTGATCCGTGGGAATGCTGGTGGGAAAAGAGGGGCAGCTCTTCCATCGCAGCAGGGGTTTCGCAACAGGATCCTATTTTCAAAAAAAGTGATTTTGGATTCTTCATCAGGTCTGCTGTGCAGGGTAAGACTATGCCTGCTGTGGTCTGAGACGGAACATTGTGGGGTGGAACTGGGATGCTTCTGGGTAGGGGGCCAGAGAAGGGCCTTGGCACATTGAAAGGAGGTGCAGAGCTGCTGAGCATGTCCCAGGGCCCGGGACAGGAAGGAAGGAAGGCCATCAGTGTCGCAGCGGCAGGAGAATGCGTCCAGCCCTGAGCTACCTCCCGGAGTTGAAGGGCCGGGTCACTCCTCACCAGGCGGCTGTCCCCACCGCAGGCAGGAAATGGGTCCCCAGACCCTACCCACGGGCACGCACGCACATGGCTGGAATCTCCCACACAGACACACACACATGCACACACACAATCATACACGGCTATTCACACAGACATCCCCAGGCACTTGAGCTGCTGCCCACGGCCTTACACACGCCAGTGCAGTCATGTACAGCCCTACAGCCACACCCAACTCACACCCCACCAACACACCTGCCGACTCACTCCCCACAACCACAACTGACAGCTCACACTCACATACTCCCGGCACCTGTCACGCCCAGCCCCCCACAGCTGTCCTAGTCATACACTGTACCTATCACCATGGAGCAGCGCCTGCCCAAGCCCCGGGGCCCCTGGCCCGCCCAGACTCACTCGGAGATGTGCAGGAAGATGTCAGGGCCCCCGTCGGCCGGGGTGATGAAGCCGTGGCCCTTGGAACGGCAGAAGCATTTGCACACTCCTCTGTAGACTGGACCCTGCGAGGCCCGCACAGTCCTGGGGGGTGGGGGTGGGGGGTGAGGGGCTCCACGTCAGCCCTCCAGGACGGCCACAGGCTTCCCCAAGGACCACCCAGCTCTTCAAAGCCCCCACTACCCATAGCTGGGCCCCGGGGGGTCCTGGCAAGGGACACCATGTCCTGCTGGGCAAGCTGTGCACTGCACAACTCTGGAAGCCATTCACACAGACTCCGGTGACCCCAGCTCTGCAGGGAGGACTCAGTGAGCAAGCCTATTTGCAGGCCTCAATTTTCCCATTTGGAAAGAGGAGTTTGGACTGAAAGAGTTCTGAGCATCTGTCTGGGGAATCATTATTAATAATTATCAATAGCAGCCTGGCCTCAGCTCATGCAGCTCCAGAAATGCATCTGCCACAAGCCCCTCTTTGCAGCTGGGGAAGGTGAGGTCTCAAAGGGAAGATGATCTGAAGGCCCCAGAGGCTTCCCACCCATTGCCACCTGTCCCTCACCCCTGCTGTGAACAGCTCTGGGTGGGCCTGACCCAACACCCCCCAGAGACAGACAGGGGCACTGCGGCCCAGAGAGGCGCCCTGGCCTGGTGAGGGAGGCGTGTCTGGAGAAGACCCCCCCAGGCCTCCCAGGGCGGCCGGAGACTCACGCGGAGAAAGTCCTGGTGCGGCGAGTGGGCAGCGGGCTGGGGACCACATTGGCCCGCACGGGGGATGGCGAGCGCTCACGGGCCCGCGGAGCGTCCAGCAGCCCGGTGGCCGAAGGGTGGGTGGGGGGCTGTGACGGTGGGGGAGGAGGCTCAGATGACATGGCTGACCTGGAGAGAGACAGGGGGCTCTCAGGGGCTCAGGCCTGGGGGCTCCTGCCACAGCCAGGAGCGCCCCTCAACCACAGCTCTGCACGGAAATGCCAGGCCTGCCCCATGACACACGAGCTCCGAGAGGACAAGGGTGGCACTGTCCCTTCCATGTCCCCAATGACCAGCACACCAAACCTGGCACACTCAGGGCACTGGGTAAATACATGTGGAAAGAGAGGAGGGAGAGAAGGAGGAGGGAGGAGGGAGAGGAGGTGAGAGGGGGAGGAGGGAAGGGGGAGGGGGGAGGAGAGAGGGAGTGGGGAGGAGGAAGGGGGAGGAGGAGGGAGGGGGAGGAGTTTCCCAGCCAGCAGTTCTCCAGTGCCTACTACTGCCCATGACCAGGACTCCAGCAGCTCGGGAAACCTCTGCAAACCCTGCTTTGTGCCAGACTTTATGAGGAAAGGGGGCAAAAACAGTAAGCATTATACAGTGTCCACCTCCAGCAAACCCTGGACACATACCAAAGAGGGGCTTAAACCCCACCTCTGGACTCAAAGGGGAAGGCGCATTTCAAAGGCTGGCCTGAACCCACGACGCTTCAGTAAATTTCCACCCAGCCAGGTCGCTGGCGGCTGCTAGGAAATCAAATTCCCTCTACGGCCCCTCACACGGAGCAGACGCTGGGTCAGACCCAGGAGGAAGGCTGGAGGGCAGGGGTTCCACAGCTGCTGCCTTGTGTGGGGCAGTTTTGCCAAGATCAGAACGTGGACGCTGCGATGAATGAATAAACGTGAAGGGGCCAGTTCGACTGTGGCTGCGGCCCAAGGTCAAGTGGAAAGAGCAAAAGCCAGGAGTCAAAAGCCCTTGTTGGTCCCTTCCTTCCCTCCCGACTCAGTTTCCCCAACAGGAAAGAGGGGCAGCTGGGTGGGCGTCACACGGCACCTGCTCAGGGACAGCGATGGGGACACGACACGGGGTGAGGAGCCTGAACACTCGGGGTCACCTGACACAGAAGAGTCCAGGACCAGCAGCTAAAATGGCAGCCTGGGGCCCAGCCCCCACAGCCCACCAGCCTCCCGCGGCCCCCGATGCCATCTGGCTCATCCCGGATTTTCAAATTTGAAAATGCAAGTTAGTTTTTAAACATCTAGGCAGTCTGCCTCAAAATCCAGATTTCCAGCCACTCTTGAAAAACGATCAGAATTTATGGGAACCCTGGACCCCCAGATCACCATCCCAGCTCCCCTCTACTTAACAGTAACCATGTGTTCCCCAGGGCACTTGAGTTCTCGACCCACGTGTCCCAGCAACGTCCCCTCTGCCCCCTGTGCCAATCCACCCAGGGGCCTGGGCCAGCTCCTCGGGGCACAGCCAGCCTCCTCCCAAAACATCCCCCCAACTCCCCTGTCAGGCCGCGTGTCAGTCCGGCTGGGAAGGGAGGTGGCCGGATGGCCTTCCTGAGGAAGTGGCAGAGCTGCCCCCTGACCTCTTCTCTCAGCTGCAGCCGCGGCCAGGGAGGGCCGCAAGTCCGGGAGCCCCCACCTCATAAAGGCACCGGCTGCCCCCAGGGGGTCAGGGCTCCAGCATGACCCATCAGCACAGGTCATAGAGTCCTGGAATGTTCCAAGGCCCGGGGTTCTGGGCAGGGGGGTGGCAGTGCCCTGGGACATCAGGGACAGGCAGAGAATGGCCCTGTCCCCACCAACCCAAACTTTACCTCCCTCTTTTCCTCTGGAGTCAAGCACATCTGACTTCAAATCCTACCACCTGCCAGCTGTGCGATTTCAGGCAAGTTATTTAACCTCTCTAGGCCTCGGTTTCCTCATCTGGAAAATGGAGCATATAATAGTCCCTGCCACTCACCGTTGTGCTGAAGTTGAAATAATACACGCTAAAGCACTTGGTATACCATCTGCCCAGAGCAAGTGCACAGTAACTGTTAGCTATTGCTGTAACTGTCATAAAGTCATTCAACAAACGGGTGCTCCAAGCCCCATTCAGGGCTGAACTTGGAGCCAGAGAATAAACGGGTAAACAAATACAGAAACAAGATCATTAAAGACTGCCAAAAGGGCTCTCAAGAAATAGAAAGGGATTAAAAAGTAACAGGGTGGGGGTGCCCCTCTAAAGAGAACGTGAGTTGCACCCTGAACCATAAGAGTCTTTGAAAATCAGAGTCTCTTCCAGGTAGAGGGGCAGCCTGTGCAAAGGTCCTGAGGTTGGCAAGGGCCCAGGTGCGGTTGAAGTCCGGCGAGGAGGCTGGGGAGGTAAGGGGCAGGAGACAAGGTGGAAAAGCAGGTGAGGCCAGCTCAGTAACCACACATCATTGGCATCAGCAGCCGCAGCTGTCTGTCTGCCTCTGTGTCCCTTACCATGTCCAACTCCCCCCGGGTTCATGAAACAGGCCCAAATTGCAGGGCCCCCTTCTCCAGCCCCACTCACCTCCCCCAGTACACCCAGCAGGGAGGACAGAGTGAATAGCCTTTCCCGGTATGGCCAGCTCCCAAGAAAACAGCTGACGGCGGGAGCCAATCACCCTGGGGCCAGCTCTGTGGTTCCTGGTGCCCAAGCTCCCCATGGGGTGTGTGCAGCAGCCCTAGTCCCACCCACAAGCCTGGCTTCAGAGTGTCCCTGGGACAACTGGGGCTCACCCTCTGTGCTCAGACCCTGTACCCCTTTGGTTTCCCTCAGCTGGTGGGGAGGAAGGAAGCAAACAGGAGCCGAAAGCTCGAAGCTCGGGCTGGCAGGACCCCCAATGGTCCAAAGCCAACCCAAGGCCCATCAGCGTGACGGATTCACAACTGTGTCTCGTGCTCGTGTGTCCTGCATGTGTGCATAAGGGTATGTCCATCACTGCATGTGCACACACGCCACACATCTGCATGTAGGTGAATCTGTCTCTGCACATGCATGTCAGTGCCCGTATTTGTGGGTAGGTGTGTCTGTGTCCATCTGTGCACACACATATGTGGACGCTGTTGCTGTCTGTGCACATGCAAGTGCAAGCACGAGCCTGACACTGCCCGTGTGTGCACGCCTTTGATGGGTGTGGGCATTGGGAAACCTTGCCCACCAGAGCCCTGCCCTCTGGGTCCCAAGAAACCCCATTCAACAGTCACTGCTGCGCCCACTGTGTGCAGGAAACAAGGCCACGGGACAGCGGAAAGTCCTGCCCCGGAGGCCCTTCGGCCTCATTGGAGACTTGGCCCTAGTGACAGTCACAGCCAGGGGGCTGGGCAGCACGCTGAGCAGGTCACACATTTCAGCCCCAGAGCACCGGGGAAACTGAGGAACAAAGGGTCCAGTAACTTGCCCAAGGTCACATAAGATACGCCAGGGAAATATACAGCATGTAGGGTCAGGGTGGGGGTGGGGAGAGGGAGGCAGGAAGGAGGAGCGTGGGGGTAGAGGCTTGAGGTGGGTAGTAGGCCATGACTACTCCCACCTCCACCCCCATACTCCCTCCCCCCTCAGCCAGCCCAGGATCTGACAACGGCCCAGCCAGAGGAGGGGGTTTAGAGTCTGCAGGGAGGCAGGGAGGGATGCAGGAAGCTAATCCCACCCCAGCTGTCCCAGGGAGAAGTGTCAGCAGGGCCCTGTCTCCACCCTCCGGGAAAGGGCAGACTAGAGAAGGGGGCCTCTCCCCAAAATAGCCTGGGAAGTTTCCACAAGCCCTACAGGTTGTCCTGGAAAGTTCCACGAGCTCAGCCCAACATCAGGTTCTGGCTTTCCTAACTCCTCCCCAGCCCATCCCCATTTGGGGGGACTCAGGACCCAATTTTGCAGGGTCCCAGGTTTAATCACCCTCCCAACCACGACCCCACCCTCCCTGCCTGAAACCCCCCCCTGACTGAGGATGAGTCTTTTCTGAGCCAAATGCCCAGGGAGGGAAACCTTGGCAGGTGCCAAGGTGCTATCAGCCTTTCACACCTTAGTGAGAACGAGCGTGCAATTCATTCCACAAGGCTCCATTCTCAGTAGCTTCAAACCCTTCCGTGAGGACAGGGAGATGGGGAAGGGCAGCAAAAACAGGTTCACCTTGTGTACTTCATTCTCAGCCTGGCTTCTTGGCCAACCCAGAGCCCCTCGGTGCCAGTTTGAATCTGTGGTATACCCTGGAAAAGCCATGTCTCTAATCCTCATTCAGTATTGCTGGGTGGGAGCTTTTTGATTACCCATGGAGATGTGACCCACCCAATTGTGGGTGGTAACTTTTGATTAGATGGTTTCCACGGAGATGTGTCACCACCCATTAAAAGTGGGGCTGCTTACTGAAACCCTTTAAAAGGGAACCATTTTGGAAAGAGCGATGAGAGACTATGCAGCCAGAGACCTTTGGAAATGTGGAGGGAGTTTCATGAAACAAGAAGCCTGGAGAGAAAACTTTTCCAGTTGAGAAATCCTGAATGTCATCAGTCTTCTTGAACCAAGGTATGTTTTCCTGGATGCTTTAGACTGGACATTTCTATAGACTTGCTTTAATTTGGACATTTTCACAGCCTTAGAACTAGAGACACTCAACCTAATAAATTTCCCTTTTTAAAAGCCATTCTGTTTCTGGCATATTGCATTCTGACAGCTTGCAAACTAGAACACCCTCCAAACCTACTCTATGAAACAGGGGTGTATGGAGCTTCCCATGGGCTTCTGGCCATGGCTAGGCTTGGATTGAGGCACCTCCCACCCCCCAGCCTCAGGGCCAGGCCACAGCTGGCAGGTGGGACTGACACTAGCTCACCCTAAGGAAAATGCAAGAGTGGGCTGCAGGAGGCAGGAGCCTTTGTGCCCATGGGCAGAGGAAGGGGTGAGCAGGGTGGATCCGCTTTCATTTGCCCTATGCCGAGAGGCCCCGCCCACCGACATTCCCCAGATGAATCCTCACACTAGCCCAACTCAGAGGAGGTGCTTTTATTAGCCCCATTTTACAGGTGAAGAAACTGAGGCACAGCGAGGGTTAAGCCAATGCTTCTCCTGCTCTGAAGTGCCCAACCCAGGAGCAGGTTCAAAGGCAGATTCTGTTTCCACAGGTCTGGCGCCTGCTTTTCCACGGGGCTCCCAGGGCTGCTGGACCCCACCCTCGGCCTCGGCCCCCTCCAAGTAGCCGGGAGGGACCTGCTCGCTCAGGGGCAGGCAGGGCCGAGACCCAGTGTGGGAAAATGGAAGGGAAATGGGTCAGGTGGCCTCCAGGGGAGTCACAAAATGACCCCTAGTCTCATCTGTAAACTGAGGCAGAGGAGGCCTCCCTCCCCTGCCCCGCCCAGCTGAGCCCCAGCCTGGCAGAACTGCTGAAGGCAGGGCCAGGGAGGGTGGGTGGGTGTGCTATTCCCCACAGAGGGGTCCCTGGAAGTGGGAGGCGGGGAACCAGCCAGAGGGGCAGGCCTCTGCCACTCCCCTCCACTGTCCCGGGGAGAGCCTGGGTCTGTCAGGGGAGGGCAGGGGTGGAGAGAGGGGCCAAGTGAAGGGGTGTGGTGGAGGGGGGAGAGGTGAGGAGGGGGTGGGAAGGGAAAGGAGGAGGGGAGGGAAGTGGACTGGGAGTCAAGGGGAAGGGGCCCAGCCCGGGCAAGTCCACTGCCTGCCAGTGACAGGGAGCCAATAGCCCCAGCCGCAAAAGAAGGACAAACCACCAGGCCCGGGCGCCTGCAGCCCTGGGGCCCCCCCTTCCAGTGCCCAGCACAGCCGGGAACTGCTCGTCCGCCCCCTGGGGCCCCTCAGTGCTGGGAAGAGGCCGGAAACCCGAGGACCAGCGACCTGGGAACTGCCGCCCGCTCCTCCCACCCCACCGGGAGGCCCCGCACAGCCTCACCCAGAGCCGGCCCAGGACCCCGGGCCAGCCCCGCAGCCCCTCCCGGAGAGCACCGAGCCGCGGTGCCCAAGTGCTCCCGGCCCAGCCCGCACACCACGAGACGCGGGGGCTTAGGCACCGGACCCGAGTTTCAGCCCTGTCTCTGCTCATGGCTCCCTCCACGACCCCTGGCAGGCGACCTCACCTCTCCGTGCCTCAGTTTCCTCATCTGTCAAATGGGCCCGCGGAGCGTCCGGGGGCCAGCCCCCAGGGAAACGCAGGGCGAGCTCAGCAGACCACAGTGGCGCCGCAGGGGTGCAACTGCCGGGCGGGGGCGGTCTAGAACACTCCAGCCCTCCCGGGCGGCCCCTACTGATGGACACCTATCAAATGTCCTGACTCCCCCAGCTCGGCCGGACGGGACGCTGCCGGCGGCACACACAAAACGTCTTCCCTCCACCCGCCCCCGGATCCCAGGCCCGCCGGCCCAGCTCAGCTCCGGGCGGACGCCCCCCACCCCCACCCCAGCTCCCCCGCCCGGAAACAGATCCCGATCCAGCCCTGGCGGTGGGGGGGGGGGGCTCCCGGGGAGGGATGTGACCAGTACTAGGGCCGGACGTCATCGGGGCTGCCCCGGGGGCTGAGCTTTAAAGCTTGACTTCAAAAATGGAGGGAAATCTGGGAGAAGGGCCTGCAGGGGCAAAGGCCCGAAGGAGGGAGGGCAGGGAGCAGAGCGCGGCTGGAGGGGGCGGGGGGCGGGCAGCAACCAGGCACTGGGCACAAGGGGGACATGAGGGGACGGTTTTAATGGGCCGGGGGTTAACCTGAACCAACTGTGTTTTCACAAGTTCTCTCTGGCTTCGCAGTGGAGAACGAACCGGAGGCGCAGAACTGGGCGCAGAGAGACCCAGAAATTCATAAATTCAAAAGAACAGTAGCGAACGTTTCTCCGGGCACCAGGCTAGCCACCTAGCCTTTTATTCCCCTCCCAGTGGAAATTATAGCCCCGACCGACAAAACGGGAAACTGAGGCTCCGAGAGGGCTCCTAAATAACTGCAAGGAGACACCCCCACCTCGGAGAACGGAGGCCATGCCTGCGGCGGGGTGACCCCCTCCCCACGCACGTATCCACTCCAACCCCGGAACGGCGAGGCGGTGTGGGGCTTCCTTTAACAAAAAATCTAAAAACAAGGTGGCGTTTCGGGCCTGCAGACCTGGGCGCGCCGCGCGGCCGCGGGTGAAGTCGTCGGCGCCGGCCCGGAGGCCCCCCCGCATCCGCGAGCCCCTCCTCCCCCGCAGGCCGCCACCCGCGCGGCGCCAGGACGGTCCCCACCCACACCTCCCCCTCCCCATACTCACCCCCCACTCGGGGAGCTGGCCCGGGTTCCACCACGGGGCCCACAGCTGGAGCGGCCAGGCCCGGCTGAGGGGGGCGGCTCCACCTCCCCGGCCCGCGCGCCCCCCGCGCCACCAGTCACCCCATCCATTCCCGCTCAAGCCCGCAGGCGAAAGCGCGGGCGAGAGGTGGAGGAGGGGGGAGGGAGGGAGAGGGGAGGGGAGGGGCGAGGGCGGCGGCAGCTCCCCTGCACGCAAAAAACAGGTGGCGGGCGGGAAGTGCTGCCCGACGCCCGCCCCAAACCCTTTCTGCTGCAGCCACACCCACCCCTTCCCCAGGGGACGAGGAACCGGCTCCCCCGAAGAGGCCCCGGCGGCCGGGGCATTTCCTGGGGGCCCAGAGAAGCCAGCCGGGTGCCCCCTGCCGGCCGACCAAGGGACCCTGCACCCGGGGCTGCTGGGGGGGGCGGCGGCCGAGGTCCCGTCCCGGCGGCTCCCGGGACCTCGGGGCGGGGCGCCCCCCACGCCCTTCCTGGGGGCCCCCCGGACGACTCCCTACCTAGGGACCTGCTCGGCTCCGCCAGCTGCTGGGCTCCGACTGGGCGCGGGGCCCCGGGGAGGGGGCGTGGCCGGCAGGGCGGGCTCGGCGCGGCCCCGCCCAGAGCCCGCCCCCGGTCACGCAGGCCAATGGGAGGCGAGCCGGAGCCCGGGGGAGGCGGGGGCGGGGCAGCCGGAGCCGCCCCGACGTCACCTTCGTGCGGGCGCCGCGGGCGGGCGGGGCCGGCGGGGCGGGAATGCGAGCCGGGGCGGTTGGGGACCGCCGGGGGCTGCGCCCGGGGGCAGGGCCTCCCCTGCAGAGCGCGCAGACCCCGCTCCCGACCCGGCGCCTCGGTCCAGCCCCCACCTGCCCTCGTTCCCGTGACCCGAGGAGCCGGGTGGCCCGGGCCCCCGCGCTTTAGCCGAAAGAGAAGAAGGAATGAGGAGGAGAGGGGCAGGTAAAGAACCCAAGGGAGGAAAGGAACCGGAAAGAGGAAAACAAAAACGAAAAGAAGGGAAAAGACGGAAAAACGGAAAGAGGAGCGAGGCGTTTTTCTTTTTTTTCTTAAAATTTTTTATTTCCACTCCTTGAGTCCCCCATTTTACAGACGAGGAAAACTGAGGCGCAGGGAGAGGCGACCCACCCTGGGAAAGGCCAAGGCCTCCCTCCGCAGCCCTCGGCTGTGACCCTGCTGCTCCGACCCCACAGAGCGGCCACTTGGCCCAGCAGTTGCACTCCAAGGTACATACCCACTAGAACAGAAAACTTACGTCCACACAAAAAACCTGTACGTGCGTGGACACAGCCGCGTCATTTGCAGTAGCCAGACCGGCAGAGGAATGGATAAGCAAAATGTGGTGGACCTGTACAGTGGAATATTATTCAACTGTGAAAAGGAGTGGAGAACTGACCCATGCTGCAACGTGGATGAAACTTAAAGCCATGCTGAGTTCAAGAGAAAAGAGGATACAAAAGACCACATGTTGTATGAGTCCATTGATCTGAAATGTCCATAACAGGCAAATCTAGAGACAGAAAGCAAATTGGCATTTCCTTAGGATTTGGGGCGATAGGTGGGGATAGCTGAAGGGTCCAGGGTTTCTTATGGGGTGATGGCTGCACAACCCCATAAAGATACTAAAAAGAATTGAACTTTACCCTTTAAATAGGTGGATTGGGCGGTATGTGAATGAGAACTGGATAAAGGTGTCATTAAACAAAAAATAAAGCAAGGGGAGACCCCAGGAGGAGGGGCATGGCCAGGCGGGGGGTGGGGGAGCGAGTAGAGGGCAGAAGGCGGAATTGGGGGCTGGTAACATTCCATCCCTCAATCTGGGGGCTCCGTACATGGTGGACTCACTTTAAGAACAGTCATTCAGCCACAACAGCCTGGGGTAAACTCCAATAGTACGGTTTTTTACGAAACCCATTGGTTCAAGGGAGCCCTACCTCCCCATTACAGAGAAGAAAATTGAAAAGCTGAAGCCTCCCCCTGCATTACACAAATAGCTGGAGGTGAAATAGACATTATTAACAAAGCTGGGTCTAGGGTGAGGTGAGTGAGGCACTCGCTGTGGGCCCACAATTCAAGGGCGTGCCCCAAAACTCAGATACATAACGTTTTGATGCAACATTGTTAGAAATAAACTTAATGCCAAAAAACCCTGATGGACAAAATATCGAAATTGTAAATAACGATGGGATCTGACCCAACCCTGGCAGGACCCTGCTCTCACTCCTCTGGTCCCTATTTAGGGTCAAGAATTTGGGGACGATGCCCAAAGGAGAAGCCAACCCCCAGGACCCTGTGAACTGTGCTCCATCAAGACAGAGGGACGCTGTGTTCCTGATACCAGCCCCTGTCATTGCTATGGCGCGCGCGCGCACACACACACACACACACACACGTTGTTCCCAGCAACATTCCAATGCAGATGTGGCCTCATCCCATGTTAAATATAAACTGAGGCCCAGAGAAGGGGGAGCTACCCCCGGTAAGTGACACCTCGTGGCCACATGGCCATTGCGTGCCTTAGTTTCCTCATCTGTGAAATGGTTGTGGTGACGGGTGCGGAGATGCCAATTGGACTTGCTTAGCCCAGCCCGCGTTACCCGGTAGAGGCTCTGCAGTGTTTGGGCCCCTTTTCTTCCTTCCATCCCGAAAGCACTCTTCAACCTCTAACCTCATCAAGGCCTCTTGGAATTCCAAGCCAAGGCTGGACGCAGTTGGATTCAGCAGTCTTACATCCTGCATGTGGGCTGTGCCAGGCTCTGTGTGGGGTGGACAGAAAGCCAACGTACCCACCCAGCCCCCACCCCAGAGGAGCCCGCAGGGCAGCACACAGAACTGATAGCAGGACGTCGTGTGGTGAGCTGGATAAGCCTAGACCCAGCAAGGGCGCTGCACCCGCCAGCAAGTCAACATGAGAGGGGTGCAGGAGGGCTTCTCTCCCCACATCTTCTCCCTTCTGTCTGGACCCCAGCTGTGGCGGTGGCCCAGAAGCTGCCAGCTGGTGCCTAAGGTTTCTGCCTGTCTTCCATTCAGCCATCTATCAGTCGCTCAACAAACCCTGATTGCTCCTGAGCTGTGTCCTAGGCCCTGGACTAACCTTAACACACGGAGGCCCAGTCCCCCTGGAGGGTACCCTCAGTGGGGGACGCAGATGTTAACGCAGCAGTCGCACATGGGATAAAATCCCATCGGGACCCACCGTGGGGACAGGCACCGTGCTGGAGGGCCCTGGCACCGTGGGATCAACAATGCCATCCTGACCAAAAGGGGGGAAAAACAAATAAGGTGTTAGTGGTCAAAAGAGTTCAGATACAGTCGAGAGGCTACTCTGGAGGTCACTCTTATGCAAGCTTTAGTTAGACATTGCTACCTGTTATAACAAAAGTTATAACTTTTGCCAACCAAAACTATTCCAATCCTAAAAAATCACCTAGGGCGTTATATATGATTCTACAGGGGGTACAAGGGTAGTTCAGTGGTAGAATTCTCACCTGCCATGCGGGAGACCTGGATTCGGTTCCCAGCCAGTGCACTTTCCCCTCCCCCTCCAAAAAATAAACAAATGGTGCTGTACTAACAGGATAGTCACATGGGAAAAGAATGAAATGTGACCTTCACCATACAGCATACAAAAAAAAAAAAAAAAAAAAAAACGATTCTATCAAGGTTTCCAGGCACTAGGGTAACTTTTCAGAAACCTACAACCTCCAGATGGGTCCCTGAACCAGATAAATCCTGAAATGCAGAAGGTCCAGCCTCTCCAGAACATCAGCTAGTTCCATCTCCCCACCGCATATTATTGACAGCCCCTTCCAACATGAAAAAGTTAGAATGGGCATAGCCCAAATACCCCTAAAGAGTGGGAGAAGGATCAAAGGTGATGGTGGAATTATACAGAGAAGGCAGGGTTTAACAAATGAGTATGAATGCTGAATCAATATACTGATATTTCTTTTAGTCTCCTGTATCTTACAGCAGCTAGAAATAAAAACCTAAAATAGTGGGATTGTAAACCATACCAAACTCTGAAATCTGTTCTACGACTAGTTGTTGCAATGTGCTTTGAAATTTATTGCTTTTTTGTACATATGTTATTTTTCACGAAAAAGAAGAAAAATCTCTCCTAACCAGCAGTGTTTTGGAGCAGCTAGAAGGAAAAATCTAAAATAGTGGAATGGAAACTCGTAACAAACTCTGAAATCTGTTCTGTATCTACTTGTTGAAGCGTACTTTGAGAATCATTGCTTTTTCTTTCTTTGTGTATATGTTATATTTAACAATTTTAAAAAACATTAAAAAAAAGAGAGCAAGAGCAGCCATTTGGGGGCTTAAAGCATGGAGAATATGGAGACTCCTCCCTCCAAAGTATAACTCCGATCTACCCACTCAGCCCCTCCTCTCTCCTCATCCCACTACGACTCGAGTCTCCACTGTCTGTCCCCAGAAGCAGCAGCATTCTCCCATCCCCTCTCTTTCCCCCAATACCCACATACACCCTCCAATCTATTTCCTATGCAACAGCCAGAAAAACCTTTCAAAAAGCATGAATACAACCATGTCTCTCCCCTGCTCTTTAAATATAATCCAAACCCTTCTTTGTTTATTATCAGTTCAGATTTGACTTTGCTGCATATATTTTAAAAACTCAGATAAAGATCTTAGGCAAGTTAAAGGCTTATGTTTTTGTCATGTGAAAGAAGTCTGAGGTTGATAAGGCAGGTTTTGGGTCCTCAAGGACCTGGGCATCTCCTATTTTTCTGCTCCACCATCAAGGTTGCCTCATGGTTCCTTAATGCTGCTGTGGCTCCACCCATCACACATCAGCATGTGAATTTGATGTGGCAGGGCACAGGAGTGTGTCTTCTCATTCCCTGGGTCTCAGACATCTTTGTCTGAGTAGCACCTCCCTCAACCACCCCCAATCTCTCTCTTTCCTGACACCCTCTGGGTGCCATTTAGAGTTATCCTAAACTTTTAGTTACCTTGTTTACCAGTTAATTTCCTGCCTCCCCCATAGGCCATCACTTTCAGGAACACAGAACATCCTCTGTCGGGCTCAGCCTGCATCTCCAGAGCTCGGCCCTGTGCCCCACACAGAGAAAAGTCTCCTTGAATCAAAGAATGAATCTATGAATGGATGAACTGCATTCACTCAGGCAGCCATTTGTCACAGAACTCCTTTTCAAATCTTCTCCCAATACACCTTGGGGAATACTGGCCTGGGCGTTTCGGGGTCTTTTCCTTGGACCTGAAAGAGAATGACTGAGTTTAGGATGGGGGAGCCCAGAGAAGGCACCATGTCCTGCCCAGGGGCGGGGGGAGGTTCCAGGAAGAGTACACAGACAGGACGCCAGGTCTGAGCAGAGTCTGAGCTGAGCCTTGAAGGAGGCGGGTAGGGATTCCGGGAAGGGACCGACATTGCGGAAGGCCCACCTCCCGTCCCCTCGCCCCCCCCCAGCCCTGAGTGCGTGTGGCAGAGCACTGAGGCTTGTCCCAACGACTGGGGGACGCCCCCAGCATGGAGAGCAAGGGGCCTGGGTTGTGGGGGTGCCGGGGACCCATCACCGTGTCACGTGATGAAGAGTCACTCGACAGCCAGGTCCCTACTTGCCTTATGGACAGAACCCCACCCAAGACCCCCGGCCCAAGCAACTGGAAACCTCCAGTTTATTTATCAGTTGGGTCTGTCTTTACATTTTATTGTGATTATTTAATTATATATATGTATATATATAAATATGTATAATATATATAATTATATAATTAATATGTGTGTGTGTAAATATATATATGTAATTAACTTGACCATTTTAACCATTTAAAAAAATGTATTCTGGAAACATATATACAGCATAGAATTCCCCATTTTAACGATTTTCAAGTCTTCCCTTCAGTCTTTGACGTTGTGTGGCCACCGTTCCCAGGACACTTCCATCCCCCAAACAGAAGCTCTGTCCCCATCAAGCAACAGCTTCCCACCCCCCCCACTCCCCCACCCCCCCACCCCCCGACCCCGGCCCCCCTAACCTCAAAGCTGCTTCCTGTCTCCGTGAATTTGCCGGTTCTGGTATTTCGTGGTAAGTGAGTCACACGGGGTTCGCCCTGGCGTCTGCTTCTGTCAAGGCTCATCCACGTGGCAGCCTGGTCTGCGCTTTGCTTTGCATGGGTCCACCGCACGTGGTTTTATTGATTCACCTTTTGATGGACATCTGGGCCGTTTCCGCCTTTTGGCTACTGTCAATACTGCTGCTGTGACCTCTGGGGTACGAGTATCTGTTCAGGATCCCTGTTTTCAATTATAATTCTTTTTATTTATTTATTTATTTGCATGAGCAGGCACCGGGAATCGCACCCAGGTCTCGGGCATGAGAACTCTGCCTGCTGAGCCACCGTGGCCTGCCCTTGTTTTAAATTCTTTTGGGTATAGACCCAGGAGGAGAATTGCTGGGTCAGATGGCAATTCTGTGCTTAACTGCTTGAGGACACGTTTTCTTTCTTTTTTCTTTTTAACATTTTTATTGAGTTATCTTCACGCACTATGCAGCCCATCCATAGCACACAATCAGTGGCTCACAATATCATCCTATAGTTATGTGTCATCACCATGATTGTTTTTAGAATATCTGTGTTCTAGTTTGCTAGCTACCGGCATGCAATATACCAGAAACAGAATGGATTTTAAAAAGGGGAATTTAATAAGTTGCTAGTTTACAGTTCTAAGGCCGAGAAAATGTCCAATTAAAACAAGTCTATAGAAATGCCCAATCAAAGGCATCCAGGGAAAGATACCTTGGTTCGAGAAGGCCAGTGAAGTTCAGGGTCTCTCTCTCAGCTGGAAGGGCACATGGCGAACATGGCGTCATCTGCTAGCTTTCTCTCCTGGATTGTGGTTTCATGAAGCTCACTGGGAGGCGTTTTCCTTCTTCACCTCCAAAAGTCATTGGCTGGTGGACCCTCTGCTTCGTGGTGCTGCAGCATTCTCTGCTTTCTCTGAATCTCCCGTTCTCCAAAACGTTTCCTCTTTTACAGGACTCTAATAAATCAATCAAGACCCACCCAAATGGGTGGAGACATGTCGTCATCTAATCCAGTTTAACAACCACTCTTGACTAAATCACATCATCCAGGGAGATGATCTGATTACAGTTTCAAACATACAGTATTGAATAGGGATTATTCTACCTTTATGAAATGGGATTTTGATTAAAACATGCCTTTTCTAGGGGGCATACAGTCTTTTAAACCAGCACAATCTGCATCACTCCAGAAAAAGAAATACAAACAAAAACCCCATATATCCAATACCCTTTACCCCTCCCTCTCGTTGACCACACTAGGATTGCACTCTACCCATTTTTTAAAATCCTTATCCGTCCCTATTATTTATTTGTTTGGGGGTGGGGAGTTGTCCTTATGTTCTTACTTATCTGTCCATACCCTGGATAAAAGGAGCATCAAACACGAGGTTTTCACAGTCACACTGTCACGCTGTAAAAGCTATGTAATTACACAATCATCTTCAAGAATCAAGGCTTCTGGAACACAGCTCAACAGCTGCAGGTACTTTCCTTCAGCCACTCCAAATCACCATAAACTAAAAAGGAATATCTATATAATGCATAAGAATAACCTCCGGGATACCCTCTCGACTCTTTTTGAAATCTCTTAGTCACTGAAACTTTGTCTCAATCTCTTCCCCCTTTTTGTCAAGACTTCCACAATGCCAGGTCCTGGCTCATCCCCAGGAGTCATGTCCCACGTTGCCAGGGACATTTACACCCCTGGGAGTCATGTTTCACTTAAGAGGGAGGGCAGTGAGCTCACCTGCTGAGTTGGCTTGAAGAGAGAGGCCACATCTGAACCACAAAAGAGACTCTCTGGGGGTGACTCAGGTATAATTATCAGTAGGCTTACCTTCTCATTTGCAGGAATAAATTTCAAAGCAGTGAACCCCAAGATTGAGGGCTCAACCTACTGAAATGGTTGCCCCGTTGCTTGTGAGAATATCAGGAATTCCCAGGTGGAGAAGTTTACTATTTCCTCCTTTCTCCCCAGCCCTCTAAGGGGACTTGGCAAATATTTTTTGTTCTCTTCCCAAATTACTCTGGGATGTCCTGGGGCGTCACATTCACCTGTTGCTCTAGTTCACTAGCTGCCAGAATGCAATATGCCAGAAACAGATTGGCTTTTAAAAAGGGTGATTTAATGAGTTGCTAGTTTACAGTTCTAAGGCTGAAAAAATGTCCCAATTAAAGCAAGTCTATAGACATGTCCAATCTAAGGCATCCAGGGAAAGATACCTTGGTTCAAGAAGGCCGATGAAGTTCAGGGTTTCTCTCTCATTTGGAATGGCATGTGGCAAACACGGCGTCATCTGCTAGCTTTCTCTCCTGGCTTCTGGTTTCATGAAGCTCCCCAGGAGGTGTTTTCCTTCCTCATCTCCAACGGTCGCTGGCTGTGGACTCTGCTTCTCCTGCCTATGTCATTCTGCTCTGCTCTCTCTGAATCTCCTTCATTCTCCAAAATGTTTCCTCTTTTATAGGACTCCAGAAACTTATCAAGACCCACCCCAATGGGTGGAGACATGTCATCACCTAATCCAGTTTAACAACCCCTCTTGATTAAATCACATCTCCAGGGAGATGATCTGATTACAGCTTCAAACATACAGTATTGAATAGGATTATTCTACCTTTAGGAAATGGGATTTTGATTAAAACATGGCTTTTCTAGGGTACTTACATCCTTTCAAACCAGCACACCTGTACAAACCAGTAAGATCTCACTTCCTGTTTAAGATTCCAAGTAATTATGATGTTCAAATAAACTGACCATACAAGTTAAATTAGATAGTGTGCTGCCCAAAAATATAAACTTTACACAAAATAAACATCTCTTCCTTTGGTCTCACACAGAAGTTGATGTTTTAAAATAGAGACCATATCATCCTTTACGCTATATTCTGATTTACCTTAGTCCTGTCCATATCAGCTTCATTCATATCTCTAGTTGAAGTCTGGTCACTTTTACAACTTTTTTTTCCACTTGTGTGAATTTTATTAAACAGAAAATGCACATGTAGGAATTTCATTGTACAAATACACACACATAGTATGATTGAACAAGCCTGTGTCAATATTACAATGAGAAATATTCCACCATCTACCCAAGTACTTTTTGAATATTGTGGGCATATACACATAAAATTTTTTAAAGTAGCAAAAACATATTCTATATAGCACACAATGTTAAAATATTTACGGATACCTTTTCCATACTTGAACTCTCCTTTAGCAGTAATTTCTATGGAACCAATACCTGGAGCAACATTTTAATTGACATGGATGGGGTAACCTCTTCCTAAACCCAACTGATGAAAAGCAGCAGTAGCAATCACTTTTTGGTAAACCCAAAGTCCAGAATCCAGAAATTCACATTTTAACTCAAAAAAAGCAGGCAGCATTGAGGATGTTTAGGGCACAGCACATTAATCATTGGGATACAAGTCAATTTAGCTGTGAACTCTTGGTCATTTGTTGTTCATTAAAACATCTCCCTTCCAGGGCATACTGTGTTCATGGATTGGAAGACTAAATATAGTTAAGATGTCAATTTTACCTAAATTGATTTACAGATTCAACGCAATACCAATCAAAATCCCAACAACTTACTTTTCAGAAATAGAAAAACCAATAAGCAAATTTATCTGGAAGGGCAGGGTGCCCCGAATTGCTAAAAGTATCTTGAGGAAAAAAAACGAAGCTGGAGGTCTCACGCTGCCTGACTTTAAGGCATATTATGAAGCCACAGTGGTCAAAACAGCATGGTACTGGCATAAAGACAGATATATCGACCAATGGAATCGAATAGAGTGCTCAGATATAGACCCTCTCATCTATGGACATTTGATCTTTGATAAGGCAGTCAAGCCAACTCACCTGGGACAGAGCAGTCTCTTCAATAAATGGTGCCTAGAGAACTGGATATCCATATGCAAAAGAATGAAAGAGGACCCATATCTCACACCCTATACAAAAGTTAACTCAAAATGGATCAAATATCTAAACATCAGGTCTAAGACCATAAAACTGTTAGAGGAAAATGTAGGGAGATATCTTATGAATCTTACAACTGGAGGCGGTTTTATGGACCTTACACCTAAAGCAAGAGCACTGAAGAAAGAAAGAAATAAATGGGAGTTCCTCAAAATTAAACACCTTTGTGCATCAAAGAACTTCATCAAGAAAGTAAAAAGACAGCCTATACAATGGGAGACAATATTTGGAAACGACATATCAGATAAAGGTCTAGTATCCAGAATTTATAAAGAGATTGTTCAACTCAACAACAAAAAGACAGCCAACCCAATTACAAAATGGGAAAAAGACTTGAACAGACACTTCTCAGAAGAGGAAATACAAATGCCAAAAGGCACATGAAGAGATGCTCAACGCCCCTGGCCATTAGAGAAATGCAAATCAAAACCACAATGAGATATCATCTCACACCCACTAGAATGGCCATTATCAACAAAACAGAAAATGACAAGTGCTGGAGAGGATGCGGAGAAAGAGGCACACTTATCCACTGTTGGTGGGAATGTCAAATGGTGCAACCACTGTGGAAGGCAGTTTGGCGGTTCCTCAAGAAGCTGAATATAGAATTGCCATACGACCCAGCAATACCATTGCTGGGTATCTACTCAGAGGACTTAAGGGCAAAGACACAAACGGACATTTGCATATCAATGTTTATAGCAGCGTTATTTACAATTGCAAAGAGATGGAAACAGCCAAAATGTCCATCAACAGACGAGTGGCTAAACAAACTGTGGTATATACATACGATGGAATATTATGCAGCTTTAAGACAGGATAAACTTATGAAGCATGTAATAACATGGATGGACCTAGAGAACATTATGCTGAGTGAGTCTAGCCAAAAATTAAAGGACAAATACTGTATGGTCTCATTGACATGAACTGACGTTAGAATAAACTTGGAATATGTCATTGGTAACAGAGACCATCAGGAGATAGAAATAGGGTAAGATAGTGGGTAATTGGAGCTGAAGGGATACAGACTGTGCAACAGGACTGGATACAAAAGCTCAGAAATGGACAGCACAATACTACCTAACTGTAATGTAATTATGTTAAAACACTGAATGAAGCTGCATGTGAGAATGATAGAGGGAGGAGGGCTGGGGACATAAATGAAATCAGAAAGATAGATAGATGTTAAAGATTGAGATGGTATAATCTAGGAATGCCTAGAGTGTATAATAACAGTGAAATGTACAATGTACAATTTTAAAAATGTTTTGGCATGAGGAAGAACAAAGGAATGTCATTATTGCAGGGTGCTGAAAATAGATGATAATTGATACTTTAAAATGTCACCTTATGTGTGAGACTAAAGCAAAAAATGTTTATTTGTTACAAAATTTAGATTTTGACTAGAGCATTTTCTAATATAACTCATGTAGATAGTTTGATTAAATGGCGTAAGTACTTGGAATCTCAGGTAGGAAATGAGATTTTGTTGGTTTGTCCAGAGTGATGCCTCGATGAATCCCAGAGTGATTTGATCAGTGTCTGGAAAAGTATTTGCAAGCCCCCTTCGGGGAATGGTGAGAGTGGGGAGAAATTCAACTTCCCCAAGTTGAATTCTTGATATTCTCACAAGCAGTGTGGACAACCAAAGCTATATGCTGAGCCCCCAGTCTTGGGGTTTGTTCACATGAAACTTAACCCCACAAAGGATAGGTCAAGTCTACTTAAAATTTAGGCCTAAGAGTCACCCCCAAGAGAGCCTCTTTTGTTGCTCAGATGTGGCCTCTCTCTCCAGCCAACATGACGAGCAGTCTCACCACCCTCCCCCTCTCTGTGTGGGACATGACTCCCAGGGGTGTGGACCTTCCTGGTAACGTGGGACAGAGATCCTGGAATGAGCTGAGACTCGGCATCAAAGGACTGAGAAAAACCCTAGAATGAACTGAGAATTAACATCGAGGGACTGAGAGAACCTTCTCAACCAAAAGGGGGAAGAGTAAAATGAGACAAAGTGTCCATGGCTGAGAGATTCCAAACAGAGTCGAGAGGTTATCCTGGAGGTTATTCTTACGCATTAAGTAAATATCACCTTGTTGTTCAAGATGTAATGGAGAGGCTGGAAGGAACTGCCTGAAAATGTAGTGCTGTGTTCCAGTAGCCATGTTTCTTGATGATGATTGAACAATGATACAGCTTTCACAATGAGACTCTGTGAATGTGAAAACCTTATGTCTGATGCTCCTTTTAGCTACTATATCAACAGAAGAGTAGAACATATGGAATAAAAATAAATAATAGGGGGAACAAATGTTAAAATAAATTAAGTTTGAAATAGTGGTAAATGAAAGCGGGGGGTAAGGAGTATGGTACGTATAGTTTTTTTTTCTCTATTATCATTTTATTTCTTTTTCTGTTGTCCTTTTATTTCTTTTTCTAAATCGATGCAAATGTACTAAGAAATGATGAATATGCAACTATGTGATGATATTAAGAATTACTGATTGTATATGTAGAATGGAATGATATCTAAAAAAAAAAACAAAACATCTCCCTTCCAACAAAAGAGACGGTGGTGTGTTCAAAGCAGATCTCTTCTCCTTCTCAATTAGAATTAATCTTTTCATTAACTTCTTGTTCCTCTTCACACATTCTGGGCCCAATATTTGCAGATGCAAAAGGGCAGGCTGGTAACAGAAAGAGAGAGCTCATCCTCCTGGGAGTGTCAGGTCGCCAGGCCTGCCCTGCATGGAACTGTAGGTGAACCCAGCCCTTTGTGTCTGCAGGGAGAGCTCTGCCAGGGACCACACCACCATCTGACACCTGACACTTGCAGCAAAAAGGTCTCAACAGAAGTAGGCATGAATTCACAGTTTTAGGTTGAACTGCTCTTGCAGCAATTCTTGTCCGTGATGCCAGCATTGCCTCCTGAGCTGCAGTTATCACATCAATTTTTTTTAGTCATTTCTTCTCTCTCCTTCTTCTGACCCTTTCCTGTCTTGGTCATTGTCTCACTCTTCTTGAGGCTCCTCTTTTACTGGAACTAAAGTGATTGTCACATGTCCCTCATCTAATTCCTCCTCACAGCCATTCGGGTTGCTATAGCATACAGGCACTGGGCTGGGAGCTTGTGTTTCTCCTAGTAAATCCTCACAGAATACCTGTAATCATTTACTGCTTTTCCTTTTGCTCTCAAACCCAAGGGCGAAGAAACTCCATCCTGGCCCTATTGTAACCTTTCACAACTTTTTTTTTTAATTTTGTACCAAATAAACATTTTTTGCTTTAGTCTCACACATAAGGTGACATTTTAAAGTATTAATTACCATCTATTTTCAGCACCCTGCAATAATGACATTCCTTTGTTCTTCCTCATGCCAAAACATTTTTAAAATTTGTACATTGTACATTTCACTATTATTGTACACTCTAGGCATTCCTAGATTACACCATCTCAATCTTTAACATCTATCTTTCTTTCTGATTTCATTTATGCCCCCAGCCCTCCTCCCGCTATCATTCTCATATGCAGTTTCATTCAGTGTTTTAACATAATTGTATTACAGTTAGGTAGTATTGTGCTGTCCATTTCTGAGTTTTTGTATCCAGTCCTGTTGCACAGTCTGTATCCCTTCAGCTCCAATTACCCACTATCTTACCCTATTTCTATCTCCTGATGGTCTCTGTTACCAACGAAATATTCCAAGTTTATTCACTAATGTCAGTTCATGTCAGTGAGACCATACAGTATTTGTCCTTTTGTTTTTGGCTTATCTCACTCAGCATAACGCCCTCAAGGTCCATCCATGTTGCTACATACTTCATAAATTTATTCTGTCTTAGAGCTGCATAATATTCCATCATACGTATATACCTCAGTTTGTTTAGCCACTCATCTGTTGATGGACATTTTGGCTGTTTCCATCTCTTTGCAATTGTAAATAACGCTGCTATAAACATTGGTGTGCAAATGTCCGTTTGTGTCTTTGCCCTTAAGTCCTTTGAGTAGATACCTAGCAATGGTATTGCTGGGTCGTATGGCAATTCTATATTCAGCTTTTTGAGGAACCGCCAAACTGCCTTCCACAGTGGTTGCACCATTTGACATTCCCACCAACAGTGGATAAGTGTGCCTCTTTCTCCACATCCTCTCCAGCACTTGTCATTTTCTGCTTTGTTGATAATGGCCATTCTGGTGGGTGTGAGATGATATCTCATTGTGGTTTTGATTTGCATTTCTCTATTGGCCAGGGACATTGAGCATCTCTTCATGTGCCTTTTGGCCATTTGTATTTCCTCTTCTGAGAGTTGTCTGTTCAAGTCTTTTTCCCATTTTGTAATTGAACTGGCTGTCTTTTTGTTGTTGAGTTTAACAATCTCGTTATAAATTCTGGATACTAGACCTTTATCTGATATGTCGTTTCCAAATATTGTCTCCCATTGTGAAGGCTGTCTTTCTACTTTCTTGATGAAGTTCTTTGATGTGCAAAAGTGTTTAATTTTGAGGAGTTCCCATTTATTTATTTCTTCAGTGCTCTTGCTTTGGGCTTTTACAACTTTTCTTAACAGTTGCTCTACGGGGCGCTGCTGACTTTCATAGCTTCACAGCTCTTGCCCCGACTCTCAGGTGTCACATAAATACCCAAAGCTCCAGAGAACGACCAGGTCATACACAAATGACTCAGCATCTCAGAATTTAGAGAGTCACTACTCCTGAATATATGCGACTGGTATAAGAGCTTACCATCTAGGACCCCTTACAACAGGCCCCAACCTCACAAGCCACGTTCTCAACTTCAATTCCCTGAGATTTTATGCTATCGTTAGGCCATGTGAGTGAGGTATGATCAGATTTGTCTTTTTGTTTCTGACATTTCATTCAACACACTGTCCTCAAGGCTCATTCACCGAGTTGCATTTCTCACAACTTGAGGAACCTTTTGGTTACAGTTTTCATACACACTGAATTCCCAGGGAGACAAGTATCATCAGTGCTTGGGCTTCCCACCAAGAGGCCACCCTGTGGGAAACCATGTCCCCAAAAGTCACACCACCACTGTAGCAACAAGTGCAAACACACACACACACCTGGCACTTCTGTGTGTGTCTGTACTTGTTGACACATGCCAAGGAATCCTACAAATATAGGGAACTTAGTTTGAAATGCCAAAGATGAACCAGATCAATGTTTGGTTGACTATTGTCTTACTTCTCTGTTTTTAAACAGCTTTCTCAACATCTATCTGACAAACAATACCCTGATTAGTTTGTGTACACCTGCGAAAGCATCACCACAATCCACAGTGAAATACCTGTGGTCCCAAAGTTTCTTCATGCCCCTTGGTGATCACCCTTTCCCACCTCTCTCCGACCTCCCCATAAATATTTGTCACTTTCTAGAACTTCATGTAAATGGATTCATGCTACATGTCTTTCTTTTTTACCTGGCTTCTTTCACTTCGCGTAGTTATTTTGAGATTCATTCACTTTGTTGTATGAATGCTGTTCCTTTTCACTGCTGCATAGTATTCCACGGCGTGGAAGTAGCACAATTTGTCTATTCGTTCTCCTGCTGATAGCACTTGGGTCATTTCTAGTTTAAGGTTATTACACATAAAGCTGGTAGAAAAACCCTACAGGTTTCTGTAGAGATGTGGGCTTTCATTTTTCTTAAGCGTGTGACATTCATCACAACTAGAAACGGTAAAATACATTCAAAATGTGATGTGCGTTCATGCACACTGGGTTTAGACTTGACTATAAATTGCTTTTCCTTTATTCCTACTTGGTGTTATAGTTACAGCATCCCATTAAATTGGTTTTTTGTTGTTGTTATTTTTTTTTAATGTGTGTTTGAAGCTCAGTATTTCCATGAATTTCATTCTGGGAAATAGAGGAGCATTCCCAAATATTTCTTAGAGACAGGGGATGCTGGAGCTGAAAGACCAAGAACCAGGGCTCAGACTCATTCCAGCCGGCGGCTGAGGGGTCCCAGGCGGGCCGAGGCACCGTCCATCCCGGAGCAGGGAGCAAGCAGCGAGTGCAAGCCTGCAGGGGCACGGGGAGGCCCCTCTGCTTCCAGGGGTTCACTCTGACCTTCTTTCCTTTGCAGCTTCTGGGCTTCTGCCCTGCCACCCGCAGCCCATTCTAATCCTCTGCTCATCTCTAGAAGCCACTTTCCATCTTCTGGAAGTTACTGTCTGTGTGGGGCAGGAGGGGCCCCAGCCGGCTGTGCTGAGCATGGAACAGGCTCTGGGGACAGGCTGCGGTGGGGAGGGGCCCTGGACTCTGTGCCTCAGTTAACGCATCAGTGAAGTAAGAATAACCCACCTCCGTGAGGCTGCTGTGCTGTGCGAAGGTGAGCAAGAGAGCGGACCTCCAGGCACACAGCCTGGCACCTTCCCAGGGGCATCACCCGCTTTTTTAAAAGCTTCTGACCTAAATCTGGGGGTGGCTCTGGGAACGACGAGCGCTGGCACACTTGGGGCCCCCTACAATATGCCAGCACATTTCCCATAATCTACATCACACCACAGCTCAGCTCAGCTCCCTAAATCCTCATCGCTCATCGCCACCCAGAGGAACCATCAGCCCCTGCCACAGGTGGAGAAACGAAGCTCAGGTGACCAATACACCGTGGCCGTGTCACACCCTGAGGGGCGGCCTCCCTGGGCCCCTTGGAATGAAGGCCCTTGCTCAGGAAGCGTTGCCTGGCTCCCCCTGCCTGCTGCCCTCAGCTCCTATCTGAGCCACTTTCTTCTGGACAGTCGCCCTCCTGCCCTTGACTCGCCACTGGCCATGGCCCCTGTGCGCTGCGGCCCGGAGGGCTTCTAAGAACATAAATCATATCTCAGCACTCCCTGCCCAAATTCACGCCCTTCTGATTGATTACTCACTGCATTGCAGCCTCCCCACCCCTCTGGGTGCCTCAGGGCCTTTGCACTTGCCATTCCCTCTGCCTGCAACTCTGCTCGCCCAGATTTTCCCAGGCTGCCGCCTTCCAGTCATCATAGCTCAAACCTGTAATGGTCTGAGGAGGGGACCCTTGGCCCACCCCAAAATCAAGCATGGTGCCCCCATGTCCCGCGCCTGTTACCGTGTTTTCCTTCTCCCTATGAGAACCTGGTCATTCATTTGACAAGTCCTTGTTAAGCACCTACTACGTGCAGGCCCTGTGCTAGGAGAGAGGGTGCAGCCACGAATAATCTCCACGAGGCCGCCATCTGCGCACAGCTGACAGTTCAGGGACCTCAGCCAATGACTAAGCCGCCAGGTGAGCCAGGTAATTCCCGGCCGCGCCCCCTGCTGTAAAGAAGGTAAGGAAGCGAGAGGGCAGCCGGCTTCTCCAGGCAGGGGCCGTGGTGGGCCCCTAGGGTTGGCGTATGGCCGAGACCCTGGGGGTGACTGCCAGTTGTGGCAGACTCCAGGGCCTTGCGTCCCAGCAGCAGGGACAGCACTGCGGAGCCGGGGTGGGGCGGAGGCTAGCCGGAGAAGGTGCGCCTGCAGGACGAGGCCAGCACGGGCTCAGCGGATCTGCACAGCACTTAGCAGGAGGTGCCCCTGCTACACCCAATGTGCAGAGGGGGAAAGCGACTCTCTGAAAGGTGAGGAGCCCCCGCCTGAGTGGGGGGTGCCCACCCTCAACCACCTCATTCTTCCTCTGGGTCAGGCCTTATGTTGGGGTGCAAAGGCATGGTTTTATTTTTTGGCATGGGTCGGGCTTCAGGAATCGAACCCAGGTCTCTGGCATGGCAGGTGAGAGTTCGGCCACTCAGCCACCATGGCACCGCCCCAAAGACACAATTTTTATCTTAATTCCCATTACAGCATGGATGAACCTTAAAGCATTATGCTGAGTGCAGACTGTTGAGTGAAAAAGCCAGAGCCCCAAACACAAGCATCATATGATCTTACTGTTATAATTAGAATATGCAAATCCAAAGGGTCAGAAACTAGAATGCAGGGTACCGGGGCCAGGGAAGGAGTGGACGGGGCCATTATTGCCCAATGGGTCAGAGCTTCTATCCAGGATGATGGAAACGCTTTGGTAAGGTGGGGGTGAGGGGACCAATGCCACTGAATTGTAGACTTGAATGAGGCCACAATGGAAAATTTTGTTTTGTATATATATTATCACAACTAAAAAAAAATTGTGAAGCAAAAAAAAAAAAAAATCCCCAGGAGCCCCAAAACTCAAAAGACATAGGATGCACAAAGAAGAGGCCCACGAGGAGCCCAGCTTGGCCCGCCTGACTCCCCTAGGGGTCCTGTGTCCTGGGTGAGAGGCCGGAGCTGGCCCTCACTCTGCAGGGCCTTGCTGTGTGACCTTGGGTAGGTTTCAGGCCCTCTCTGATCTCTTCATTCCTCCCTGTAAACGGGAAAGGAGCCATCACCCCAGGGCGGGTTGGGGAGGACCGGACTTGTGCTAAAGGGCTGGAGGTGGGGGAGACGCCCTCTGGGGGCAGCCGTGCTTCCTGGGTCTGCCCCTCTCAGGATCGGAATCCCTGCTTTTAGCAGAACCTGGCTGCCAGAAGGAACAAGCAAGGTTGACTCATGGCAGCCTCATGCTGCCCCCTGGTGGCCATGGCCAGAATCACCAGAGCCCGCCCACAAGTGCTGGCCTCATTCATTCATCTCTGGGGGTCCCCGTTTCAGACATGGCTGCTGGGATCCCAACCTTGTGTTAGGGGGGCTGCACCCCACCCTGAAAATACCCAGAAAAGGAGGCCGTCCCCACCCACCCCCAAGATACATAACTTCAAGTCTGTACAAGGACCTCAGCCCTGGTGTGTCATCCAGGCTGGGCTCTTCGTTCATTCATCAGTTCATTCGTTCGTTCAGCAGGATTTGTTGAGCCGCTTCCCTATGCCAGGCCCTGGGGGATGCAGCAGGAAACGGAGTAGGCAAGGCCTCCAGCAACGAGGCAGAGAATCACCCAATCTCAGGCTCCAGAGGGGACAGGGGCGCCATGGACAGGGGGCTAGAGGGGAGAGTGAGGCATCAGGGCGGGGGCCAAGGGAGGTCAGGGCTGTGACAGGAGAGTGGTCTCGAGGCAGGGGGCCGCTGGGAGGGCCAGGGGTGGCAGGGGCGGCGGGTCGGAGAAGGGTCCCCAGGTGCCCTGGAGTTAGCAACAGGCCCACCTGTGACGCTGGGGGAGCCGCTGCCACCCCGGGGGTAGCAGGCGGGGAGGTTCACAGAAGCAAAGATTTTTTATTGTGGTTATATACATGCTAACATTTGCCATCCTAAGCATGTTTTAAATATACAATTCCATGGCAATTAATTACATCCCAGTATCATGCTTGCAATTCTGTCCTCATTCGGCCCAGACTCCCCATTCCCCTCCTCCCAGCCCCTGGCAATCTCTAATCTACTTCCTTCCTCTAATAGCTCAGAGAAATGGAATGATATATTTATCCTTTTGTGTCTGGCTTCTTTCCCTCAGCATAATGTCTTCAAGGTGTGTCCATGTCATAGCATGGGTCACAACTTCATTTCTTTTTATGACTGAGTAACATTCCATCGCATGGATGGACCACACTTCATTTCTCCATTCATTGGCTGAGGGGCCCTTATGCATAACGCTGTGATGAAAATGGGGGTATGAGTATCTGAGTCCCTATTTTCACTTCTTCAGATTATATAGCCAGGAGTGGAATTGCTGGGTTGTACCGTAATTTTGTGCTTAATTTAATACATTTTTAAAGCTATTCTCTTTTTAAAGTTAAGCGCATTCGTTTTTTTTTTTATGGGGGGCGGTGCATGGTCCGGGAATCAAACCCAGGTTTCCTGCGTGAAGGCGGGCATTCTACCACCGAACCACCCGTGCACCCAAACACATTCTTTTAAAAGGAAACATTTCTCGCTCTACCATAAACGAAAACCAGTATACCTGCCAGAAAGAGGGGGGTACTTGTACAAATATATATGTACCAATTACAAAAATCTTTAAATGTTTATCCACAGACTTTCTAAAGTCAGAACCGCCACTAATGCACATATAATGCATTTATTTATTCAACAAACATTGCGTGTCTGTTCGATGCCAGGAATTGTTCTAGGCACTGAGAATATGGCAGCGAATAAAATAGTAATGAACATGAGTTTTTTTGTTTGTTTGCTTTTGTTTTAATTTTTTATTTTATTTTTTTAAATACCAAAAAACACCAAACGCAAACATTCCTATTTTAATCATTCCGTCTTACATATATAATCAGTAATTCACAATATCATCACATAGTTGCATATTCATCATCATGATCATTTCTTGGAACATTTGCATCCATTCAGACAGAGAAATGAAACGAAAACAGAAAAAAATTTATGCATACCATACCCCTTACCCCTCCCTTTCATTCATCACTAGCATTTCAATCTACTCCATTTATTTTAACATTTTCAACATGAGTTTTGACAAATGAAAAGACCTACATGATCCAGATAGAGAACATTTCCACCTTTCTGGAAAATTCTCTGAGTCCACAGCCAACCCCCACCCCAAAGGCAGCCACTCTTCTAATGGAATCACAGACTATGTGATTTTGTGTGGCAGGTTCCTTTCACTCAAAAATATGTATTTCTTTGAGACTGATTCGCATTGCTGAGTCTATCGATAGCTTATTCCTTCTTACTGCTGAGTCGTTTTATGTTAAAATACACATGACTTGTTTATCCATTTTCTTGCTGACAAATATTTAGGTCATTTTCAAATTTTGGCTATTACGAATAAGGCTGTATGAATTTTCTCATACAAGTCATTTTCGTGGACATATGATTTTATTTCTCTGGGTGAAAACTTGGGAGAGTGCAATTGCTGGGTCACAGGAGGACGTATGTTCAGCTTTCTGAGAAACCAGCTGTGGGTAAATGTAAAATGAGATCACCTGGGAAAACCTGGCGTTGTTGGGGGTCAGGGGCATTTCTGTGAATAAAGCCACTGCGAATGTGGGTGCGCCGACCTCTGAGTTTGTGCCTTCAGCTTCTTGGGGTAAATGGGGGCAGTGTGGGGCGGCGGGGTGGGGGAGCAGGGCCCACCTTGGGAGGTCCCTCCAGGCCCTCCCCTTGCCCACCTGTGCTGGGCAGGCACACATCACAATGGCCGTGCCACCCGGTCAGGGCCAGCGGCAGGGGTCAGGGGGGGCCGGGCCCTCACTTGTCTCCCACAGGGCCACCAGGACCCATGATGGGGATCTCTAAAGGTGAGTCTATGACACAGCAGAGCTTGGAATCCGAAGCTGCCCAGAAGCCACTGCTGGGACCAAGAGAGCAGCTTCCCCCAGGTGAGGGCCTCCTCCGAGAAGGGGCCACTGGCCCCTGGAGGGTCGACAGGGAGGAGAAGGCTCTGGTGCCCCCGCGGCAAAGGACAAGACTCTGTGGGTCCCTTGGCTGAGCTGGGGGCTGGCCCGGCCCCCCTGCTGGTCCCCCACCAGCCCTAGATCAAGGTGGGGATGGGAAGGGGGTGGCTCTGACATCCGGGCCTCTCTTAAAATGTCACAATGAATTCAACCCATGAGGCTACGACTCCTCTGACTGGCCCCCCAACCTGTCCACACCCCTGCCTGTCCCCCCTGCCCCCGTGTGGCCAGCCACACACCGTGGCCGTGCAGCTGGAACCCTGGGCAAGTGAGGGGGTGGCCTTGGGGAATGGAGTTGGCCACCCAGTGTGGATGAGGGGATCTACAGAGCTGATGGGTGCCGGCCTGTCTGGGACTTGAGAGGCCCCAGCCTGAGCCTCGGGCTGCCCTGAGCCCTGTTGCAGCTACTTCATCTCTGATCATCTGACCTTTCTGACCTCCTGTGCCCGGCCAGGGTGCTGGGGTCCCCTGACGGGAGGATGTCTCTTCCCGGACCCTGGAATCTAGAGCATGTGGCCCAAAGCAGGGAGGGGCTTCCTGCTGCTTGGGTGGCCCCACTGGGGTGGGGGGTGAGGGCATTGGGGAGGGAGGTCCCAGACACCCCCCTCGAGCCACGCAGCTCCTTTCCTAGGAGGGGCAGGGCGCTCTAGCTATGGGGCCTGCGTGGTGCCCGTGGGAGCTGCTGGGGCTCCAACTCCCTCCTCGCAGGGACCCGGGACCCCCACCCCAGCCCGATTCCTTCTCCCAATGGCCTTGAGCCTGCTAGGGACTCTTCCTGACTCTTGGGGAGTGAGGGAAAAGGCCGGGGTGTCCACAGGCTGTGGGGGTCCAGGCTGGGCTGGGAGCACAGCGCTCGGGGTGGGGGGCATTTAAGACCCTGCCTTGGCCCCGACACTCGGCTACTCACCCCTGGGTGGTCTCAGGAAAGCTACCAAACCTCTGGAGCAGCTTCGTCTCTGCCATGTAAAACTGAAGTCATGTCAAACCCCTGCTCCACCTGGGTTTGTAGCAAGGGCTGGAACGGCACAAGGGCTGGCAGGTGATATATGCCCAATATTTGATTTTTTTTTTTTAAACGAAAGCCTATGGGGTCCCTCCTGCCACTTGTGCATCTCACCTTCCTGGAACCGTCTCCTTCTGGAATGCCAGGCCACGAGGGCACGACTGGAGTCAGAGACCCCCGGGTCCCCGGCCCAGCCCCATCCCTACCAGCTTTCGATTCATTCCCCACCAAGCCTTGGCTTCTGTGGAAGGGGCTGCCTCCCTCAGGCTGGCCAGCTCTGCGGCTCTGCAGCCAGCACATAGGGAGCCCTCGGATCTGAGGGTGTCTCTTCTTCCTTCTCTCTCCCAAAGAGCCCCCTGTGGACCCCAGGAATGCAAACCAGAGCTCTCAAGCACCTCCCAGCTTCTATGTCCAAAGCCCCCAAGGGGTTCAGACAGGTGAGCACACCCGCTCGTCCATTGCTTCCCAGGGTCGCCGGGAGGCTCCCTCTCCTGCTCTCTCACCGAGACTCTGCCCAGCAGCAACCCCCAGGAAGACACCCGCCCCGACCCCCACAGCCCCAAGCTGTGGCTCCATCTCTGCCCCCAGCCGTCGCCATTTGGCCAGCAGCCACCCAGCGCCTTCCTCGCGCTCGCCAATGGAAGCCACGGTGGTGGGGGGGGAGGCTGGTACACAGTAGGTGCTCAGGAAATGTTTGTCCCACTCGCTGCCCTGCAGCTGCAGCCCCCCAAACCACATGGTGGGGGGAGGGTGATACAGATCCCCAAGCCCCCACCCCCCCCAATCCTACTGAATCAGTTTTAAACAAACTTCCTGAGAATTCCCGTGCACTGTGAAGTTGGAGAGGTCTCGGGTTGGATTGTCAATTCTGAGGGAGCATCCCAGCAGGCAGGATGAAGATGGCAAACTTTATGGATGGAAAGCAGCATGACTGTCCCTCGAGCCCACCCGTGGCTCCCGCTGTGGCCCAAGGTCTTTCCTGAACTCCCTGTTAAACTGCAGTCTCCACACCCCCACACATCTGGGAGCCTCCAAACCCCAGCACCCTCTCCCCCTGGGCCCCCGAGGAAGCCCAGGTTCCTCAGTACCTTAACCCCTCCTCATCACCCAGACCCGGAGCCTGTACTCAGAACACCAATGTGGGGAAGGTGCTGGTTTAGGGACATGACAGCCACCAGCACAGCGCTCCCTCCCCTGCTCGCCTGGGGAGGCAGAAATGGCTGCAGTTTTAAAAATAGCTACGTGCACTTTTTTTGGTCGCACTGCAGCAACGCGAGGGAGTCGCGTCAAGAACAGGCGAGACGCGCCCCCACCGGAAGAGGTTTAGTTTCAGGTTGATTCACCCCCCCACCACGCAGCTCTTTTACCAAGGGTGTCCCATTAGGGTTTTTCGTTGCCGGGATTAGACCTGAACTCTGATGAATTTTACAAAAACAAACAAAGGACATTCCTGGGGAGGATATCCTGGGGCCCTCTCGGAAGCGTGCGTGCATGCCAATACCGGGCCCCTGCGGTCACCTGGCCCGAACCTGCCCAGGGCAGGGCTGGGGGCCTCCGTGGAGGGAGGCCCCTCTGGACAGTGCACCTGCTGATGACGGCGCCCCAGGGGTGGCCCTGGGGGACAGGGCAGGGTGCCGAGGCTGACCCATCTCCCACTCCCCCTGCCCCCAAGTCCTGCTCACCAGGACTCCCAAGGTGGACAGCAGGTGCTGCTCCAGCATCCCCGTGCGCACGACATGCACGTACTGCGGCAGCCACGTCATCACCGTCACCTCCTCGGTCCCGGGGACCCTCACCTGGCTGATGTGCACCGGCCTCTTCATGTTCGGGTGAGCGCATGGCCCCTTGACGCCTGCTGGGCAGGGAGGGGAGGTGGAGGGGCTCTTCCCTGATGTACTGCTGCTTGGGGCGCAGGGGGCGCTTTTGGGGAAGGCGGGGCAGGACCAAGGCAGGCGGGTGGGAAGGAGGTCCCAGTCTGGCTGGGCCACTTAGCACGTGGAGACCCTGGGCATGTGAGTGGGCTTCTCTGAGAACTGCAGGGAACGAGCCAATGGGCGGAGCCTGCGGAGCACTTAGTGTCAGCCAGCCTGTGGTTGGCCGAAGCTGCCATCGGGGCTAATAAGCGCGACGGTCTAGTTGTCACCTGAGGCACTTTGAAAAGTAGGGGTGCCCAGACCCCCACCCTGAGATTCTCATTTAACTGGGCCCCAGGCGAGTTCCCTGACTGGGTGGGTTTGGGAGATGGCCCAAGGCTGGGCCTGACTCACGGTGCCATCGCGGCTGCAGGTGTGCCCTCGGCTGCTGCTTCCTCCCTTTCTGCATCAGTGACTTGATGGACGTGAAGCACACATGCCCCGTGTGCCAGCATGAGATCTACCGCTTCCAGCGCCTGTGAGCTGCGGTGGAATCAACACTCTCTGAGCAAACTTCGCGTGCCTAGCGTCTGTTCTTCTTGGGGTCCCTTCTGACCTAAGGAGTGGGGCAGGGCCTAGGGAGGGTACCAGAGGCGCCCCCCCTCCCTTCTGCCTCCTGTCCTAACAGGCTCAGCTTAGGGCTTAGAAGTCTCGAACCTATAGGTGCTCAGCGTTTGTTGACTGACTCACCCACTGACTGAACGAGGCAGGCACAGTAGCTGCGCCCTCCCTTTCCAGGCTCTATCTTCTGCCTCATTCCATCCTTCCTACCTCCCTCCCATCAGTTCTGCAGGGAGAAAATCCTCTCGGTGACTCCCGCTGAGAGGGGACACCTGACTTCCTGTTATCCTCGTCCTCAGTAGCCAGTCCCTCCTCCACCCACATGCAGGCTCACTCCTGGCCCCCTGCCCCTCCAGGTCAACCGTATCTCACCTGGTTGACCATCGGACTGGTGACACCGGTGCCAAATCCAGTAGACACGGAGGCCTCGGGTCCCAGACCTCTCTCGGTCGGCCTCAGGGGCGATGCTGCTCACGCGTCCTCATCCACCAGCTCTCTGCTCGAGTGCCCACGAGTGGACTTGCAGAAGCACGCCTCATTGCCACCCGGGGGGCAGTGCGTCCCACCCCACTGCAGGGGCCCGAGACCCACACCCAGCAGATGTCTGCCTGCGACGCTGCACCTCCGAGAAAAGGTGAAAGGGTGGCGGGCGGGGGCACGTACGTGCACGTGCTGTGTGTGTGCACAGGGGGGACAGGACAGCTTCTGTGGGTGGTGGGGAGGATCCAGGCAGCCTCACCAGGCCAAGGGGACCAGGAGGCACGAGCTGCCCAGGCCTCCGGTGTCACCAGCCAGCGGAAGTGGAGCACCCGGGATCGAGAGCTGAGGGTTCGAATGGGCCCTCCCCCAAGTCCCGATGGCCGTCCCTGAACCCCCCTGCGATGGTCTCCATGGCCCCCTCTGCCCCACACACCTCCCCGAGGGCTGACCTGGCCCCTGGCCCCTCCTGAGGCCCGCCCCAGGAGGTGAGGCAGGACCCAGGCATGGAGGGAAGTGTCCTGTCTTTGGTGGTGACCTTGACCATCGGGACAGCCCCCAGCTTCCACACAGGGAGAGCAGCACTGGGAGTGCCAGGAGAGATGTCTTGGCGGCGAGTCTGGGTCTGCATGCCAGCCCCGCACACGGCGAGACTCGAGAGCAGAGCAAGGCCACTCGGTGTCCCCGAGTCCACGTCCTGTGCCGCTTGTAGTGCTGAGGCCTCACTGCTGATCACGTGGCAAGAGCTCACAGGGCCGCTGTCAGGAAAGACTGTCACCTGCTTTTCTCCAACACTGTCCCCCAAGCTAGGCTCAAGCCTGGAGACTGAGTGCACCCCGGTGGCCTATATCATGGGGGTGGCAGTGCCAGTGTGGGCCTGTAGGTGTGGTGCCAGACAGAGCACCACTGTCAGGTGCCTCCGAGCCTTCGTCACAGCACCGGGCGCCGCACGACCCCTTTGCGGGCTGGAGGTGTCACGGTGGCCCGGGAGGGCTGCCAGGAAGGTGTCCCCAGCACTCCCGGGAGCCAGGCCTGAGCTCTGTGCTGAGGGAGGCGAGGAGGCAGCAGTGTCGCCCGGCAGGGGCGAGGGGCACCGAGGCCGGGCTGCAAATCGCCAGCAACTTCTCTGCAGCGGAAGGTCCACTGGCAGCACCCCACTCACCTGGCTGCTGTCCAGATGCAGAAGTTGACCCTTCACTCGCCTGACGCCTCCCTGCCTCCTGCCTGCGAAACTAACCTTGTAGAAACGAGGCAAAAGGGCTCAAGCAGTCCCCACTTTGTGGGTGGAAAAGGGTCTCAGCGACCAGCGTTTTCAGGGAATGGGCTCGACGGGTAGTCTGGGTACATGTGGCTTTTTAGTCTCCAAGCTTTGATTAGGAGCAAAATGGACCACAAGAGAATTGCACCGCGAACTGCCACACACCCCGAATAGGTCCTTCCTGCTTCGTTGGGTGCCCGCCCCCAGGCAGTGCAATGTCGCGCGGGGGTTTTGCGGGCACGCCCTTGAAGCTCGGCACCAACGTGTTCGGCTCGCAGAGCACTGGGGTAGAAGTATGGGGCTGGCAGGGAGGACACAGGCAAGCTCCCGTCTCCCTTGTTCCAACAGAGGAACTCCGGGAGTTTGGTCCAGATTTAAGGGTCATGGAGCTCGGACCTCCAGGGCACCAGCGTCTGAGAGTGTAAATATCTCCCACAGAGGGCATAGCCTGCCTCCAGGGTCCTTTTGCCAAGAACCTTGCCCCTGGAGAGACTAATCAGCTGGATGGGCCAGGTAATCCCATCCCGTCATTTCACCCAAGACGCCTGTTGACGTCAGCCTGCGAGTTATCCAGGGGGCCTCCTTCTCCCTGGAATGCAGGGCGACACGTGGCGTGCTGGGGCAAATGACGCCCCCACGAGGGCACCGTCTGTGCCACTCGGCCACGCCCAACTGCAGGGTCAAGCAGCTGTGACAGAGACCACAGTCTGGCCCTTTTAAAACGGTTTGCCCATTCCAGCTCTAACCCTATGAACCCAAACCACAAAGCAGATAAGAAACGTCTCATTTTCTTTCTTTTCTGCCACTGAGCCACCACTGCCCCACCCGAACTGTCTAATTTACATGCCTCGCCTCAAGCATTCGTGGAGGCTTAAGGGGCCAGACTTCTGTAAACTCGCCCCAGCTACTGACTGAACCGGGAAACATTGCCTCAGGACCAGATGCTGACACGGGTGCACTGCCAGGTGCCCCCACATCCTGGGAGACACCGCAGGGACACCCCGCACAGAGGGAGAGGGTGCCGAGACCATGCGAGACCCACCTATCACAGAGCATGCCAGGAGTGCCATCCTCAGTGCCTTAGGCTCCTCCCCCGACAGGCACTGACACCCAAGCTGCATTTCCCAGGGTGTCTGACCCCCCACTCCCCCCATAATCCCACATTGGCCCCAAGAGCACTACCCGGAACCCCACTGCGTGTGGGTCCCAAAACGCTTCACCAAAGGCCAAGGGCGCGCCCCAAGGGTCCCCCCCTGAAACTAGCAGGGTGCGTCGGGACGGTGCCTTAATGCCTCAAGAAGAAGAACCTGGGCCTAAAGCACTGCTACAGAAGACGGAAGAGGCGGAGCCTGTGCCCCAGGATGCACTTTCTAATTCTAAGCAAGACCGGCTCAGCTGCTTCCATGGACAGGTGGGATGAGCCCTGGCCAGGACAAACCCCGGGCCCCACCCTAGCATGTGGTGGCTTCGAGGGGCCTGCCCCGCCAAGGCCTCCGGCCGGCACCCACAGGGCACCCAGCATATCTTAGAGAGGGTGCCACAGCTTCAGGGCTCAGTAAACCACCCGAAAGGCAGTTATCTCCTTCCTTTAAAAATTCCACCCAGCTCCCTAAAATCCATTTAGTAAACTCAAAATCTTGCTGCCATAACCAGGAGTGAATGAAAAAGGAAATGCGGCATACAGTGTACATGCTGCAAAAAGTTCTTCGTCCAAACAGTCATTTAACATCTTCAGGAAAAGCAGGAAGTTTCACGTGCCTAAGATTTTCACCAACCCCCCCCCCACCAACAGTCAAAACGAAAACCAACATCTACTGTTCCTTCAAAGTAACAGTCGGGCCACCCTGCCCACACCTCCTGGGGACGGGGGGCGGAAGGTGGCCCCGTGATGGGCGACCCGCACTCCGGTCGGGAGGCGGCTCCTGGCACGGAAGCACCGTGGAAAGAGAAGGGGAAGGAAGCCATTCCAAGGCGCAGGCCGGGCCCTCCCCTGGAAGACACCTTCCATCACCTTTAAATAACATTCCATTCGTCTTGTTTGTACACTGTTTCCTCCCAAAAAACTTTTTATTTAAGCTAAAACATGACTGGCTAGTGGTTTTTAAAAAAACAAACAAAAAAACCACCACCCAGGATTCTACATCAGCAGTGCTGCAACTGATGGGGGGGATACATCTCAGTAGAACCTTGCTGCTTATAAATGAAAAGGTTTCCCAAGCCTATTTCCAGGGACAGTAGAAATCTTCCTCGACTTCCACGTCATTCACTGAATTATACTTTTTATAGAAAATTTTTATTCAACATACAACATTTTCCAGCAAAAAGGCAATATACAGGAAGAGTTGGTGTACACTGCTGCTACAGAAACAAACAAAAATACTGGAAAAAGGATGAAAAATAAGTGTGATCTGCTGATTCTATTTTACTGCACTCAAAACTAGACACGCAGCTGGCATTAGCTCCGAAATAAAAGGAAACGAGGCTGGGACTGAAATAAAACGACACACAAGGGGTATCGGCATCAGTGAAGTTCACTTGCAGACTCACCCAACAGAAAGTAACCTCCTCCCAAGTGGTAAATTGTACACGTTCATTCATTAAATATACAATTTCATTTTTCTTTTTTATTTGAACTTTTTTACAAAGTCAACAGCTTACTAACCGACTAGTGAGCATGCCCTCTGCTAAAAAGGCTCTCCTTTTTTTTTTCTGTCTGTTCCATTCATAATGAAATTCTATTTATAATTATTTCCCCTGCTTTTACGAACGCTTGAGATCATCAAGTTTGCCAAGAGGCAGCATAGTAAACCTTAATTGTATTTAACAATGTTTTTGATTTAATAAAAAGACCCCCCAAACGTCTGTTGGGACTGTGCTCAGTGCATCCACTTTGCAAATGGGCTGCATAAGAGTGTCTGACCCAAACGAGACGAGTTTTTATTTAAAAAGACCCCAGGCAGCGGGAGGAGATGAACCCGAGGAAGGGCTGACACTGCACACAATGAAGGAGAGATTGCTATTTATTAGGTTGTGAGTTTCTCGGTTTTGCCTTTACAGATGCACAAAAGGTCATTGAAAATATAACTGAAGGAAATGTCAGCCGAGCCTACACGTAAGGCTTACTAGCTGCAGGGTTGGTGAAGCGACCCGGGGGGGCAGCCAGCCAGCTTATGCCACCTAGAGACAGACTAGAGACCTTTTGCCAGCGACACGCGTCTACTAACCTTTTCCCCATTACGCTGACGGTTGCCTTGCATTGTGGTTACCATAAAATAACTCTCATTGGCATCCAAGCTTTATAAAAACACCTTCATTTTGCTGAAAAAGGGCAGTCAATAGATAGAGAAGCCAAACTGAACAGCCTCAACAAAATAAAATTAACATCAGCAGCAAATCCTCTTGCTGAAGACCTTGGGTAGAGGGCACGTGTACCAAAGTCCCAGGGCTGGTAAGAAGGGGCACACACCCGCACGCTGTCCCTTGCCTTGAACACGCCGGGTCGAAGGTCAGTTGTGGATCTTAATAGCCTTTTCAAGGTAAGTGTAGCGACTCCTCTTTGGGGCTTTATTGAAGTGGTCAAGCCCCAGCCAAGGCCGAGGATGGGACATGTTACCTGGTGAGGAAAAAGAACAAAGAATGGAGACCCAGAGTCCAGCCTAGAGCCCCGGGTTCCACCGAACACCAACGTGCTCCAAACCCGAGAGCAGGTTCAGCCACATGTGATGGCGGCGGGAATGCATGGAATTCAGAGCTGCACACTCACAGGGCGCCAAGGCCACTCGCACCCTATCGTGAGCACCCCAATGCCCGGTAAAATACCGCGCAGCCCCGCCAGGCGGACTGGCAACTCAAGACAGAGCCAGCCACACCTCCACCAGGAGCTTGAATTTTAAAACCACCATTCAGCTCGTGCTCAGTGCACACGACGTACTTTACTCCTTAAAAGAAAAGCTGTGTGCAATACCAATCAAAATCCCAACAACTTATTTTTCAGAAATAGAAAAACCAATAAGCAAATTTATCTGGAAGGGCAGGGTGCCCCGAATTGCTAAAAACATCTTGAGGAAAAAAAAAGAAGCTGGAGGTCTCGCGCTGCCTGACTTTAAGGCATATTATGAAGCCACAGTGGTCAAAACAGCATGGTATTGGCATAAAGATAGATATATCGACCAATGGAATCGAATAGAGTGCTCAGATATAGACCCTCTCATCTATGGACATTTGATCTTTGATAAGGCAGTCAAGCCAACTCACCTGGGACAGAGCAGTCTCTTCAATAAATGGTGCCTAGAGAACTGGATATCCATATGCAAAAGAATGAAAGAAGACCCGTATCTCATACCCTATACAAAAGTTAACTCAAAATGGATCAAAGATCTAAACATTAGGTCTAAGATCATAAAACAGAGGAAAATGTTGGGAGATATCTTATGGATCTTACAACTGGAGGCGGTTTTATGGACCTCAAACCTAAAGCAAGAGCACTGAAGAAGGAAATAAATAAATGGGAACTCCTCAAAATTAAACACTTTTGTGCATCAAAGAACTTCATCAAGAAAGTAGAAAGACAGCCTTCACAATGGGAGACAATATTTGGAAATGATATATCAGATAAAGGTCTAGTATCCAGAATTTATAAAGAGATTGTTCATCTCAACAACAAAAAGACAGCCAACCCAATTACAAAATGGGAAAAAGACTTGAACAGACACCTATCAGAAGAGGAAATACAAATGGCCAAAAGGCACATGAAGAGATGCTCAATGTCCCTGGCCATTAGAGAAATGCAAATCAAAACCACAATGAGATATCATCTCACACCCACCAGAATGGCCATTATCAACAAATCAGAAAATGACAAGTGCTGGAGAGGATGCGGAGAAAGAGGCACACTTATCCACTGTTGGTGGGAATGTCAAATGGTGCAACCACTGTGGAAGGCAGTTTGGCGGTTCCTCAAAAAGCTGAATATAGAATTGCCATACGACCCAGCAATACCATTGCTGGGAATATACTCAAAGGACTTAAGGGCAAAGACACAAACGGACATTTGCACACCAATGTTTATAGCAGCGTTATTTACAATTGCAAAGAGATGGAAACAGCCGAAATCTCCATCAACAGAAGAGTGGCTAAACAAACTGTGGTATATACATACGATGGAATACTATGCAGCGTTAAGACAGGATAAACTTATGAAGCATGTAATAACATGGATGGACCTAGACAACATTATGCTGAGTGAGTCTAGCCAAAAACTAAAGGACAAATACTGTATGGTCCCACTGATGTGAACAGACATTCGAGAATAAATTTGGAATATGTCCTTGATAACAGAGTCCAGCAGGAGGTAGAAACAGGGTAAGATAATGGCCAATTGGAGTTGAAGGGATACAGACTGTGCAACAGGACTAGATACAAAAACTCAAAAATGGACAGCACAATAATACCTAATTGTAAAGTAATCATGTTAAAACACTGAATGAAGCTGCATCTGAGCTATAGGTTTTTGTTATGTTTTGTTGTGTTTTGTTTTGATTTTACTATTATTACTTTTATTTTTTCTCTATATTAACATTCTATATCTTTTTCGGTTATGTTGCTAGTTCTTCTAAACCAATGCATATGTACTAAGAAATGATCATGCATCTATGTGAGGATGTTAAGAATTAATGATTGCGGGCGGGCCGCGGTGGCTCAGCGGGCAAAGTGCTTGCCTGCTATGCCGGAGGACCTCGGTTCGATTCCCGGCCCCAGCCCATGTAACAAAAACGGAGAAACAGAATACAATAAAAACAAGAAAATGTTTAAAAATGTTTCCCTTTCTTCCTTCCTTCCTTCCTTCTCTCTGTCTTTCCTTCCTTCTCTCTGTCTTTCCTTTAAAAAAAAAAAAAAAAAAAAAAAAAAAGAATTAATGATTGCATATGTAGAATGGTATGATCTCTAAATGTTGGGTTAATTTCTTTTTTTCCGTTAATTAAGAAAAAAAAAAAAGAGAGAAGGGATAATTGGAGCTGAAGGGATACAGACTGTACAACAGGACTGGATATAAAAACTCAGAAATGGACAGCACAATACTACCCAACTGTAATGCAATTATGTTAAAACACTGAATGAAGCTGCATGTGAGGTATAGGTTTTTTGTTTTTGTTTCTTTTTTGTTTGTTTGTTTTCCTTTCTATTATTGTTTTAATTCTTATTCTGTTGTCTTTTTATTTCTTTTTCTAAATCGATGCAAATGTACTAAGAAATGATGAATATGCAACTATGTGATGTTATTAAGAATTACTGATTGTACATGTAGATTGGAATGATTTCTAATTGTTTTGTTAATTCTTGTTTTAATTAATAAAAAAAAAAAGAAACAAAACAAAACAAAACAAAACAAAACAAAAAAAAAAAAAAAAAAAGAAAAGCTGTGGGCTGGTTTTGTTTCCGTTGGTGCGGTCAGAGAAATGAGCCAGGTCGCCAGCCGTGGAGGTGGAAGAGTCTCGGGTGCTGAGTCGCGGGCCACCCACCTCCCGGCCGCCCACCCCCTGTGCCCACGACTCGGAGGCGATCTCAGGAAGCCGTCGCCATGAGGGCTCTTACCAGGCTGAGGCTCAAAGTCTTTCAAGTTCACTTCATACTCATCTTCATTTATGTACTGGTGTCGGCCCATCATTACAATTGCAAATTTAAACTAAAAAACAAAAACAAAAATGCCTCACTTTTTCTGAGTACAACTAGCAAAACTCACGACTCGGGCAAAAAAAAGTCTGAGCTATTTTACTGGGCAAGGGTTTAACCTGCTACGCCAGCAGTTCAATCACTCACGACCATCAGAGGCGTGCCTACCTTTTCAAACTCTTTCTCCTGGATGTCTAGCAGGCTCTGAATCCGCTTCATCACTTCTCTGAAATGCTCGCCCTAGAAACGCCCAAGGACACCTGTGGTCAGCGTGGGTGCCACCAAAACCAGTCACCCGGCGGCAAGGGCGGGAAAACACACTCACCCACAGCGACCGTAGCCTCCCAAGTTCACGCGAAATGCTCAGCACACGAGAGAAAGCAGTCTCACCTGGTGTATCCTCAGCAGGAACGGGATTCCGAAGGTCCCGAACACCTCCTTGTGGAAGTGCGCCACCGTGATCAGCATCTCGCTCTCCTTGTCTATGTCCACCTGGTCCAGGGGAACCTCCTGCAGACACACGTCACCGTGAGCGCAGCGGCTGGGACCAAACAGCCACTTCCAACTCTCACTCACTATTCTGACAGCAACTTACATCGTATTTGTGTCAAAAATGCGACACTTGGGTCAAGCTAGAATGATGAAAAGTTCAGAGTGAACAAGATAACCAAGCCTGTACACTAGAGAAAACACTGATTTAAGCGACCAAATGGCCACAGCTCTAAACTCAGCAGTGACCCAGTTTCTGCCCAGACTTACTAGATGGCTCAGGTTTCAAAAATTCATTTAAAATCTGAAAGAACAAAAACACCACCCCAGGAATCACTCAACCACTATTACTAATAAAAACAAATGGAAGCGACTTCTGTACTTGATTGTGACATTTAAAGGAAAAGTGAATGGGCCACTGCACACAGGAGGGTCCTGAATTCTTGCTGGTGCCACAAGGAGGCAGTTACCTCTATTCGAAACGTCCGACTCGTTGCAGGAGATAAACATTCTAATAGCTCATCTTCTTGATGCACACCGATAATTTTGTAGCTTACAATTTCTAGCAGCCTGAACCAAGAGAACCAAACAAGGGAGAAAGTGAACTATATATATATATATATATATATTTACTTTTTGTTGTTGTTCTTTTGTTTTCCATATGAAATATATATCTGCTTGATAACACAATTTAATAGGTTTCCAGAAGGAAATGCATGACCTTAGGAGGCAGAAAGATTTGCTTGCTTCAGAATTCTACGAGTTTCGGAGGATCTGAAGTATCAAAAGCAGGTATATGTGTGTGGGGGGGAGACAACACTGGTCAGATGATGGCAAAGGAAAACTCAGTGATCCCCTTAGAGTTAGGCAACTAAAGGGAAGTCTAAGAGGAGCCTTCCATCAGCACCAGGCTGGACTTACCAAAAGCCATCACATTTGGGCACAGAGCTGTGGGTTACACTAAGTCTCCTAGAATTGTGTAAAGCTTTCCCACGATGAAGTCACACAAGGTAGCACCTGCTATATTTTTTCACTTACTATTTAGAAAGCAGATAAGGTCTCACTCTTTTCTTAATACTACAAAAAAAAACATTTTGGGAAAAAAATAGCCCCAAAGAATGTTTTATCCTCCTGGCTGACTGTGAGGCAAAGTGGTAAGAGCAGTGTCCAATTTTCTGAAATAAAAACTGAAGGTCATCCCCCTCTCTACGTAGGACATGACTCCCAGGGGTGTGTACCTTGCTGATAACGTGGGAGAGAAATCCTAGAATGAGCTGGAACCCAGCATCAAGGGATTGAGAAAACCTTCTTGACCAAAAGGGGGAAGAGAGAAATGAAACAAAATAAAGTGTCAGTGGCTGACAGACTGCAACAGAGTCAAGAGGTTATCCTGGAGGTTATTCCTACTCATTAAATAGATATCACCTGTTTAGTTAAGGTGTAATGGAGAGGCTGGAAGCAACTGCCTGAAAATGTGGAGCTGTATGTTTCTTGAAGATAATTGTATGATGATACGGCTGTCGCAGTGTGACTGTGGTTGTGAGAGCCTTGTGTCTGATGCGCCTTTTGTCTACCTTATCGATGGGCAAGTAAAACATATGGATTAAAAATAAATAATGGGGAACAAATGTTAAAATAAGTTTAGAAGATTGAAATGCTGGTGATCAGTGAAGGGGAGGAGTAAGGGGTATGGTATGTATGAATTTTTTTTCTGTTTTCTTTTTATTGCTCTCTGAACTGATGCAAATGTTCTAAGAAATGATCATGATGATGAATATACAACTATGCGATGATAATGTGCGTTATTGGTTATATAACAAGAACGGAATGATCATATGATAAGAATGTGTGCGCATGTGGTTATGTATCATGTAAAAAATAAATTAAAAAAAAAACTGAAGGTCAAATCTGGGGCTTCTATGGCTGGAAGAAAAAACTGGCTAAACAGATCAAAAGTGACCTGATTTCTTAAATACAATCAAGAGTCGATGCTTTCAATTTACTGCTCCCTCACACTTGCATCACAGCTCTCCTCTGCTTGGCTTTTTTACTTGAAGCTCAGTATTTTTTTAAGGGGTGTGTGTGTGTTAACACCTTTATTGTAAAATTAGATTGAAATGCTAGTGATCAATGAAAGGGAGGGGTAAGGGTATGGTATGTATGAATTTTTTTGTTTTCTTTTTATTTCTTCTTCTGAATAGATGCAAATGTTCCAAGAAATGATCATGATGATGAATATGCAACTATGTGATGATATTGTGAATTACTGATTACATATGTAGAACAGAATGATCAAAAGTCAAGAATGTTTGCGTTTGTTTGGTGTTTTCTGGTATTTTTAAAAATTAATTTAAAAAAACCCTTATAGTAGTTATATAAATAAAATTTCACGTTTTAGCCATTTTTAAGTGTTCAATTCACTGGGCTCTACTGTATTCACAGCACTTACAACCATCACCTCTATCAAACTCCAAAACATTTTTGTCAGCCCATAAAGCAAAATCCAAACTCATTAAGCTGTCACTCTCCCTTCTCCCAGCCCCTGGCAACCACTATCTCTCTACTTTTAGTCTCTACAAATTTGCTTATTCTAGTTATTTCATATAATATTCATACTGTATGGGATCATATAATAGTTGTCCTTGTCTGTCTCACTTTCACTTAGCTTAATGCTTCAAAGTTCCATGTTGTAGCATATTTCAGAACTTCACTCCTTTTTACAGCTGAATAATATTCTTCTATTAATGGACTATTTTTTAACTTTTCGTTTTCATCGTCATTCTCCTTACTAGACTACAAGCTCTTTACAGACAGAGATGTTGTGAAATTAAATTCCTGACTCAGATTCACTTTTTCCCCCTTCTGTACTACATGACCAGTCTTTTCATTTTTAGATTTGTTCACTTTGGTGAAGCTTGAATAAGGAAACTACCTTTCAATTATCATTGTTAAATTGTTTTTTAATTCATTTCAGGTACCTTTTCTTGAACTACTCTAGTTCTTTTAATACAACAGAAATAAAACCTAGCAATTTTTAAACGAAAACTCACCTTTTAAATATAGTTATTTGGTATCAGGTCATTGAGAGAAAAAAAAATGCTTAAAATTTGCTGAAAGATCAGTCTGGAAAAACACTACATGGAATCTTGTGTTTATTTTCCATTCATGTGGCGCATTCTGGGAGAACTGCACCACTCCTACCTTTAACCTTTTGGTCTCTAGGGAACGAATACTTGCCTAAGTTTCCCTGATGCTTTCTCACCAAGCTCTACAGCCTTTTTACATTCTTCTAACAGGTCCCGCACGCACCCATGTTTGTCTGGATATAGTGTTATTTCCTAAGAAACGACAAGATAAAATAGACGCTTTAGAGAAAACATAGGTTTGTTACAAGAAACTGATTTTGCTTGACAAGAGAAAGAAAACTCAATTGTAGTCATCCTCAATTGTCTCTGGCTTGCCCACCACCTCTTTGTTCCCACCTGACAGCCCCAGATTTGTCAACTAGACCAACAGGCCGAATCCTGGTTCTGCCCAGGACTCAGGTAAGTTGGAGAAATGCTGCCATTTAAGGTACAGCTCTTCAGGAACTACCCCCCAGCAAGGCCATCTAAAATCCTCCTTAATTCCTTGAAGAAGACAAGGACATGTTCTCATACAGATGACTGGTGGTAAAGGCATAGCTATGTGATGAAACCAGGAATCAATGATTTTTTACTTCTGTTGGATTTTATGACATGTGAATAAAACTGTTTAAAAATGAACAGACAGATACAACTGCTAGAGAAAATGTGGAGAAAGCGATGTGCTGATTTACTGCTGGTAGGGAAGCAGAGGGCAGTGTGGTGGTTCCACAGGAGGCGAGGGGTGGGGTTGCCATAGGATCCTGAAACCCCATTGCTAGGTATCTACTTGGAGGAACTAAGTGTAGGGAGAGAAATGGACATTTACATACTGGTGTTTATGGCTGCAGTGTTCCCAATTAGTGATGGATGGAGGCTGCCTAAGAGTACATCAGTTGAGGAATGAAAGGGGGAACTGAGGTATATATACAATGAACTACTGGGTGGCTCTAAGAAAGAATTAAGTTGTGAAGCATGCAACTAGGTGAATGAACCTTGAGGATAGTCTGTTGAATGAAATGTTGGGAACAAAAGACAAGTATTATCTAATTTAACTTGTACTGTCAGTTTATTCAAAGACCATAGTTACATGAAATCTTGAATAGTTAGTGTGATGCCCCAATACATCTCAGAGTAATCTGGGCAGAAAATAAAAAAGATTTTTTGCAAAGTCCCCTTAGGGGACCGGGAGAAAGGAGAAAATATTAAACTTTCCCATCTCAGGAACTGATCTTCTTGCAAGCACTGGGGACAACCAATTCAATAGGCTAACCCTAGATCTTGGGGCTCACCCCTACAAAACTTACTTCTGTAAGGAAGAAACTAAACCTACTCATAACTACACCTTAGACTCATGTGCCCCCCACCCCCACCCACCCAGAACCTCTTCTGTTGCTCCTCTTCTGTGGCCTCTCGCTAAGCCAACTTCACAGGTGAACTCACTGCCCTCCCTGCTAAGTGGAACATGATTCTCAGGGATATAAATCTCCCTGGCAATACGGGATGTGACTCCTGGTGATAAGCTGGGACTGAGCGTCATGAGATTGAGAAAGCCTTCTTGACCAAAAGGAGAAAGAGAGAAACGAGACAAAATAAAGTTTCAGTGGCTAACAGATTTCAGAGTCGGGAAGTTATTCTTACGCATTATACAGACATCCCTTTACTGTTTATGGTGCATTGGAGTAGCTAGAGGGAAGTATCTGAACTGTTCAACTGTATTCCAGTACCCTTGATTCTTGAAGAAGACTGTATAATGATACAGCTTTTATAATGTGACTGTGTGATTGCGAAAACCTTGTGGGTGATGCTCCAGGGTATGGACAAATGAGTAAAAATATAAGGACAAAAATAAACAAACAATAGGAGTGATAAGGGGTTAAAAAAATTGGGTAAAGTGCAATACTAGTGGTCAATGAGAGGGAAGGGGGTAAACAGCATGGGATGCGTGTTTTTTTTTCTTTTGTCCTTTTCTTTTTCTGGGGTGATGCAAACGTTCCAAAAATGATCATGATGATGAATACACAACTATGTGATGAGACTGTAAGACACTGATTATATACGCTGGATGGACTGTATGGTACATGAAGACACCTCAGTAAAAGTACTTTTAAAATAAATAAATACATAAAACTCTCCCTGGTTCTTGGAGTGAGGAAAGGAATACATGCCAATCTAGATACGATCAAAAGCCTTTGTAGCCTCCTCCTGATCACTCCACAGGGATGAGAGTGTCTGTGATACATGTCTCAAATCTCCTGGTACTAGTGAGCCCAGAAAGGTTAAAGACTAGGAATCCAAACAGGCAGGGGCTACCTGGGCCAACAATCTAGCTAGATGAGATTTGGGAGGGTCAGAAATTAAGTTTCTGCCCCCAAAATCCAACTGCAAAGGGCAAGACAAGGCTTGGGGCTGAACAAGTACCTTCTGTGTGGGTGGAGCACAAAAAGTTGGACTGGCCATTATAGAAGCTTCAAAATAAAAATGGCAGAACAGAGTCAGGCCGGCTGTACTTGTCCAGGTCTGGCCAAGGCAGAAATAGTTTTGCATGTTTCTTTGAGAGAGACAATGCCCTGGGACAAGTGGCAATGTACAAACGTCAGGGTTTCCCAATCAGTGAGATAATGGTTACTGCAGGACTCGGGTAACTCAACACTGCTGTTCACCACGAAGGCTTCAGAAGGAGGTGGAAGGCGGGAGAAGACAGAGCTTGCTGCCAGTTCCAGTCTTCTAACCCTGCGGCCTGAGCCCTAACCCTTGCTCTCACTGCCTGATTGCTCTCCTTTTGTTGTTCTAGTTTCAAAGGTCAAGGGACAGACTGGAATAGAAAACAAGCTCTGATAAAAACAAAAATTTGTAATATGAAAGGGAACTTACCTCTTCCCTAAACTGGCTGTTTAACCATATACACTTAAAACTTCGCCTGTTTTCAAAGTCTGTGATTTTCATTTTAAGCTATTAAGAAAAAAGAGACTCATTTTAGAAATGCTTCATAAAAAACCCAAGCCTTCTCTTTGTATTACCCACAGTTACGTTAATTGGGACGCATACCTGCTGATAGTAAAGTTTCTTAGGTTGTCTAGGCTTGAAGAATTGTAGAAGATCTCTTAAAGTACCTTCATAATTATGTCTAAGAGGATTACCTGGGCCATCCCTATAACTACACAAGAAAACAGCATATAAATAAATGACTTGTTTATTGGCCTAAAACAAATAATCTGTGAGTGAGCATAAAAGCAAATCACTGGCTTCTTACACCTAGCCCTGACATATGGGCCCATAAGACCCCCAATTCCTGAGAATTCAGCCCCTCTTGCTGTCCCGCTTTCATCTGCTCTGTCTACAATAGGGACCAGTCCATGGCGGCGTGGCAGGCACCAACCCAGCTGGACACATGGGAGGTGCACTGATGATGTCTCTAAAGTGAGTCTGGTTTTAGATGAGGCTATCAATTATTTCGAAATCTTGCAGAGGTGTGGTCAAGATGTGAGCGGTGGTATTTCTATTTCTGAAACTAAGAAATGGAATGTCAGGTGAAGTGGCTAGCTACTTATTAAAATTAGTTTCAAGATGTTTCGATGAACTATGGAGAAAGCATGTGATAAAGAGCAAACAACACATGCCCAGGAGTATGGCTTACCCTTGAGACTTGAAAAACTGCAGCAACATTGGATCCGTGTTAAGCCTCTGTGCAACTGTCTTTGCAACCTGGGAGAAGGAAATGAATCAGAAGACAGAAAGGAAGACACACGTTTTGGTAAAGAAGTGAATTTGCTCATTAGCTTAACAGATGACTAAGTGTTTGGTTAAGTTAATAAAGGAATTAAAAGAACAGCCTGAATTTAAATTCTGCTAGAAATGTACCATACGACAGAAATAGGCTCAACCCCTTTGTTCATCGCCATAGGAACAGGGCCTCTGTGGCCTTCATGTCCATGGTGGGTCCTATCAGGTTTTTTCTTTTTTTTTTTTTAATTTTCAGATGTTTTTTAGTGGTAGTTTCTAAAGATTATACACTTGGTCTGTGGTAACTGAAGCAAAGACGTTATTAAAAACTACTACCTCTTAAATCAAATCATGCCAAGGGTTCAGAGGATGCTGTGGGACAAAAGCTCAGACATGGCACCACTACCATGGGAAAGGAATAAAAAAGAAGTTCTTGTTCCCATATTAGCACTAATCCACTTCAACCAGAAAACGTCCCCCCAAACACTGGGACCATAACAAGCTTTTTCTGAATCAAATCCATTAGACAGCTTCGTCAGCAAGCATTTTAAAGGAGAAATTGATCTTTCCGGTGTGAACTCATAAGGGAAAGGGGAATTTATTAAATACCTGAAAATAATTCATTCTATTTGATAACGTAACGACAAAACCAGGATCATTAGGGATCGTTTTATCACAGAAAATGACATCAACACGGTGGTAGAGGTCTCTGAAATATTCTTTTGCAGTGGGTAATTCACTGTTATCATTTTCTGGGTCATCCCTGAAAACAAAACAGTTTACAGATTGAACAGAAGTCCATGCTGGGGGTGTGGGGGGGTAAATGGTTAAAAAAAAAAAAAAGAAAGCATCATCTTCTACACAATGACATCAATAATTTTTTTTGCGAGATAGAGTCATGTCCCCACTTCAGGACACTAAGGAGCCTAATTCTAACCAGCTCTGTGTACAAGGTCCAAAAAGGACAAATTTAGCCAGAAGACGCACTGTTTATCAGGCACTGTAGGAAACTCCTTACTACAAAAATAAACAAAAAAATAAGCTAGCCTCACCCTCTCCTCTGTTACAGACAGGGAAATAGCCTTAAGACAAAGTGCCTTGCCCACAGAGCTGGCATCTGCATGGGCCCATTTTCCTGACCAGAGTCAGGAAACAACGTCCGGCTTTCATGCTAGAACAGCAGCACTGGATGCATGCTAAACCCGTAACATTCACTCGCTGGCCCCCAAAGCAGTTCCGCACGGTGATTGCTCCTGGCTCCTGCCCCCTTCCTGCAGCCTGGGCTCAGGACCACCTGCCAGAGGCTTGAGGGTGGGAAAAGGCCCAGAGCAACATGAGGTCCTTTCACACACCAAGTGCCAAAACCCCAGACTGTGCCTGCGGACACACATTAATCACCCGAGCAGGCATGTTCACAGGGAACTACGCAGCTTCTAAAGGAAGGAATGCAATTTTGCTATTCTGTAAAGATTTCTCTTTTTGTGCTCACAGTAATCATTCTTACATAGACACTTATAAGAAATGAGAGCATTAAATGATGTAAAAAGATCACCATCCATAATTCTAAAACCCAGAGAATTCAACTTTTGTCAAACATTCTCAGATTTTTCAAACAAAATACAGCTCAGGGTTGAGATACAATTTTGCTTCCTGGTGATAAACTCCTTTTAAAAAGGACATACTTCTGGAACACTATAATGTCACCATCCATCAGTTCATCAAGAGCTTTATCAAGAGACACGTCGTAGTCCTGGATTCTCTCTGTTAAATTCGGTTTAACTTCCTGTAGCAAAAATAGAAAATGGTTACAACGCAAGATTCATCTAATGTTTAATATGACCACAAAATATGTCATTTACTTTTTGATATATCTTTACACGCCATTCTATTCACCCTACAGTTTTAATAAGTTCGAGTGCTAGTGGAAAATACTAGTATCCAGAAGGACACAATAATCAAGGACCCTAAACAGAGACAAAAAACTGAATATAAAGATGGGATGATCACCCGAAATCACCCAAGTCCTCTAACAGTCACTGCAGCCTTAATGGTAGCAAATTCAGCACTAGCTAAACAATCTGTCTCTGCTACTAAGAAAAAATGATTATGGAAAAATAAACCATCCAAACCTCATAGAGGATAAGGCTAGTATCTTGGATAAATCCTGCTCTGTCACACATAACTGGGAGCAAGTCACCTAGGAAAAGGAAAAATAAAAACATCCATTACTGTATAGTACCAAGACTTTAGCAAGATCTACTTCAGAGGCAAGTGCAGTGAGGACTTACGTATTTTACAGGATATCGGCGTGTAGATATGCCCACAGTAATTCAAGCTCCGTGTTTTGGGATCATACATCTTCAAAAATAACATCACATCATCTATAAGGTACACAGACAGGTTTCTTAGGATCCAAACACTCAATACAACGTCAAAAATAAATAAATAACAGTAAGCTCAGCAGCACAGTGACTGGAAACGACAGCTTAAGACAACTCAGAGCTTACTATATCAGATGAGGCTGACTCAGTCCTGTGACTTAGAGATAGTTTCCAAACAGCAAATCCATGAGAAATGCTGCGTTTGAGGCAGTAAAGAAAGATGGTGCTAAGCATTTCCAAAAGAAATGCTAATTGTAGAAGATTTTTACAGGCTCAGGTGACAGCGTGAAAATTATACTTTGGCACTGAAGAAAATGTCCAATTTTATTTAACCGGAGCAAAAGGGAAAGATAGTGAACTCAGGTATCCTCTCCTCAAAACCTGGCGCTAACCATAACTAGCTAGTTGAGTGTTCCCATGGGCATGTGTGTCAGCGGCTATGTCTCTGCCAGAGAAGTGACCGTCCACAGCAATAAAGATCTTTAATTCTATAGCAACTGGCTGCTTCATACCACAGCGGCAGACAGACTACATGGCTCATGCTGCCTAAGATATCTGCCACCTGGCCTTTGATAGAAAAAGTCCGCGACCCTCCACTCTATATCATCTGTCAACCATACAGGAGACCAAAGCGATTAGCAGAACCTGGGGGCCGAGGGTAAAGCTCTAACATCTGTGATGGCTCAACCTAGCTGCTACCTTGGCCTTTGCCCACTAGAAGACATAGCCACAGTCCGATTTTGCTTTGTCAGGAAGCCCTGAACACAGTGGGAATTGGCTTTTCTACAGGGGAAGCACCTGTAAACCTGTGTGTGCAGAACATACAAGCAGAGACACGACTTTTCTGCTCTAAAAGTAACTGGGCATTTTGTGGGCACTTACGATCTTTATCAAACTTGGGTAATGTTGCGCCACTAGCGGCCAGCTCAGGGTCAACTGTTTCCAGGAATATTGTCCAAGGATTCTCATTATCGCTGAGTTCAATCATCTATTTCCAAAAGAAATGCTAATTGTAGAAGATTTTTACAGGCTCAGGTGACAGCGTGAAAATTATACTTTGGCACTGAAGAAAATGTCCAATTTTATTTAACCGGAGCAAAAGGGAAACAAGTTGCACTAACCGCAGAGGACAAAAAGCCTTCTGCATAATTCTAAATGAGATATGGTACCATCAACAATATTTACTGTTTTATTGCCGTCTGCTTCGTTATCTAACATTGCTGGCCGTTTTGTTCCATTACTCCTTGCTTGCATGGGCCATAATCGAATTTGATCTTGTGGAAATCCCTGGAAAAAATTAACGAATGAGTTAAAAATTAGCACACAGTTTAATCACTGACAACTTTGTGATTATAAGACAGTAAGTCACAATTTCAGCTCCTGTCATCAATTTGGACAGTGATGCAGCCCAAAAAACACAAAGGGAAGGATGAATATTCATATTCAACTCCCTTCTTTGCAGATTCTATTCAAAGATTAGGCCAAAAGGGCAGAAGCATGTCATTTCTGAAATCCTGTAGATTTACCTGTACCCAAGTCAAGAGCTCAGTATTTTCTTACCCACCTGTACTCACAACTCAGACAAGAACTGCCATGGGGTCACTGTTGTCACAGCTAGAAGGAACCTGCAAGCTCACTGCCCACAGAGGCCACCTAGGACTTTCCCTATCTAGTCACATACAGAGGGGCTGGGACTTGGGAGTCCAAGGTGCACCACCCCAGGACAGCTGCGCTCACCATGGTCTGGGAGAGGCTCTGGACGAACTCCGCAAGAGAAGAGTTTTTCAGCACTTTGAACACAGTATACTTCACTTTTTCTTCATCATACATATCGTTTCCTTGATGGCCACAGAACTGGTCCTCTGCGACGATCTAGAGACATGCATTGAAACACAGGACCATTTCCAGTTAACGTAAAAACAAACAAGAACCACCACATCCAATCAGACTGGATTTGAAGAGAAAAATGCTAAAATCAAGTAGTCTTTGGTTTCAAAGAAATGTCTTCAAGAAGATAAAAATATCATCAAAGGAAAAGAACTTAATCTAAGTACTTACAAAGACTAAAACAAAACAAACGCTTTATTTTAAACTGTAATCACAGCCATCACCTCACCCATGACTCATCTAACATGCACTAGCTTAGAGCTAGGTATCACCTGTGGGTGATCTCCAAATATGTTCTTAAGATACTTCGATGCAGTATACCTCTTTTCCAGATATTCACCTTGCTAACAGAAAGGTCTCTTTATATGTCCTTATACTGCAAACTGACTTGTGAACCACAACCATCTGAGACAAACCTCCTCCGACAGAGCTGTCCTTCCCTGCCCATCTGCCGTGCTTTTCCAGTCTGCCTAGAGGACCTTCCTCCAGCCCTTTCTTCACCTTGTACCTGCCCAGTCAGATTCCGCTTCTCCTCCAAACTTGAACTCGTTTCATGTTTTGCATCCTTCCACTGAACAACTCACTTCTCTAATCCCCTTTGCACTTTTTGTAAACACGAACCAACAACTCATCATTGCTCTGTCTGGTGGACTCAATTACTTCCCACATGTAAATCCTTCCTCCTTAACTAGCATGTGAATTCCAAAGGTTCAGGGAAGTGGCCTTAGCAGCCACCCAGTAAGTACCAGATTTTAAAAATGTTACGGGAGCTGCCCAGACACACTCATATGTAAGCATGCTGGTCTGTTAACCACTATTCCTGGCCTGAGACCCTCCTGCTGGTCCAAGCACCTGCAGCCGATTCCCCTCCGCAATGGCCCCACTACCTTCCCTTCCACCCGAGGGCCTGGGGCTCACAGACGCTGACCTGCACTTGCATGTAGAGGTGGGCTTCCTGCCGCTCCTTCCGCTTCTGAGCCTCGATCCTCTTCTCTTCTTGTAGTCGTTCCACCAACTGCTGAGGAATATCATGGTCTGTGACAGCTTGTAAAACTTCACCTGCAGTGACAAATGTGTCTTCTTTCACCTTTCTGAGGATTCTATTTCCCCCTCTTTAGAAGGCCCCAACTCTATGTCATAAACAAAATAACCTATTAAAGTGCAATTACTTGATACCCACTTCAAAATCCACAGCCCAACTCAAATTGCTTATGACATTGCAAGTACAGCAGTAAAGGCAGAAAATGTTACTGGGAAGGCAATATGGCTCAGGCCCACTGTTAAGTGGCATAAAATGCCAGGGCAGTGGAGGGATTCAAGGTACAAGAGGAAAAGCTCACCAGGGAAATGAATATCAAAACCAACTTTACTCACTCAGCTTTGATTCCCTGATATAAACTAACATATATGCATTAGTGCAGTGTCGGACAGACAGGTCATCGTCGTGACCCCCGTAATTGTGCTCAATGGCTTCCTCTTTAGTACACCTTGATACCACATCGTCATCAAATTTACACCACTGCAAAGAAAAGCAACAAGGCGATGAAAAGCGCTCAGCATCAGAAAGCAGCATTTTTCTAAAATGTATCAACCGATGATGTACTGCATGTGGACAGGCCTCTAAAAACTCACTTCTTGCCCATTCAATATTCTCTGCTAGCATCCACCCACAGGCAGTTAGGGTAATCTACTCAAGCAGACCATTTTCCACTCAGGCTCCATCGACTGCCACTACCAAGTCTTTAAGGAAATAAAGCTATATAAGAGCATGTATAACTCAGCTAGTAAAACTGAAATATCACGTAAGGTTATAAAATTAAATGAGACATTTTCATCTCCCTCATGACATTTTATCTCAGCTGGTAAGAGTCTGGCTTAAGAAAAACAGAAAAAAGGCCAGCACAACTTGTACATAACTAGTTATCGTCCCATCTTGGGCCAAGCCATTTTAAACGGGACTGGCTATGTCTATAGTTAAAGGTGCTCTTGTTGTGTTTAAGAGCCACCTGGTGCTTTGGGGATCTGGCCATCAAATGCCCTCAGGGTGTGCTGGGCAGGACCCTGTGGGCCCAACACCCTTGTCTGTGAAATGGGCATCACATCCTCTGAGCTGCCCACACTGCCAGGGGTTGGGTACAGGTCGAATGATGAGATTCCCTGAAAAAGGGAACTATGGAGCACTGCACAGGGTTGACAAAGGGGCATGCAGAAAGCATGCAATGCAGGCTTTCCCCTCGACCCAAGCCAGGGGGAGACTACTATTATTCATAAACTGAAAAGAAGCATCCTGCAGGACCTGAAGTTCATTACTCATAATGATGAGATGCCTACATAACATATGCCTCCCTTATTTATTGTTTACCATTCCAGTGCCCATAATTAAAGGGATAGGAAAACAGCACATGATTTAGCAGCCAGAGAACACATGTACAAATCAGAGGCCATGAAAGAACCTTATGGAACAAGTCCATCAAGCAGGAACTGGAAAAGGCTGAAGTTCAGCTTCCAAATGAAATTCCTTTCCCACTTCTCATTTACCAGTACCCACTCCCCCCATGCCCCTAGACTTACTTTGCCATCCCCTTTGGGGTTCAAATAGACCACATAGTGTCCACCGTGATTATCTCCACTGTGAACCAGGACTGCATGGAGAATGTAATTTGCTGGGTCTTTAGGATCTGTTTTTTGCAAAAATTCATCAAGTGGTAACTGTTCGGGGAACTCAAACCTATTAAAAGACATTTTTAAAGAAATCCAGCTTTCATTTACACGTAAAATACTTCACCTTTGGGCTTTTCTTATGGTAAGACCTTCTACTTAATGGTTCTTATTTACTGGGAAAAGCATGACTTTGACTGGGAATGCCTTCTCAACTAATCCTGAGATATCCCCTACTAATTTCACCTATTAATAAGGAATCTGAAGCTAAATTTCAGAGAAACACGCCTGGGAAACAATACAATCTCTAAATAATTTTAAGTTCAAGGGGATCACACAATAGCCAGTCTTGGAATATGTACACTGTCAATTTTCTAGGATGTAAATAATTTCAAATGCTCTGATGAATCAAAGCCCAGGAATGAGACTGCTAAGGATAAATCGCAGTCTGAAAACAACAATCGTTACCCTACGGTTTCTGAAGAAATAGTGAACTTGCCTTGGTTTCAAATTATTTGCTTCGTGAAAATATGACTTACATGGTCAAATTTAATCATCAGGGGTGCAAATCAAAGGGCCTTCCAAGAAGAGAAAGGAAAGGGGGGGTGAGGTGGGGGCTGCAGTCAAGTGCAGAACACATGTCCCCGCTTCCACCCAGGGGCAGCCACTGCCAGGCTTGGGAAGAATGGCCCCAGAGTTGCCAGATGCTCTGATTTCCTAAACCTAAAATAAGCCAGAAATCTAGATTTTCACGTGAAATTCAGTGATTTTTGGCTGTTGGCAACTAATGCCAAGTAAAACACAAACTAAAAGAAGGGGAGGAGCCAACGAAATACACCAGCAGGCTGGAACTGGCCTGCACGCTGTTATTCTTAAGCTGTGGCTAAAAGTGTTTCCTCAATATTCCTTCAGTAAAGGATGAGGAGGGGCGAGCAAAGACTCACTGGTGGTGAGTGGTTTGATTTGGTCACATTCTCCCTCAAATCTGAAGGGTGACGGGCCTACACGCATCCCATGCAGTCGGTGCACACACCCCTCGGGATGAACATTCAGTATTCTAAACAGGCAGGGCGACGCGTGTCATCGCTCTCACCCAGAATGCTGGGACAATGCACATATCCACGTCAGCATACTTGAAAACTAGCACACTCAACACCAACGGAAAGATCATAAAATATCTGAGAATCCCATTTAACATACACAATACCATTAAACCACATCTGAGGTAACATCCACATTCTGGCCAAGATCAAAGTTACTAGAAATCCCAGTAAAGGCAAAATCTGCGACAGAAAGAGCCCTAGCCTCATGGGCTTTAATCTGCCAAGCTCAGCAGGGCAACAGTTCTTGGAAGACACCCATGTAGAACTTCTAAACGTATCAGAGACGGAAAATGCAAAGACTAAACAATGTACTGAGATTAACCCCCTAAATCAGGATCAGGATTAAATCTTAACTTGTACATTCCACTACATATTACCTATCATTGATCTTGATGTTTTGGTCCGTCTGAGGGTCATACATAAATCTCATCAGCTGTAGATGTAACACTGGTGGCAATGTTAGGAATTTCACACCTTTCTCTGCTTCCTGAACATTTAAAAAGAAACGCAAATTTAGTTTACCTCTACTTACTTACTGAAGCAATGAAAGCAATAGCGTTTCACCAAGTTTAGAACACATCTGGACCTTTTGGTGGGGAGGGGCTTGGGGGTTAAGTATCCATCTAGGATGCCTTTAATGTCTATCAGGTTTCCTTACTATTTAAAAACAGACTGCAGCAGCGTATGTGTGCGAGGACGCCTGTTACTTTGGAGTGTAGTTTCCCTTTACGTCCAGCAACAGGGAATGCTTAAGTGAATTAAGATTTTTGGTCACGTGCTATAGTGTTTGTCACTAAATATTGTGAAAAACTATGGAGAAACATGAAAAAAGCACAGAAAGGAAAAGCAGAAACTATGATTACAAGGCAGCGAAATCAGGTGTGGAGCACCTGAACAGGTGCTAGGAGACCCTCCCTTAGGCTCCTCCTGACTCTTGCAGAAGAGTCCACACCATAGTGGCTCAAGAGCGCTTACTGCTCCATCTGCTCTGTAACAAATGTTCTGACTCAGACAACAGCCTGGTCCTTTCCCCAACCAACAGAGCCTTTCCCCAGGTACTGACAGCCTCTGTGCTCCCGGTCACCCCTCACCTCATTCTTGGGAAGGATCCCCACCTCCAGTGTTCTTCACTGCACTCAGCTCTGACCCATCTCTGCCAACTCTTTCTCTGTTCACTAACATAAGCCCCTGGAAATCACAGCCACTGCCCAGCTGTCATGGCCCTCACCACACATCTAAGTCACAGGAGTATTTCCAATTCCAGTCTTCCTTCTGAGTTGTAAACCCACATTCCCACAACCTTGCTAGAGAACCAAGGGACATCTACTTGGCAGTGCTCTTTGACGGGCATCAGCATATCTAAAAGGACAGTGCATGTCTGGAAAGATGAAAAAAACAAAAACAAAAAACCCCTGGAGCCCACACCACACAAAGGAATGGTGTGTGTTTAACACAATTCCAAAGATGAAGGAAAATCATTTTACTGCCATCCACAGAGTCTACAATCCTAAAATATGTACTGCTTACCCAGCCTCCAAAAGATCCAGGGTGGGTAGGGTATGTCTTCTGAGTTGACCTAAATGTTTCCTAAGCACAACCAGTCGCCTCTGTTTTAACTGACACTGGTAAAGCAGCTCTCTGATCTCTAACGGTGTTCTGTGTGGTCTGACTAAGCGGGAGAACATGCAATCTGTGGGCTGCTGCAGATGGGGCACGCGAGCACTGTCAATAGAGTCCTGATCGTGATCACTGGATTCCTGAGGGATGGGGAGCCACAGACCAGCCTGACGCCACCAGTGTCACGTGTCCTATCTGACGGTGGACTGGTGGCCGGTTCACCAGGCTCATGGCAATGTCAGAAGCCCAGAATGCCTGGAGGGCTACAGAAAGCAAGCAGGGCCAACAAGCATCCATGGAACAAATGTCAGAGAGAATGTGTTCCCTCCAAGACATGCTCCTCAGAAAATCACAACTCCATGATTGTTTTTTAACTTTTCTTTTCGGGTGCATGGTCCGGGAACTGAACCTGGGTCTCCCGCATGAAAGGCGAGCATTCTACCACTGAACCACTCTGATTTTTTTTAACAAAACCAAATAAAGTGATGCTATATAACTAAAGAAACGATGTTGTTTCCAGGAGAACTGAGAAAAAGCTCCAGCACTGACACCAGTGAGGCAAGGAATAATGACCAAGGAGGAAGCTGCTTAAAACCCTGTGACAGGCCCTCCTGAGGTGCATGGGGTGAAATGCCCACCTGAGGATCTGCAGTGCAAAGATCCTGTGAGCCCCTCCCTGCTCCTTCCCATTCAACTCGACAAATGACACAATCAGGGCCCTCTAAAAGATAATGTCCAGGCTATGAAATAAAGCCCTTTTGTGTTCTAAATACCAGAAACGTATAAAATGGGACTACTGGGTTATTAATTAGCTGTTAGGCAAAAGGTCTGAAAGTAAAGGGAAGCAACAGGGCATTGGTACTGAGCATCCAAGTTACCTGCAATCCATGCTCCCCAGCGTCATATTTATTGTCGCCATCTAGTTGTTCTACTGCCACATAATCCACAAATGATTCAAATACTTTAAAGAGAAAGACAGAGAAAGTGAGAAAGTTAGCCAGAGTGGTCACAGAAACTTTGATAGAACAGGCGATACAGGTATTTTTAAAATCAATATATTTAAGAACACTAGAGAGAAGAACAGAAAAACCTATAGCTGGGGACAGTAGCCCTCACATCTTGTGCCACTGCCACCCCCACTAACCCAGCAAAAGGCACCAACTCTGGAACCACGAGGATGCTCTCTAGAGTATTACAAATGGATAATAGGTTTGGATAACTCTCATAATTGCATTTTACAAAAGAAGATTTCCAAATTGCCCATAAGCATTTGAAAACATAACAACCTCACTATCTTCAGGGAACTGTAATTTAAAACGAAGATACCATCCTACTCCCACCCCAAATTTCCAAGTCTGATAATTGACATTTCTGGTGAGGTCGCAGGACAACTGAAACCCTCACACCTTGCTGGTGGGAATGAAACCGATACAGCCACTTTGGAAAACATGTTAGCATTCCCTATCAGACTGAACATATTGCACATGGATTCAGCAATTTCACTCCTAGGTATACACTCGAGATGCATACAGACATGTGACAGATCCAAGAATTGTCAAGCAGCACACACTCACATTCACAGTGCCACTGTTCATAGTGCCATTAATCACAATTGCCAAAAGATGGAAGCAACCCAAGTGTTTGTAAGCTCATGAAAAGATACACAAAATGTGGTACATGCATATGATGGATTATTCAGCCATAAAAAGGAATAAAGTTCTAATGCATGTGATAACATGGAGGAACTCTGAGGACATTACATGGAGTGAAATAAGCCAGACACGAAAGGACAAATATTGTATGATTTCATTGTTATGAACTAATTATAACAGGTAAACCATGGGATTACAGTCTAGTATACAGGTTGCCAGGAGATAGACTGGGGTTAGGGAAAGGGGGTTGATGCTTAACTTGTACAGATTTTCTATATATGCTAATGGTAAAGGTTTGGAAACGGAGGGTGGCGGTGGCAGCACATCACTGAGAGTGTTGTCCAGAACACCAAATTATGTAATAGAGTTCACTGTGTTTAGAGTAAGGACAACAGTTAATAGTATAAGAATGACTTCCGTGGATTATAACAAATTTTATGACATTAATGCAAGGGAGTATGTGGGGGGAAAAAAAGTAAACCTGACGTGCACCATAGATGAGAGTTAATGCTATCTGAATAATTTTTCAACAATTACAACTACTGTAAAAAAAAAAGTACAATTATAAAAAGTGCCACCAACAACTGTAACAAATGTTTCATACCAGCGCAAGGTGTTGGTGGTGACGTGGGACACGGGAACTACATTTTATGCAGGATTATTCTGTAAACCCACAACCCCTCTAATAAAAAAATTTTTTTTTAATTGTCAAGCAGCCTTACATGTAACAGTTTCAAACTGAAAACAACCCAAATACCAAGAATGATTTTCAAAATAACTTGTGTTAAAGCTGTAAAATGGAATACTACAAAGCAATGAAAATGATCAAACTACATGCAATCCGGATCAAGCTCACAGGTAATTTTTTTTGGAGAGAAAAAGAAATGAGAAATAAAGACATACATCTGCCAGGGTTACATTTACATAAAAACATAAAACATGCAAAATTATCCAAGATAATGCCCAAATGGTGGTGTCCTCCGAGGAGGGGGAGGGAGTGGCTGGGAAGGAACAAGGAGGGCCTTGTGTGGTGCTGTTAAGTGCTCTATTTCTTGATCTGGGTGCACTTCGAAAGTATACAGTAAATTGGTAAATTACATTTATGATTCGCACATTTTTCTGTGTGTATTTCAATAAAAAGTACTTGTTTAAATGAAGCAGTAAATCAAAGTAGAAATTATCAAAAGCATACATCATTGATAAACAAAACTTACTATTTTTCTTTCCTTTTATACTTAGCTGGATATCATAATAATCTTCTCTTCGATCAGATCTATAGTCTACTTCTTTACACTGGATATAGGACTACAAATAAGGAAAACAAGATGTCTTAAATGAAAAAAAAAATCAACACCTAAAAATCTTTTGCAATCTTTCATTAAAACTAGTGATCACATACCACCATTTTGCCTCTGAATAATTTAGGTATGGTGCCTTCTACACACGTGCCTTTCATTTTATTCTCTACATTATCGAGCAACTGAAAGAGAAAAATTTTGCCTTTAAGAAACTTGACAGCAGTTTATTTAGAAACTCTGACTAGGAAATGTCATGGCCAAAAAACTTCTAGACTACAGGTATTATGACCCTTGGCATGCAATTATCAAAGACATATACAAAATCTTCTTCCTTGGTTGGGTATTTACAAAAATATCTACATGCAACAATTGAGATTAAGCCCTTTACACAGCCCTTTGGAATGAATTAGTAATCTGTAGTGGCTTTAGAAGCATTTTATATTCATTTTACCTCTGGAAAATCATGTAAATTGATCACTAAACTTAACTCGAAATGGTCCACACCAAGAGATTAATGAGGTTGAGCCTGTCAACAGGATTGACTGGTTTGTCCATGGATATTTAATGAACTGGATTCAATCCAGCTAGTGCTGCAAAAAAGAAAACACACCTTGCCCAGCCAATCACCTTGAATAGCCATGTTGTGTGTGTGTGTGTGTGTGTGTGTGTGTGTGTGTGTGTGTGTGTGTATCTTTCTGAGAAGACAAAGATCACCTGCAGTGGAAGAACGAGAATTTGCTAGTGACTAATGGTGGGCACTGGGAGAACCACCAACACAGAAGTCTGCCTCAGTTACAACTTCTGTGCAAAGGAGAGATCGGTGCTATGTAATAACAGAAGTCACTATCTCAAAGTGATTCGGGTCAATCAGGATAGTCAATCCATCGTTTCTCGGAAAACTCATGGGCATGTGTCTATGTGTGTGCACACTGGACAACATCTACTACCCACTACCATTTAAACTCAACCCTTTCCTAATACTTCAGCTTCAAGTAACTGCTTCCCCCTCCCCATTCTTTCTGGCTTTTAAGCTAGTTAGATTCCACCTTTCCTTTCTCGCCTAGTTGTGGTTGTGAACAAAGATGGGTACATTTGAATTACAGTAATGTGAAGTAGGTCTGAGAGATTTTACTCAGTACCAACTTCTGACACTGCTTCAAAACATTAAATGTCAGAACTATACAAACTATTGCTTGAAACTTACCACTCGACACAGCTCCTGAACATCGTGCTGCATGAAGCTGTCAAGTGTTTCCCACCTTCGAAAGACATTAAAATAAGCACCTACATTTCAACTTCCAAATTTCAAATGAGAGTAAATCAAAAAGCAACTAAGATTTTAAAAATAAACTGGAATAAGCCATTACTATTAAATTCATTTTCAATGTTGATTGCTGGAGATAATTTATCAGTGAACAGTAAAATATCTACTATTTTTGTAGCTTGTTCTGAAAATCTTAATGCTGGGGAGGTGATATCTGCAAGTAAATGTAAATACAGTTTTAAACAGTATAGGTTATTTTCTTGAAAAGTAAAACTGTAAGTGGTGAAGCAAAATTCCAAAACAAAGCTTCTATTTCCAAACAGGTACAACAAAATACAATGGTAAAAAACACGGATATAATTAAATGGCTGTCTCTCTCAATTAAATGTGTACATCATGCTCTATTAATTCTTCTATTCTTCACTCATTCCTCTTTAAAAAAGGAGGCAGCAGAATGGGAAAGGGAGATTTCTCATACGTACCCGAATGACTTTGTTAGCTTTTTTGTTCCTACGGGTTTATCACTGTGCTGTAATTCATAGAACACTCTCTGTAATGCTAAAGGGACGCTTTTAGATGAATCATCACCCTCTGTTGGCATCATGTACACAGCCTAAAAGAATTTATTTAGAAGTAAGAATTTAATCTTATGTGAAGGTAGCATCTCTAACATAGCAATGGTTTAAAAACATAGTTGATCAGCTTTGAACTACTTCCAAGTAAGCCAGGAATTTTTTTTTTTTATTTAATCATGAAATTTGAAAATATCAGAGTTCAAAAACCAATTTATTGCCCATATAAGCTCACCAGCCTAAACAATTACTCATTTCATATTACTTCTTGGAGTAACATTTTTAAAATTACTACTCCATTACTTATGAACAGAAGATAGGATGAAAATGGATTACTATGAAAATTACCCACATGTTGCCATCAATAGTTTTTATATTTTCAAAACAACCTTTATGTCATAAGCTTATTTCAAGGACAATAAATCCAAGTTAAGTATGGAAATCACGGTAGTAGGAGAAAAGTTTTATTCATCTAAGTTAGCTTAAAAAGCAGATGACTAGTCTAAGTACTGGGGAATAAAAATACACAGCGTAAGAATTTTCTATGTGAGGACCACACACTGCGGTACAGGAAGGAGACAGTGGAAAGTTTGCTGAGAGGATTTTCTTTATTCCTTAATTTATCTGAGGAAAAAAAGAGCTGGTAGAAGGTTAAGGGAGAGAAATACCATTCATTTACCTTTCGTAGCTGATTTGTGAAAAACAACGTCTGCAGCAGGCTGTTCATGTAACAAGTTGCTCCCTGATTCTTTAAACCGACATAGCCCGTGTGCTTCTTCGAATCCCACCTGAAAGATCAGTTCGAGGTTGAGGGCAAACCAATACCAGGTCTGGTCACACAGCTGCGTCCAGTTGGTCACGCATCCACTTCCAGCCAGCCCCAAGTGCGTGGACCAGTGCACATTCAACCCCAGCGTCCCCGATCGGTACTCAGAGATGCTGCTTAAGTTCCAGATATTTTTAACAAAGGCCTGCCTGCCAGGGTTGTTTTCTTGCACACCCAAAGAAAGGCCACATGTGCGGGCAGCTGAAACCTAGCTTTTCTGTAGGGAGATGTGGACACGGGAAAAGATGGGCGTGTAGACTTGGCAAGTTTTACCTATGATTTCTAAGCCCAAGAGATTTTTTTGGTGGTTCTATTAATACTAAGAAGAAGCCAAAGGGCACCACCCCTTCCCCAACTTCACTCTGTAGATACACAAAAATAAAATCAAACACGACCCCGCCCAGTGTGCCCAATACCGGTAGAGACGCAGATTGTGAGGTTCAGGGTCAACAGTGCCCCATGATTCCAGGGTTAGTCTGAGGTCTTGGAAACAAGCACAGGTACCACAAAATATTAGCAAGAAAACGCAGGAGATCTGAACTACAGGTACTTATTTTAAAACCAAAAATCATCAAAAAAAGATTTACAATAAGTGGGTTTTGACAAGAACAGCGAAAAAGGAAATGTTTTGACTGGGTCAGCTGAAAATTCCAACCGAGTTTTCAGTCAGATGTGTGAGCACATGGGAAGCTTTTAAAAATGGGGGCAGGAAAAGAGTGGGCTAAGCCTACTTAAAATTAGGCCTAAGAGTCACCCCCAGAGAACCTCTTTTGTTACTCAGATGCTGCCCCCCTCTCTAAGCCAGCACAACAAGCAAACTCACCGCCCTTCCCCTCTCTATATGGACATGACTCCCAGGGGTGTGGACCTTCCTGGCAAGGCGGGACAGAAATCCTAGAATGAGTTGGGACTCAGCATTAAAGGATTGAGAAAACCTTCTTGACCAAAACGGGGGAAGAGAGAATTGAGACAAAATAAAGTGTCAGTGGCTGAGAGATCTCAAACAGAGTCGTAGAGGTTATCCTGGAGGTTATTCTTACGCTTTTTATAGATATCCCTTTTTTAGTTTAAGGTATATTAGAGAAGCTAGAGGGAAGTGTTTGAAACTGTAGAGCTGTGTTCCAGTAGCCATATTTCTTGAAGATGATTATATAATGATATATTTTTCGCAATGTGACTGTGTGATTATGAAAACCTTGTGTCTCATGTTCCTTTTAACTATAGTATGGACAGATGAGTAAAATATAGGGATTAAAAATAAATAAATAATAAGGGGAACAAATGTTAAGATAAATCAAGCAGACTGAAATACTAGTGATCAATGAAAGGGAGTGTAAGGGGCATAGAAATAAAATAGGGGAATCAAAGGCTAAAATATACTGGATAGATGGAAATACTAGTAGTCAATGAGAGGGAGGGGTAAGGGGTATTTCTTTTTCTGAATTGATGCAAATGTTCTAAGAAATGATCATGGTGATAAGTACACAACTATGATATTGTGAGTTATTGATTATATAACAAGAATGGAACGATCATATGGTAAGAATGTTCGTGTTTATATGTTATGTTTAAAAAATTTTTTTCAATATATTTAAAAAAAAATGGGGGCAGGGGGAGGAGAAGGCCTGCACAAACAATGTCAAGAGAATAAACATGTGCTTGTCCCCTACCCCAATATTTAAATACCACCCAAGCACATGCGTGAAGAAACTACCTAAGGTGTTCTGTTTCTGCTCCCTAGCTGAGGATTGATAGGAAAGTTACTTTTCTTGGGTTCAAAAAAGAACTCTGAGGAAGTGCTCCCTAGGTAATAGGTCGGGTCTCCGGCCACGGGAGGTCACCACTGGGACAGTTCCTCTAGCCAACAGACAGGGTCCCGAGTCTGGCTGCTCCAGCACCACAGGGCCTTGTCACCCGAGCATGGAGGGACACATGGGAGGAGGAGGGAGCTGCGAGGTCTGGAGACGAAAGGTGCAAAAATAGGATGCCGGGTAAAGAACTGTCATATCTCAAAACTTTCCAAAAAATTTCAGGACTAGCTGGTTGAATTTTACTAATTACTAATTTACTAATTACCTTTTGGAACAGTGAAGCTCTTTCTTACATCATACCAAACAGACAAAGAATCGTTTTGAGTGTACCTTTATTAGCACTGCCTTACAGGCCACCCCGCCCCAGGAGGTCAGGAACGATGAGAATGCACAGACCACCTTCGTTTGCTTTGGGTTCTAATGACTATTAATGTCTCATAATTAAACGAACCATTCATACTGGACATGTAGGTTATTATCATTCTAACTGGTAAACAGATGAGGAATTGGGTGTGGTATATAAACGTGCTGAATTAATTTCACAGACTAAATGAATTATTGGATCAAAAGATGCAAAACACCTATATGGCTCTTGCTTACTCGTTACCATCTTGCAATCTAAAAGGTATAGAGCCACTAAGCAATAAAGGAAGTCTCAGAAGCCCCAGGAGTCACCCTATGGGAGCTCTCACGATCCTTTCTATAAGTTATCTGACTCCGTCTCTGGAAGACTTCTTGACCTAACTTTGGTGGTCCCAATTGCGAAACCTTCTCTTTCTGCCCTCTTTCTTACTCTCCAGTCTCTTCGCAAGAGCTTTACCTTCAAATACCCCTCTGTTACTGCCACCTAAAGTCCTCTTTGGTAGAGCCTAGGGAGCCCGCAAGAGTCCACTGATAAGTGAACACAACCTCTCAAATCCATTCCCTTCCCCCAACCTTCACCCTAAATGGGCTCCCCAGGCTCCTATATGCTTCCCTTCACTCTGGAGTCACCTTTGCAACCACTCTTTTTCTTTGCTTCTAACTCCTCCATCAACCAAACAGTTGCCTGGTTCTGCAGGTTCCACCTCTATGTCACCTCATACCCACCTATGCTCTTCACTCCCAGGACATACACAGCCACAACAAATACAACCTGGGCAGCTCCTAACTTGGCCACCCTATTGCTCTTTCCCAGGTCATACCACACACTCTTGCCAGAAGATAATGCTGGGTGGAAACATGAGCAAGATACCAGTATCTGTCATATCTCAACTTCTCCCTATATTGTATTTTATTGTTTCACCTGCATACAATCACCTTAAAAACAAAAAACGGTCTACAACCTGATCCCAACTTTATCATCCTAGCCTTCAATTCCATTGCTCACACTCTCCATCTGCTGCTCAGCCCAATCCCAAGCTTTCCCACTGCTGTCTTCATGCACTGTTCTCCCTATCCTGAACTCCTTTTGACTCTCCCTCAATGAACCAATCCCCTACACTGCTGAAGGCTAAAACCACCCTCTTCCCTGGCCCGTGATCAGAGGCTGTACTCTGAAGTTTCTCCTCTGGGCTCACTGAGATTTTGCTTATCATCTGAACTTGGCATTTTTCCCTGCTCCCCCATCATCACACACTTACAGTGCACCTAGGTTTTTGCATCCCTGTCCCCTTCAAAATAAAAACTGATACAAAGCAAAGAAATAAAAAAGCACTCTTCAACAAGTAGTTACAGGACAGATCCCAGATCTCATGGGCTACCATACAATACAATAAAAAAAAGTTAAAAACAAAAACCCAAGCATCTCTGCTGTGGTCATTTATACACCGATGCTACTAATCCTTCTTCCAGTCACTAAGTTTTGGGGACAGAAAACCATGGCTGTCTTGCTGACCATTAATTTTATTCCCAGACCAAACACTGTGTCTGACATGTAGACAGTGCTCAAGAAATGTGTTAACGAGATGAATGCACTTATGAAACAGGCACATTGTCTGTGATACTAAATTTGTATGCCAAGGGCCAAGCACAGAGAGGGTGCTTATCTGCCGTATATATGCATCCCTATGAAACATGTGGACACTATTTCACCCCAGCCAAGATGCTTCTTCATAGCACCCAATTAAAGAAAAACTTACGCAACTCCATGGGGAGCATCAGCCTGCACGAAGACTTCAAAAGTAACTTTGTCATCATCTATAAAACCTTTATCAGGATCAGTCACTTCCTATAAAAAATAAGTAACAATATTCAACTTTCAGAAGAATGTATAAACATTTACTTAACTCCCAAAGAGTCAATTGCCCTAATCCCCTGCATTCAATGGATTAAAATCCTACTTTTAAAAACTCTCAATTTTGCTTCTAGTTTTAAAGTGCCTTGAGTTGTTTGAAATAACGTTCTCTGATCAGAAACGAGCCGAGGAGCCCCTTGGAAGGAACTCAGTGCCACGGTGTAGACAGCAGGAATCAGCACTGTGCATCTGGGTGTAAGGGCTCGGGGGCAGGGGGTGCTCTCACTCTGCTGCCTGCTCTAGTGGGTAAACCCCCCCAACTCCTTACAGAATGAGGCCAAGCTGACCTGACACAGGAATGAGTGAAGTTACACGAAACCGCCCAGCACTATGGTGGACGCGGACCCAGGGAAGAGGCCCATCAGTATTATTTATTCCAATACTTGCCATTAGGAAAGCTGCAAACTACCTTACAATCTTTGACTCAAAGCTGAGATTTGATTTCAGATACCTGCTGAAAAACCTAAGCTAGAAAAGTGGGGAAAACTATTTTCACAGATATCAGTCAACCTTATAAATAACTGGATTCTAAAATTAAGGAATCTGAATGAAAGAATTCAGGGAACAAGCATTAAAGTTCATATTATTCAGACTAAAACCACTGTCACTTACATTCCAGGCCATAAAATTTGAAAATCCCCAATCATTTTCTTTATGAAAGAACAAATGACTAATACGACGGCTGAATGACTTATCATCATCTCTGTAATTTATTATCTTCAGCACTGCTTGTGCATGACAAGACCACGACCTGTTTAAAAAAAAAAATCCAAGCCTTATTTGGTGTATTTAGCTGATGTCTATACATTTTTAAATACATTTAAAATATATACTAATACCAACACGTGAAAATTTTCACATTTCCATTTTCTTTTGGGGGTTTGGGTGGCTATTTACCCTTAAAGGAGAAAGAAGCTAAAAGGGTTCGGGGTGCCTATGTAATCTATCAATGAAGGTGTCACAATCACTGGTGGATCTCTGTATCAGTGTTTTAAATGCTTAAAAACAAACAAAAAAATACACTGCTTAGTAAATCTATTAAGTTAAAGGTTTAAAATAGGGCTTTTAAAATGAATAGTGACCACTAAACCCTGAAATCATTTAAGACTCTTTTGAAACAAGTGGTTAAGGAGGGATGTTTGCACTGTACTTTTTTTGCTTGCTTGGGATGCCTACCCTCACCAAGAGGTAGGGCTAGCACTGTTTCTCCAAACTACCAGTCAAGCTAAAGTGAACAAAACAAGCTTAGCCCAAATAGTCATCAGATCAGATGATGATGTGCACATGTGGAAGAAAAAGGAAAATCAGCCTCTCAATAGGAAATGGCTGCACCACACAGTTGGTTTGGTACGTTTTGGACATTAATGCAAACAGAGAAATAGAGTGAACTGGGTTCCCTGGGGCTTTATCCAGACACCAGGAGCCGATGTCCTTTGGGGAACAGCCCCAAAAGGCTCCAAAAGGCAACATTCGCAGTCCTTGTGGTCTCCCTGATGGAGTAAGGGACAGACAGACTGAAGACAACGATCCCCACCATCTGGAAAGATCTCTCAACCAGCTTTTGCTAAAAGTGGAAGAGTGACACAGCTGTTGTCAATGATGTTAAAGGGCGATTCATAAACTCCTGAGACCAAACCAATTGGTAGAACATTTGAAATAATCATGGAAATCTGAATCCCTTAGTCTACAGTTTCATCTGATTAGAAGCCTGAGATTTTATTCATTTCAAAGCATTTTATAATATACCTCTCATTTTAAAAAAATTTCTTCAAAATTTTTGAAGGCCCAAGTTATAAAAATCTCTATGTTTTACTTTGTTCTGAATAACTGATAAGAATGAGTTATCACACAAAGAAAAAAAGGTGGGCAGGTGTGTCAGCTTTAGGTTTTCCCTATAAAAACTACACTTTTCCCCTTGAGGAGTTGCCCTACAGGGTAAGAATTCAGCAAATCAAGCAGGTTAAACCCATGTGATTGGGTAATCCAGCAGGGCCCTAACTGGACGTTTTAGTAGATTCTACCACACAAACTTCCGTTTCTTATTTTCAAGGAATCTACTCTTTTCTGGTCTGGGGGTAATACCTTCCAGGGGGGTTGAAAGAAGGAAACATACTCCAACTTAAAACTAAAAGGGCTATGTAGAAGAAGCAAGGAAATTCAAAAGAGAAATTGAGTTAGGCTGGTAAGATCTGGTAGACAGTAACATCATGTAACTATCTGTGGGTATGCATTTCATCACTGAGGCCGTCTTACGTGGAATCAGATTCAGCATTGCACTGGAGAAAGAATCCTACGCTCTTTTGGTGTGGTCTGTCTGGATAAAAGCGTGGCATCACCATAATCTTCCATGGCAGATTTCGTACAAAACACGGAGGGCTCAGAACCGACTCACTCAGCCTGCTGAAGCGCTCCACGGTGAACTGAAAGGTGGCCTCAGAGCGCCAACTGGTGTCTGCAAGAAAAGGCTGCGTCAGTCACAGAGCCCTGGACACTCGGGGACAAACTGAAAGCACTGACAGAAACACGTAACGGCACAGTCTACACAACCACCATCTAACTGCTCATACTGCACTCTTCGGAAAAATGACAGTGCCATTCCCAACTTATCAGTAGCCTACAAGCATCAAGATGACATACAATTTCTCTATGAACGGATACTTCTTCAGGACATTCAAACCTCTCTCGGGTTCAGTATGTTAGGGGTGCCTATTCTACTACGTCTGAATTCACAAGTCATTCTGGGTAACAGGAGAGGGGAGATTTTGGAGAAAAGGAATAACAAGAAGGGTGTGTGGAGGGAAAGACTTGAGACTCAGGATTAGTCTGAAGGACAAGCAGAGCAGGTGCTGAAATGCCCAGGCACCTAAGGGCTCCGGGGTAAGTGGGAGACAGCCATGCATCCCCCTGGAAGCGCAGCACTGGTTAGAGGCAAAAAGATGGCTGAGAAGTTTAGCCTAAAAATAAACGTTAACTTCATTAGTTCACAATTTTTATGAAGTATCAGCCTGGACACTCTGCGGGGGATGATAAAAAATGGTATATTCTTTTCAACAGGAATAGTATAAATTGTTAGATGTTAGCAAGACTGAAGGTCAATCTAAGTAACCAACACTTCCTCTTCGCACACTTGTAACTGAAAGTCAGTTTTAAAACTTCATCTTTTATTGAGGATGACTATTCTTTTGCAAATGACTCCTGAGCTGTCAATTACAGCACTGACAATCCTGAAATGTTCAGGGCTTCCTACCTTTCTGAAGGAAGAATTCCACTCCACCCCACCCCCCACCCCAGCCTCCCAAGAAGTCACAGACGGACACTCCTATGAAATCTGCTAAACTGCTACAAAGCACTGTTTCCAAAGGCTTCCTCCCACTTTCTATACTACCTCCTGGTGGACTGAGAACAGTCCACAGACCAGCCAGGCCGCAGGTACACTCTAATACTCGGGGTGCTACAAGGCCACCTGTGGTTTAGAATCGGGTGTGGCTTTGCGCCCTTCCTGGCCCTCAGGCTCCCGAAGCACAAAGGGGGACTTGCAGGTCTGAGTGACGGAGGCACAGGCCTCAGTGAGAACACGCCCCCATCCTCCTTGCCCCCAGACCCCAAGGCAGGCACCAAACCTCTCTAAAGTACCACTCCTCAGTGAACAGAAATTGCTGGAAGTTTGCGACTAACTGAATCTGTTCTTTAAAAACATGTCCATCAGTCCTCATGAGAGGGTGGTGTTTACCAAAGCTACCAACAAAATCCAACAGCTTTGTATAACAGGTATCACTTGACCTCTAAAGAAAATCATCCCACATCTTTTTCCTCCAGTCACCCTGCTCTGCAGAGGCCCTTCGGAAGGAAAAGCTGCTTCAGGCCTCTTCAACAGTAGGGATCCCTTTAATCCCTTTGAGGGGCAAAAGTCTACAACCAGGCAAAAGACATATTCAAGGGAGGAATAGCTGGGATGGCTCAGGAGAAAAGTTACCATGTTTTACAGACAACACAAACACACCTGAGCAGCACCTAAATCCTGCAAGGGAAGTCAGGGCCGATGCGAATTCCCCCTTTATAGGAGTGGAAACTGTGGCTCCTTGAGGTTAAATTACAGCTTCTCAGTAATGTTTTACACAAAGAGGGTCTCAACATGTAAAATTTGTTGACGCTAACGTAATGATCCTGTCTTTATTTTTTTAAACATTATTCCCTAGAGTTTGAGACAGCACTCATGAAACCAGGTTCCAATAAAACTAGAGCATTGGCACACCTGCTCTATACAGGCTGAGGACCTGTACAAAAGAGTGGCAAAATGAAAGTCAATGCAGAACTCTCACTCCTGGAATCTACAAGTACCAATGTTAAGCTTCTCTTCTAATCACCTATTTTGTTTCCAGATACAATTCTGCTCTTTGTAGGATGAGAGTTTTTAAGTACACAAAATGGATACATACAAATGCTTTTTTGTTCTTCAACCCCAAACTTTAGTCGAATTCCTGAATTATTCTTCTAATTATTAAAGAGGACCAAATTATAGTGAAACTCAGTGTGGCACTAAACTCAAAGAAGAGGCAAATCCCCCGAAGGCAGAGCAGCCTTTCTGCAGTCTGTGCCCCTCTGTGCGGCCCCACGCGGGCACCCAGTGTCTCGCCCCATCTGCGGAGTTACCCACTAGAGACTGCTACCCCACGTTCAAGGCCCATTCTTAGAAGAGACCCATCTTGTGAAATATGCTAATCAGCAAATATAGTATGAGACTTCATGGGAATTTTTCCACCTTTCTGTGAGTCTCTATTTCAAAACAGAAATTTCTAAAAGAAGAGCACTGGGGATTAGCAGGGGTACCGTGCACCCTGAAGCACTAGTACCTCCTCCCAGCAGAGCCTCTCACCTGCCCTGGACACCACCACCAACTACAGAGCATGTCCCTTCAGCTGCAGAGGACGAGTCTGCCTGGATAGCCCACCACCTTCCCTTTCTGCACCCCGACCTCCCACGGCCAAAAAGAAAAAGAAAACTGGAGGTAGCAGCAGCAGGAGCTACGGTATAGCCCAAAGCAACCGCTGTGTCCATCCTTTTCACACTAATCTACCTTTGCAGGCGAAAGGCCAACGCACTGGCCTGGGCTTCAGTTACATGAGGAAATGAGAGGAAGACATAATACTTTGGGGGTTGTTTGTTTTTAAATTTTTATTGCATTCAGACATACACAACTCGGAATTTCCCATTTTAACCATTTTCAAAAGTATGCTTTGGGTTTTTGGGTCACAAAGGTTAGACAGTTAATTTTCCCAGTGACTCTCGCAGAAATTTTAGCAACTCTCAACTGTTCGTTATAATACAATTCTTTGCAAGTCCTAACTAACCCCCCCCCCCAAATTACTTTTGTTTCACAGGTACCAACCAACAATCTAAATCTAGAGCCGTAGCAGTTGCGTTTGCTCTAAAAACTTCTCTTGTCATTCAGGACAAATGGTAAACAAAAAACCAAATTCAAAGTAGAATAACCAGGTCTGACTAGAAAATGATTCTGATTCCTGCCCCATAATTCTGTGTAAACAGGTTTAACAAATGCTCTCTACCATCACTATACATTTTTCTAATCTCGCTGTGTTGTTAGCTATTTAACTTCTTTTGGATGGGCAAGCTATTTAACTTCTTATACAAGAAATTTCCCACACAAGGAAGGTTTCTTTGCAAAACTGATAATTTGGATACAAAAAAAATTTCTAAACCAGGATTCCCACATGTGTGCCCTCGTTTGATATATTAATCGCAAATGCAGGGAAAGGGGGTTTTGAAGTCAGTCTGGAAATCATTAATCAAAAAGAAAAATCTTCAGGACAGATAAGGTTAACATACTAAAGGCTCTGAAAAGTACTGCAATCAAGAAATTTGTTTAACTGAGCACTCCTCCAACTTTCCAGAATTCTCAACTTTTATACACTGCATCCTGAAGTGTTCCACAATATACATGAACTTGGAAAATGCCCGAAACTGAGAATTCTACTCCTAGAAGCAGAACAATCTCCCTCCTATTCTCCTCCCCAAAAAAGGAGGGTTAGAAAAGGAAGAAAAAGTTTGTATGTGCTGGGGGTGGGGAATGCACAAACTAAATACGTGACCTGCTAGGAAGGTTTGCCCTGCCATTAAATAGATAGGATTCTTACCACTCTTACTCCTTCCACCTTTCAAAAGGCACCTAAAATTCCAAAGCAAGAAGGTGGCAATGAATTCCCATTTGGGAATTCACACAAATGCATCTCTATGATCAGATCTTATGCTTTGGAACCATAATTTACTACTAGTAAGGTATGCCTCAAAGGAAGGGGATTTTACCTGTGTTATGCCTTCCTACTAGTGGTGCTCAACCAAGGTGACTGTGTCCCCCCAGCCGACATGTGACAACATCTAGAGACAGTTTTGGTTTCCACAACTGGGGGTATAGGGGATGAAGCTGGCACCCTATGACGCAAAGGACAGCTTCTAGAACAGAGACTTATATACAGCCCGAAATGTGAACGGTGCCGAGGCTGAGAAGCCCCGCCTTAGACCTACACCTTGCCCCTAACACTCCGGCTCAAATTCCGTGCGGAAATATCAGTATGAGTCTGCTCCGTGGAACTACATGGGTGCCCTGTCCGAGTCAGTTACTGTTCCATGCGCGACCAGAATCGGTCCTGACACAGACACCTGGAACAGCAGTCCTGGCCAAGCCTTCCAGACTGTGTCCTTGCCATCTTTTCGGCATCTCTGGTGACTGGAACAAAACCACGAAAAGCCCAACAACCAAGGAGACCACACCCGCACCAGTGCCCTCGGTCTGAGTGGAAAGCGCGCTCCACAGGTAACAAAGCAGCGGGTTTAGACCACGCCTCTTTACCTTCCTCAGATATTGCCTCAGCCAGCTGCCAGGGGGTAAACCGCACTGTGAGAGAACTCTCAACTACGGCTGCAGTTTCTCATGGAGGCTGAACTTTTGGCAGGAGGTCTGAACAGCAGTCCTTCTGGTGGTGCAGCCCGTGACTGATGGTTTCTTTCAACTGCCCCGTTACTCCCCTGGGAAGGACACAACCCTCATGAGGATTGATGGACATGCTTTTGACAGAACATGGTTTCATATTACACTGCAAGATTCCAGGGGCTGCATTAAGTGATTCCTGGCTGCTGGCTACCTTTTCAAAATTTTGACCTGGCAAATATACAGGTCACATAATCTGGTAAATTATATAGAAGAAACATCCTCGAAAGAGAAACAGGATTTCCTAGGCACAAATGTCCATGCATGTGCATATGCTTTTACAAATAGAAACTACAGACCAAAAGTTAGTGTGGGAAAATGAAGTCCAAAGCCCGAATTTGATTTCACACCTAACGGGAGTGGGGAGGAATTATCAGCTACAAACAACTGATATACACACTGCAATGAGAATGCAATGGAAAGCCAAGTTCCAAAGTCTAGAAGTATCTTGCTGCAAACAAAAAGGAAAGGAGAGTAAGCAGTGGCTGAAAAACTGCAGGAGTGAGTAAACACCATCTTTACAAACTCACCTAGGTTGGGAGAATCAACTTACCTTGAAATGTGAAGGTAACCTTGAAACTCAAAACCAAAAGACTCCTAAATTTTCCTGATACAACCTGAAAACTAGCTTCTCTTAAGAAACCCAGAAGCACAACGAATTAACATGGCTCGCACCTGCCTGTACTTCTGCCCACCATGTTTAACGAGCCCAGCATGTCACTCACCATCCTCCATGTCTTCCTCAGTGGTGGTGTGTCCATCGCTCATGGCTACATTTCCATTGATAACAGGGTTTTGAGTAATTCTTGGTGGGTCATCAGTATCTCCAGCTTTAAATAAAACAAAGAAATTCAAATGCTTTTACCTCTGTCCATGGATTAATTGAAAATATATCTATATTTGATGATTTCCAGTCATCACTGAGTTTCAATTTTACCATTAAAAAATATTCCAACCCCCAAAAATATTCTAACCCACAAAAATTCTAACCCAAAAAGTATGTACTATGATGCTGACTATAAATATGAACCTTTCCTATTTTCAATATGCTAAATGAAACTTAAACACAGGCTGTATCACATGATCTGCTCCATGGGCAGCACTGTATTTTATGTAGATTTTTTGTTTAACCGTTATTCTAGGATGGCTTTCTAATACTCTTTGCTTTAAAAACCATTATAATTGATACGGAAAGTAAAAATTTCACATCATCATTTTGAAACAGATTTCCTACACATTAAAAATCAATCAAAGAAAATTTACTGAGGTATGCTAAACATATACACAAAGCAACAAACATTAAAACTTTTCACATTGTACCCATGTTAGTGTGCCTTAAAAATTTCAACCTATTATTTTCAAACGGTCAAAGGAGAATTACTGAAAATTTAAGTATAAATCCATGCAATCACAAAGACTGGAGTATAGGGGGCAACAAGGCACTGGGGGGAGGTCTTGCTGTGGATGGCGTGTATAGAGTCTGGAAAGGAAAGAGAAACAGATTTTGTGGTTCTAAGTGCTTGCTGACATCTGGCTTAAAAAATGACATATAATCAGGTTCAAAACTTTTAAATGAAGTTTGTCCTGGTAACCGTAAGGCATGAACTCCAGATTTTAAAATATAATCTTCTCTTACACCAACACAGATCAATTAATTAACAGGAGGAAAACTAAGGCAAGACCAAGACTTAAATTGAGTCTACTGGCCAAGAGGGCTACAATTCGCATTCAATCTCACTGTTTTTCTTCCTCAGACTGGAAAAGCTTGCTTGTTAAAACTGCTTCTGATGATAGTGTGAGTTATTGATTATATAACAAGAATGGAATGATCATATGATAAGAATGTTTGTGTTTGTATGTGGTTATGTATCATAAATAAAAATTTTTTTAAAAAAAGTAAGGGAGGGGTAAGGGGTATGGTATGTATGAATTTTTTTCTGTTGTCTTTTTATTTCTTTTTCTGAATTGAAGCAAATGTTCTAAGAAATGATCGTGATGATGAATATGCAACTATGTGATGATATTATGAATTACTGATTATATATTGTAGAATAGAACGATCATGTTAAGAATGTTTGTGTTTCTTTGTTGTCATTTCTTAAAAAAAAATTAAAAATTAATTTCAAAATTTTAAAAACTAAAAAAAAAACAAACAACTATTTCTGGTCCCCATGGTGCCTCTTCCAGCTTTCCCTGGTATCACACACTCCAATAGCAATTAAGCGTCAGCTAAACAGGAGATCAGTTTTTTAAATAGCTAGGTGGGTGTGTGCTTGTCATCAAGTTTCAGAGCCTTTCTCCCATGCGGACCAGCCCTTGGTGTGGTTCAGCACCACGGAGAGCAACCCTCCACAGGCTGGGCGCTCCCCAACCCCAACAATCCGGACCCCTCCTAAGACTTCCCAAGTACCTGGCAGCATAGAAATCAGTCTTTCCTCGCCTCTGAACAATCTCAAAACATTTTAGAGATCATTTAAAGCCAAGAGGTTTTGCCACCTAAATTTAGACAGAGATGTTTAAGATCACTTCCAATCCTGATAGTTTGTTGTTTTATTAAATATTAACATTTACTTAAAAATGTTTTGAGGGAAAAAAATCCTATCAAGGATTTAAATTATGCCACATTCCAATGGAATATTATGCAGTAGTTTGAGTATGTTTTCAGTTTTCAATGCATCTATACGGAAAAAAAAGAATCAAGATTCCAAGCAATGTGATCCACATGCAATCTTTGTTATAAAAGGTGAGAGGAGTATGCAGGCACACACTCATACTATGTGAATGTCCTATAAATCTTTAAGTAACCTGCTTTAAGTGTACCTGGTTACACTCAGCCCAAGTCCGTCCTACTACAACTGCTTTAAAACGTGATTTATAATGCACAAATGCAAAAATGACAGAATTTCCTGCAAAGAAACAAGAATCACATCTAAAACTAGGATGATAAATAAATGGAAGCAAACTAAATGGTGGTGAGTCAACTGTACAACTGACCCATAATTCTCAAGCAGAGACAAAGTTTAGGGTTTCATGAGTTCCAATAAAATCAGATTATAAAATCAAACGAGGCCCCGCACTAAGAGAGTAGAGTAAGATGCTTCAAGGGCTCCATCCTCTGGCAGCAGCTTTGAGCAACCAGCAAAAACTGGCAGAAACATCTTTCTCCAATTTCCAGAACACAGTTGAAGGACTGCAGAGCAAGCCCTGAATCAAGAAAGAGGCAAACTGGAAGATCTGGAAACAATGTAAAAAGGGCTCCCACAAGCCAAAAATGAGAATTTGAGGAACAAAATAAGTAACTGATCAAGCAAACTGAATATTTATACATTCATGTTTCAACAATAAAAACACAAAAAGCTAAATTTAAAAAGGGACCCAAAACCCTAACCAACACCATTGCTGTTAACCCTAAAGAGCACCCAGGACTCTATGTGAGAGCCTACAAAAGCTACACGGACTAGGGTTACTCTGCAGAAACCTAACACCTTCAGATGGTTCCTAGGCCACGGAGGTCATGAAACCCAGAGCCTCTGTAAGAACAACTAGTTCCATCTCCCATCCCATATTGTCGACACACCTCTTCAACATGAAAAAAGTTAGAATGGGCATAACGCAAATAGCACTAAAGATTGGGAGAAGGATCAAAGGAGAAGGAGGAGTTATAAAGAGAAGATACGATTTAACAAACGAGTATGACTGCCGAATCATTATATTGTTATTTCTCGTCAGTGTTCAGTTTCTTGGAGCAGCTAGAAGGAAAAACTTGAAATAGTGGAACTGTAACCCACATCAACAGATTTCAATGATTAATGACGATTCAACAGATTTCAATGTTTTATAACTACTTGCTGAAATGTACTTAGAAATTTATTTCTTTTTTTATATATATGTTATATTTCACATTAAAAATGTTAAGGAAAAAAGAAAGAGTCACTTTCTGCTATGTAATATTCCATTGGAATATGGCATAACTTGTTTAATAATCCTTCATAGGATTTTTTTTTCCCTTAAAACATTTTTTAAGTGGAATTCAGATCTTCTGACCCCTGGCTGGCCTCTCCCCTATCACCAGCCCAGCACAGGAGGGAGCTGGCCCACTGCTCCCAGACAGATTCCTGCTCTTGTGCACCCATTACGTATATATGACTCAATCTGTCTGGGGGTAGCCTGAGAGACTTGCTGTCCCAGAACCTGCCCTACATGCAAAAGGCAATTACAGAGCTCGCCTCTCCTACAGAACATACTGGGAGAGAGGCAGTCAAGTTGTGCTGACTGGGGCAAGGGACTGCTGGCTGTAGGACATGCAGTGCAGTGCCAAGGACTATGAAGAAATTCCTAGGGGAGAGGAGACATTTGTACCCTTGAACAGTAGAATTCCCAGGGCCACATGTGTATGCCTGAGACAAGGGGCATGCACAGATAGTATCAGAAAGGCCCCTATGCTTCGGCCTTGAACTATTCTCTAAACTCACTGTAAGGATAAGCCCTGAAGGAGAGTACTTCACAGGTCAGTCTACAGAGTTGGAGAAGCTGTAAAGGTACCCTCCTTTCTTCTCTCTTATTTTTTCTGTTGGCTCCTGGCATTCAAAGTTCTGTTATAACACTAACTGGACACATCATTAAGAAACAGGTACCTCGGGTTCTAAATCCAAGCAACATGTTACAATGCATTAAAATGGTCCAGGTTTCAACAAAAGGTGACCAAACACATATAAAAACAGGAAGCAATGGCTCCAGCAAAAGAGCAGATTAAAGAATTAGAAACCACTGATAAAGAAGACCAGATGTGAAACATAGCAAAGGACCTTTTAAAAATGGTTCTGAACAATGACAACGATTAAATGTACAAATATAAGGATGTTTTTGCATTAGAGAGAACAAATGAATGTCAACATTGCAAGGTGTTGAAAATGGGATGGCATACAGGGAAAAAAATACAATCAGTGCAAACCAGGGTCTAAAGTTAACAGTAATACTGTAATCTGAGTCCAGTGAATATAACAAAGGCAGTAAGCCAAAACCAAATGTCAATAAACGGGGATATGGGAGAGTGGCAAGGGATTCTCTGCAGAAGAAAAGGAAATGTTCTCATACAGACTGCGGTGGTGAAGGCATGGTATGAGATTACACCAGGAATGATGTGTGAATAAAACTGTTTAAAAATGAACAGAAAGGTACCAGCGCTGGAGGAAATGTGGAGATGTACCTGTTCACTGTCAGCAGGGAGGCAGAGTGGTGCAGCCAGCCCCTCCAGAGAGCAGTGTGGTGGCAGCGTAGGAGGCTAGGGGTGGGGTTACCATATTATCCTGCAATCCTGTTGCTAGGTGTATACTTGGAGGAACTGAGAGTAGGGACACAATGGACACTTGCATGCTGGTGTTTACAGAGGCAGGATGGAGTTGGTCTAATGGTATAAGGAATGGAAGGGGGAATTGTGGTACATACATACAATGGCCTAATGAGCGGCTGCAAGAACGGAGCTGTGAGGCATGCAACCAGGTAAATAAACCTTGAGGACAGTATATTGAATGCAATTTCAGAAACAAAAAGACAAATGTTATCATGGCTCACTCATATGGATGAATTATAATGTATAAACTCTGAGAACTGAAGTCGAGAACATGGGTTATCACATCGGGGCCTATTATAAAGGGTCCCAGATTGTAAGCCCTTATAGCAGTCACATATATCCTGGAGTTATAACTGTTTTTTCTAAATTCTGAGATGCTGAGTAATTTGTATGACCTGGTCGTTCCCTGCAACTTCGGGTATTTGTGTGACACCTGAAACTCGGAGTTAGAATTCCGAAGCTGTGAAAGACAGCATGTTTAAAAAGCTGTATAAGTGATCAGACTTCGTCTAGAGATGTAAATGAAGTTAATCTGGATAGGCCTAAGGTAAATTAGAATACAGGGTAAAGGATGATATGGTCTCTATTTTAAAACTTCAACTTCTGTGTGAGATAAAAGAGATACTTATTTGGTGCAAAATTTATATTTGGGGTAGCACACTATCTGATTTAACTAGTATGGTCAATTTATTCAAACATATAATGACATGGGATCTTGAATAAGGAGTGAGATCCTAATGGTTTCAATAGGTTAGCGTAATGCCCCAATACATCTCTCTTTTGTTGCTCACATGTGGCCTCTTTCTCTATGCCAACTCAGCAGGTGAATGCACAGCCCTGTCCCCGAAGTGGGGACATGACTCCCAGGGGTGTAAATCTCCCCGGCAATGTGGGACGTGACTCCTGAGAATGAGCCAGGACCCAGCATTGTGGGATTGAGAAAGCCAAGAGGGGTAAGAAAGAAACGAGACAAAATAAAGGTTCAGTGGCTGAGAGATTTCAAACAGAGTCAAGAGATTATTCTGGATGTTATTCTTATGCATTATACAGATTTCTCTTCTTACTTTTTAGAACAGCTAGAAGGAAATACCTGAAACTGCTGAACTACATGTATTCCAGTAGCCTTGATTCTTGAACACGACTGTATACCTATATAGCTTTTATAATGTGACTGTGTGTTTATGAAAACCTTGTGTCTGATGCTCTCTTTGGAGTATGGACAGAAAAACATAAAGACAAAAAAACAAATAAATAATGGGGAAGGAGAGTAAGGGGTAAAAAGAAAAATTGGAAACAGTGTAATACTAGTGTAGGCAATGACAGGGAGGGGTAAGGGGCATAGGATATGTAGGGTTCTTCTTTTTCTAGAGTGATGCAAAAGATCACGATGATGAATACACAACTATGTAATGACACTGATTGTAAACTTTAGATATACTGTATGGAATATTAAAAATACTAAAAAGAAAACAAGCCAGGAGAGGTTTAACAGCATACTAAAGTTGACAGAAGAAAGAATCAGTGACGTGAAGAAAAGAGAATTGCACTCAATGGGTCTGAGGAACAGAAAGAGGGAAAAAGAAACATAAACAGAGCCTGAAGAAGCTGTGGGACACCACCAAGCATACCGATATACACATTATGGGCACCCCACAAGAAGAAAGCAAGGGACAGAGAAAATACTCAAAGAAATAATAGGTGAAAACTTTCCAAATTGAATGAAAGACATCCAAGATGCTGTACCAAGTTATAACCAAACTGCCAAAGGCCAAACAGAAAAGATACTGAAAGCCGCCAAAGCAGCAGTGTGTCAGGTACAAGGGAGCCTTGAGAAGTTTAAGTGTCTGTTTCTCATCAGAAACCATGAGGCAAGAAGACAGGAGGAGGACATTCTAAAGTGCTGAAAGCCAAAAATTGCTAACCAAGAATTTTGTACCTGGCAAAACTGCCTTTCAAAAAGGAGGATGTTCTTCCCGGTCAAGATGGCGGCTTAACAACGTGCGTGTTTTAGCTCGCCCTCCAGAACAACTACTAAATAACCAGAAACAGTACAGAACAGCTCCTGGGGCCACATCAGTGACCGGACACACAGCGTACCCCAGTCTGGACCAACTGGACCGGCTGCGAGCACCCCCCAGAAACGTGAGTTCCCAAAGCTGCGGCGGCCAGCACCCTCCCCCACAGGCCGCTTCCCAGAGGGGAAAGGAAAGGACTTTACCAGCAGCAGGGACTACTGGGCACAATCAAACGCCAATTGTGGAACTAATTAACAAATTCTGACTGCTAAAAATAGGCCCCCAGCTTAGGTGAACCTGATCAAAGTGGAGGTTGCTCATTTTTGCCCCAGCGCCAAGGGACAGGGCTGACAGAAAAAGGGGGAAAAAAAAAGGAAACAGAGGTTTTTGTGGCTGTATATCTACAAAGGCTTGACTACCTCTGGATACAGCGGCAGGACTTTTCAGGCTGCAACTGCCCCAGGCATAGGCAGAAGTGAGCTCTTTTGGGGGCTTGTCTGGAGCCTGTGCCTTCCCCACGGGAGGGGTGAAGCCCCACCCAGGTGGAATCCCTCCATCAAGGAATTCAGACATCAGGACTTGGTAATTTGAAGCCATTAAAACCAGCCTACAACCTCTCCTCTGTCTCCACCATGCCCCCAGCAGGGAGAGTCTACCAAAGTTAAAGGTACCACATCATCTTACGCTGGTGGGACTTGCAGTCAGACAAGCGTCACACACAGGGCAGGATAAGAAAAACAGAGTCCAAAGACTTCACAGGAAAGTCTTTCAACCTGCTGGGTCTCACCCTCAGGGAAAACTGACGCAGGTGACTCTTTCCTCCTGATAGGAGGCCAGTTTGGTCAGGGAAAATCTGGCTGGGGTCTATAATATCTAAGTAGACCCTCCTAAGTGTGTGTGTGGGGGGAAAGGCACCACACAAGCAGGGCAAGAAGCAAGAAGCAAGAAAACAAGAACTGAAAAATTCTCCTCTGTTAAACAAAACTTAAGCTAAAGGTCCAGATAAAGCTGAACTGAACGTCAAAGAACAGATAGACAACAAATTCATCCAGCAAGAAAACCCTAGATAAAAGAAGTGAAAGCAATCTCCAGAATAAACTAATTAAGGTAACTAAATGCCTAGATGCCAGCAAAAAATAACATCACACTAGGAAAATTGAAGATATGGCCCAGTCAAAGGAACAAACCAACAATTCAAATGACTACAGGAGCTGAAACAATTAATTCAGAATGCACAAACAGACATGGAAAACCTCATCAAAAACCAAATCAATGAATTGAGGGAGGATATAAAGAAGGTAAGGAAAGAACAAAAAGAAGAAACTGAAAGTCTGAAAAAACAAATCACAGAACTTATGGGAATGAAAGACACAGTAGAAGAGATGAAAAAAACAATGGAAACATACAATGGTAGATTTCAAGAGACAGAACATAGGATTTCAAAACTGGAGGACAGAACATCTGAAATCCGACAAGAAACAGAAACTATAGGGAAAAAAATGGAAAAATATGAGCAGGGACTCAGGGAATTGAAAGACAATATGAAGCGCATGAATATACGTGTTGTGGGTGTCCCAGAAGGAGAAGAGAAGAGAAAAGGAGGAGAAAAACTAATGGAGGAAATTATCACTGAAAATTTCCCAACTCTTATGAAAGACTTAAAATTACAGATCCAAGAAGTACAGCGCACCCCAAAGAGAATAGATCCAAATAGACATACTCCAAGACATTTAATAATCAGAATGTCAGAGGTCAAAGCGAAAGAGAGGATCTTGAAAGCAGCAAGAGAAAAGCAATCCATCACATACAAGGGAAGCCCAATAAGACTATGCGCAGATCTCTCAGCAGAAACCATGGAGGCGAGAAGACAGTGGGATGATATATTTAAATTATTAAAAGAGAAAAACTGCCAACCAAGAATTCTACATCCAGCAAAACTGTCCTTCAAAAATGAGGGAGAAATTAAAACATTTTCAGACAAAAAGTCACTGAGAGAATTTGTGCCCAAGAGACCAGCTCTACAAGAAATACTAAAGGGAGCACTAGAGACAGATATGAAGACAGAAGAGAGAGGTGTGGAGAAGAGTGTAGAAAGGAAGACTATGAGTAAAGGTAAAAAGAAGGAAAATTAGATAGGACATATAAGATCCAGAAGGCAAAATAGTAGAAGAAAGTACTACCCATGCAGTAATAACACTGAATTTTAATGGATTAAACTCTCCAATCAAAAGATATAGTCTGGCAGAATGGATTAAAAAACAGGACCCATCTATATGCTGTCTCTACTCAAAGGACACGAGGCCAAGGACACAAATGGACATTTACACACCAACGTTTATAGCAGCATTATTAACAATTACCAAGAGATGAAAACAGCCAAAATGTCCATCAACAGACAAGTGACTAAACAAACTGAGGTATATACATACGATGGAATATTATGCAGTTGTAAGACAGAATCAACTTATGAAGCATGTAATAACATGGATGGACCTTGAGAACATTATACTAGCCAAAAACTAAAGGACAAATACTGTATGGTCTCACTGATATGAACTGACATTAGTGAATAAACTTGGAATATGTCACTGGTAACAGATCATCAGGAGATAGAAATAGGGTAAGATAGTGGGTAATTGGAGCTGAAGTGATACAGACTGTGCAACAGGACTGGATACAAAAACTCAGAAATGGACTGCACAATACTACCTAACTGTAATGTAATTATGTTAAAACACTGAATGAAGCTGCATGTGAGAATGATAGAGGGAGGAGGGCTGGGGACATAAATGAAAACACAAAGAAAGACAGATGTCGAGATGGTATAATCTAGGAATGCCTGGAGTGTATAATAATAGTGAAATATACAATGTACAAATTTAAAAAATGTTTTGGCATGAGGAAGAACAAAGGAATGTCATTATTGCAGGGTGCTGAAAATAGATGATAATTAATACTTTAAAATGTCACCTTATGTGGGAGACTAAAGCAAAAAATGTTTATTTGATACAAAATTTATATTTTGACTAGAGCACTTCCTAATATAACTCATGTAGATAGTTTGATTGAATGTCATAAGTACTTGGAATCTCAGGTAGGAAATGAGATTTTGTTGGTTTGTCCAGAGTGATGCCCCGATGAATCCCAGAGTGATTTGATCAGTGACTGGAAAAGTATTTGCAAGCCCCCTTTGGGGAATGGTGAGAGTGGGGAGAAATTCAACTTCCCCAAGTTGAATTCTTGATATTCTCACAAGCAGTGTGGACAACCAAAGCTATAGGCTGGGCCCCCAGTCTTGGGGTTTGTTCATATGAAACTTAATCCCACAAAGGATAGGTCAAGTCTACTTAAAATTTAGGCCTAAGAGTCACCCCTAAGAGAGCCTCCTTTGTTGCTCAGATGTGGCCTCTCTCTCCAGCCAACATGACGAGCAGTCTCACCACCCTCCCCCTCTCTGCGTGGGACATGACTCCCAGGGGTGTGGACCTTCCTGGCAACGTGGGACAGAGATCCTGGAATGAGCTGAGACTCAGCATCAAGGGACTGAGAAAAACCCTAGAATGAGCTGAGAATTAACATCAAGGGATTGAGAGAACCTTCTCGACCAAAGGGGGAAGAGTGAAATGAGACTAAGTGTCAATGGCTGAGAGATTCCAAACAGAGTCGAGAGGTTATCCTGGAGGTTATTCTTATGCATTAAGTAGATATCACCTTGTTGTTCAAGATGTAGCGGAGAGGCTGGAGGGAACTGTCTGAAAATGTAGAGCTGTGTTCCAGTAGCCATGTTTCTTGATGATGATGGAACAATGATACAGCTTTCACAATGAGATTCTGTCAATGTGAAAACCTTGTGTCTGATGCTCCTTTTAGCTACTATATCAACAGAAGAGTAGAACATACGGAATAAAAATAAATAATAGGGGGAACAAATGTTAAAATAAATTTAGTTTGAAATGCTAGTGGTAAATGAAAGCAAGGGGTAAGGGGTATGGTATGTATAATCTTTTTTTTTTCCTCTATTATCATTTTATTTCTTTTTCTATTGTCTTTTTATTTCTTTTTCTAAATCGATGCAAATGTTCTAAGAAATGATGAATATGCAACTATGTGATGAAATTAAGAATTACTGATTGTATATGTAGAATGGAATGATATCTTAATGTTTTGTTTGTTAATTTTTTTAATTAATAAAAAAGTTAAAAAAAATAAAAAATAAAATTTTAAAAAAAATGAGGATGTTATACAATAAAAAAAGAGTAGCTTTATAGGTTTGTTTATTACTTTAGATAGCGGTCCCCCCACTCCAAATCACGGAAATATTTAAAAAAAAGAGGGAGGAATCAAGACATTCCCAGATAAACAAAACCTGAGGGACTCTGTCACCACTAGACCACTCTACGTGTAAGCAATGCTAAAAATGGAGTTCTGCAGGTTGAAAGGAAAGGGCACTAGAAAACTGACTACATGGGAAAACAGAAATACCAGCACTATTGTATTTTTTATTTGTAACTCCCACTTTTTATTTCAAATAGGATCTAAAGGGCAAATGCATAAAATGTAATGATAAATCAATGGCACTGGACTCATAATGCATAACTATGTAACTTGTGACAAGACCTACATAAAGGGGAAAAGGGACCAAGAGGTATAGGAAGATAAGTTTATGTATGCTTACTAGTTGGTAAATTGGTATTAAAGCAAACGAGTTTGTTAAGATTTAGGAAGTTAAATTTAAGCCTTATGTTAACACCATGAAGAAACTACTGTAAAATGCAAACTCAAAGAGACACAGACCAGAGTACAGGTTACCAGAACTAGGGGGAAGGGGCAAAGGAGAGTGATGCAAACTGAGTGTAGGGTTTCTGTTTGGGTGAAAGGGAAGTGCTAGGAATGGACAGTGAAGGTACTGCAACACCGTGAATGTGCTGTAATCCTAGCGAATGATATGCTTATATATCTTTTCACAATTTAAAAAAAAGAAAGAAGCTAAAGCAATATCAACAAATGTAATACCTGATACTGGATGTGGCTCTCTAAGAATGGAGGAGAAAAGGCTCAAAAGGACATTACTGGACCATATGAAAAATTGGAACATAGAATGTAAGCTTTATATCAACATTATCAACATCAGACTTCTTAAACTTGATTAACTGCACTTAAGGTTATTATGCAAATGAATATTCCTGTTCATAGGAAATGTACATGACAGTATTAATTGCTCAAGGAGGATGACAGGAGCAACCTGCTTTCAAACGTTCAGAAAACAGATAAGATGGATGATTGGTTGACAGACAGATGATCTGGTAAAAGTGGTAAAATGTTAAACTTGGTGGATCTGGATATCTGAGTGATTGTTGGAGTTCTCTGTATAGGGTTTGAATTATTTCTGCAACTGTCCTGTGTGAAATTATTTCAAAATAAAAAGTTTTAAAAAAATCAAAAGAGGGCGGGCCACGGTGGCTCAGCAGGCAAGAACACTTCCGTGCCATGCCAGAGGACCCAGGTTCAATTCCCGGTGCCTGCCCATGTATTAAAAAAAAAAAAAAAAAAAAAAAAAAAGAATTCTGATTTTAGCTGGAAAAAGGATTTCTTCATAGGTCTGTCACTTCAGATGGTGTTTGTTCTTTTTTCACCAAAAGTCATGGCAATAATAAAAAGTGTATGATCCATTCATGAGATTTATGGATCACTTTACAGTATAGGGGTGGGAAAAATGAATAAATGGTAGCTACCCCAGTTTTTCTGGTAGTAGGAGTAATTACAACATGGTGACTTAAAAAAAAACCTTTATTTTAGAAAATGAGGGATCCTGTTCTAGTGTTAGGACAGGCTTTCCCTACAGCTGGCCCCTAAAGAGGCAAGGCAAATAAAATTCTCCGATGGACCAGATTCACCGGAGCCCCTTTGTGCTAGAGTACCCACTGCTCCACCAGCGTGGGCAGATCAGGATCCAGCTAACAACCGGCCCATGAAGCTTCCAACCAATTGCCAAGGGACCTGTGCAGAGGAAGTTGGCAATTCAAGTCTGGCTCCTAAGGGACTGAGTACCCAGTTAAAAAAATCTACTTATAAAAGAGTAGGTTCAGCAAGAGGATTAAAATTTAATTAAGATCTGGTAAATCTCTGGACCAGAAACAAATAACAAAAGCCAATACCCACACGGTTTATACTAGACTCCCAGAAATACCCTAAATGATAAGGTAACTAACCATTAGCAAACACTGTCTTCTATTGTCAAGGACAGTTCCTAAGACTGGCATATACCTTTACTTACTGCTCTATATGGCAATTTGCACAAGCCCATCTTGTTGGAATTGTCTCAGGCATACTATGATGTGTCCGAAGGAACTAAAACACTAACACAATCATCTCAAACAGGAACGCAAACAGTTCGTAAACTGGCAGATGTCAATGACAAGAGGCAATCTTGGAACAAGTTCCTGATGGATATGCCAAGTGTCTATGGGTAAAAAATAAAGCAATTAACATACCAATATATACATGTCACACAAGAAATACAAAGGAAGTTTGTATTACCCATGATTGGGAAACCTTTGACAACAAATCTTGTGATAAGTATCAGGCACAAAATGCCTTTTTTCAAGAGTGGCTTTAGAGAGACACACACCAGGCCACTGTGGCTAGGTGTAAGATCTATATTTATTGAGGATGCCTACACTTTCAGATCTTCCCAATGACTTCTGTTTATGATGTCATAACACAAGAATTCACCAACTGCTATGGAAATGATGACCCTAACACTAATCAAGCACCTGAATCTCACCCCTGCTTAGATAGCCGGAACAACAAGCAAAATTCCAATTTATTAAATTTGACAGTTTTTACTCACTTCACAAAGATTTTACCAAGCCTTCCCCAAAAGGCTGGGGAGACTAAACACCATAATTAAAGCCTCAGAGCTTCCCAACTAAGAGTCCTTGTGTGTTGTCACTGGGTGGTGCCCTGGCCACAAACGCCCAGCTCTGTCTCAGACTCAGCAGTCCAACCCGCCCCCCAGATTCCTCCTTGAATTCTCCAACTAGTTATGAAAGCTAGTGACTCAGTCTGAGCTCCATGAAAACAGAACAGTGCACAGGGCCGGCTGGCTGACTCTCAGTCCCTGGATCGGTCAAACGGACTTTACAGCACACTTTAACCCTTAACTAAGTTCACCCTGAATTCCAAGTCAAAACCCCTCTGGCTTCTGCTTCGCCCTCTACCTCTTCTCTCCCAGCTCCTCCATCCCTTGTGCTGCAGGTAGAAGGAAGAGGAAGGAAAGCAAGGGAGTGGTCCTACAGAAGGAGAGGGTCCGGGAAGGACCAGCCTCTTACTATAGTACTTTCCTTCCCTCCAACTACCTCGCCCTTCTCACCTCAAAGGGGCTGCAGTTCATCTCCCACTGCCATGCCCCTCTCGACAACCAGAGACTAACTCTTCTTGCTGAATTCTATGCAATGTGACTTCCTAGAGCTTAGGTGGTGGTGCTTCTTAATTCCAAAAACCTGATTTCATTACAAATGACAAAAATAAATGTTTCTGAACCCATTTAAGAACGTTACTAAAACACGGGTAGGAAAGATAAATTAGAAAACTGGCATCTTTCTGCATATAAATTTTAGCCTGCAACTATTTCTCGGTTGGCAATCCCAAACGTATTCTGGAAGGAAGGTTTAGAAACATAGGCACTGGTCCTCGGTCCCCTGGTGGCATAACCTGAGAGAAATTACCTTCGCATCCAGGCCTGTGGTTCCCAGCCATGTCGGCATGGCTCGCCGGCAGAACCCACAGGGCGGGGGAGGGGAGAGGCCCTCCCTCCACATCAGACTGCACGGAATCTCTAGGAGACCCGCCTCACCATTCTTTTTCTTTCTTTTTTTTTTAAAGCTCCCCACAACATTCTTGGTGTTTAAGATCAGAAATACATTTAAGCAACCTCATCTATTTAGAGAACTGCCTTCAGAGGTAAAGTAGTCCAGGAACAGAAAGAGGAGGTTAAGAGAAAAGCTGGTGAAATTCAAATAAAGTCTGGAGTTTGGTTCATCGTAATGTACTGATGTAGACTCCCTAGTTGTGACGAAGCTACCCTAATGATTTATGGGGAAACAGTGGGAGATACATGGGAACTCTGGATATTAACCATAAATCCAAAATCATACCAAAATAAAAATAGGCCAAAAAAGCGGTTTCCAGTGTAAGAAGCAAGGAAAATAATATAAAACTTACAAATGAAAATTTTCATTAATATACATTCACTAAAGTAACTTTTCAAGCAATTAAGAGTAGGACAAAAAACAAGTCGAGAGACTGAGGCATGAAAAGCTCCCCTCCCCCAACCCAGACACCCAGGAACAAGGGCATAAGATGGGGGTTGCTCAGGAGAGGTGGGCACGTGTGGGAGAGAGAGCACTTGGCACATGAGATGGCTTCATAATCAGCTTCAAGTATTTCATGAATCAGTGAATGCCGAGCCCTGGACAAACTTCACGGGTAGTCAACCCTCACCCCGAGGAAGGCAAGGTAGGCTGTGGTCCCGGTTTACAGATGGACACACAGATTAGTGGTCACCTCACCACACTGGGCCCACTGCGGGGACCCAGGTGGCTCTGGAGCCTCGGCTTGTTCCACATTCTCTTCTTCTCCCCCACAGGGAACACCCAGCCAGATGGCAAAGGCAATGACCCTCTTCTCAAGGAGGGATGGTCACCCCTCGGAGGCAATAAAGTGCATCTTAGATGGGGGCCCCATATGAAGCAGGGGGGACTAACTGGGCAGCAAAAATAGAAAAAAAAAATCTGTAGCAAAGGGGTAGGATAATCTGACAAGACTGAAGTTCTTTACCTGTTCGTTCTTTTTAAAATGAATACTCCTAAAACAACATGTACTATAGCACAATCTCACTGCTCTCAACCTGATTCCATTTTAATCAATTTCTTATTTTGTGAAAACTGTGAGTCATGCACAGTCATATGTAATAATCCAGATATCTGCGTACCCTTTACCAGGTTCCCTCCCATGGCACCACCGTGCAAAACTACAGAAAAATCTCACAACCAGGATGTGACCTTGATATAATCCACCAAATCTACTCAGGTTGGCCCAAATTTACCTGTGCATGTTCCTATGTATTCAGACCCACAGTACTTGATCACCTGCATAGGTTCCTGTGTCCACCCCCAACAGCTGAGATACAGAACAGTTTCGACAACACGGCCCCCTCAGCTGCTCTTCTGTAACTACCTACCCAGCCCCAGCCCCCAATAACCACGAACTAATCTGTTCTCCAATTCTAGAACTTTGTCATTTCGAGACTATTACAAATGAACAGACACAGTCCGTACCCTTTTGAGACTACCCTTTCCTCGCCCCACGTAATTCCTTGAGACGCACACGCTGCTGCCTGCACTAGCAGTCCCCTCTTTTTTGCTTCACAGCACGCCCCGGGGAACAGATGTGTCCATGGCTTGTCTTGAGTTACTCACATGCTGACAGCTGAGCTGTCCTCCACGTTTAGGCTATTACAAATAAACACTGCTGCGACCATGCGTGCATAGGCCTTGGTCTCATAGTTTTTTCACTTTTGGAAGTTTTTTAAAGTATGAAATGCTCATATAGCAAGTCAAGAGTGACTAAGGTGAATAAGAAGTTAATGACCTTCCCTCCTCTGCCTCTAAGGGGCCAGGAAACCCTTTATATGTGCAAAATGTGTAATTAGGGAGAACTTAAACGTTTGGAAACAGAGGTGATGCCAGCACATTATTGTGAGTATAAATAACAGTGCTGAATTGTGAGTGAATGTGGTAGAAAGGGGAAGTCTTAGAGCCATGGATGTGACCAGGAGAGCGAGAGATGAAAACAAGGGAATATATAGCACAGTGAAATCTTCTGTGGACTATGACTGTGAATAATAATACAAAAATTAAAAAGTTATCTTATGAATCAGAACAAATATAGAACACTATTACAAAAGAGTTAATAATAGAGAGGTCTAAGATATCCATTTTTTGGTGGTTCTAAAAGATGGCTTGTTTTCTTAAAAAAATATATAAAAAAGGAATAACTGTAATAACAACAGAGGGGTATTTGGGAGAAAATGTACCTATTGCAAACTATGAATGCTAAGATTTTTTTAATTTATTTATTAATTAAAAAATAAGAAACAAAATAAAACATACATAATCAGTAATTCACAATATCATCACCTAGTTGCATATTCATCATTTCTTAGAACATTTGCATTAATTCAGAAAAAGAAACAAAAAGACAATAGAAACAGAAATAAAACGAACACAGGAAAGGAAAAAAAGATTATACCTATCATATCCCTTATCCCTTGCCTTCATTGATCACTAGCATTTCAAACTAAATTAATTTTAACATTTGTTTCCCCTTATTATTTATTTTTATTCCATATATTCTACTCATCTGTTGACAAGATAGATAAAAGGAGCATCAGACACAAGGTTTTCACAATCACACAGTCACATTGTTACAGCTGTATCATTACTCAATCATCCTCAAGAAACATGGCTACTGGGACAGAGCTCTACATTTTCAGGCAGTTTCCTCCAGTCTCTCCATTACATCTTTTTTTTTACAGCTCAAAACTTTAATGTGTTTAAAGTTTTTTTTTTTATTAATTAAAGAAAAAAAAATTAACACAACATTTAGAAATCATTCCATTCTACATATGCAATCAGTAATTCTTAACATCATCACATAGATGTATGATCATCATTTCTTAGTACATCTGCATCGATTTAGGAAAAGAACTAGCAAAACAACAGAAAAAGATATAGAATGTTAATATAGAGAAAAAAATAAAAAAATAAAAATAATAATAATAATAATAAAAAGAAAAGGAAAAAGAAAAAAAGACACACAAAAAAACCTATAGCTCAGATGCAGCTTCATTCAGTGTTTTAACATGATTACTTTACAATTAGGTATTATTGTGCTGTCCATTTTTTTTTTTTTTTTTTAGAAATCATACCATTCTACATATGCAATCAGTAATTCTTAACATCATCACATAGATGCATGATCATCGTTTCTTAGTACATTTGCATCGGTTTAGAAGAACTAGCAATATAACCAAAAAAGATATAGAATGTTAATATAGGGAAAAAAAATAAAAGTAATAATAGTAAGAACAAAACAAAACAAAACAAAACAAAAACCTATAGCTCAGATGCAGCTTCATTCAGTGTTTTAACATGATTACTTTACACTTAGGTATTACTGCACTGTCCATTTTTGAGTTTTTGTATCTAGTCCTGTTGCACAGTCTGTATCCCTTCAGCTCCAATTACCCATTACTGCTAAGATTTTTTAATATCCTCTCATCAACAGTAGCAACCGTACCATTCCAATGCCAGGGGTCAACAATGGGGAAGGGGGGGAATAAGGGGTATGGGAGTGTTTGGGTTTTTTCTTATTTTTTTATTTTATCGTATTATTGGAGTAAAGAAAATGTTCTAAAATTGAGTGTAGTCCTGACTACACAACTCTGTGATACTGGGAGTCCTTGAGGATATCCTTTGGGTGGATTGTATGGTATATGAATACATCTCAATAAAATTTCATTAATAAGGGGGGGTGGTGTTAAACACACCAAAAAAATGGGAGTGTGCAGTTGATACGAAGGACCGAGGCGGCTGGCAGCACGGAGCCCAGCGCACTTACCATTTTCTTCCTTCCCTGCCTCGTGAAAACAAGTATGTTGGGCAAAAGAGTAATTAAAATGCCTTCCCATCCGCACCCCACCTGTCAGTAACAGTGCTGCAGCACCTCCACTGTCTTTATTCTCAACCCATCCTGGAGAGGCTCTCCTGAAGGACATTTAAGTTCAGAAAGGTTCAGGTGATGGCCGGTTAAGTAGTAGAACCAGAATCTACACATGCCCTCTCCTGAAGATGGGGGCTTCGGGGTACTGTGGCTGCTCATGGGGGCTCTAACAACCCACTTCAGGGCCAAAGGAGGAAGGAAGGCGAAGGGAGATGCATGTTCCCCATGAATCCCTCTCTAGCCAGACTTGCATGCAACCTGGGGAGGGTGGCGCTGTCCCCACAACACCCCTGCAAAGGAAGGATGAATTGGGGAGCAGAAAACCCCAGGAAACTGGCAACCAAAAGGAGGCTCAGTGGCCACACTCCCTACAAATCCAGAAGCTCTGGAAATCCAGAACTGGGAATGGCTCAAGGACATGATTTCTGGACACTGTTAGAAAGTCTACAATTCTGTGAGAAAGACTGGAGGCTGTGCAGTGATTTACAGTTCCCTTTGGGGGGGTTCTTACCCTAAGACAAAGCAGGGCTCAGGAGAGACACTGGAATAAATCCTGTCCTCGGACAGAACCTGGACGTCACAAAGGCAGAGGAAAGGGTGACATTAAGGTCAGAAACCACAGGTTTAACTGTCCCGGCTCCCCACCCCAGGTCTAACCATCCCAGCTCTAGGACCCACTGGCTCGCCAGCTTCACCGCCCCTCGCATCATCACTGAGTGGAACAAAGTTGCTGTGGCTCAGTAACATTAACCTTGTTGACGGACACACGAAGTGGAGGCAGACCACGCCGCCTGGGGGCCAGGAGCAAACACCCCAAAGTCCGCCGGTGCCCCACTGACAGGTAAGTGAGACCTCTGCCAAGCCTCCAGCTTCTGGACATCGTTCCTAGGCATGAAAACTCAACTCTATTGCAAAAATCTTTGTTAAAGATCATTTAAATCCACTATCATATCACCAAGGGTTTTGCGCATGTCCCTGAAAGGCAGGCATGCCCTATTTGTCTGCAATTACAGTAATAACTCCATTAATGAAGACATTTTAATTACTCTTTTGCCCAACATACTTCTTTTCACGAGGCAGGGGCAGTTGGTGAGGTCACAGCTCCCTTCTTTTGGTCAACCCACTTCTCCAGTGCCTCCTTCTCAGGTTTCAGGGGCCACATGGGCTCAGTGGGGAAAGGAACAGACAAGCTCTCTAACCTGGTGGTGCTCACTTTCTCATGGGAAGAGTTGGAGACAAGTAAGTGTTTCAACACAGATAACTGCCACGGAGGGAAACAGAGTGCAGTGACTGAGCCACAGGGCCTGGACATATAACCATTAGCCCTGAAGGAGGAGGCACCACCTAAGTGAGACCCACAGTGAGGCAAAGATCCCAGAGAAGCACATTCTAGAGGGAGCATTTGCACAGCCACGTGCCAAGACAGGAACCAGGGTAGTGGGTGAGGGGTGAAGGCGGGAGACTAAGGTACCAATCAGATGGAAGACAGGCAGGGCCAAGGCCACAGGGGTCGTGGAGGCCATGATGAGGACTGAATTTCATTCTTCAGTGTTCCCAGTTGGCAGGTGCCCTGCCAAACCAAGAGGAAGCCACCCTGTCCTGGAAGGCACTCCACCCATCTGGAGTGACTGGGAGGCTCAAAGAACAGCCCTCCTGTGGGTCAGAAGTGAGCCAATCCCAGTCCCCAGAACTTGGCCGCCAACCTCACCCCCCTGCCGGTCCTAATGACCAGGCTTGCCCTGCCACCACCTACAGGTGGGTCTGGGGGAAGGTGTCCTGGAGAGGACCTATGTGAGGTTGTTTGGATACTCTTGCTCCTCCCCACTGGTCTATCGACCTGAAACACAGGTAGAGGTTAGCACTGGGGCAGCCCTCAGTAACTGTGCATGACTTTGGTTGTGTTATTAACAAAAGAACTATGGTGGGTGCATGGGTGGTTCAGTGGTAGAATGCTCGCCTTCCATGTGGGAGACCGGGACTCAATTCCCAGATGATGCATCACTCCCCCACAAACACACACGGAAAAAAAACAACAACTGTGGTTTAATCAACACCACAATTCTACAGTGCTCGGGGTTTTATTACTTTTATAATTTTGTACACTGTGGTTATTCAACTAAATGACCCCCCCATGAGGCCACCTGGAATCCACTTCCAAGTGACAACCTTACTCTACTAAACTGAGTCCACTTTGGTCTTTTTGCCTTGGGGGGGGAGGGGGGGGCGCTGTGCCTGCTCATCTCCAAGCCAGCAGAGGCCACAGGCAGGAGGCAGACCCGCCTGGCTGACACCTGACAGTTGGTGCTGCACTCTGAAATAGTCCTGATTTAAATCAGTCATGTGAAAATAAAGCTCCAAAGGCGGCCGCATATAATTTGTGTTCTTGAAATAAAATTGTTTGGGGCTTTCAGTTTGGTTTATTATGTAAAAATCATCTATTCCCTGGGGGATTGGTCTAACTACCAATTCAGTCCGTCCACAAACTGAGTGTCTGCTTGGTTTCAATGGTATGCTGGGCAGTGGGGGGCGTGAAAGGTTGCCCAATTTAAGAGCTTGTAAGTATGCCTGTCTTGCTTTCTTACACATGTTGGTCCTGCGTCACAAAAAGAAAAAAAAAAGAGAGAGAGAGAGAGAGAGAAACAACTGCATTATCTGCTAAATTGAGTACTGCAGCTCAAGTGTTGGAGCACACAAGAGAGAAGTTCTGGCGTGCCTGGCAACTGGGACAGGGCTTTATGGAAACCAGGGGACAGGTTTGGAAGAGAAAGTTCAAAGTCTTTGCAACATGTAAAAGCTAAAGGATTAATACCCAGAATACATCAAGTCCCTGAAATTCAAGGAGAAGAAACTCAACTAAAACAAGGGGAAAATTTGTAAGGAGAGCAAATGACTAATTAATATGCTTTCCTAATCAATGCAACAGCATTTTTCATCTACCCAATTAAAAATGAAAAGTACATACATGTCCAAAGATATACACGAGCACTGTATTTCTTACACTGAAGCACAATTCCTGACAGTGCAAAATTAAAAACTTAACACCCAGCAATCCCAAGGACCACATATCATGCATGCTTTAGACCCTTTATACCTTAGAACAGACAAACCTACGGAGACAGAAAGCAGACCAGCAGCTGCCTAGAGCCAAAGGAGGATGGGGGATTGGGGATGTTATCTAAAGGGTATACAATTTCTTTTGGGGGTGATAAAAATGTTCTAAAATTAATTGTAGTGATGGCTGCAAAACTTTGAATACTCTAAAAGCCACTGAGTCATATACTTTAAATGGGCGAACTGTACGGTATGTGAAGTATATCCCAATAAAGGGAAAAAAATGAAATAAGAACTTAAAAAGAATAGGGTGGGGGTAAAGAATTCCATACATCACAATTATTGCTCAGGATTCTGCATAATAAATGACACTTCATAATAAACAATGTGCATTTTTTTCTCTAAAAATAAACACTTTGGTATTTTAAAAATTAACTAGAAAATTTACTTAAGTATATAGATATATTCCACAGTAATGTAGTTTAAAGAAAATGTCTATCAATAGAGAATTCATTGACCCTGTTACCGTAATGACCTTAAGGAATGACTGTGGCAGGTAGTTCAGTGGTAGAATGTTTGCTCCCATGAGGTAGGCTCAGGTTCGATTCCTGGCCCATGCACCCAAAAACAAAAGGATGAATGATGAATGAATGTGGACCGAACGATTCCACTCCTAAGTCTATACCCCAAATAACTGACACAGTACTCAAACAGATACTTACACACCAATGTACACTGCAGCACTATTCCAACCAAAACGGGGAAACAATCCTAATTCCCATCAAATGATGAATGGACAAACAAAATGTGGTATATCCGTGCGCTGGAATACTATCCACTGATAAAAAGCAATGAAGCTCTGATATGTGACACAATATGAATTAACCGTGAAAACATTACAACCAAGAGAACCCAGATGTAAAAGGTCACATAGTATACGATTCTCTTTATATGAACCACCAAGAATAGGTACATTTATAGAGAAAGAAAGCGGAACAATGATTGTCAGGGGTTAAGGGGAGAGGAGTAATTGGGAATGACTACTTAAAAGATGCAGAGTTTCCTTTTGGGGTAACGGAAATGTCTTGTAACTATACAATGGGGATGGTCCCACCACTTAGCGAATGTACTAAAAACAGTGTACATACTTTTAAGTTTTTATGTTATAGACTTAACTCAAAAAATACCCACATATCCATCAATGGAGGATGAATGGTTAAACAACCTGTGGCGTATCTATACAATGGAATATCATTCAGCCATAAAAAGGTATAAAATTCTGAAACATGGAAGAACTTTGAAATCATTATGTTGAGTGAAATAAACCAGATACAAAATAAAACAACTATTGCATGACAAATATTAAATGATTCCATTTATATGACTTACAGAAAGGGCAAATTCAAAGACAGAAAGCAGATTAGAAGTTCCTGGGACTGGGGTAAGGGGATGGAGATTTATTGCTTACGAAAGGTACAGAAGCAGAGTCCTCGCCTGCCACACCAGAGACCCGGGTTCGATTTCTGGTGCATGCCCATGCAAAAAAAAAAAGAAAGGTACAGAAATCCATACAGGAACTGTTTAAAAAGTTGAAAAAGTGATCAGACTTCAAGAAGAGATATGAATAAAGCTGATGATAGGACTAACGTATAAGAACAGGATAAAGGATGATATCTATATTTTAAAACAAACTTCTGTGTAAGACTAAAGGGAGAGATGTTTATTTGGTGGGTGCAAAATTTGTATTTGGATAGTGCGTTTCTTAAATTTAACCTGTATCATCACTTTAGTTGAACACCATAAGTATATGGAATCTTGAATAGGGTATGCGCTTTTGTTGATGCCCCAATATATCCAGAGTAATTTGGGCAGTGAATAAAGAAGTATTTGCAAAGCCCCCTTAGGGATGAGAAAAGAGGAAACATGAAACTTCCCCATTTGGAGAATTTCTAATATTCTCAATAAGCAGTAAGGACAACCAAATCAATAGGCTGAGCCCTCGATCTTGGGGTTTGCCCCTATGAAACTTACTCCTGCAAAGCAGAAGCTAAAACCTATATGAAATTAGGCCTAAGTCAACACAACAAGCAAACTCACTGCCCTTCCCCTGTCTACGGGGGACATGACTCCCAGGGGTGTGGACCTACCTGGCAACATGGGACAGAAATCCTAGAATGAGCTGAGACTAAGTATCAAGGGATTGAGAAAACCCCTAGAAGGAGATGAGACTCGGCATCAAGGGATTGAGAAAACCTTCTCGACCAAAATGGGAAAGAGTGAAATGAGACAAAACAAAGTGTCAATGGCTGAGAGATTCCAAACAGAGTCCAGAGGTTATCCTGGAAGTTATTCTTACACATTAAATAGATATCACCTTGTTAGTTAAGATGTAATGGAGAGGTTAGAGGGAACTGCCTGAAAATGTAGAGCTGTGTTCCGGTAGCCATGTTTCTTGAAGATGATTGTATAATGATACAGCTGTAACAATGTGACTGTGTGATTGTGAAAACCTTGTGTCTGATGCTTTTATCTACCTTTGTCAACAGATGAGAACATATGGAATAAAAATAAATAATGGGGGAACAAATGTTAAAATAAATTAAAAAAATTTTTTTTAATAAATTTTTTTGAAAAAACAATGCCTTTTCTAATACAACTTAGGTAGATAGCTTGATTGAACACTATAAGTACTTGGAATCTCAGGTAGGACATGAGATTTTGTTGGTTTGTCCAGAGTGATGCCCCAATGAATCCCAGAGTGATTCTATCAGTGAGTGGAAAAGTATTTGCAAAGTGGAGTGAACGGGGAGAAATTCAACTTCCCCAAGTTGAATTCTTGATATTCTCATAAACAGTGTGGACAACTAAAGCTATAGCTGAGCCCCTAGTTCTGGGGTTCGTTCATATAAAACTTAACCCCACAAAGGATAGGTCAAGTCTACTTAAAATTTAGGCCTAAGAGTCACCCCTAAGAGAGCCTCCTTTGTTGCTCAGATGTGGCCTCTCTCTCCAGCCAACACAACAAGCAATCCCACCACCCTCCCCCTGTCTAGGTGGGACATGACTTTCAGGGGTGTGGACCTTGCTGGCAACGTGGGACAGAAATCTCAGAATGAGCTGAGACTCAGCATCAAGGGATTGAGAAAACCTTCTCCACCAAAAGCGGGAAGAGTGAAATGAGACAAAGTGTCAATGGCTGAGACATTCCAGAGTAGAGAGGTTATCCTGGAGGTTATTCTATGCATCAAGTAGATATCACCTTGTTATTCAAGATGTAATGGAGAGGTTGGAGGGAACTGCCTGAAACTGTAAAGCTGATTTCCAGTAGACCTGTTTCTTGAGGATGACTGAATAATGATACAGCTTTCACAATGTGACTGTGTGATTATGAAAACCTTGTGTCTGATGCTCCTTTTATCTACCTTGTCAACAGACGAGTAGAACATATGGAATAAAAATAAGTAATAGGGGGAACAGATGTTAAAATAAATTTAGTTTGAAATACTAGTGATCAATGAAAGGGAGAGGTATGGGGTATGGTATGTATAATTTTTTTTTCTGTTATTTAATTTCTTTTTCTGTTGTCTTTTTATTTCTTTTTCTGAATTGATGCAAATGTTCTAAGAAACGATGAATATGCAACTAACTGATGATATTGTGAATTGCTGATTATATATGTCAATGCTTTAGTTCGTTTGTTGAATTTTTTTAATTAAAATAAAAAGCAATGCCAATTATGTCACACCTCAATTCAAAAAAAAAAAATTAGGCCTAAGGGTCACCCCCCAGAGAATGTCTTTTGTTGCTCAGATGTACCCCTCTCTTCAAGCCAGCTCAGCAGGTGAACTCCCCACCCCCATCCCCACCTCCAATGTGGGACAGGACTCCCAGGGGTGCAAATCTCCCCAGCAACTAAGACAGGATGAGCTGGAACCCGGCATCAAGGGACTGAGAAAGCCTTCTTGACAAAAGAGGGAAGAGAGAAATGAGACAAAATAAAGTTTCAGTGGCCGAGAGATTTCAAACAGAGTTGAGAGGTTATCCTGGAAGTTATTCATTATAGATAACCCATTTCAGTTTATGGTGTATTGGAGTGGCTGGAGGGAAGTACCTGAAACTGTTGAGCTGTGTTCTAGTAGCCTTGATTCTTGAAGACCACTGTATAATGAATGATAAAGCTTATAGAATGAAAATGTGTGATTGTGAAAACCTGGTGTCTGATGCACCTTTTATCCAGGGTATGGACAGATGAGTAACAAAATACGGATAAATAAATAAATAAATAATAGGGAGGACAAAGGGTAAAATAAATTGGGTAGATTGAAATACTAGTGAATAATGAGAGGGAAGGGTAAGGGGTATGGGATGTATGAGTTTTTTCTTTTTACTTTTTATCTCTTTTTCTGGAGCAATGCAAATGTACAAAAAAAAATCATGGTAATGAATACGCAACTATGTGATGACATTGTGAGCCACTGACTGTACACCATGTATGGAATGTATGCATGTAAGGATTTCTCAATTAAAAAAAAAAAAGAAAGCAACGAAGACAGAAAAGATAACCAAAGAGCCAAGAAATTATGACTAGAGCTGGATTATTTGATACTACTGCCCATATTTTGCAGTGTCAAATGCACAACTAGAATATTTCACCTCCCAGGTTCTATCTTTCTCTCATGTTAATTGTACTTTTTGTGTATAAACAACTCTATATAAATTTGACAAATTCCCCAATGTCATATTCACTTCAAACCTGTTACACCTTATTTCAGTTAGGAATGCTTTCAGCTACAAGAAACAGAAAAGTGTAAGTAGTTTAAACTATTAGGACTTTGTATACTTAACAGGAAGTCCAGGGACAGAGTATCTCAGGGTTGTTCCAGCAGCTTAATAAATGTCCTTAAGAATCCAGGCTCATCGTTCTACTCCAGCACCTCAGCCTGTTAACTTTTCATTCTCAGGCCTATGCCCCATGAGCACTACAGGGCGGCCACATTTCCTTCCGCCATAATCTTCAATGAAGGATGGGCAAAGGGAGAAGAGGGTATACAACCAAGCTGTCCTCTTGCTTACGTTCCTTTTATCAAGAAATAATTTTTTTCCTTGAAGGGGTCCTCCAAAAGATTTCCTATTACACTGCATTAGACAGAACTCACACAGCTAGCCCTACCTAAAAGGAAAGTTGGAAAACCGACTGCGTCTTCTGAACTTCTATAGTGGCAGAGGAAGGGAGTTAGGACTGACTTTTGCGATCCAACCAACGGTTATGTGTAAAATGCTAGTTAATTACAACTAAGTGCAGGACCTTTAAGAACTCTGGTTTAGAATGCAGCACCCCTGTGCTGAGTAAAAATACCGAAAAATTCTGATGAAGGAGACAGATTTCAAAGGGACTGGGATGAAAGCTACAGCTGTTTCACACAGTGCTGACAGTGCTGAGTTGCAGTCAGATTATAACTGAAAAGTAACCACAGCCAAACCCTATTCAGAATGAATGGAAAAAATCGTATTAGTGTGCATAACGCATGTCCTGAAACCCTCCAGAAACTTTAAGAGTATGCTAAGGAGAGACCTATCCAGGGTCATAGTTTTTAAGGAATTGGATTTTGACTAATTTTAAATAGTCAAGCCAATGAGATCAGCTAATAGTTAACATTAATGGTCTCAGTTATGATGTGCCAAGTACTAGGCTAAGAGCTTTACATACATATCTCTAATCTCTCAGCTACCCAAATGAAGTACAGGCAGCCATTAATTTACCTACCACATAGCGAAACTATCACACATCTTAATCACATCACATCACTGTTTGTTGCTATATTTTGCTCTCCTCAGTATTTCCTATTTGTTATATATATTTAATCATTCAGATTCATAAAATTTAACTCGTTTAAAAATTGTTAAAAAAAAAAAGGGTATAGAATTTCTGTCTGGGGTGGTGGAAAGGTTTTGGTAATGGATGGTGGGGATGGTAGCACAGTACTGTGAGCCTAATTAATGCCACTGAATTTTATACTTAAAAATGGTTAAAACTACAAGTTTTATGGTATTTTACTACAATTAAAAATGAATTTAAAAAATCAAGATAATATATGATTAGTAACACATTTTATCAAAACATAAGATTTGTAGACTTATAATCCTTTTTAATTGTTACCTAAGTGGGTAAAATTAAGGTTCCTTGGTACTTAACGCTGTGGCACATTCCAGTCTGACTGAAACCAAAACCTAAGAAAGCAGCGCATTTGATTACTTGGTTCTGCATGCGGAGAAACCAAGGTGTAGAAAAAGGACTCGGACAGTCCCTGCTCTTTACGATCCCAAAGCCCAATGGGGGAGAAAAACCTAGAAATATCACACAATGCCATGATTAAAATACAATGGCTGTAGCCAGGAGAACACAGAGAAGGCGCCTCTACTCCCAGCACTAAGAACTTTGCCTGTGCTGCCTGTACTTCAAATGCAGGAATTCAAATCCTAACCATCCCTTAAGGCCCAGTGCCGGGGACACCTTCCTCATGCCCATGGCCTGGGGTAAACGCCCTTTGGCTCCCAGAACACCATTTCATCCCCCTCTACCTCCCTTCCCCCACCCCCACCCCCTTGGCCGTCCAGGCAGCCTCACTTTTGGCCCTGCAGTCACCTGCACACACAGCCTACCTAGACCCCGTTGGCTTTCCTGAAGCAGAGACGCACACCTTGTCACCTCCCCGTCTTTCGGTCTTCCTCTCCACCCCCTAAAGCCCATGGCAGGTGGCAGATTACCAGCAAGTATGCCCGAAGCCGAGCTGGCTGGGCATCTTTCTCTCCTGGTTGTTTGGGGTGAAAATGCTTGCTTTTCCTTCTAAACAATCCTGATCAAGACGGAGTTCCGGTTTAAACAAATATCCCTAGACAACCACAGCTAAAGCCTGGGTCACAGGTTGAACCTACAGCTAACAGTCCCAGAGAACTTTCTGTCCAGCACAGCGGCCAGGAGCCACACATGGCTGCTGGGTCGGAAAACGAGCACCAACCCTTCCTCTCACTTTACTTCCGTGTGAAGAACCACATGTCCCAGGGCCACCACACGCACCAGTGCAGCCCTGGAGCCCTGTCCCCTCATCTGTGGAGCAGGGGCCATGACAGACTACCACAAAACTGTGACCTGGCAGTCTGCATCCCCACAACCTAAAGCCCTTTTCAAAAAAAAAAAAAAAAAAACTCAGAGGAACATTAAAAGAGCAACTAGATTTTAAATGGCCTCTGGTTTCCACAGGAAACACTACCCGTAACAGAACTGTTAGACCCGCGGCCCTCATTCTTCCTCACACACCCCCGAGATGATTAATATCCCCGATTCCAGACCACATTCTGAAGGCTCTGGACCCGGTGGGAGACCCCAGGCCAGCGCCTCCTCCCACGGAAGGGGCAGCCACCTCCAGGGGCATCTGCCTCGCCTCCCTGCCTAGGAAGCCCAAGGGTCACCTCCTCATATGCATCTTCTCCAGATGCCGCAGTCAACTCACCTGAAAGTGTCCATTTCTGCCAAGCCACGGGCCAAGGCATTAGCTGCACATCTCTGCAAATCAGCATTTGTTCTGCTCCTGACCAAGTTCCCTGAGGCCAGAGTTCGTGCCTCTGTCTTCCTGTTTTGCCCCAGCAGAATCTCACACCCAGTGGCTGACCAGTAACTCAGCATCCGACCACTATGTGCACACCCATCCACACTGCGCCCTGACCTGACAGGAGGGCAGATGGCAGAGGCAGAACACAAGACCCAGCGCCTGTGTGTAGTGAACAGAGGAGGCAGCAGAAAAACAACTGAGACCAAAGAGACACGTTTTTTAAAAGCTTTCCTGTATCAGAGACTTTTGAGGCATGCCTGAAATAATCCAAGAAAGGATTTCTATATTTAAAATCGGTTGCTACAGTTTCAGAACGCTGTAGTCACTTCACAAACTAAATATGTTCCCAAAGTTGCCTACAAAGCAATCTATATACATACGTCGTACTTTAAAGAAGTCATTGCCAGGGAAAGGGACCCAAAAGGAAAATATTCAAAACATGCTGCAGAAACAATAAACACTCACAGCTACCTGGAAGTTAATGAGGCAAAGAGAGAGCCTCTTGAGTCACCTAATTTCTTTTCAACACCTGCCCAGCAAAGGCATCCCAAGGCCCTGGTACCTCTGACCCAGTTTTCCTGGTTCGTTGTGAAAGCTGCTGTTTGAAGAAAGAAAGGAGGTGATTCAGACCACAGGAAGGAGACAGAAATACAGCTGGCTCAGGGCTCCGACACTGCGCCGAGAGCACCAACCTGGGCCTGGCATCCGTGAGTGCCAAGGGGCCTCACAGACACCGGGAGCCCCAGCCTGCCCACTACGAACGCAGAGGGTGGTGGAGCCACCACGGCCTGGGGACCACACCTGGAGCCACAGTGGCCCACCCCAGCGCCCGTGGGCCAGGTCTTCTGAAACTCAGGCCTCCTGGGCCTCCGCGGCCAGCGCCCAAGACACAGGCTGCTTCCAACTAAACCCCTCCATATGCCCAGAGCCATGCACAGCCCCAAAGAGGATGGATGCTTAAGGGGGGATTCATTTCAGCTCTAAGTGAAACATTACTGCTGTGACAACAAGGATGGACCTGGAAGACACCAGACTGAGTGCCATAAGCCAGACACAGAAGAACAAATATTGTGTGATCTCACTGATATAATTAGAATAAGCAAACACACAAGAGTCAGAAACTAGAATATAGGTTACCAGGGGCAGGGTGGGGGCAGGGAATGGGGAGTTAATTCCTTAATTGGTACAGAGTTTCTGTTTGGGGTGATGGTAGCACAACATAGTAAATGTAATTGTAACTCCACTGAAATTACATATTAGAATGTGGTTAAAAGAGGACATTTCAGGTTATATATGTTACTAGAATAAAATTTTTTAAAAACCATAGGACTATACAATACAGTGATCCCTAATGTAAACTATGGTTTGTAAGTTAACAGTATGGCTGTAGTAACGTTTCATCAGTTGTACAAACATACCACACTAATGCAGTGTTAATAATAAGGAAAACGGGGGCTAGGGGGAGTGGGAAAGTATATGGGAATTCTATTTGACATAACTTTTATGTTACAACATCTCTAATAAAAATATTTATTTAACACGTTATTGCTTAATGAATGCAGTTTCCACTTTGAGAGATGAAAAGGTTTCGGTAATGGATAGTGGAGATAACACAGCACTATAAACATAATCAGTGCCTCTAAACTGAATATTAAAAATGGTTTAAATGGTAAGTTTTGCTATATATATGTCTCTACAATAAAAATAAAGAATAAACACATTCCTGAATACCTGGTGCAATCCTCAAAGGAAGAAGGCGTCTATCTTAAAAACATAATATTTCCCTCCATATTTTCTTATGCCACCAAATTCCACTTGCTGAACTCTCCGGTGGCCTCAGCCTATTTTGGCAGTGAGCTACTTTCTATATTCAAAGCATGTGGTGAACCGCACAAACGTTCAGAATAGGAAGCCAACTGCAGTTTACCACTTTGGGATGGTGAGGTAGAAATGTGGGAGAAGACAGCAGGGGCGTTCAAATAAAAAAGCAGTAACCGCCACCCGTAGAAGCAAGGGTATCCACCGGCCACTATGAACCACAAACAGCTGTGATGCCAAACTGCGCGGTTCAAATCCCTTCTCTACCACTTGCCCCATGCCCTGTTCTGCTCTGCCACGAATGGGGGCACAGGCACACCTATCTCAGCGTTGCAGTAAGGAGCAACTGCAGCCCTTCCAGCACACTCCTGGCACACAGCCAGTCCTCAACAGGAGGGAGCTGGCAAACTCAAGGCCCCATGCCGCTCCCTAAAGGTTTCCAGGCTGGCTACACTTACTGCGCATCCAGGTAGTGCTTCTTACCCAGCTCCCTGGACCCTTAAACCATCACACACTTATCTTAACAGTCCAGAGGTCTGAAGAGGGTCTCCCTGGGTCAAAATCAAGGCTTTGACAGGGCTGGTTCCCTCTGGAGGCTGTGGGGGCCATCTGTTTCCATGCCTCCTCCAGGGTGCTGCATTCCTTGGCCCATGACCCCTTCCACCTTCCAAGGTGGCAATGGCCAGTCCTCACAGGGCCTCTCTCTGACTCTGACCCTCCCCCACCTCCCACTTTCACTTTGAAAGACCCTGTGATTGCACTGGGGCCCCTGTAATATAGTAGGATCATCTCTCTATCCACACCCACAAAGTCTCTTCTGCCATGTCAAGTGACATTTACAGGTTCTGGCCATTAGGCTGCAGACATCCTTGGGGGCCATTATTTTGCTTGTGAGGAAACCTGAACTTCTAGGCATAGAGGCTTGCAGTTCCCAAGCCCTACTGTCATGCTTTTTGGTACCTCCACACCAGCCCCTCATTTCAGCCACGTCCTCTGGGAAGACCCACTTGACCCAGCCCTCACCAAGTAGTCCAGTCTCCTATCTGCCTATGCCCAAGCCACCTCCTCTTTACTGTACCACCAGGGCCTCTGAACCCCGCCCAGCTGCCGTGTGTGTTTGATGAACTAAGTACGCCATGCCCAGAGTCTGCTGCCCGGATCCAGGGGAAGGAGATGCCGGACCCCACCACTCCACGCAGAATCCGCAAACACCTGACCTCTGGGGGGTGTCACAGGAAGGGGGAGCCAGTGTCTGCAACACTTTTACAGCACTTGGACTTTGCTTTGCCGTGACAACCAAGAAAGTCACCAGAGGTCTCCTTTTGTCTCTGACCAGAACAGGGACCCTTGAGGGTTGACAAGCAGGAGTGGCTGCAAGCTATGAGGTATATTTTAGGGCTCATCTCACTGTAACCCCAAAATATAAAAACCCAGAATCCATTTCTTTCACTGAAAGACACTTCAGCACTAAGTGTGGAGCATAAGTTATTGAAGCTGGCTACAGAAGAAGCACTGGAAATAAATGTTGGAAAATCACTTTTAAAATATCCTCCATTCTTTTTGCCCTGAGACTGGTTTCACTGAGTATTAATAAAACAAACACAGTAATGTTTGAATAAACACCATCCTCTTGGAGTAGCAGGGATGCTGTCCAACCAAGCAAGAAGCCTATTTGTTACATTAAAATCATCAAATACTTCTACATGCAGTGCCCACTCAAAGTGTTCCTCTACATTCTTTAATACAGAGATTTGCTGTTTTACGCAGAATTTTGGTTAGTTATGACACTGGAATGACAAAAAGTTACAAGTGCCACTGCAATACTTTGTATTAATCGTGTGCATACTTTCACACTGTCATTTCCCCTCATATGTACATTCCGGCTGAAACTGTGTAAGTGCAATTTTACATGTACTGAATCTCATTTAAAAAAAAAAAAAATCAAGGCTTGTGCTCTGTATGTCTTTTGTTTCATTTCTAAAAAATAATCTGTACTCTATTTCTACAAATGTATTGTCCACAGTGAACTGGAAATTAAAGAAAAACAAAAACAAAAACCTGGTCCTTCACCACAAATACTTTAAGAAGCCCTGCTCCATGGAGTTCACCTGACAACCCCATTTCCCCCAAGTTCCTAACGCTTTTACTCATTTTAATTTTGCTTTTTTGGGACACACATCTTTCCAACGCTCAGTGACAGCCTTGCTGCCAGGAACGCCTTTCAACCAAGGCTGCCACCCGGGTGGCTGCGGCACCCCTGCAAACAGACACAGCCACCCTGGGGGCCGCTTTCTGCAGCTGCTGCCCGTTCCCAGGCGCACGGCCACTGGGCATCTGAAATGTGGCGACTGAATTAGCGAACGGATTTTTTATTTTTTAATTTTACTTAATTTAACTTTGAATTTTAGTCATCACATGTGGCTAGTGGCCACCATGTTGGACATAGAGTGTGGGGTTAGATCTTAAAAATCTTCTTTCTTAGTCTGTACATTAGGAAAAAGAGCAACATTCTGGAGAAAAATGCATTTGAAGGATAAATCTATTCTCCACGCCTGATGGGCTTTGGAGAATCGGAGGTGTCCTTCTGGAGAGGGCATGTGGGGTGCCGCACCTCTGGCTCCCACTGCCCAGAACACTGGGCGGGGGGGGGGCCACAACAGCTGGGGCTCCCAAGGAGACAGTCACGCTTACGCCTCTCAAGGGCATTCTCTAGGTCAGGCATTTCAGTCCCTATTTGTTTGCCCTTTCAGTCCTTACGAACTCAAGACATAGGAGAAAAAGACTGAGAATCTCAGGGGAGAGAGTTCTTCTGGCTTCAACAGTCATAAAACAGCCAATGGACTTAGGAATATTTTTAGCCACTTTACACTTACTTTACTTATTGAATAACTTCCCCCAAAGCTGGTAAAACTTACCAATTCTACCCTACTTGATCATGGGAGCTGGACTACGCAAACAGGTTAACATGTTAAGTATTGCAAATGGTTGTTTTCAAACAGCAATTGGATAGGGTCAATTATGAGGCTGGAAATATAATTTATTCCCCAAAGTCATTGATGAAATTACTTGCAACACTAAGTAAATGCCCATAAGTCTTTTCATAAGTGACTGTCCAGGAGAAGGGGCTGCCAACACAGAGCAATGCCACTCCTTGGTATGAGACCCATTCAAATTTCTCTGAAAATACTATGAATGGGGGTGGGGTGGGGTTAGAACAGCACCCAGACACCTGTGGCTGTGCCCTGGCGCGTAATCACACTCGGCAACCCAGGTCGGCTGACTCACAAAGCACGCTGCAGACCAGCTGCCGGTTCAGCAACCCTGCCCAAGCAACCCTGCCCGAGCGAGCCCTTCCCTCAGCCGATATTCTGGGGCTTGGTACAGAACTCAGAACACTGCCTTCCCAGCATGAGGATGTTCAGGAAAACCAATTTAGAACTGGCATGGAATCAAAATAGAGGGACCTGGGTTTTGAAAAGTTTATACCAGACAGGAAAATCCCCCAGAATTCACTTGGTCATACCAGGGAGCCCCCTTCTCTACAGCTTTCATCTCTACACCCAAAAAGGACCACCGCCTTGAGACTTAGGGCACTACACTTGTTCTCACTCCTCCTACATTTCCAACTTGTACCAAGTTAAAGGTCCTCTCACTCAGAGCCCTTTGGCTCTTGAAAGGACACCTGGGCACCTATCTCTATGACCAGTAACAGCTGCGACCTCCTAACAGCAGCCCCACATTCCAAAGGTTGGTCTAAGAAGTGAAGTAGCCACAGGGCTCAGCAAGAACCCAGCTCGGCGACTCTCCCCTTTCCAGGACGCTTCTTGCTTGACTCGTTCTCAGGGATGGCATCCTACGTTCTGGAAGCATCCGCCCTTGTCTAGGTCAATATATTTCCCTGCAGAAGAAACTTCCTAATTACCCCATTTCCAACTACCAAAGAAAAGTTTAAATTACCAACCCTCAGAAGTAGGCCTGCTTCTCTTCAAGAGAATTTCAACACGTCTGACTTCTCATTAACCAAGGCATGTGTTAACTCACTAGAAAAATGGCATAACTTACTTTCTTGCCTACGCATGACACTTAAAATCCTGCTTCCTCCAACTTTTAGAAGTCCAAATTAGTTCAGAACAAGAAGTTTATGAAGTAGGTGACATTTAACATTTAACTCTCTCATGGTACATCAGAAAATATCTGTTACAACTGTTCACCAGAGTAAAATGTGGAGACCAAGCAAGAACATACAGGCTACACCCTACCCACCCAATGAAACCAAACAATACAACAAAAAATAAAATGTAAACATATTAAAAAAAAAAAAAACCTTCAGTAACTTATGAAGACCTGTCAAGTCTTTATCTGGAAAACAGGTTTTTCTTTCAAAAGGCTCAAAAATGCCATTTGAAGCTAAGTTAAAAGCTATAAAACTGAATCAGCAGCTATCAAAGTAATACTGGTTTATGGCTTTGCCGTTTTCCTCACCTGCCACCTTGCCAGCCTGGGCTCTGCATGTTAGTCTGGCCTTAGAATTCACTGAAAGTGCTTCCTGCTGAGGAGCTCCCACAAACAAGCTGAACAAAAAGGGACAAACACACTCATCATCAGAGCCAAAAGGGAGGCCACTAGGCCTCTGGTGAGCCCACAACGCACGGGGGGGGGGGGGGGGGGGCAGGGAGTAAAAGACTCACATGGCTTAGGAAGGAAATGCCAGGCCCAAAGGTGTAAGGGCAAGAGGGCACCTGACGGGGTTGTAAACCTCTTTCCTGCAATGTCTGTTCCTGCTCACATTCGGGGGGGGGGGGGAAGGCCGCTACCACGTGCTCAAGTGCAGGGAGCACAAACGCCCGAGACGAACCCCACTTGCAGAAGTGTGCTTGGAGCATGCTGAGCGCTGGTGCGAGGCTGCACAACATCCTACAGGGAAGACAGGACATCCAAATCCTTTCAAGCAGGGCAAAGCAGTCCTGTGGGCACCCAGTTTCCATAGCTGTGTGAGGCTCAGGAAGCATGGGTGCAGAGTCCAGGAAGAAGGCTACGGCAAAGTCCCAGCACGAAGCAACAGTGCCCCGATTAGGGCGGTGGCTGGAAAACTGAAAAGGGCTTGGTAACTGGACACAGGGATGCAGAGAGAAGAATTCAAGGCGCCACCCAAGGTTTCCAGACTCCAGGGCCATGACCTGGCTTCCCTGCTACAGAACAATTTCCAACTTCAACAACCTCATCAGCAGATGTTCAACACCAATGGGAAAGCACAACACTTATCAGAGAGGGCCACAGAGCGGACCAAACTTCACTATCACCATCACGCTGCACCAAACCCATGGCCTCCCCAACTAGCCTTTCACTTTTTCTGTTAAACTGGTGTACATTTAACCTTAAATACCTACTTAGATACAACAAACCCACGATTTCCTGAGTAACACTGCTTGGACTGGGGCTGGTTATGGTTTTTCCTAATGCACACTGGAATATAATTACATAAGGCATTACTGCTCACCACCGAGAGTCATCTCACCAGTGCCACCTGGGCGTATGGGCCATGCTCTGGTCTTCACCTAAATACATTCATTCCTCAACTGCAGATGTTTGCCCATCTCCACAGCTCCATTTAATGAATCACCTCTGCTCCAGGCTGTGTGCCTGGCACCCTACACGTCCCTCATCACTTCACCCTCACAACAACCCTGCAGGTCTGGGTGACCTTCTTTTTGAGGCTACAGAAGCTGGGGCCCCAAGAGCTTAAGCCAAATGCAGGAGGTTACCCTGCTATTAAACAGCCAAGTCCTGATTCAACCCAGGCCAAATGCCTGTCCCCCAAGCTAGCCACCATGCTGCCCACTGGGAGTTTAAGTCAGCGACCCCTTCTCCTCCCTTCCAAAACCGATTCCAAAAAACTACCAACCAAGAAAGAAAATACACACTTTTTTTTGCCTCAAATTTGCTGGGAGCAATCGTATGATTAGAGAGAGTGAGTGAGAAAAAAAATCAGCAGCTTGAAAGAAACTGGAGAGCTGATGGCTTTGGGGAGTAATGCTAAATCATTAAAACCCGATGAGCTCCTAGGTTTAGTGGAATTTCATCTATACTTGCGTTCTCAGAATTGATGTTCCTTTTGTAACTTTGCAAAGAATTATTTATGCCAGCCAAGCCAAGATAAGAAAACGTACATGAAAAATCAATATTCTCACTATCAGCTGATTTGTGTCTTTTTTAATATATATATGGTGCCATCCGAAAAAGCCGCTTACGTTTTAGGTATAACAGCACAAGTTTAACTTATCTGGGTATGCAAGAGAACACTTCCACTCCCAAAACAAGCTTCAGCTGTAAAGTGTAACTTGAAACCTGGACAACCCACAAGTTTGGAAGAAAAAGAAACCCACCCCCCAACAACAAACCAAAGACGTCAGTTATCAATCCTCTTCAGAAACTGCAATTGTCTCAGATTTTCTCACAGCTTAGCATCCTGATAGTGGTGGTCTGAGTGTTGTACGAAAGTTAAACAAGCTGTCTCCGCAGGTCCCAGAGATGGCTCTGAAACAGAGACCCTTACACAGGCAGACAAACTAGACCAGGAACAAACACCAGGGTATTTACATTTCTGCAAGCCAGCAGAAGCGAGGTCTGGGGAAAACTTGGGGGAGCTTCCTGTTGACTCGGCAGGGCACACACAGACCAGATTATCGCCTCTCCAAGCACTCAGAGGCCAGAGGGACCTTGAGCACCGCCCTCCTTCAGCCCCTCAGCCTCAGGTGCCACCGGCAGTGGATAAATAAAACGCCAAACAAACCCATTCCTGGCCAGACCTATCAATGCAACCAACTCCACAGCTCTACCTGCCTCAAAACTTGAAACGGGCAAGCCTGACAGGGAGCAGGTGGCCCTAACTCCAAGGAACTGCCAACATGTCCCCGTCTCCCTCTCTGCCCTTCACTCTTCGTAACTCTCCTAACTGCGGAGAACAAGACATTTTTAATAAAACTAATCCAGGACATTGTTATTCTCCAGCGGATATGTAAGGACTGTGCAGAGTTCGGTCAAAAGCAAATGCAACCTCCAGAGTGGGGCAGGAGAGGTAACTGACACTGACCTATTGATAGGGAAAAAGTAACCAACCTAACCAGTCTCCCAGCCTTCCTTGAAACCACCCTGCCCAGGAGGGGCGGGCAGGATGTGCCCCACTTCCAACGCCTTCCCTTCCTCAAGGTGATCGGAACCCTGACAGTTTCCAGCTGCTGGTTCAAGGCAAATACACCGAACAGGTGCGAGCTACCAGCTACGCCCAGGATCCATTCACAGCCTGGCAGATGAAGCCAGAGTTGTTCTTCCCTGAAATCCACCCCATGGCTTTTTGCGTTTTAATTGGAAGGATTCTTTCACTCCGCCTGATGCTAAGTTACCATACCTAAGACAAACACCACACTTTCAGAATGGGAAGGTTTAGAAAAGGTGAAATAAACTGCCTATGACATAGGCAGCTTTTTAAACCACATACTTGTGGATGGAGACTTACTGTGTATGGACAAACATCGGAAACCCCACTGATATAAGGAACCGTCTGGGACAAAAGCCTATGCAGGGGGGAAAAAAAGTTTATATTTAAGGAACCAATATAGCTTGAAAGCTTTTGCTGCCCAATGTGAGATTCAGGTATGCCTGCAGAGTGGTGCAAACTGACAGGAAACATAAAACTTCACGAGAAAAGTAATCTCGAAAGCACACAGACTCCAGGGAGAAAACTTCTGAAAATTCTCTTGCCACTCTTGAACATTCTCTCGTCTTTTAGAAAAGACCGGCAACTTGCAGAAATGAATTATTTTCCCAGAGAGGCATTTCCGGATCAGAAATAAGCTCTGCAGTGATGTACATGTTCATTAATTCTCACTAGCACTCAAAAACATGGGGATATCAATATGCTCACAGTACTGGATTTTTGTCTTGTTTCGGTGCTGTCCAAAAAGAAAACTAAAAAGTTTATGTTTTACGTTTTAGGCATGTTGCAAAGCATGGCTTAAAAGAAGCAAAACTCTTTCAGCAACGAATTCCTTCAGCTACTTATTTGGTTTAATCACACATGCCAGACGCTCCACAAAGTTACTGCTTTACTGGGGCCAAGAGAAATAGGCTGGTCCTTGGTGTGGCCCCCAACGCTGCCGCTGCTAAGTATCAGCTTCTGCAGGCATCTCAGCTACTTCACCTCTTGCAACCTGGCAAGCCATTTTTTTCAGCGACCATCCAATTATCCCTATCAAAGTATTCACAGGCGAATACCAGTCGTGGTTAGAATCCCCACCACTAGTGAGCAGAACCCACACATACAAGCCAACCTAGAGGACAGATTCAGGTAACTAGTGCCTCCATTCATTTATGCAACCCCAAGTGGCATGCAAAAAAGCAAGCCTGGCCCAAAATATCCAATGTCCTATTCATTCAGGTGCCCCAACTGTACTCCTTCTGCTAGTCTGACCCCTTCAACAGAAGTAAGAAAAGTACTTTTTTAAGATTACTTTGCTCTTTTAAGTCTCCCAGGCCATGAAAAACAGATAAATGCCTTCCACTGACCAACTCTGCTGGAGCTATGTAAGACCCTTTTTTCCTTTACATAGCCTGACCGCAAACCTTTCTAAGCGAGACCTTATGTCTCAAACTCAAAGTACACTACCTTGGAAAATTTCGGCCTCATGGGCTGAAAATTAAGTTACCTTTAGACAGGTTTGAGTCTTACGTAGGTAGCCAAGTGTAGTGGAGCTTTCACAGTTTCAAACACACACCTGGCCGGAAGCTGACTGTGGCACATACAGTCAGGTCCCAAACTCCCCGAAAAAAGGAAACAGGTAACTTAGAAAAGCAAAGAGCCGGGGGTAGGACGCCTGGCCAGTCAAAGGCTGATGCTTTAAAATCAAGTTTGACGCTAGGCAGGGCTGTTACAGAGGGATCTGGGGAACACTTCGAAGCCCCTGTGGGCTCTCCGGGGGAGCGCACAGAAGCAGGTATGGGTAAACCCCGAGTCCAAGGAGTTCCCGAGTTGCCCCAGCTCCCCGGCCAGAACCAGGGCAAGAGAGACGGGCCCCGGGGACGCCCGAGAAAGGGGACGGTCCCCGGGGCCCGGACTCCCTCACTCCGCGGCCGGAGCGCCCTAATTCACCACTCCGGGCGTCCACTCCGGGTCCCCCCGAGCGGCACGGGCTCTGGGCGCTTTGTGCCGGGGAGGCCGAGCGCCGGGGCCGGACAATGCTCCGGTCCGGAGGGCCGGCGGCCGCCTCCCCAGCCCGCGGGCCGGGCATGACGGTGCAGCCCGGGCCGGGGCGGCCAGGCCGAGGCCCGGCGGCCGCCCGGGGCCTGGTTAAAGATGGCGAGCCCCTCGCGTGGCTCCCGCGGCTCCCCCCGGCACAATGAAAGGCGCCCCCCGGCCCCGCCGCGGCCCGGCCCGCGGGCCTCACCTTCCATCTCCATGTCCTCGGGCTCGCTCAGCTGCTGCTCGCCCGCTTTCTGCTGCTGCTGCTGCTGCTGCTGCTGCTGCTGGTGGTTCATGTCGGCCGCGGCCTGGGCCTCGCCTGCGGCCGGAGGCCGGGGCTGTGGGCCCGGCGGGCGGGCGGCGGCGGCGAGCCGGGGCGGCGGCGGCGGCGGCGGCGGCGGGGCGGCCTCCTCCTCCTCCTCCCGCGCGTCGTCGGCGGCGGCGGCGGCCCCGGGTCGGCCCGCGGCGGGCGGCGGCGGTGGCGGCGGCGGCGGCGGCAGGGAGACGCGCACGTACTTGCTCGCGATTCGCCCAATCTCGGCGCCGAGGCGGGCGGGCGGCCGGCGGGCCGGGCCGGGCGGCCTCGTCGCGGGCTGCGGCCGCCGCCGCCGCCGCCGCCGCCGCGGGGCCCGCCTCCCGCCGCCGGGGCCGGGGCTGCGGGGCCGCGGGCCGGCCGGGGGCGGAGGGCGGCCGGGCGGGGGCCGCGGCGTCAGCCCCGCCTCGGGCCGGGCGCGGCGGGCGGGAGGCCTGGCCGGCCGCGGCGGGCCTGCGGGGCCGGGGGCCTGCAGAGGCGGCGGCGGCGGCGGCGGCGCGGGCGGGCGACGGGCCGGCCGCGCTCGGGGCGCTGCGGCCTCCGCCTCCTCGGCGTCGTCGTCGGGGCTCCGGCAGCGGACGCGGCGCCCGGCGGCTCGGCTCGGCTCGCTCTCAAAATGGCGGCGGCGTGAAATGTCACATCCGCATGGGGGGCCCGAGAGCGAGCGAGCGAGCGAGGAGAGCGGGCGGGCGCCGAGCCGGGGGCGGAGCAGGAGCGGGAGGGCGGAGCGGGGAGGCGGAGCGGGGAGCGGCCCGCCCGCCGCCGCCGCCGCCGCCGCCGCCGCCACCGCCGCCACCGCCACCAGCGCCGCCCGCCCGGCCGCCGCGCCCCCCGCCCCGCCGCCCGCCTCGGGGCTGTCCGCGAGCCGCGAGACCTGGGGTGGGGGCTCGGCCGCTGCCCGGAGGCCCAGTCCCTCGGCCCCCCGGCCCTGGGGGCGGCGGCTCCGGCGTCTGCCCCAGGCCGGGCGCTTGCCCCTCGGGACAAGTCACGGCGGCCCTCGCGGGTCGAGCCCGGGAAAGGTCTGGTCCGGGTTCCCCTCCCGGCCGGTGACCGTGGGCAAGTCGTGGATAAGGCTCGGAGGAGATCCCGAGACGGAGTGGTTTTTACTATAAGTATCTTCTTCCCACCCATCCCGATCTGGAGTTGATTCACCCCATCTCCAAAGAGGGAAAGCGTGGTTTCTCTAGTCAGCCCCAACTGGCCAACCCAAAGCGCTCCTCATCTGGCATGAGGTTGTGGCCTTGATATCAACTCAGTCTGGCTGAGATTACCCAGCTAGAAGCTTCCCGATCCTGGAGAGCTTCTTCCGCGCACAGCTCCATCCTGTCTCGGGATCCTGCAGAAACGCTCCGGATGAGGGGCTCAACTCGATGGTAGAACAAGGCAGCGCGGGTGAGGAAGAGAAGGAAAAGGCTACGCGTCCCTATACATCTGTGCATCTAAATGGCCGTCTCAAGGGAGAATACGATTTTTGCCCTAACATGGCCAGCAGTAGGCTCTGTGATTTCTGCCCCAATCTGTCTCCCACCCGCCTTGGCCTGCATTATTCTTCTCCACTTTATTTACTGTCGCCTTTCCACCCCCAGCAGCATGCCGGTTCACTGCTGTATCCCAAAGGCAGTGGGATACCAAAGGGATGTAGCAAGCGCTCAACACGTATTTATCGAATGAATGAATGCACCCTTCAAATGTGAGTAGGGCCCCTTCCCCAAGCATTTTTGCACGCTTGGAGTTTCCCCACGAGCAACTTTACTGATAGGACAGAGCAGGAGTTAACTTCACCAGAAATCCATCCCATCTCCTGGGTCACTGCATTCAGAGGAGGTGTTGTTATTCACAGGAATTCTCACAGATGCTAATGAACAGTTGTCAGATGCAAAGGAGTACTTCCCTCCTGCTCTCCAGAGACTGGGGGAGGGAAGAAAGGATATTTCAGACCAAGGAAGAGGGTGTCTGGTTCCACACTGGCCAACTTTATCTTCATTTCTGGGTTCAAAGCCAGCCAGGGACTTATTAGGATTAAACAGGACATCTTGCATGACAGCTGGACTAAATGGGATATATCCATATGATGGAATACTATTCAGCAATAAAAAAGAATGAACTTACATGTTACACCATGGATGAACCTAAATTATGCCAAGTGAAAGAAATCAGTCCCAAAAGACCACAAATCGGATGGTTCTATCGATACAAAATGTCCAGAATAGGCATGTCAATCTACAGAGACAGAAAGTACAGTCGTGATTGCCGGGGTTGGGTATGGGTCAGGGGGTTGGGGAGTGATTGCCAATAGGTACAGGGTCTCTTTGGGGGGGCAAGAAAAATATTCTAAAATTAGATTGAGCTGATGGTTGCGCATGTCTGGGAATACACTAAAAATCATTTACTCTATACTTTAAATAGGCCAACTGTATGGTATATGAATTATACTTCAAGAAAACTGATTTTGAAAAATGCAAAGATGAGAATGAATGAGGAAGACCAGACAAGAAGCTGCTTTATAGTCAGGCAAAAGATGGAAAAGGATTCTTCTAGGACTATGGTAGAGAAGGAGACAAGAAGGCAGGATCAGAACATGTTGGCAGGTCAAGTTGACTGGACTTGGTGATGAAGATGATTCTAGTGGGAAGGAAAGAGGAATCAAACATGGCTCCAAGTTGCTTGAGCAGCTAGGTGGATGCTGGCACCATTAAGAAGATTAAAGGAAATTCAAGAGTTGGGTTTGCTTGGTTTGGGACTGTATGAAGTTTGAGATGTCAGGCTTTCACGTGGAAGTGGCAAGGCGTCAGTGCAACAAGAGTCTAGGGAGGGAATAGAGATGTGCAGAGATGGCACGAGAGCCAAGGCCGGAGGGCCACTGAGAGAGGTGACATTAAAGGCATGAACCCACCCATCCAGTCACTCCATCCCAGCACCTGCTTTCTTTTTGCATGGTACTCACCACCACTGGGACACCCACAAGCATTTGTTTCCATAGTATGGTAGGCAGAATTCCAAGATGGTACCCGTGGCCTGCACCCAGATACTACTCCCGTGACTGTGGTACATTACAAGGCAAAAGGGATTTTGCAGATGTAACCACTGTTAACTAGTTGACTTTCTGATAGGCAGATTCTCCAGCTGGGCTTAACCCAATCACATGGCTTTTAATAGCAGGGAGTTTTCTTTGGCTGATGGCGGAGGGAAGTTAGACAGATGAGAAGTGTGAGATCGAGGGGACATGAGGAAGGACCCAAGGGTGGCCTCTAGGAGCTAAGCACAGTCCCCAGCCAATAGCCAGCGAGAATACGGCATCCTCGGAAGGGAATTCTGCCAACGACCTGAATGAGTGTGGAGGTGGGTTCTTCCCCAACACCTCCAGATAAGAGCCCAGCCTGGCCCACGCCTTGGCTTTGACCTTCTGAGACCCTAAGCAGAGAACCCACCAGGCCTTCTGACCTACAGAACTATGAGAACATAAATGGGTGTTGTTTTAAACACTAACTTTGTGGTCATTTATCATGCAGCAATAGAGAACAAATACAAGTAATATCTGTCTCCCTTTCTAGCAGCACTTTGAGGGTAGAAACTGTCTCATTCAGGGTTTTATCCTCATACTTCCTAGTAGATATTCAATAAATATTCGCTGAATGAAGGATTTCCCCTCACCTAAGGTTCACAGCTTTCTAGGAGCTAGGGGCTGCCCAGTATATGAAGATGGCAATGTCAGGACCTGCCTCCTTTCTAAGCTTTGCATGGGAAGTTGGTAAGACAGTGCTTCTCTGCTTCTCCTCCTGCCCTTCTCTTTCTTCATTTCCCCCCTACCACTGAGGAGTGGATGGTAGGTGGAAAGTTCACTTCTTGGCCCCCATGCCTACCAGAAAAGCACACCAGTGCCCTTCTGAGGCTCCCTAAGAAGGCCCAGCCTCCAGTATTCTAGAAGGCCCTGCCATCTTCCTCTCTCCTTGGTGGAACTGGGTTTGTCTTAGCTATAAAGCCCATTTGCAAGCAGAAGGGGCCTTTGGAAGAGCTCTGCAAAAGGAGCCAACCATCCGAGTGCTACCTGCTTCCTCCGAGGCTCAGTGACAGGATGCTGCCTGCAAGGGGGAACAGGATTTAGGGCACCACTTCCTATCACTGCCAGTTTTCCTAAACTCCAGAGTCCCTTCTCTGGTTTGGAGACTGGGAGCCTAGAGGAGAGATGTAAAACCGGGGAGACAGGAATGGCCAGAAGCTGCCTTCTCATTAGGTTGAGCCAGTGAAGTGCTGGGAGGGGCCACCCTATCGCTACTCTCTGAGCAAAACATATTTTACTGCTCAGGGGCCCGGACCATGACTTGGCATAAACAGCAGAGTTGACTTGCCTCTCGAGAACCGAAATTTTTATCTACCTGGAAGCTATGTTGGTCCGGGTCTAAAATAATTAATGGAAGTGGAAACGAAAGGCTCTTTGTTATTGACAAGATTAAATAATCCATACCTAGAAAAATAATCTAATCCCGCACCACGAAGTTAGTGGGGACAGCTGGGGTTTAGTGTAGAGAAGGGACAGAGCCAAGGTCAGGCAGCCAGCTAGCAGTCTGGGGAGGGAAAGGGGCTTTACAATGCGGAGCTCTGCAAAAGCGACAACCTCTCTGACTTCAAAATTCTCATCAGGGAAATAAGGAAGACAGTTTCGAACCTGAAGAGGCTGCTGTGGGAATCAGTTGTGGGTTAAAACTTCAAGGTCTTCGAACACAAGCCACAGAGGGTGTGAGATGTTGCTTACTGTGAGAGCAATGGCAGAATGAGATGTGACGCCAGCCCAGGCTCCTGACCCACAATCTGCCATTAGTTCACTCAGAACTACTTATGGGTACAGTACCAGGGACTGTGCTGCCCCGAGGTCACACGGGAGCAACACAGGACAACCCCAGGGTGGCTAGTGAATGCCGGGTTGCATGATCGGCATGATCAGCGTTCAGTTCATCTCAGCTGTTTTGGGAAAGGAGACCCAGCAAAATGCTAGCGCAAGCTCTTTGCCAGAACAACAGCTCGCGGTTGACCAGGTGGATGCTGGGGAGCTGGTTTATTTTCACACAAAAAAAATTGGCTCATGAATATGTTTCGATAGAGTGATTGGTTGACTTATATTTTAAAAACAAAAATGTCCAACCGACATCCATGGTAGCACTGTTCCCAGCGGCCAAAGGTGGAAGCAACCTAGCATCCACCAGCGGATTGAATGAGGAACAAAATGCAGTCTATCCAGACAATGGAATATTACTCAGCTATAAAAGGGAGTAAGGTTCTGATCTGCATGACAACGTAGATGAATCTTGATGATATCACTCCACTTAAATGCAGTGTCTACAATTAGCAAATTCATAGAGACAGAAAGTAGATTCAAGGTTACCCAAGGCTGAGGGGGGAGGATGTAGGGAGCTGTTGCTTAACTGGGGGCATGGTTTTTGTTTGGGGTGATGAAAAAGTTTTGGTAATGGATGGTGGTGATGGTGGCACAATATTGGGAATAAAATCAATATCGCTGAATTGTATATATATAAGTGGTTAAAATGGGGAATTTGGGGTTGTACATTGCCACGATATCTTAAAAAAAAAAAGGTACATAATGAAAGACAGGTAAGAACAGTGGCTTTTTTCCCCTTTCTTTTGTTTCTTTTTGGGAGAATAAGTCAAACCATTACTTCTCTTGGTCAGACCCACTTAAAAGGGTAAAAATACGGAACAATGGAATATTTCCTATAATGTGAATTTGAAATTATGTGAGTTTTCTTCCCTACCCCCCTTTTTAGGAGAAAATTAGTCAAGCTATTACCCATTTCTCTAGCTAGTCCCTCTTATGGGTAAAAATATGGAGAAATGGGATATTTTCAATTACGTGAATTGGGAAAAACAAAAACAATGAAGTACACACTTAACCAGGGACTTTCTAAAGCTCTTCTAGTGTATTAACTCATTTAATTCTCACAATGACTCTAAGAGGCAGGCTTCATCATTATACCCATTTTATGGATCAGGTAACTGAGGTGAGATTATGAAGTGCTTTGATCAAGGTCACCCAGCTAGTAAAAGAAAGATCCAAGAAGCCTGGAGCCTTATAGGATAGAAAGATAATAACATAATATTAATAAGTAAAAGCTAATAGATAAAAATAATATATAAAATATTAGATCATAACAGATATTAACGAAAGACTCACTTAAAATCCTGCCTGTGAAAAATTCAGAAATGGATAGCACAATCCTACCTAACTGTAATACAATAATGTTTGAACACTGAATGTGAGAAGGATAGAGGGAGGAGGCCTGGGGGCACAAAATCAGAAAGAAAGATAGATGATAAAGACTGAGATGGTATAATCTAGGAATGCCTAGAGTGTATAATAATAATGACTAAATGTACAAATTTAAAAATGTTTTTGCATGAGGAAGAACAAAGGAATGTCAATACTGCAGGGTGTTGAAAATAGATGGTAATTCATATTTTAAAACTTTAACTTATGTGTGAGATTACAGCAAAAAAATGTTTATTTGGTACAAAATTTATATTTTGACTAGTGTATTTCCTAATATACCTTATGTGGACAACTTACTTGAGCACCATAGTACATGGAACTTTGAGTAGGGCATGAGATTTTGTAAGCCATACAGGGTAATGCTCTGATAAATCCCAGAGTGATCTGAACAGTGAATAAAAAAGTATTTGCAAAGTTCCCTTGGGGGAACGGTGAGAAAGGGGGAAAATTCAACTTCCCCAAGTGGAGAATTCTTGAAATTCTCACAAGCAGTGGGGACAACCAAAGCTACAGGCTGAGCCCCCAATCTTGGGTTTGTTCATATGAAACTTAACCCCATAAAAGATAGGCTAACCCTACTTAAAATGAGGCCTAACAGTCACCCCCAAGAGAACCTCTTTTGTTGCTCATATGTAGTCTCTCTCTCTCAGCCAACCTGACAAGCAAACTCACTGCCCTCCCCCTCTCTACGTGGGACATGACTCCCAAGGGTGTGGACCTTCCTGGCAACATGGGACAGAAATCCTAGAATGAGCTGGGACTCAGCATCAACGGATAGAGAAAACCTTCTTGATCAAAAGGGGCAAGAGAGAAATGAGACAAAATAAAGTGTCAATTGCTGAGAGATTCCAAGCAGAGTCTAGCAGTTATCCTAGAGGTTATTCTTACACATAATATAGATATTGCCTTTTTAATTAAGGTGTAATGGAGAGGCTGGAGGGAACTGCCTGAAAATGTAGAGCTGGGTTCCAGTGGCCATGCTTCTTGAAGATGATTGTGTAATGATACAGCTTTTGCAATGTGACTGTGGGATTGTGAAAACTGTGTATCTGAATCTCCTTTTGTCTACCTTATTGACAGACAAGTAAAACATACGGATTAAAAAAATAAATAATAGGGGGACAAATGTTAAGATGAATTGAATAGATTGAAATGCTAGTGATCAATGCAAGAGGGGGTAAGAGGTATGGTACATATGAATTTTTTTCCTGGTTTCTCTTTTTTTCTTTTTCTGAATTGATGCAAATGTTCTAAGAAATTATCATGATGATGAATATACAACTATATGGTGATATTGTGAGTTGCTGATTATATATGTAGAACGGAATGATCATATGGTAAGAATGTTTGTGTTTGTATATTGATATGTTCAATAAATAAAATTAATTAATTAATTTTTAAAAATTAAAAAATAAAGAGCATAGTAAAAAAAAAAAAAAAAAAAGATCCTGCCTGTGAAGTGCACCTCCCCTAATAAAAGCATTCCCTGGGCATCCCACACGTCCACAATTGTATTTACACTATTTCCTCATCTGCCTTCGCGGGAGAACAGATACCAGGCCATCGTTCTAGAACTGTTCTAGAATCATGCAAAAGCTTCTTCAAGAACCAGCCTTTACTTAGAATGCAACCACTTCATATTTTTATCCAGCCAATATTAGCCTAGAAAGTTGTCGCATTGCATGCAATATTGACAGAATTTTCTCAATACGCATTGTAAGCCAGTGATAACTATTCACAGGTAAGATGCTTGAGGTGGATTACCGTAGTCAATGCTCACAACCAGGTAATAGCAATGTGAATAACTGCTAATGTTTATTGAGTGCCCTCCCCGTGCCAGGTGCCATTCAAACGCTTGACATTAATTCACTCGTTGAATCCTCTTCAACAACCCTGGGAAGTCAAATTAATCCTACTTTATAAGTGAGGAAACTGAGGCATAGAGAGAGAAGGTGCTCCAAGTCCCCAGAGGTAGCAAATAGCAAGGTGAGGATCCTCAATAAGTTAAACATAGAATTACCATATGACTTGGCAATTCCACTCCACCTAAAATAATTGAAAACAGGCATTCCAACAGAAACTTGTACGTATGTGTGGGTAGCAGCTCTCTGGACAACAGCCAAAAGGTGGAGACAACCCAAGTGAACAGGAACAGATGTGTGGGTGCATGAAACACGGCCCGTCCACACAACGAACATCACTCAGACACAACAACGAATGGAGCTCCGACCCGTGCTGCATCAGGGACAAACCTTGAAGACATTATGCTAAGTGCAAAGAAGTCAGGCACCAAAGGGCAAACGTTGTGTGATTCCATTTACATGAAGTGTCCAGAATAGGCAAATCCATGGAGACAAAAAGGGGATCCATGGAGACAAAAAGGGGATCCATGGTTACCAGGGCCCTGGGGCATGGGGAAATGGAGAGTGACTGCTGGTGGGTTCAGGGTTTCCTTTTGGGGTGAGGAAATGTTCTGCAGACAGATAGTAGTGATGGTTGCACAATTAGATGGTTGTACTAAATGTCATTGATGTTAATTTATAGTACTTGTGTTTTACTATAATACAAAAAAAATAGCAAGGATTGGAACAAGGCTATTCTTGCTCCATAGTGTATGCCTTTCACAACATGCCGTACTGTAGCTTCTGGAAGGCAGAATCATCCACATTTTACAGAAGAGGAAAACGAGGCACAGCTATGAAATGGTGGCAATGGGATCCAAACTCAGGTCTGTTCACTGCAAAAGTCCAGGCATCAGGTTCTGCCTCCCAGTTTCACTAAACTCCTTGCCTTGGCACTTTTGGCGTTTTGGACCAGATAATTCTTTGTTTGCGGGGAGGTGGTGGAGGGGGGCTGTCCTGTGCATCACAGGACATTTAGCAGCACCCCTGGCTTCTGGCCTCTGCCCACTAGATACCAGCAGCACAAACCCACCCCACCCACCCCCAGCTGTGACAACCAAATATGTCTCCAGACCTTGCCACTGGAAGTAAACGACTCAATCTACTTTTCTCATAATAACTCTAAAAATAAACGACTGACCTGAAAAAATGAAATTATTTTCAAAGACATTTGTATTCAAAAGTAAGATTCATTTAAAAGTGCTGAACATCAAATTCATTCGTCCCTTCAACAAATATCTACCAAGTGCCTCTCCTGGCCCCATGTCCGAGTTAGTCTGTATTAGAGGTTTCTCTACCGGGAGAAAGGGGACTATAAGATGGACAAAAAAAGAAAAGTTGCTTAGGGACAGTAAGACAGGCGGGGGACCGTCATTCATCTTTCCAGCCAGAGATGGCCCTTTCTCAGAACCCCGCCTCCCATCTCTCAGGACAGTCTTAGAGGGAGCAGCTTGGCCACCAGGCTCTGAGCCCGAGTCTTCCACCCCATCCCTTCCACAGCACTTGCTCAGTACGTGCTTTTCAATGCATCAGTGAACACACACGCTGGTTCCAGTTCAAAGCGGATTTTTGCACCACAGTAAAAGTTCAGTGTGTATTGCAAAGGACAGGGGCAGGGGGCACCCAATGGAGCAGATAGGGAAAAAGTCTCAGGCAGGTGCCGAGGGAAATGAACCACAGGACGGGACACCAATGACTCTTTTGGGGTTGAAGAAAATCATACTTACTCAACAGATGTTTACTACATACTTACAATATGAAGATTTGCTCCGATGCATTTTCCTGGCTTGTTTTATTTCATCTGTCTACAATAACTCGACTTTAATAATATCCCCATTGTGTACAGCAATTCACTCCCAGGCACACCCTGGGATCCCATAGGAGCCAGATCCCGTCCAAGGCTCCCAGGCCAGGCTTTAACTTCAACACTGTGCACGAGAATCTATCAGCTGCGGTTTCTTCTAGGGAATAGGACTGGGAATCAGGGGTACCATGTCTAGGTCCCACTGTCATCCCTTTTTCTTCTACGGGGACCAGCAGATTATGGCCCGTGGGCCAAATCCGTACGTGCCTGTTTTTGCAAAATAAAGCTTTTTTGGAACACAGCACATCCATCCCTTTACATGCTGTGTACCGCTGCTTTATACACCACTTTCGCTACAACAGCAGAGTTCCCACACTGCAGTAGACACTGGATGCCCAGCAGAGCCTAAAATATTTACCCTTTACCTGGCCCTTGGCAGATAGCTTACAGCCCTGCACTATTGTTTGACTTCTTTTGCCAGTTACATGTAGTACTCTTATAATTGATAAAAACACTTGGAGGAAACACACACCAAAACTAAAGCATTAGACGTGGGGACAACCAATTCAATAGGCTGAGCCCTTGACCTTGGAGTCTGCCCCTATGGAAGTTATTCCTGCAAAGGAGAAGCTAAGCCTACGCATAATTATGCCTCAGAGTCACCCTCAGAGAACCTCTTTCGTTGGTCAGATGTGGCCTCTCTCTCTCTCTCTCTAAGCCAACTCAGCAGGTGAACCCACTGCCCTCCAGGCTATGTGAGCCATGACTCCCAGGGGTGTAAATCTCCCTGTTAATGTGGGACGTGACTCCTGGGGATGAACTGGGACCCAGCATCATGGGATTGAGAAAGCCTTTTTGACCAAAAAGGTAGGAGAGAAATGAGACAAAACAAAAGTGTCAGTGACTGAGAGATTTCAAACAGAGTTGAGAGGTTATCCTAGAGATTATTCTTATGCATTATATAGATATCCCTTTTTAGTTTATGGTATATTGGAATGGCTGGAGGGAAGTTCCGGAAACTGTTGAACTCTGTTCCAGTAGCCTTGATTCTTGAGGACAATTGCATAATTACATAGCTTTTACAACGTAATTTCGTAATTGTGAAAACCTTGTGTCTGATGTTCTTTCTATCCAGGGTATGGACAGATGAGTAAAAAAAAGAAAGAATAATAAATAAATAATAGGGAGGATAAAGGGTGAAAAATTGAGTAGACTGAGATTGAGATACTGGTGTTCAATGAGAAGGAGAGGTAAGGAGTATGGGATATATGAGTTTTTTCTTTTTATTCCTTTTTCTGGAGCGATGCAAATGTTCTAAAAATGATCATGGTTATGAATACACAACTATATGATATTGTGAGTCATAGATTTTATACCATGGATGAACTGTATGTGTGTGAAGATTTCTCAATAAAAATATTTAAAATATATATATATATTTTTTTAAATGCAGGCAATGGACATTGGGGCAGTAAAAACAAAACTAAACTAAAAAAAAAAGCTAAAAGCATTAGAGCTACAAGGGCAAGGGAAGGGGTGTTAATTTTATTCATGAGAAGGCTGAGACTGGAGGAGATAAGAGGTGAGAGGGCTGCCCAGGGTTTTTAGAGTTGAATAGATGACCCTTACCTGAGAGCTCCACCCCATCACCATTTTTCTGGAGGTGACCGACTCAGTGGAGATAGCCAGCTCTCCAGATTCTTTCTGCCAGAGCTGCCTGAATTAGCTGCTTCTTTTGCCCCTTTTTGCCCCGGAGCACCAGGACTTCCCAGCATTTTCTGGTCCAGGATTGCACAAGTCATCCTAAAGCAGTTTCTCAGAGTCCGGCCCCAAATCCCTTTGCACCACTGTCCCCAGGAAAGGCTGGCTAAACTGGCAGATTTCCAGTCCCGCTGGAGATCCGATTTCACAGGTTTGGGGTGGGGCTCAGGACAGGCACTTTTAACAGGTGTCCCCAGGAGATACCCACTCACACTGCTGTGCAGGCTGATGTGATCTGCTGGTTTCTAGCAACCCCTGCCAGCACACAAAGCTTAGTAAGCAGCCACATAGATGCCTTTGCTAATTAGAACAGCTCGTGTTTGATAGGCTGTTATGATGTGCCAGGCCCTGTTCTAGTGCTTTCGTGTAGAAATTCATTTGATTGTCACAACCACCCTCGAGCAGAGCCACAGTCCACAGTCGTGTGGTTTGTGCATGGAACAGTAACTGAGGTGCAGGTCCGTGGTTGCCAGCTTGCAGGATGGGGAGTAGGTGATTGCATGGGTTGCACACAAAGGTTTTTGGGGTGATGGACTATTTGTTTTAGCCATGGGGTAAGGGACACATGACCCTGTGCCTTTGTCAAAACCCATAGAACTGTACATCACAAAAAGTGAACTTTCTGTATGCAAATTTAAAAAAAAAATCAACAGGATGTTGGGGAATCCCAAAATGAACCAGTGGATCTAGTGGTATTGCAAATGTATGATGTCAACTCTCTAAAGGAGGTGGAGGGGCGGCCGGGGAAGGCGCTGAGCTAAATAACTTTGGAAAATTGTACTTTGCATGGAAGCTCTAAAGTTGAATACAAAAAGAAGTGTACATTAAAAAGGGGGTGGAGGGTGAAAGAAATGAGAATGTTCTCATACAGATGGTGGTGGTCAATGCGTAACTGTGTGATTACACCACAAGCCGTGGAGTGTGCGCTTAGGATGGATTGTATGGTGTATGAATAAAGCTGTTATTTAAAAAATAAGGGAGGACGGGAGCTGAAATCCAGCCTAGGATCCCCGGGGCAGGCTTGTTCTGGCACCTTTTCTTGTCACAAAGTTTCCACCAGATTCCTGCAGCCAGGGGAGGGGGCGGTCTATGGGCAAAGGGCACCTCTTTCTAATCTGCACAAAAGCTCTCTGCAGGCTCGTGTGGCCCCTGCTTATGGGCATGGGGTGCTCTTAACACCCTATTTTGTAGAAGATGAAGCCAAGGCAGCGAGAGGTGAACTTGGCCAAAAAGTGATCCAGGAAGAGGCCACCCAAAGATTTCAACTCTGGAAACAACCCAATTGGATAATGAGGCATATAAAATAGGGTACAGCCGTATTTTGGAATTTACTCAGCCACGAAAAGGAATGAAATACCGATATATGCTACCAACAAGGTTGGAACCTGGAAAGCATGATGCTCAGTGAAGGAAGCCACGTATTCTATGATTCCACTAAATGAAGTATTCAGAAGAGGCAAATCCATACAGACAGAGAGCGGTTTGTTGGTGGCTCAATCAGAGGGTAAGTGGGATGCCCAGAGTGACTGCTAGGGCCTTTGATTTGGGAGGGTGGGAGGGTGGGAGTGAAAATGTTCTAAAATCAATTATGATGATGGTTGCACAACTCTGTGACTATACTGAAAAATCAGTAACTTGTACACTTTCAACAGGTGAATTGTACTGGAATTATCTCAATAAAGCTGATATTGAAAAAAATAAGATAAAAAAGCAGCCTGAGTCAGATGGGAGCTCCTAGCAGTCACCCCCAGGCAGACCGGTCAAGATTTCCAAACCCACACCCAAGGAAAACCCTGAGTGAATATTACGGCACCAAATTCACACCCACAGCCATGGTTTTCCCCTGTTCCCTCTGTGCCGAGCACTTTTCTTATACAGTGGGCAAGTTAGTTTCCTGACTACCTTGTCTTGACTTGGTGTAAATTAAAGCTAATCATTTGAGACTAATCTTGAGAGAGGGGAGGAGCATTTCTGTTTACCAGCCCGAGCAGAGAGCCCACTCACGCAGTCTCAGCCCACGTGGGCCTGCCTGCCTTGAGGTCATGGGAGCCTTGAGGAAACAATGTGGGGAGGTAAGGAATTTGTACATGTCACTTAAGGCAAAAAAGGGAGACTGACAGGGGCCTAGATTGAAAGCAGACACATTGAGTCCGCAGTGGTAATTATTATTTCTGGATTTTGAGAGGCTGTTTTATATAGGCATAACCTGGTATTTAGAGATGAGAACAAAGCTGATCAGGTTGGGATTAAGGTAATTCAGAACACAGGGGTAAAGGAAGACAGCGTGTATGTTTTAGAACTGCATCTACTGTTTGAGACTGAAGGAAGGGTTATTTTGTCTGGAACCTAAATTTTCTGTAGCACATAATCTAACTCAACTGGTTTGATAGCTCATTTGAACAATTGAAACACAGGGAGTCCAGAATAAGCATGAGGGCCTTTAATCCTGTATAGCTTAAAGTAATGCCCAGAGTATATTAAGCAGATCATCAAAAAGTATCTGCTTGGAGAAAAAATATGGAACTATTAAACTTTACCATCAGAGAATCCTCTGATACTGTCAAACATTAGGGACACCCAAATCAATAGGCCAAACCCTTGATCATGAGGCTTACTCTTGTGAAGCTTATGTACGTAGCAGAGAAGCTTAGCCTATCTATAGGCATGCCTAAGAGTTACTTCTGGAGGACCTCTGCTGTTGCTCAGATGTGGCCTCAGTCTCTCTAAGCCCAACTCTGCAAGTGAAATCATTGCCCTCCCCACTACGTGGGACATGACATCCGGGGGTGAAAGTCTCCCTGGCAGCATGGGAGATGACCAGTCCTGGCATCATGGGATCGAAAATTTCATCCTGACCAAAAGGGGGGAAAGAAGTGCAACTAATAAAGTATCAGTGGCTGAGAAAGTTCAAATAGAGTCGAGAGGCTGCTCTGGACATCACTCTTTTGCAAGCTTCAGTTAGACATTGCTACCTCTCATAACTTGCCAAACCCCAACCAAAACCATTCCAGCCAATCCGAAGGAACACCTAGGACAAGATACAAGATTCCACAAAAGTTCCATGCAGTAGGGTGACTTTCCAGAAAACTACAAACTCCATTTGGGTCCCTGGACCAGATAAATCCTGTAACCTAAAGGGCCCAGCCTCTCCAGGACATCAGCTAGTTCCATCTCCCGACCCTATATTATTGACAGTCCCTTCCAACATGAAAAAGTTAGAATGGATATAGCCCAAATACCCCTAAAGAGTGGGAGAAAGATCAAAGGTGATGGTGGAGTTATACAGAGAAGGTAGAGTTTAACAAATGAATATGATGGCTGAATCATTAAATTGATAAATTTCTTTTAGTCTCCAGTATCTTTGAGCAGCTAGAAGTAAAAACTTGAAATTGTAGAACTGTGACCCCTATCAAACTCTGAAATCTGTTCTACAACTAATTGTGCTGTGCTCTGGAATATATTGCTTTTTTTTAATGTTTTTTAAATTTTAAAAAAATTTATTAATTAAAAAATAAAGAAACAAAATAAAACAACATACATAATCAGTAGTTGTATTGCTTTTTTGTATATGCTATTTTTCACAAAAAAAGAAAAAAGAGTTGATTGCGATGATAAAAAAAAACATTCGCTCCTTCTACTTTTCAATGTTCTGGAGCAGCTAGAAGGAAAAATCTGAGAGGATGGAATGGTAACCCATGACAAACTCTGGGATCTGTCCAGTAACTACTTGTTGAAGAGCGCTTTGAAAATTATTGCTTTTTTCTTTCTTTGCTTTGCATATATATTACACAATAAAAAAGTAAAAATAACAAAGGGAGACTGTACTCATCTTTTTATTGCATTAATTCAAATTTGCCCAGAAAATGCAAACCCTATATGACTATCTTTCATTTGTAGAGAGGTGGAGCAACCTGCCCAAAGCCACCCAGCCAAGGAAGTGCTGGAACCAGAATCCTAAGTCAACAAGACTCCAAGGCTGGGGCTCTTTTCTCTGCCTCCTGGGGTGCCAGCGCCCTCCAGTTTTCCTGGACATTTGAAAATGTCTCATCCTCTCTGCGTATAAATTCAAAGGGAAGAAGTAATCCTTTCTAAAAGTATCTGCTCGAAGATGCAATCACTGAAACCTCGGTGACTTAGAGTTTAGAGTCTAAAACCTCTAAGAGTTTAGATCCAAATGGAAGCTCGAGGCTTCCACCCAGCCTGTTGTTCTCATCTTGTTTTTCCTTCTGAGCATTTGTGCGTGACGGAGTCAGCCCACGTGGGCTCACTCGCCAGCCCTGGAACCCCAGCTCTGTGCCCTGCATGGATCGAAGGCAGATCATGCCTCCCTGCCCACCTCCCCAAAACTCAAATGGGATGAAGTGGGGCTTGGCAAACTATAGTCCACGGGCCAAATGCAACCGGCTTCTTTGCTTTTATATAGCCCATGAGCTAAGAATGGCTCACGTTTTTTAATGATTGGAAAAAAAAAAAAAAAAAAAGAATTCTTCACAACACGTGAAAATGACATAAAATTCACATTTCAGTGCCCATTAATAAATATTGGAATACATCCAGCTCCATTCATTTATAGATTGTCTGTGGTTGTTTTTGTGTTACAAAGACAGAGTGGAATAGCTCAGCAGACTGTAGGACCCAAAAAGCCCAAAATATTTACTATCTGGACCTCCAAGGAAAAAGTGTGCCAGCTCCCGAGATAAATATGCTCCTGGTAAGACTTCGCATGGCATATAAATATCAGCTCTTAGTTATTCTTCCTTATTAAGAATGTTCATACACACCAAGTGCTTTTTAATTACCCGTATGGTATATTTTTTAAGTTGTGAAATGCAACATGTAACCAAAAAAAACAATAATTTTCAAAGTATCTTTTTTTTTTTTTTTTCTTTTTTGCGTGGGCAGGCACTGGGAATCAAATCTGGGTCTCCGGCATGGCAGGTGAGAACTCTACCTGCTAAGCCACCCTGGCCCACCCAAAAGTACATTTTAACATTAAATTAAGTAGTTGCTAATCTGTTGCAGAACAGATTTCAAAGTGTGGTATGGGTTCCAATTCCAAAATTTTCAGGTTTTTCCTTCTAGTTGCTCCAAAACATTTGGAAGCTAAAAGAAATATCATTATAGCAATTCAGCAGTCATACTCATTTATGAAATCCTATCTTCTTTGTTACAACTTCTCCCTCTCCTTTGCTCCTTCTCCCAACCTATAGGGATCTTTGGGCTAGGCTCATTCTAACTTTTTCATGTTGAAAAGGAGTTTTGATGATATAAGATAGGGGGGTGGGATTAGTTGATGTTCTTGGAGAGAACTGTTCTGGTCCCTCTGGATTTCAGACTTATCTGGCCTAAGAATCCTCTGGAAGTTATAGGTTTCAGGAAAGTAAAATTAGTGCATGAAACTTTGTAGAATCTCAGTTAGCGCCCTAGGTATTTCTTAGGGTTAACCGAAATGCTGTTGGTTGGGGGTTGGCAAAATGTGGCAGCTAATAATACCTAGCTGAAGCTTGCATAAGAGTAGCCTCCAGAATGGCCTCTCAACTCCATCTGAACTCTCTTAGCCATTGATACCTTATTTTGTTACATTTCTTTTCCCCCTTTTAGTCCAGAAGGGATTGTCAATCCCACGATGCTAGAGCCAGGCTCAACCCTGGGAGTCATGTCCCATGTTGTCAGGGAGACTTTCACCCTGGGATGTCATGTCCCATGTTGGGGGGAGAGCAATGATTTTCCTACAGAGTTGGGCTTAGAGAGGGTGGCCACATCTGAGCAACAAAAGTGGTTCCTTGGAAGCAACACTTAGGCATAATTATAGGTAGTCTTAGCTTCTCCACCACAGAATAAGTTTCCTAAGGGCAAGCCTCAAAATCAAGGGCTTGACTTATTTTCTTGGGAATCCCCAATGTTTGAGAGAGTATCAGGTGTTTCCCAGATAGGAAAATTTCATATTTCCATATTTTTTTCTCCAGTCCCCTAAGGGACTCTACCAATACCTTTTTTAACATGTTCGAATCATATAATATAACTTAAATACAAAGCAAAGGAAGAAAAAAGCAATAATCAAAGTACACTTCCACAAGTAGTTACAGAACAGATCCCAGAGTTTGTCATGAGATAACATTCCACCAGCTCAGATTTTTCCTTCTAGCTGCTCCAAAACAGTGGCGGCTAGAAGGAATATTATTATGGTGACTCAGGGTGGGCCACTGTGGCTCAGCAGGCAGCGTGCTCGCCTGCTATGCGGGAGACCCGGGTTTGATTCCTGGTGCCTGCCCAGGCAAAAAATATGTATATATATATATGGTGACTCAGCTGCCTTACTCATTTGTTCATTCCCATTTTCTCTGTTATACCTCCTCCTTCTTCTTTAATCCTTCTCCCATTGTAGAGATCTTCGGGCAATACCTGTTCTGACATTTTCATGTTGAGAAGGGGTGTCCACACTGAAGGGATGTGATTAATTGATAATCCTGGAGAGGCTGGTCCCTCTGGGATTCAGGATTTATCTGACCTAGAAACCCTCTGGGAATTACATGTTCCCAGAAGGCAAACCTACTGCATGAAACCTTTATAGAGTTTCAGGTCAAGTCTACCAATACTTTTTAATTATCAGCCCACCATAGTCTGGTACATCTCCAGGTATTATACAGAATTACATGATGCATTCCTACAGGGTTCCTTCTCTTTGGGTTTTTTGAATCAGCTATCCAGACAGGTTGAGTTAGATTAACTACCTGAATATATATATTTTTTATTTTTAAAAAACGGCTTTATTGTAAAATAGAATGTATATACAGAGCAAAGAAAGAAAAAAAGCAAGTGTTCAAAGCACACTTCAACAAGTAGTTACAGAACAGATCCCAGAGTTTGTCATGGGCTACCATTCCACCATCTCGTATTTTTTCTTCTAGCTGCTCCAAAACACTAGAGGCTAGAAGAAATATTAATACAGTGATTCAGCAGCCATACTTGTTTGTTAAATCCTATTTTTTCTGTTATACCTCTTCCTTCTCCTTTAATCCTTCTCCCAATCTATAGGAATCTTTGGACAATGCCCATTCTGACTTTTTCATTTGAGAAGGGGTGTCCATGCTAAAGGATAGGGGGATGAAATTAATTGATAATTTTGGAGAGGCTGGTCCCTCTGAGTTTCAGGATTTATCTGATCTAGGGCCCCTCTGGGGATTATATGTTCCAGAAAAGCAAACCCAGTGCATAAAAAACCTTTATAGAATCTCAGTTTAAGACCTAAGTGGTTCTTTTTTCAATTTATTTTTTATTATCAAACCAAAACAACATACAAACCTGAACATTCTTAACATATAGATGTTCCATGCATAGTGTATAATCAATGGCTCACAATATCATCACATGGTAGTATATTCATCACCATGATAATTTTTTAGAACATTTGCATCACTCCAGAAAAAGAGATAAAAAGAAAAAAGAAAAAACTTGTATATAACATACCCCTTACCCCTCCCTCTCATTGACCACTAGTAATTCCATCTACTCAATATATTTTAACCTTTGTTCCCCCTATTTTTTTCTATACCTCTTACCACTCCTTTCATTGTTCATTGGCATTTCAATCTACTCAATTTATTTTAACATTTGTTTCTCCATTATTTATTTTTAATCCATATTTTTTTACTTATCTGTCAAAATATCATAGATAAAAGGAGCATCAGACACAAGTTTTCATAATCACACAGTCACATTGCGAAAACTATATCATTATATAATCATCTTCAAGAAACATGGCTACTAGAACACAGCTCTACATTTTCAGGCAGTTTCCTCCAGCTTCTCTGTTATGCCTAAACTAAAAAGGTGATATCTATTTAATGCGTAAGAATAACCTCCAGGATAACCTCTTGACTCTGTTTGAAATCTCTCAGCCACTGACACTTTCTTTTGTCTCATTTGTCTCTTCCCCTTTGGGTTGAGAAGGTTTTTTTCTATCCCTTTGTGCTGAGTCTCAGCTCGTTCTAGGATTTCTGTCCCGTGTTGCCAGGAAGGTCCACACCCCAGGGAGTCATACCCCACGTAGACAGGGGGAGTGCAGTGAGTCTGCTTGCCAGGTTGGCTGAGAGAGAGATAGGCCACATCTGAGCAACAAAAGAGGTTCTCTGGGGGTGACTCTTAGGCCTAATTTTAAGTAAACTTAGTCTATTCTTTGCAGAAATAAGTTTGATATGAACAAACCCAAGACTGAAGGCTTGGCCTATTGATTTGATTGTCCCCACTGCTTGCGAAAGTATCAGGAATTCTCCAAATGGGGAAGTTGAATTTTGCCCCTTTGTCGCAGTTACCCCAAGGGAACTTAACAAATACTTTTTTATTCACTGTTCAAATCAATCATCTATCTTTCCTTCTGGTTTCATTTGTGTTCCTGAATATTTTTAACATTAGATTTATTTCAGAATGTGCATTTTCTTCTCTAAGTTGACATATAACAAATCAGGAAAAAATACTCATAGCATAGACAAAGGAGAGAAATCCTTGATGTGAAAAGAATATATTTAGATTTATAAACATTGATCTGGACACTAAGGCAAATAATAGGCAGTGAACAAATTAAAAGATGCTTCAATACAATTAGTAACAAAGAAATTCAAATTCAATAAAAGATACTCTTTTTGACTAGCAGATTGGCTATGATTTAAAAAAGGATGATACCCAGTGATGGAAAGGATGCAGGAAACGCACACTCACACATTGCCTGTGGGACATTCCTCTGAAAACCAAATCAGTGTAAATGTTTTTCCTTTGCATTTAAAATGTGTTTAACTTTAAAAATATTTGAGTTGGAATATAGACTGAGAGCTTTATATCAATGTTGATATTTTTGCACTTGATAACTGTACTTAAGGTAGGTCCATATATTTATCTTTTAGAAATGTTCTTAGGAAACGTACAGAGAAGTATCATATGTTCAACAAGCATAATTATAACCTACTCTCAAATATTTAGAAAACTGATAAGTAGGCAGATACATAGATGGACAGATAGATGGACAGATGAAATGATACAGCAAACATAGCAAAGTGTTACTATTGGTAGATTTGGGTATGGAGGTGGGTATGTTGGAGTCTTCCGAGTGTGTGTTGTACTATTTTTGTAACTGCCCTTTAAGTCTAAAACTATTTCAAAATAAAATATATATATTAAAAGAATATATATGTATATATATATACACACACACACATATATACACATTGGAAAAAATGAACATTTGGATTTTCTTTTTTTCTTGAAGTAATGAAAATATTCTAAAATTGATGTGGTGATAAAAGCACAACTATGTGATCATACTGTGAATCATTGATTATATACTTTGGATGAGTATATGTCACGTGAATATTTCTCAATAAAATTGCATTCCAAAAGTGAAATATGAATACATATATTCATGGAAATACTATAATATATACTTATACATAAGTATAAATATATAAATCAGTTTTGGGAAAAAACATGAAGATCTTCCATTCAACAAATATTTCACAAACATGGAATGAATGCCACACCACAGGAAGGATTTACATTTGATGTGATTATGATGGGAAGCCGTTGAAGGGTTTTAAGCAGGAAGTGGCGTGGTCAGATTTAAAAAGATCCCTTTGGCTGCTGGATGGAGATGTGGCTGCGGAAACAGGAAGGCCAATTAAGAGGCCTCGCAGCAGTGGAGAGAGATGAGGAAGGTAAATAAAGTAAAATATAAGTTACCAGAGGCCCCCTCGCTGCCCAGCCTGGCCTTTCCCCTTCCCGTCGCGCCCTTCAGTGTAAACTGTTTCCAACCTTTTACCACAATGCCCGGCCCTAAAACAGACGTTCCAGACCAGCCCTGTCCAAGAGATGGCGTCACATTTTAAAAAGTGAAAAATCAGATACTCAAAGTTAAAGAGTTGCGATGTGACCCTAGACCAAGAGAACTGAACTCATGTGTCCAGCAAAACCTCCTATAGGAGTGTTTATGATGGCACTATTCATGATATCCAAAAAGTAGAAGCAACCCAACCTCCATCAGCTGGTGAATGGATAAACAAAACATGGCCCATCCATTCAATGGAATATTACTCAGCTATAAAGGAATAAAGTACTGATACATGCGAAAATATGAAGGAATCTTGAAAACATTATAAGCAAATGAAGCCAGGTACAAAAGGCTAAATATGGTACGATTCCATTTCTATAAAATGTCCGGAATTAGCAACTCTAAGGCAGAAAGTAAATCAGTGACTGCCAGAGGCTGGTGGAGACAGAGGTAAGGGATGGGAGGTAACAGCTAATAGCTATGGGATGACTTCTGGGCCCAGTAAACATGCTCTGGAATTAGATAGCGGCGATAGTTGCACAACTCTGCATATACTAAAAACCACTGAACGGTACAGTTTCAAAGTGTGAAATTGATGGTGGGTGACATTTCAATTATATATAGCAAAGAAAAGAAACGTGAAATTAATTTTAATGTCCTGCATTTGACCCAACCTATCTAAAATATCACTTCAATATGCAATTGGTATAAAAAACTGAGATAGCTTACAATCTTTTTTTTTTTACAACACTTTTTCTTACTGAATCTTCAAAACCGGATGTATATTTTATCATTTCAGCTGAACTCAATTCAGAGGTAAATACTTCCATAAAATTTAGTTGAAAATGTAGGGTCACGTACCTAAGTTGTTCTGAACACACGGAAAGGTTTTCCAACCACAGAACCGAGCGTGGGTGTTTCCTACGTTAAATTTAAATTAATATTAAATTAAAAGTCCGGCTGTGTGATTGTGAAAACCTTGTGTCTGATGCTCCTTTTATCTACCTTGTCAACAAACGAGTAGAACATATGGAATAAAAATAAATAGGGGGAACAAATGTTAAAATAAATTTAGTTTGAAATGCTAGTGATCAATGAGGGTGAAGGGTAAGGGGTATGGTATGTATAATCTTTTTTTTTCTGTTGTCTTTTTATTTCTTTTTCTGAATCGATGCAAATGTTCTAAGAAATGATGAATATGCAACTACGTGATGATATTGAGAATTACTGAATATATATGTAGAACGGAATTATAAAAAAAAATTTTAAAGTCTGGGCCCCAGGTCATACAGACCAGGATTCCTTATGAAAACATAAGCAGGTTCAGGAATTGGAAGCCTCTGGGCACCGTGTGCTCGTATGGATCACGCAGGTCTCCGGAGGGCAGGGGCCTTAGGTTTCGGGGTTTGCAAAGCCGCCGGCCGCGCTCGTGCAGCCTTTTCGCGCGTGGCGCCCCACCCCGCCTCCTATCCACTCGGAATCCAGTCCACCGCCCGCCGGCACCGCCGCGTCCCGCCCCCCGTCCACCGGCAGGTTTCTAATAGCAGCCCCAGCGGACCCGGCCTGCACCACCTCGCAGCCTTTCCTTCGGCCAGACTCATCTTTCCAAAATGCACTTCATTTTGGAGGGGAAGAGGGTGGAATGGGCAGCGCGCCTAATGGGTGAGGGATGGAAATGCCTGGATCTAAAGCAAGGTGCTGGCCGCCCAGCGTTATGAAGGGACCAAACGCCACTGAATCGTACACTTTAAAATGGTTAATTTCATGTCAATAAATGGGGACGGGGGCATGAAATTGGAAAAAAAAAAAAAAAGTACAGAAATCGTCATTAGCCCATCAATAGTTCTTAAGTAAGCTGATACTTCCTAAGCGCTTGTAGACTGTAGAGCAAACTTGTCATTTACAAAATGCGGTTCCGACGGGTCACTCCCCTTTCTTAAAAGCTTTCATTCGGCCTCCGAAGCCCGCCCGTGCCTTATCTGGCCCCTCCCTCCCCACCCGGAATCGGTCAGCGCCTTAGGGCGCCTCTGCCCAGAAATCCACTTCCATCCGCGTGATCCCAGCCGAGGTCTCGGGATCTCCTTTGCGAACCCATCGCTGTACATCTGCCTATCGCAGTTGGTAGCTGTCTGGGTGCCTGATTAGAAACGCTGCTGAGTCGCCCCGTGTTACTGGGTGTTAGCACCCAGTTCTACTAGATAGGAGGTTCTCGAATGAAGCGGGTCCCCTGCCTGCCTCGTCCCCGACACCCAGCACAGACAGACGCCCAATGACTGTACGTGAGCTGTACTTTGTTGTAAACGATTAAAAAAAAAAAAAAACCAATAGCGTACCCTCCCATCGGAATGTAGCTTCAGCACTCTTCCTATCTCAGTCAGCAAAGAATTCATGCGAAATAAATGGATTTTAGTTCAGTGGATTCACGCTTAGGTTTCTCTGCGCGAGGTTATCTCGACACCTCCCCCAGCTACAGAGTTGCAGCCCTGCCCCCTCCGCACCCCAGCCCCACCCCTCTGTAGGGGTTTCCAGGGCTGTTGCAGATTCCCCTGGTGGACAAAGCAAGGGAAACCCTGGGCACAAAAGCTGGGACGCGGAGACCTGAAGATTGTTTAAGTGTCCGAGTCCGGCCAGGTTTGCCAGAATGGCAATTGCAAAGAAAAGAGTGAGGTCCTGTGAGCTGCAAGTGAAATCAGGGTAGGGGAAACTCCTTGCAAGCTGAATGGAGCTAGGCAAATGTTCAATATCTTTACTATTAACCTGTTGCTTCAACTCTGGACTAGTGCAATTCCCAGATTTAAGGATTTTTATTTATTTGGTGGCGGGGTGGGGTGGGGTGGGTTGTATTTCTAAGTTCAGTTGCCAATTCAGCAGTGCTCAATGCAGGCCTTGCTCTCTCCAACTTGGAAGATAATTGGATTACAAAGACTACAAAAGTGGTTTAAGGGATTTTCAAGGGTGATTATCAATGACTTTCGCCCTTGTGGGATTCTTGGAGCCTCCCTTCTATGGAGAGGTCCTTTAGCCATTACAATGGCTCAGACCACATCACAACTCATCCTTTACTCGCCCTCCTGCCTCTGATTTCTCTCCCACACCCATCCTTCCAGGAACCCCTCGACCCATTTTCATCAACCCGACCAAATTTCCAGGAACCACTGTTATAGATAACGGGAGAGCCAAGACACAGTGAGGCTCCACTCCTGCAGAGGAAGAGGCCAGACATTTATTTGCAAACGACTGCACCCACAAAATTCTCCAGAGAAGACATGGAAAAGTCATGGAAACTAACACCAACACTTCAGCAAGGTGGCCAATGGCAAAATCCATGCCTGTGACATGGACAGCTCTCTTATAAACCAGCCATAAAACCGGAACATGCAATTTAAAAAGTTCGATCCTACCTTGTCTTTCGTTGCAGCTTCTCCAGCTGAACTGTCCCAGCAGACACAGGGACTTGAAGCTGGTGCTGGGGACATCAGGGGGAAGTTCCTTGGGAAGACGCTGGGGTTTGCGCTTCGGACAAGGCTTGTAGCTCTGGACTGATGTCCGCTTCCGAAGGGACCTCGACTGCATCGAGAGACTCGTGGTGGCGAGAGCTCTGGGGCTTAACAAGTGTCCTCCAATCTTCCAGAGAGATCTAGCAAAGAGGCAAGCAGGCTGGTCCAGCCTTTTATAGCGCCCACCCCCCATGCAGAAGATCTGAACTCTGGTCTAGAACCCTTGCCTCATTTGCATAACTTAAAGTTTACTGAAGGTGTGGTCCCGCAACAAAAGAGCTGGCTGCCCTGAAGAGTTTGGAAGCCTCCACCCCTTTTTTTTTTTCTTTTAACTTTTATTATGGTGACATGTATGCAACATAGCATTTTCCATTTGAGCCACGGCCTCCACTGCTTTTTTGGTTTTCGTTTTACTTTTTTTATTGTATAATATAGCGCATATACAAAACAAAGAAGGAAAAAAGTGACAGTTTTCAAAGCACTCTTCAACAAGTAGTTACAGGACAGATCCCAGAGTTCGTCTTGGGCTACTGTACCATCCTCTCAGATGTTTCCTTCTAGCTGCTCCAGAATATAGGAGGCTGGAAGGAATAAATATTTTTTATCATCACAATCAACTCTTTTTTGTGAAAAATAACATATATACAAAAAAAGCAATACATTTCAAAGCATGGCACAATTAGTTGTAGAAAAGATTTCGGAGTTTGATATGGGTTATAGTTCCACAATTTTAGGTTTTTTACTTCTAGGTGCTCTAAAATACTGGAGGCTAAAAGGGTTATCAATTTAACCATACTCATTTGTTAAACCGTACCTTCTCTGTATAACTCCACCATCACCTTTGGTCTTTCTATCCTACTGTTTAGGAATATTTGGGCTATGGCCATTCTAACTTTTTCATGTTGGAAGGGGCTGTCAATAATATGGGGTAGGGAGATGGAACTAGCTGATGTCTGGAGAGGCTGGGCCCTCTAGGTTTCAGGACTTATCTGATCCAGGGACATAACTGAAGGTTGTAAATTTCTGGAAAGTTACTCTAATGCATGGAACTTTTGTGGAATCTTATATATTGCCCTAGGTGTTCTTTCGGATTGGCTGGAATGGTTTTGGTTGGGGTTTGGCAAGTTATGACAGGTAGCAATGTCTAACTGAAGCTTGCAAAAGAGTGATGTCCAGAGTAGCCTCTCAACTCTATTTGAACTCTCTTTGCCGCTGATACTTTATTAGTTACAGTTCTTTTCACCCTTTTGGTCAGGATGGAATTGTTGATCCCATGGTGCCAGGGAAACTTTCATCCCTGGATATCATGTCCTCTGAAGAAGGGAGGGCAATGATTTCACTTGTAGAGTTGGACTTAAAGGGAGTGAGACCCCATCTGAGCAATAAAAGAGGTCCTCCAGAAGAAATTCTTAGGCATGCCATAGGTAGACTAAGCTTCTCTGCTACATACATCAAGGACTTGACCTATTGTTTTGGGTGTCCCTAAAGTTTGACACAGTATCAGGGGTTTCCCTGGTGATAAAGTTTATTAGTTCCATCTTTTTTCTCCCATCCCTCAAGGGACTTTGCTAATACGTTTTGATTATCTGCTTAATATACTCTAGGATGTAGCCAGGCATTACTTTAAACTATACAGGATTAAAGACCCTCATGCTTATTCTGGGTTCCCTGTGTTTCAATTGTTCAAATGAGCTATCCTGACAAGTTGAGTTACATTTTATGCTACAGAAAATTTAGGTGCCGGACAGAATAAACCTTTCTTCCTTTGGTCTCAAAGAGTAGGTGCGGTTCTAAAATATAGACAAAGTCTTCCTTACCCCTGTGTTCTGAGTTACCTTAATCTCAGCCTGATTGGCTTGATTCTTATCACTGAATACCAGATAATACACATATAAAACAACCTCTCAAAATCCAGAAGTAATAACTACCACTTGGGACTCGATGTGTCTGCCACAGGAGCTTACAGTCTAGGCCCCCGTTTCCTTATAAGCATTTCCTAAAGGAGACCATACAATAATTGTTCTTTCGTTTCTGGTTTATTTTGCCCTCTCCCATTCTTTGAAGCACAGTGCAAGAATTCCTGAAGACTAAGGGTTCTCAGTCTCCAAATACTCAATATGACACTTTAAAAAAACAAAAAACACAAAGTGCTAGCAATGATGCGAATAGCGTCTGCCGTGTACATGTTGTGCGTTTATTTCATTGCACCCCTTCTTCCCTGGAAGGGTTGGCCCTTTCTGGACCCCAGTGTGGCCTGCAGGTGCCTGGGGGCCACCAAATCAAGTCGGTTTTAGAGAGTCTCCTTGTTGTCTTTTTTCACTGATTTCATTGTTTAATAACATGACCATACAGGTTCTTTGCATTGTGAACGGAAACATCATTTTGTGCCGCATGGCACAATATTGTCGCATTCCTCACCTCCTTGCAGCTGGTGACTTCATTAACGATGCGTGATACAATGCTTTCTGTTCTGCAGAACTCCTTAACAGGTTGTCATATGGGCGTTTCAGAATGCTTTCGTCATATATTTAGGATCAGCTGAGAATGTGTTCCTTCTTTTTTAAGTAATGGAATAAACCCACCACCAAAAAAAATAAATAACTGGAAACAACCCAAATGTCCAACAAAAGGGGAATGGGTATTTGCAGTATGATAGTATGAGGTAATATGATGAAGCAATAAAAAGTGACATGTTATCGCCACATGATGAATCTCACAAATGTGCGTGATTGTATTTATATGAAACATAAATAAGAGAACTTAGAATAATGGTTCTCATCGGGTGGGGCTGGGTGCTGAGTGGGAAGTGGCACCCCAGGGATCTTGGAGGTGCTGGAAGGTGCTGTTCTTTGGTGTACATGGTGACTGCAGGATGGACACTGACCTGTGTTCTTCAGTCACTGACCAGGGTACTTAGGATTAGTGCACTATACGTACTTTTCTGAATTTTTCTATGTCTCAATTCCATCTGTTTATTTATTTGGGCAGGGTGCCTGGTCCAGGAATCGAACCTGGGTCTCCCACATGAAAGGCAGGGGTTCCATCACTGAACAACCCGTGCACCCTTATGTCTCAATTTTTTAAGTGTTTAAACAAACAGAGTGTAGGTTCTCCAACACATTTTCAAGAATGGACTCAAGTACCATACCAATGAAAAATATCATCAATGGGGGCGGGTACGTGGGAACTCTGTTTTTTTATTTTTCTATTTTTAAAATTCTTTTGTGAACCTACAACTTCTCGAACTAAAAGGAAAAAGAATGGACTCAATTACTGACACTGTTCTTATATTTTTATCTCTCTCTGCCCCACCCCCTTTCCTGAGTGTATACTGTCTTTGTTCTTCATCTACTCCACCAACAGTTATTCATTGAATGCTACCTGCATGCTGAGACATGGTCCTATGAAATCAATGACAGAATTCTCTGAAATTAAAAGCATCCTCTTGGGTACGATGCTTCTGCAGAATTGCTAGCTGATTTTGCTCTTCAATGGAAATAATTTGGGCACCTGTTAAAAAATCAAAATTCCAGTGGTACAAAGAGGCATGAGGAGACGATTTAAAGTTTCTTGCAGTACAAGGTGGTGTCAAGTGGGTAAGCTGGTCCGGAGGACTGCCTGGAGGAGGCATCTTTGTATTCACGAGCCTGTAGGGTTTAAAAAAATATATGTCTTGCACATCTTTCCATGTCAGAACATGCAAACACATAAATCTATGTCTTGCTGGCCGATTCCTTAGCTATTAGGGTCAATACATGCTAATTTCTCATTACACTCTGGCTGGCCAGGAACGTCTTTGCTTGCAGCCAATTCATAGGATGAGTTTCCATCCTATAATTCATAGGATGGAGTTCCCCAACCCCTGCATTCCACCATACGAAGCGTTAAAAATCTCAGAGTATGCCCTAGGGATGGCTGTTCCCACCTCAGCTTTCCCCTTAAGGGAGGAGACAGCTGTGTGAGGTCCCCCCATCCCCACCCCCCACCCCGCCACGTGCCCCCAGCAGTGGTCAGTAAGGAGATTCCTTTCTTAACCTCTCTCCACTCCCCGGTGGCTGGAAGGGGGCTCCCAGCTCCAGCTCCGGCAGTTCTTGCGATTCTTAGGTCCACCAGCCTCTCCCTCTTGCTCTTGACTGTAATTTCTTAAGAGTTAAATTGCCGAAGATTCGATCCTTAGAAGAGAGGATTGCGGACCTGAAGGTCGGTGAAAAATGAGAGTGAGCGCTTGTGCTTTACTACACGCCGGCATGGCTGTAAGCACTTGGCAGGTACTATATCATTTAATTCTCACGACAGCCCCGTGAGATGGGTCCTACCAGGATTTCCACTGCCGCATGAGAAATTGAGGCACAGAGAGGTTAAGTAACTTGCCCAAGGTCACACAGCTGGTAAGCGGCGCAGCCAGGCTCCAAACGCGCTCCGTCTGGACTCTAAATACCCATAAAAGGGTAAGCTAGGGGGTTAGAGCACTCTCCTAACCTCCGAAGGCCGTGCTGTTCTCTAGAACCCCCACGGCATTCAAGGCCCTTCCAGTCTGGTCTCAGGCACACTGTCGTCACTCGCTCCCAGCTGCCCCGACCAGACCGTGATCAAACACAATCCACGAGTGTGCCCCGGCTGCTCCAGGCATACCGCCCCTCTGCCAGCACCACTTCTCACTAGTTTCTCTGCCTGAAACGTCTCTTACTCAGCTGCGTGGAGCAGGCCCGCTCACCCCCCCACCCCTCAACGCATCTCCCGTCTAGTTCTTGACTAAGAAGTCTCTCTCACCAGTAGATTTCACTCCTAAAGCCTGGGTGGCTGTCATTCATTTCCGAATCTCCAGCACTGACCACAGAACCTGCCACCTGGTAACTACTCAGCAAATATCCGTTATGCAAAGTGAACAAAGCATGTGACAAAAGAATATGTACGAGGGGCTAAATAATGCATTATGCAAACAGATCACAGTTCAGAGGAGATTTCTCAAAATCTCAACAGTGACTTTCACTAAATAAGGAGGGTGACAGGTGATTTTTATTTCCTTGTTGGCATATCTGCCTTTTCCTAAATTCCCATCATGAACATGCCTTCCTTTTTGCAATAAGGAAGGAACAAATACATTATTATTATTATTGTTATATTTTGTTCCCCCTATTTTTTTCTATGTCCCTTACCACTCCCTTTCATTGTTCACCAATATTTCAATCTACTCAATTTATTTTAGCATGTGTTCCTCCTATTGTTTATTTATTTTTAATCCATATTTTTTACTCATCTGTCAACATCGTAGATAAAAGAAGCATCAGATACAAGGTTTTTACAATCACACAGTCACATTGCGAAAGCTGTATCATTATTCATTCATCTTCAAGAAACATGGCTACTGGAACACAGCTCTACAGTTTCAGGCACTTCCCTCTAGCCTCTCTAATACACCTTAAACTAAAAAGGAGATAGCTTTAAAAAGTGTAAGAATAACCTCCAGGATAACCTCTTGACTCTGTTTGAAATCTCCCAGCCACTGATACTTTCTTTTGTCTCATTTGTCTCTTCCCTCTTTAGGTCAAGGTTTTTTCTATCCCTTGATGTTGAGTCCCAGCTCATTCTAAGATTTCTGTCCCACGTTGCCAGGAAGGTCCACACCCCTGGGAGTCATGTCCCAAGTACAGACGGGGAGGGCAGTGAGTTTGCTTGCTGTGTTGGCTGAGAAATACCCCACATTTCTCAGCCAACAAAATGAGCAACAAAAGAGGTTATCTGGGGGTGACTCTTAGGCCCAATTTTAAGTAGGCTTAGCCTATCCTTTGTGGGGATAAGTTTCACATGAACAAACCCCAAGGTTGAGGGAAGGCTCGGCCTACTGATTTGATTACCCCCACTGCTTGCGAGAATATCAGTAATTCTCCAAATGGGGAAGCTGAATTTTCCCCCTATCTTGCCATTCCCCCAAGGGGACTTTGCAAATATTCTTTTATTCACTGTTCAAATCACTCTGGGATTTATTGGGGCATCACTCTGGACAAACCTACAAATTCTCATGCCCTATTCAAAGTTCCACGCATTTATGGTGTTCAATTAAACTGTCCATATAAGTTATATTAGGAAATGCACTAGTCAAAATATAAATTTTGTACCAAATAAACATTTTTTGCTTTAGTCTCACACGTAAGTTAAAACTGCTGTTTTTATTTTTGAATGGGCAGGCACAGGAAACCTGAACCCAGGTCTCTGGCATGGCAAGGAAGAACTCTGCCACTGAGTCACCTACCCGCCCAAGTTTAAGTTTTAAAATATGAATTCCCTTTGACATATTGACATACCTTTGTTCTTCCTCATGCAAAAACATTTTTTAATTTGTACATTTAGTCACCATCATTGTACACTCCAGGCATTCCTAGATTATACCATCTCAGTCTTTATCATCTCTCTTTCCTTCTGGTTTCATTTGGGTCCCCAGCCCTCCTCCCTCTATCCTTCTCACATGCAGCTTCAATTGGTGTACTAACATTATTGTATTACAGTTAGGTAGTATTGTGCTGTGCATTTCTGAATTTTTACAACCAGTCCTGTTGCCACAATCTGCATCCCTTCAGCTCCAATGACCCAAAATCTACCCTACTTCTATCTCTTGATGGTCTCTGTTCTTGAACTGAAATTCTCCAAGTTCATTCACTAATGTCAGTTCATATCAGTGAGACCATACAGCATTTGTCCTTTTGTTTCTGGCTAATCTCACGCAGCATAATGTCCTCAAGGTCCATTCATGTTGTTACATACTTCATCACTTTATTTTGTCTTACATCTGCATAATATTCCACCGTATGCCAATACATTATTTTCAAATTGCGTTTAAATGAAAAAAAAAAAATTCTTAGAATCCTGTTTTTAAACTCGGAACTCAAGTCCCAGTCAGGAGCCCCCCACCTCGTGGGCAAAGCAGCAAAGGCCAACAGTGGGGACTGAGATCCAGGTGCCTTTCACTGCCCAGCTCGCCAGGCCTCAGGCCACTTGCCCGGAGGAAGGGGTGTTGCTTCTACTTCTCCCACCTGGAAGATGCCTTCAGGTCATTTGCACAAAAGGCCCCCTCTATGCTGGCTGCAGCCCCCCAGGGGCTCCCCACAGTCTTGGGCCACCTCTTATCTGCCTGTCCCCACCCCACCCCACCCCACCCCACCCCACACCTGAGTCCCACTGAACTGTCCCAGACTGTGACCTGCCCCCCTCCTGCCGCCTGCAGGCACAGTGACCTTGTCCTGACAGCCGCTCCCAGGTCCATGGGGTAGTGGTTTCGGGGGAGTCATCTCAGAACACCTGGGGTGGGTCGATGCCCCTCCTCCAGAACCCTAAGCCCCCTCTACTCACCCCTAAAACAGCACCTCCCACCTTGTCATTGCTCCTGGCACTTGCTCACCCAGCTCAGCGCTCAAGGGGAAGCACGGCTTCGGCACCCAAATGGCCCTAAGTTTCCACACTGAACATACATTCATTCATTCTTGCATTCCACAGTTATCTATTGAGCACCCACTGTATGCAGGGCGTGGCATTAAGTGGCAGGACTATGAAGATGACAGGTTCTTAGTGCCTGCCCTCACCCAGCTTCCAGGAAACATCCACATCATCGTTGATTCTCTTAAAGAAGAAGAAGGGGCGGTGGGCAAACAGACAACTGCCGGGGCTGATTATTCCACCTTCGTCCAAATGACCACCCCGACACTATCAGGAGTCTGAAAAGAAGATTCCCTACCGACAAAATTATATATTCTACACAAAACATTCAAAAGAGTCAGGGAAAGAGTTTTGGTGACTCCTCAAAAAGTTAAACATAGAAATGATATGACCTGGTGAATTAGGTGTACACGCTAAAGAACTGAAAGCAGCATGATTCTCAGTAGCCAATAGGGAGAAATTGGCCAAGCATCCATCGGCAGATGAATGGATAAACAAAATGTGTCTGCCCGATGGGTGGAGCACTATGCAGCCATGAAAAGGGGGCGAAGCGCTGATCCATGCGACAGCACTGATGACCCTAAAAGACATCTTGCTACGTGCAGGGAGCCACACACAAAAGGACACATGTTGTGTGATTTCACTTGCGCGAGGTACCTAGAATAGCAAATCCATCAACAGAAAATAGAATAGGAGACCACCAGCATTCTTGAATTAAGATATTGATCCCTGGATGCCTTTGTTTGGACATGTTTATAGACTCAGAACTGTAAACTTACAGCTTAATAAGTTCCCCTTTTAAAGTTTTTAAAAAAAAAGAAAAAAAGAAGTTACCAGTGGCAGGGAGGAGCAGGGATTGGGGAGCTCTTAATGTGGACAGAGTTCTGCCTTGGGGGCGATGAAAAAGTTGTGGTCATGGTGGGTGCTGTGGGAAGCACAGTATCGTGAGTGTAATTAATACCACAGGATCGCACAGTAAACAATGGTTAAAATGGTAACTTTGATGTCCACATATGTTACCACGATTAAAAAAAAAAAAAGGAATAAAGTTCTGACACAGATGAACCTTGAAAATATGCTAAGTGAAAGAAGCCACATATCGTATGATTTCATTTGAATGAAATGTCCAGAACAGGCAAATCCATAGAGACCGAAAGTGGACTCGTGGCTGCCTGGGGCTGGTGAAGGGATGGGGATTCTCTGTAAATAGGCCCGAGGGATCCTTTTCAGGAGGAGGAAATGTTCTAAAACTAGATTAGGGTGATGGTTATACAACTTTGGAAACCTACTGGAAAATCATTGCATTGTATACTTCAGATGACTTTATTTTATTATATACCAAATTATACCTTGATAAAGTTGCAAAATAAAACTCTTCTTGGTGATCTGCAAAATCTGCTGCACATATAGCACTTAGATATCAAATGACTCACTAGCCTCAGAAGCTGCTGCTCCCTAGAAAATTCCTCAGGTCAGCCTCCCAAGGCCTGCCTGGCCCTGGGCTGAGGGTCCCGCCTCCACACCCTGTTCTGGCACCTTCTTTCCTAGGTCTGCAGTCCTTCCTCTCCCTCCACGCCCCCAACAGGGAAATCCTGGCCATTTTTCAGGTCCCTGCTCCAACCTTTGCCCTTCCTGAAGCCTCCCCTACACCCCCACCCCCCACCCCCACCCCAAAGAATTGATTGTCCCTGCCTCTGGCTTTGTTCATTTATAAATACAGCACTTTCCATATATAAAGAAAGGGGATCATTGAAAATGTGTTTGTGGAACCCACTATTGTGAGCTTTACATCACTTTCATCTTTTTATTTTCCAGGCTCTAAAAGAGTGCATGGCATCTAGCAGGGGCTCAGGAGAATGGCAGGAAGGAGGGAAGGAAAATTAGAAGGAAGGGAGAGAGGGAAGGAGGGAGGAAGGGAGAGAGGGAAAGAGCAGATAAGGATTTTGTCCCCAAAACAAATATAATTTAGCAATGAAAAGAAGCACTGGAATAGTTTCATTCATTCACTCAGAAACGATGTATTGGGCAGCGATTATGTGCCTGGCACAGTGCGAAGTATTAAGGACACAAGTGTGAACAAACCAAGTCTAGCAATCTTTCCTGAAAATAACGAACGGAGCTAGAAGCGACATGATTTTAAGGGGTAATCAGGCTCGATTTATTTCTAAATCACATTATTTTCGGCTGTGTGTATCATGCCAACAGCAGGGGGATGATTCATCTGAAAGTGCTCCTTTTGCCTCACTTTGTCGTGGGGCAGAGAGTCCATAAATGAAGACATCTGTAAATGTTGGGAGGAAAATAAGGCAGGAGGGAAGGGGGGCAGGGTACAGCCTTCTGAGGGGGTGACAGAGAAGCTAAGGGTTAGAGGGCCCTGGGTTTTGCAGGCAGGAGGCCCGGACATCTCAGGCTTGAGACCCCTCTCTGCTGCATGTTTGCATTCTGGAAAACTGGAGACACCAGTGACATCCCCGTGCAGCTACCGTGAAGATGGAACGGCCCAGAGTGGGAACAAGAAGGTGTCCACAACCTGACCTTGTGCCCCCAGCTGGGAGCAAGGCCAGCTCATCGCTATACCTCCGGTCCCAGAGAAAGAACTAGAGTAATTGTTCGGATGTTTATTCAGTGTCCGTCTCCTCCACCCCAAGTGCCCCAGGGGACAGGAAGGCGCGCACAGGCCCTGTGCCTGGGTCCTTCGTCGCCGGCCAGGCGGGGGACGCTGCAGTAGGCTAGGCTCTCCTCCCGGTGCGCGCTGCCCACGTGGCCCGGGGAGGGCCCAGGGGCACAGCGAGGAGACGCGCTCCTGCGCCCCGGGGACGCGGCTGGGGGTGGCGGGTGGGGGTGGGGGGCTCCCGCGGCTGGCCGCACCCCGCCCTGCCTGGTCCCCTGCCCGCGGCCGTGGGAACACCCCGGCTCGCCCGGCGCGCTCGCGTCTCAGATCTGGGTTTTCATTCACTCACCACGGGTGACTGAGCGCCAGTTAGCGGACAAGCGCTGGGGGAGGTGAGCGCGCCGGCGCACGCTCGGGTTGGGGGAGACGGACGTTAAATAAATATCTGAGCAGATGACAACTGTTCCTGTTCTTTCGGACAGGAGGCGGAGAGTGGGGTGACCTTGCTCCTCAGTTCGCGGCACAAGCTCGGCGGGTCAGCAGAGCCCCCCCTCGTTTTCTGGTTCCCCCCACCACCACCTTTCCCCTCCCCTCCTCTCCATCCCTTCCCCCCTCCCTTCTCTTCTCCCCTCTCTTCCCTTCCTTTCCCCTCCCCTCCTCTCCTCTCCATCCTTCCCTCCCCTCAGGCCTTTGGGGATTTGACATTTAAACTGAGTTTTAACCCTAGAGGGAGGGAAGAACCCAGAGGCGGAGGCTCTGAGCCCTGTAGGGGTGTGAGGTCTGCAGAGCTGCCCACCCCACCCCACCCCCACCCCGCGCCTCAAGCCCCAGGAAGATAAGGGGGGGGGCGAACAAAGGGTTTATCTGAAAGATCCTGAGCTGCTGAGCGGAGCTTGGATTAGGTTTCTAATCCCCACCTCCCACCCCAACCTCTCCATCTCCAGGCAGCCCCAGGTCCCAGGCCCTGTGCACCTGCTCGGGCTCCTGCCGGATTCCCACCTGGCCGCCCGCGTGGGCTCCTGCCCCCTCCCCCTGCAGGGTGACCACTGAGGGGTTCGGCCCATATGTATCGAATGCCTCCCCCTGGGTGCCAGGCTCTGTTCTGGTGCTGGGGGGACAGTGGAGAGAAACATCCCTGCTCTTGAGGAGCTCACTGTAGCTGGGAGTTGATGCCTGGGGGAGCAGTGCCTGGAGATCTGAGCATCCTGGGGGGAAAGGCGGGCGGGAGGGGCAGGGTGGGTGCTGCCAGGAAGCCTTCCGGGGTTATGGCTGGGGAGGCCCGGGCGTGCGCATGTGAGGAGGCAGAAGGAGGGGCGACAGGGATCTCCATTGCAGGTTCTAGGACCAATGGCCTCAAGGCAACGAGGGAGGGGAGGGCGTGAGACACGGAGGTTAGGAAGGGGGGGGTCTTGTCAGGAGCAGGGAGGATGCTGGAACCCCTTGTGTCCAGCTGGGTGGAGGTGGTCTTTCCTGGGGGTGGCGAATGTGATCGTAGCTCCCCCCTGCTTTAAAGCCTCAGTGAGCCTTGGCGAGGGGCAGCCTGCTGCACGGGCCTCTGCTCCGCCACCTCCCCCACCTGCTTTACCTCCCCCCTGGGAGCCGCCTCCTGCCACAGGGCTTTTGTGCGGGTGGCTCCCCTCCACCCAGAATATTCTCCCCGGGACCCCATCACTTCTCGGTCTGCGACTCCATCACTTCCTCCTGGACACCCGCCCGACTCCCCTCCAGTTTGAACCTGTGTTTTAAGCCCCTCCCAGGTACTGTCCTCCCCAGCGCTTGTCTGGGTTGTAAATGCCCATTTATTTGGCCGAGTGTTTTTTTTTTTTTTTTTTTTTTTTAGAGAGAGGGAGGAAAGGAAGGAAAGACAGAGAAGGAAGGAAGGGAGGAAGAAAGGGAAACATTTTTAAACATTTTCTTGTTTTATTATATTTTGTTTGTTTGTTTGTTTTTTACATGGGCTGGGGCCGGGAATCGAACCGGGGTCCTCCGGCACGGCAGGCAAGCACTCTTGCCCGCTGAGCCACCGCGGCCCGCCAAGGCCGAGTGTTTAATATGAGGACACCAGCGGGGTCTGCTCTGCTCCCTGCTGACCCCCAGTAGCTGGACTAGGGCCCTCCTGTTGGGGCAAAGCTCAAAGGATGAAGGGACAGAGGGTGGCGGGAAGCGGCCCGGCCGGTAGGTCTATGGCTTTAGGGCGGCATGAAGCCTCGAATGGAATCCCAGGCCAGCCCCTCCCTGCCCTGGGACCCTCCCGGAGGCACACGCCCTCCTCCAACCTCAGCCTCTCGCATTTGCAACCAAGAGCTCCTATCCTACAAGGTTTTTATGAAGATTTTATCATGCACGTGAGCCTTCGGCATTGGGCCTGACCTAAGAAGCATTTGAGAAACATTCTTAAAATTATTAATAGTAGTATTGACAGTGATAACCCTAAACTGTTATTTCACATTTGCCCCACAACAGGCAGCGGTCTGAGCCCTTGACACATGGCAACACGTTCAGTCCTCACCGCGGTCCAATGAGTTGCTGGTTCTGTGATCCTCATTTTGTGGATGAGGAAACTGAGGCGGCACAGGACAGTGTGGTGACCTGGGGTCCGCCATCCAGCGGAGCCGGGGATCGAACCTGGCTGCAGAGCCTCCCGTCCTGCACCTCCGCGCCAGGCCGACCTCAGGCCCAGCTGGGGCAGCTGGTGTTTTTCCCAGAATTAGGGCGGGGCAGTGAGTTAAAGTTTCCCAGGGAGAAACTGGGGCAGGACTTCTGCCCAGCCGAGGTGCCACCCTGTGGGTGACACAAGCCTGCCACTTAGGAGGAAGTCCCCCTCTCCCTCCGACCGGCCTTGTCTTTGATGTGTGGCCTCGCTAGGCCGGAGGCAGGTCATAAAGACCAGCTGCCGGAGGACCGGCCGAGCTGCCCAGACCGCAAACCACCAAGCACCCGTTCAGTCCCGGCGGGGGCGAGAAGGCAGTGACTCAGACCCGGGGCTCAGCGTCCGCGTGCGTGCGTGCACGTTTGCCATCAGGAGGAAAGGACCCGCCAGGCAGCGGGTCGGGAGAAAGAAGGAAGAGAAAGGCATGCCCAAGCTCCATCCCTTCCCCTCCGCCTGCCTCCTCGAAGATGCTCCTACCATCCCAGACAAGGTCTGCCATTTGATTTTTACTGCTGCGTTTCTCTACCAAGAGTTTATAGGAACGGTTTTCAAAGTTAGCCAACCCAAGAAACTCCTTAAGAAATGCAGATTCCTTGGCCCCACCCTGCAGAAATTCTGATTTAATCGGGCTCGGGTGGGGCCGGGGATCCACAGATGCAGGCAGCTCCCCTCCCCAGACACATCTCTCCACCCGCCAAGTGACTGATAAACCCTTTGAGAAACCCTAGAATACAGAATGGCATTTTTATTTTAAATGGAGATAGCTAATCTGGGTGGAAATGTTTTTCTTTCTTTACCTTTGTACCACCCGATGTGATCAACCCAGGTCTAGGAAATGTATGCGCTCTTAATTTCCTATTACTCCTGTAATAGTAAAAGCAGGGGCAAAGATTTATTTAGGACCTACTATGCATATTTATATGACATTTGTGCTGTGTTTGCATTTTTACCCTCACAGCACTCCCAGGAGGCAGGTAGTACCTCCCTTTCTTCAGAAGCAGCAGCACGAGAACTCTGCCAAATCCACCCCATTTGTAAGCGACAGAGCCGGGATTCGAACTCAAGTCTGAGCACTTAGCCACCATTCCATGCTGCCTTCGTGCTCCAGTGCCCCACAGGCAGGAAGAGCAGGAGGTGCGGCCACGCTTGGGGAAGGTGTTTCCCACAGCAGAGTTAGCAGCGGGACCTCCCATGCTTTCCCTCCAGCCACGACAGAGTATGGTTGAAAGATACCCCTAAAGCCCCCCAAAACTTGTTGATGCCCGGGAAGGGCAGTTGGGGAATTGAGGCATGGAGCTGAGATGACCACAGTTTGCTTCCCAAAGGCAGTGGGTTTATTTTCAGCCCGGCACCACTCAGAAGAGGACAGCTTTTATTCATAAAGATGCTCCGACATGTAGGTCAGGGTGGTCTAATAATTATCCCTCAGGCAAGCCACATGGTGGGAAGGTAACGCAGGCAGCAGGATCAATCAAAGCAGGCAGCTCCTCTGCGGAACTTGGGGATCTCTCAGAAATCGCCCTTATTTCTGTGTCTTTCAATCTGGGATGGCCACATGTGCTCTGTGCCCCAAGGCAGCCTGGGGCAGTCAGCAGAGCCTGGAAGTCAACAGCCTGGGCTGTCTCTCTGGGACAGATAGAAGAAGTAAGGGGATCTGATCTGTGGCTGCTCCAGGCATTGACCTCGGCAGATGGGTTTTGTCCTGGGCAGAATAACGCCCCCCAAAAGACTGACTGTAGTCTAGCAGTGTCTTCGACAGACTTCTCGCCTCCAGAACTCTAACATAACGCATCCGAGTGCTTTAAGGCCCTACACTGATGAAAACTTATTACAGCATCAATAGGAAAATCAATACTGGTGCCACGTGTTGACCTCGGGCACGGTGACCAGGGAGAGAGAGTCAGCACCTTTTGAAGATGACAGCTGTAGCCATCAGGATAGGTTGAGTTACACTGCAGTGACAAATGACCCCAGCATCCCAGGGCCCCAAAACAAGGAAGATCTACTTGCTCATACCACATGTCCATTGCCAGCTGCTGAGAGGTTCTGCTCCTAGCAGTGACTCAGGGACCTAGGCTGCCAGAGCAGCCACCAACTTGACCATTGCCGGACACAGAGGAAGAGAGGAAGGAGAGATGCAAAAAGTCTCACATGCACAATGAACTGTTCAGTCACTTCTACTCATGAGCCAGGCTAATCACAGAGCCCCCCACACCCACTCTGGGGCAGGAAGGGCCATCCTGCCACGTGTCCCAAAAGGCAGACTTGAAGAACATCACTTCCATCCATCACGCAGCCCTTTCCCTTGGCAAAGGGTCTCTGGCAGGCGTGTTTGTCCAACGTGGCCCTCCCCACCAGCAGCTTAGGGGTCTTACGTTGGATACCTGACTCATTTTGAGCTAAAGGGAATCCCTTCCCTGGGAACTTGGAGTTTGCACTGAATAAAGGAATGGTTACAAATGTGAAATTTGGAGTCAGGCGGCATGAACCCAAATTCCACCGCCACTCAAGACCTATGGGGTCTTGAGCAAGTTACTTCAGCTCTTTAGGCCTCAGTTTTTGCATCTGTAGAATGGAATGATCACAATGGGACCCAGCTTGTGGGATGTTGTGAGAAGTAAATGAGTTTACAAGCAAAGAGCTTTGGACAGTATCTGGTACGTCGTAAGCACGCAACGTAGATTTGTTATTATATGTTAGGGTTCTTCAGTTATAAACAACATCATACAACTTTACTCCGACCACTTTAAACATAAAGGCATTTGTTGGAAGGAGAGAAGGTAGATTGAAAAATCAAAGGAAAAGTTGAACAACCAGGTGCCGACAAGGTTCAGATGCCACGGCAAGCTCAGCCCCAGCACACATCCTTAGCCCTTGGCACCTGCGTCGGAAATCCTATCCAGGCTGCCCGGAGCGGGAAAGAGCAGGGCCTGGAAGGAAAGCTGTGGTTGAAGGACGAGCTCAGATCAGTTTCCTCGGACAGGCTGACCCTTCCTTATCCCGCTGCTTTGTGTGGACTGGAGGAAGACCTCCTGGTGGGCAGAGGTGGCCACGACTGGGTGCACGGCCTGGTGAGAAGAGGAGGGACTGGGTTTTGGGAGGCCTTGTCCGGTGCAGCACCTGCTCAGCCATGCGTGTCCCACCCTGTGTCTCTGCTGAGGCCACGAGAGCGCGACTGGGAGAAAGACACGGTGCGGCTGGGACTAATGGGCAGTCCTGGGGAGCGGTCCTGGGAGCAGGAGAAGCCAACCTGGAGAGAGAAGGCTGGATCCAGTCTGCACAGAGAAGCCAAGCCAAGAGGCTGCAAGAAGGAACCTGGCCGGCTTCCCTTTCCTGACCCTCCCGGGACTTCTAGGTTCGGCAAATGCCCGTGTATCCTTTAGAGCAAGCCCCCTCTTTTTGTCTAAGCTGGCCCCACCCCTCCCCCAGCAGCCTCCTAACAACAGCTGAAGCATTTGACTTCAATTTTCATTCCCTTGGGCCTCCAGGGACAGACTTTTGCCAAACACCCTGGGGAGGTAAGAGTTGGCTGGTAGCCAGTTTACAAAGGAAGGGGGCTGGGGCCGGGCGTCCTTTGAGGAAGCGATGAAAGATGACGTTTGATTCTCTGCGGCTGATGGATGAGAATATCCCCACTCCCGCCCCCTCCTGAGCCATCGCTATTCTAGGAAGGAGCTCTGGTGGCAGAGAGGAGTTTCCACGAGGAAAAGGCTCTGTGGGTGCATTTAAAGAAACCCTTTTGATGAGACCTGAAAGCATCTCGCTAGATAGTTTGACTCCAGGCCTTTCCTATTTTCTGGATCCTAAGGCCCGGACAGAGAGCCATGTCCAGTGTCACGGTCAGCATAGCGATCTATGCATCGTCCAGAAAACACGGTGGAGTGAGGGGGTTATGGTTGTTTTGTAGACGGCCCATGATTTCACACTAGTGATTGATCTGTAACCTTGTGCAAAGCAAATCGAAACATCCCCTCTCTGGGTCACGGTGCCCTCCGTGATAACACGACTAGATGGAGGGAGGGGGCGCCGTCCCTCCCCTAAGAGAATGCGTAGCCAGCTGCCCCCTGTACTTTCCCACATCCCTTTCTCCCCACAGGACTCAGGCTGGCCAAGCGGCCCACCCCACTGGCCACTGGATTGGCTCACAGGACAGTCATGTGGCCCAATCAGGCTCTTCTCTGGGATTGATAGATGGATGTAAGGAGGCAATCGTTCTCTCTCTATTGGGGCTGCTGAATTGGAAGTCTGAATCCAGCGGAGGCTATTGTTTCTGCTTCATGGAAAGATTATCCATGCAAAAGAAAGCCAGGCAGCAAATCACAGAGCAGAGGGGGCGTGAAACCTGGTCCCCCCTGGAGTCCTGGGACTTCCACCCATCAGTTAACCTTTGGGCTTAAGCAACTGGGGTTTGCACCCAAAGGAGAGATTCAGGTTTTGTGGAGCCTCCAGCTTATGTGATTTTGGAGGGGCCCTCCATAAGGAAAAACAACATTTTAAACTACAGTTATATAATTGCTAGGAAACAGGGAAACAGACTGGATTTGGCCCAAAGGGCATAGTTTGGGGCATGTGATCCAGTGCATTAAAGGGGGGAATAAATGACCTATAAACAGGATGCCTAAAAAATTAAGGCCCCTCCCAGGGCTTTGCAAGGGACAAGTAAGGACTCCAGAGCTCAAGCTCTGTGACCCTCATATTAATGCAATTGGTCATTTCATTTCTTTTCATCCATTACTTTTATTCTGGATGTTATATCAGATTGAGTTCATGCACTGCCTTCTGACTGCATTAATCTCTGTTTGCCAGGCACCTGATAGCTGGCAAATGGTTAAGAATATTTATATACTTTCTCTTTGAACTGTACAGAAAAAAAAAAATCAATCCCACTAGTACTCTCCGTTCTCTCCTTTGGAAGCCAATTTAGCAGTACTGTGCACTCAATTCAGCTCCTACTAACAGCACAGATAAGCTTAATCATAGGTGTGGGGCCCTGTGCTAAGTGCTTTAAAGATATTTTCTTATTTAATCCTTTTGAAAACCCTGGGAGGCAGTGCAGGGGACAGTGTTGGCTGCCCCACTCTGCATCCCTTATGGAGTTCTTGAGGACTCCATCTGTTTCAGTTTCTCCACTGCTAAAACAAACACCACACAATGGGCTGGCTTAACAACAGGGATTTACCAGCTCGCGGTTTCAGAGGCCACACGCTTGCTCCCTCCCGGGGTTGGCATCTTCTGGCTGGCCGGCAATCTTTGGGGTTCTGTGGCTGTTCTGTCACTGGCAAGGCAGCATGGTGGCAGCTTCTCTTTCTCCTTTTCGGGTTTCCTTGACTTCCGGGCTCTGGCTGCTCCCACGGCTTTCTCCCGCTGGGGCCTTCGCAGCCGCCACGGGCCCCTATAGCCCCCCACGGGGTCATGCCGCTCTCCTGCTGGTGACTGGTTCAGGAAGGGAGGCCTCAGCTACTGAGATTCAGGCATTGCCCCAACTGATGGGTCCTTGGGCCATGGGTGGGAATGAGACTTTAATTGTACCCGTAACACTGAAAAGAAGGACTTTTTTTTCATGATTGGGGGTGCGGGGTGGGCTCTGTTGCCCACTATGGACAACAAAGCATGTGGCCCCCATTACTGCAGGAAGCCGTCTGGCATCCAAGAAAGAACCAGCTTCAACCTGAAGCTGAGCGTTGGATGGAAAGTTGGAACGTTTCCGGGTTCTCGATGGTAGGACTCAGCCTTTGGATTATGCATTCCAAACGGCCACCCTTCTCTAGGCCTCTTGCTATTTGAAATGATACATTTATCTTAAGGGTGGAATCAATTTCTTTTCCTTACAACCCCAAACATCCAGCTGATGCATGTGGACATTACTACCCCCATTTAACAGATGGGAAAACTGAACTCAGAGAAGGGTAACATAAATGAGCCACCTCGCTGCTAAGTGGCAGACCTGGGTGTGTCTGAATTCCATGATGTCCTTAACTGTGCCAGTGTAAGGATTAGCTCGGACCTTCCATGCCCTGACGTCCCCATTTCTGCAAAGCAACTAATAGGGGTAACAACAGAAATAATAATGAGAGTGAGCATGTTTCGAATGCCTACCACATATCAGGCACTGTTCTTGCAACCATTCTCTTAAACAGTTACTGTTATCTCCATTTAACAGATGAGGAAACTGAGGCACTGAATGTTTAAGCAGCGTGTCCAAGGTCATGCAGGTAGTAAGGTTCTGACTGTAAATGTTCTTACCCATTATGTTAAACAGAGAAATGCACCTCAGTACTGAGATCAGTTGGCCAAGCCAGGGAACGTCTTTTTTTTTTTTTTGATAGAAGTGCAGTAGGATGTAGGGAGTCGGGGGTGGGGGAGTAGAACATTGTGGTGATGGGTTGCAGTGCAGGTATAGGCATGGGTTGGGAATTCCCTACTGGTGCCTGTGAGCATAACGTGTGGGGTACAGCATTGTGGCGCTATGGTGCGGGGCCACAGGAGAAGTGTGCAGCTCAGGCAGACTTTGGAACACAGGAGCAGGGTGCGGTTTGGAGGACACAGAGGTAGGGTGTGGTGATAGCCAGGGAACGTTTTTTTTTTTGGCCACAGACCCCACCACACTCTGCCGTCTTACACCCAGGCTGCTTCACTCCCTTGCATGGCCAGTCCAGCTCCTGTAGGCATTTGAATTTCCAAACCTTGGGGTAGAACAGCAAACCAACATTTGGTGGCCATTATTCTTCTGTGTTCATGCCTTTTCTGGTTTATTTTTCTCGATGGCTAACTTTTTCCAGTTTGCTTTAGTATCTGCACTGCCACCCACTTCCTTATGTTGTGACTTTAAATGAATTACATTCTTGGAACATTCGCCTCCCGTCTTCTTTCTCCGATCTGAAGCTTAGTAAACCCAGCTGGCAACAGGTTCCTCTCCTACTAGTTCTTTCTTGCACACCATTAACTCAGGAGCTGAAAACAATTCCAAATCTTGTAACAATAGCCAATGTCTAAAGGAAGCTTACCATGGGCCCAGCCTGGTTTTAAGTGCTTAACAAACACTCCTCACACCGACCTCTGAGATAAGTTCTATTATTATCAACCTTTCTTTAGGAATGAAAAAACTTAGGCACCGAGAGGTTAGGTAATTTACCTAAGGTCACAAAGCACTATGAAACAGAGTGAGGATTTTTATGAACTAGAGAAAGTCTGGTTCATCACTTGGTGTGGTGGACCTTTTGTTTTTTAATATTTTTATTGATAAAAAACATACAAACACAAGCATTCTTAACATACAAACATTCCATACATGGTGTACAATCAGTGGCTCACAATATCATCACATAGTTGTGTATTCATCACCATGATCATTTCTTAGAACATCTGCATCACTCCAGAAAAATAAATAAAAAGAAAAAAGAAAAAAACTCATACATACCATAACCCTTACTCTCCCTCTCATTGACTGCTAGTATTTCCATCTACCCAATTTATTTTAACATTTGTTTCCCCTTTTATTTACTTATTTTTAATCCATATTTTTTATTCATCTGTCCATACTATAGATAAAAGGAGCATCAGATACAAGGTTTTCACAACCACACAGTCACATTGCAGAAGCAATCTTCAAGAAACATGGCTACTGGAACACAGCTCTACAGTTTCAATCTCTTTCCTCTAGCTTCTTAAAACACCTTAAACTAAAAAGGGGATATGTATAAAATGCATAAGAATAACCTCCAGGATAACCTCTCAACTCTGTTTGAAATCTCTCAGCCATTGACATTTTATTTTGTCTCATTTCTCTCTTCCCCGTTTTGGTTGAGAAGGTTTTCTCAATCCCTTGATGCTGAGTCCCAGCTCATTCCAGGATTTCTGTTCCACATTGCCAGGAAGGTCCACACCCCTGGGAGTCATGTCCCACGTAGACAGGGGGAGGGTGGTGAGTTTGCTTGCTGTGTAAGCTGAGAAATAGGCCACATCTGAGCAACAAAAGAGGTTCTCTGGGGGTGACTCTTAGGCCTAATTTTAAGTAGGCTTGACTTATCCTTTGCAGGGATGTTTCATACGAACACACCCCAAGGTTGAGGGAACACTCGCCTATTGATTTGGTTGTCCCCACTGCTTGTGAGAACATCAGGAATTCTTAAGTATGGTGGAGCAGAAAGGAAGTTTGTATGATTTTCAAAGAGCTATCAAAATCTTAGTAAAAGCTGACCATAGTTCCCTGTCAGGCTGCTCTTGTCTTTGCTGAAGACTCTACCAGGTAGATTCTTAAAACAGTACCCACAGCTGATCTTGCCCTCCCGGCCCCCTGTGCTCAGCCTGGTTGCCTCTGCTTGAAATGCTCTTCCCAGACTTTCCCAGAGCTACCCTGTCCGTTATGGGAACCACCAGCCTCATGCAGCTGTACCGCACTTGAAATGAGGGTAGTCTAAATTGAGATTTGCTGCCAGTGTAAAATGCACGTGAAATTTTGGAGATTTAGCATGAAAAAAAAAAAAGACAAAATAGCTCATGCTTAATTTTTAATTGACCCTAAGTTGAAATAAAATATATTGTCCACATATAGGGTTATACAAAGTATTTTGCTAAAATTACTTTCACCTCTTTCTTACCTTAAAAAATGCAACTACTGGACAGTTTTAAAGTACATATGTGGCTTGCATTGGATAGTACAATTCTTGAGCTTCAGCTTAAATGCTGCCTTCTACATGAAGCCTTCCCTGACTACCTCCTTTAGGGTCAGCCCTCTCTGCTTAGATGGGCTCTAACCACAGGTCTTTATTTCTCTGCTATTTGACTGTTTGGAGATGACAGAGTGGGGTTGGTGTGGGGCTGTGTGGTGTCTGGAACCCAGACTCGGTTGTATCTTGCTGCTGTACTTTATCTGGTCTCTATTCCTAGGGTCATCTCATGGTGCAAATAAGCATTCCAGCATCCCCCTTTCCAGCCAGAGAAGGACCCACTCCCTCTTAAAAAAATTTTTTTTTTATTATGGTAACAAATAGATAACATAAAACTTCTCATTTTAATCGATTTTAAATGTACAATTCAGGGGCATGAAATATATTCACCCTCACCACCATGCATTACCAACATTTTTTCATCACACCCGATGGACCGGGAACTCATTAAGCAATAACTCCCCATTCCTCAGCCCCACTTCCATCCCCTGGTAACTTCCAATCTGCATTCTGTCTTTGTCAATTTGCTTATTCTAGATATCTCCGATAAATGGGCTCATACAATACCTGTCCTTCTGTGTCTGGCTTATTTCACTCAACATAATGCTCTCAAGGCCCATCCATGTTGTAGCATGCAGCAGAAGTCCATTCCTTTCTATGGCCAAATGGTATCCCGTTGTACGGACAGACCATCCTCTTGTATGGCCTGACCACCTCGTGTGTGTCCATTCATCAGTTACTTCCTGCAAGGTGCGCGCCACACTTCAGCTTTCATCCCATTGGCCGGTACTGGGTCACATGGTCATGCCTGCTGCAAGGGAGCCTGGGAAATGCTGGAGGGCCAAGGGCTTAGCTAGAAAGTGGGGGGTCTATTAATTTAAAAGAAAGATGAAATATCAGGGGACAATTAGCCTTCTTTGCTCCACCTTCCATAAACAGCCACCCATTTATTTCCCAGCACTAATCACAATCTGTAATCATTTCCTTTGCGTATCCGTCTTGGTTGGGACACGCCCCCCTCCCGTGGCCCTAAGCTCTGTGGAGGCAGGGGCTTCTGCGTCCCAGTATCCCACGCACTGCCCGGTGCAAGGCACAGAGCACATGTTTGTTGTTAAAGCCACATGCTTGTCAAAGCCAAAGCATTTCTAGCAGGGAATGAATGAGATTTACAGCATGTGGGCCACCACAGCGTCTTAAAAGGGAGGTGTCCCAGGTGGCTGCTGGGTAGGGATTGGCAGCGCCTCTCACCTTCCTTCAACACAAAGCCAGAATATGCCCGGGGTGGCTCCATTTCCAGAGAGGGTGAATTCCGCCTTTGTGTGGTTAGGGCCTTCACTAAGCTTAGACACCTCTTGGATGTGCCCTGAAATTATTATGACAACCCCTCAAGATTCCAAGCACTGCTGCCAAATCCATCATCTCCCTAAATGTCACTCCGCTGCTTTCCCAAAACCTCCCGGTGTTTTTAATCTGTATCATCGAATCCAAATTTCTTAGACTGGCCTTGGAGGCGTTCTCTTTTTTCTGATTTAGCACCACTTCATTTAGCACACAGAGGATATGGCTGTAGCATCTGAGTCCTGGACTCAAACTCTGCTGGGACTGGCGAGGAGATTATGGACATAATATTTAAGTGCTCCAGGCTCCATTTCCTCACTTGTAGAATGTGGATAATCATATCTACCGTGCAGGGATGCTGGGAAGACAAGATGCCATGATGACTGTCTTTAGCCCAGAGCAGATGTCATGGGCACTCCCCAGTGTAGGGTCATGGTATTATAACTTTGGTTGTGTGCATGCACCCTTCCACCTGGTAGGCTGCTCTGATGACCATCGCTGCCAAAAACAGCGATGCCGACGATGATGATGACAAAACAACTCATATAGGTTGAGGTTTATTTCATGCCAGGCGTTGCTGAGGCTGCATTATGGTTTTGTATATCCTTCTGCCATTAAAAAACATGATGTTTTGGAAAATGGGAATGAGGGCTTGTAATCCTATGTACCTTAATGTAATACCCAGATACATCCCAGAGTGTGTTGGGCTGATAAATAAAAAGTATTGGCAAAGTCCCTTGAGGGATGGGAGAAAAAATATGGAATTATTAAACGTTTCCACTGGGGGAACCCCTGATACTGTCTTAGACATTAGGGACTCCTAAGTCAATAGGCCAAAGCCTTGATCATGAGGCTTGCACTTATAAAACTTATTTATGTAGTGGAGAAGCTAAGACTACTATACTTATGACTAAGACTTACTTTCAGAGAACTTTCTCAGATGTGACCTCTCTCTAAGCCCAACTCTGCAAGGAAAAACATTGCCCTCTCCCCTATGTGGTACATGACATCCAGGAGTAAAAATTTCCCTGGCAACATGGGACATGAGTCCCAGGGATGAGCCTGGCCGTGGCACTGTGGGATTGACTATGCCTTCCTGACCAAAAGGGGGAAAAGAATTGCAACAAATTAAGGCATCAGTGGCTCAGAGAGTTCAAATAGAGTCCAGAAGCTACTCTGGTGGCTATTCTTATGTAAGCTTCAGCTAGACATTGCTACTTATCATGGTTTGCCAACCCCCAACCATTCCTGTTAACCCTAAAGAACACCTAGGGCTGTATCTGAGATTCTACAAAGGTTTCACACACTAAGGTTACTTTCCAGAATCCTACAACCTCCAGATGGATCCCTGGACCAGGTAAGTCCTGAAACCTGGGGAGGCCAGCATCTCCAGAACATCAACTAGTTCATCTCCCTATCTTATACAATTGACACCCCTTTCCAAAATGAACAAATTAGAATGGGCATAGCCCAAATACCCCTAAAGACTGAAAGAAGGTTCCAAGAAGGAGGAGCTATAATAGAGAAGATAGGAATTAACAAATGAGTATGACTGCTGTATCATTATATGGATATTTCTTTTCATCTCCAGTGTCTTGGAGCAGCTAGAAGGAAAAAACTGAAATTGTGGAACTGTCACCCATACCAAACTCTGAAATCTGTTCTATAACTGCTTGTTACAATGTACTTTGAAATTTATTGCTTTTTTGTAAATATGTTATATTTCACAATAAAAAATATTAAAATTTAAAAAATATATGTCTTGAGACTGCACTGGCACAAAGACAAATCTAATGCAAGCTGCATGTGATTCATTTTTTCCTTCTGATTTTAAAATAAAAACATTTTCTTGGGATCCTAAAAGCATCAGGTACCGGGGCTCTGTGCCTAGTGGAGAAGCCTGCCTGGTACTGTCCCAAGCTCAGTTTCAGTTCAACATCCCCACGGCCTCCCGGAGCAGGGACAGGGCAGCACCCCTTTTATCTCGGACTTGTTCCAGAAGACTTGGCATAATTTTATATATATATATATATATTTAATTTATTTATTTATTAAACATAACCACATACAAACATGAACATTCTTACCATATGATCATTCCATTCATAATTTTATATTTATGTAACTCACCACCAAGCACGGCCCAAGTTGGCAAGTGTTTCTGTTTCCCCAAAGACATGGAGGTGCCTGGTACCCTAAGCTTAGGCTCAGCAAGTCTGGGCACCTTTGAAATGATGTATTTCTTGACACATTTTAAAACTTGGGAGGAGGAGGGTCTCTAAGGATTTTTCAAGTTATTTGCAAGTTATTTTAAATTGGGTGCATCAGGTGAGTTTCGTTAATATTTGGTCTATAGTGTTATTTCTTTTTTTTTTTCTCTGTCTCTCTTTTTGCATGAGCAGGCACCGTAAATCGAACCCAGGTCTCCGGCATGGCAGGTGAGAACTCTGCCTGCTGAGCCACCGTGGCCTGCCCTATGGTGCTATTTCTTATTCACAAAATTCCAGCCTTTCTGTATTGCCATCCCATTGCAGAACTGAGGCTACTGAAGCTACTCAGGACCTTCTGATCTTGATAGCCTGTGCTCTCAGTTACCCACTCACCGTTTCTCTCTAATCCTTTGTATGCATCTTTCTCCCGATTGGGCAAGCCTTTTCTGATTCTCTCACTCCTTCCTTGAGGCCCAGTTTGGACACTGCATCCTCCAGGCTGCCTTTCTTGGTTACCCCAGTCCACAGAGATCTCACTCCCTGGATGTGCCTTAGCTCCCAGGAACCACTGCCCATTCCCAAGCTCCACCTTGGGCTGGCATCACCTCCACTCTCTTGGCAACACTCTATGCCAGCATGTCCTCTCTTCTTTCCCCTACCTGAACTTCCCCCTCTACTGTACCCCAATTTGCATTACAAATGTAATAGCATGTTACATATTTTCCGGGCCCCGTTATGGTCAGACATTGTCCTAAGCACTTTGCATACATAAACAGCCACCGATGAAATGGGGACTGTTTTTATCTTCAACATGCAGGAACCATGGCACAGAGAGGACATGTGGGTTGCCCACAGTCACAGAGGAAGACTGAGATGAACCCATTCTGCCCAGCTGCCAAGCCTGCACTCTTAACCACTGTGCTTCTACCTCTAAAATTGCAGATGGGATAAGTAAGGGTTAAAAAACCAAACAACTCTGCTGTTTATGAAAGCATTTAAATTAGCACTGGCAAGGAGCCCATCTCCTAGGTCACATTATACATACGTATATATACATATGTTCAACAATCATGTGATCACCTAGGTCCAATCAGCAGAGAGAACGACTACAGTCATTTGAATGGCAATACTTTAATACCAAGAATTATTAAATATAATAGGGCAGGGAACTGGAGTGTGAGCAATTGCCCTGGACCTCTAGAACTGCTATAGAGCACCCAAAGAAGACCCCCCTTAACCCCTAGGGCTGAACTTCAGACCTGGTTGGCAAGGTGATGGAACTTTCTGGAAATTGGTCTTCCGGAACTTACCGGAAATCTGCCTTCTAGGGTGCCAGGCAAAGCTGTTCACAGGGAGGTGGTAGGTCTCACCAGAGGCTCTCCACTACAAAGCTGTCAGCAGGGGATAGCAGGAGGATGTCAGGGGGAAGTTGACAGCTGCCGAGTGCCCCTGGCCGTGCACTGCAGGAGGCTGGTGCTGGAGAAACTGCCCACGCTGGAGGGGCTGGGCGTGGGGACAGCCAGACTGAGAGTAGTGCAGGAGATGGAGCAGTTCTGTGCAAAACTACCCAGGGAGGGGCGCCAGGGGCCGTCACTGGCTGCTCAGTCCTGCTGGCCACCATGCGCTGCAGTTGCTGGACACTGGGATGGCTGTATGTGCTGCAGGAGCTAGAGACACTGCTACAAAAGTCACCTGATGGGGGTACTGGACAAAGCTGCCAGCCAATGGGGGCTACTGGCCACTGGGCTCTGGTAGGACTGGTATCTGGAGAAAACCAGACACACTCCAGTTACCTGACCAGGGAGTACGAGGAACCAGGAAGGAAACTCCTCCTGAAACCTCTCTTCAGTGCCCTCTACTGACAAAGCTTCAGTACTGGCTGGCACAGGAAACGACATTTAAAGGGCCCAGATCCATTTTCACAGAGCACATAAAAAGGATGTATTTGAACTTGAGAGACAATACGTCCGTAACTAGCACACACTATATTGATTAGGATGCTTTTGGTTGCATGGGGCAGACACTCAATTCAAACCACTTTTGTAAAAGTTGTGTGCATGTGGGTGTAGGCGGTTTGTGGAGTCTCAAAATACCACCCTCCAGATTACTTATTGATTACAAAGTATAGAAGGTGACTTTACAGTGGAGAGATCCTAAATAAATGGCCAACCTAACATCATTAATGATGAGGAAACCAACATTAGATGCTTTTCTAGTTTGCTAGCTGCCAGAATGCAATATCTGAACTGGAACAGCTTTTAAAAAGGGGAATTTATTTAGTTGCAAGCTTCCAGTTTTAAAAGCATGAAAATGTCCAAATTAAAGCAAGGATATAGAAATGTCCACTCTAAGGCATCCAGGGAAAGATGCCTTGGTTTAAGAAGGCCGATGATGTTCAGGGTTTCTCTCTCAATTGTCTCTCAAACATGGCAATATCTGTTAGCTTTCTCTCTAGGCTTCTTGTTTCATAAAGTTCACTCGGGGGCATTTTCCTTCTTCATCTGCTGTGTGGGTTCTCGTGGTTCTCATGGCTCTCTAGCTTTTTCCAAAATGCTTCCTTTTTTAAAGGATTCCAGTAGGCTAATCAAGACCCATCTGGAATGGCTGGAGTCACATCTCCCTCTAATCAAAGGTTAACACCCACCATTGGGTGAGTCACATTTCCGTGGAGATAATCTACTCAAATTCCCACCCAGCAATGATGAATGAGAGGACATGGCTTTTCTGGGGAACACCACAGATTCAAAACCTGCACAGATGCCATCTTGTCTCATTCTCTAGGCTGCTATGACAAATACAGCACAACAGGTTGGCTTAAACAACAAGCATTTAGTGGCTCACAGTTTTGAGGCAAGAACAAGTAAAAATCAAATTATTGGCAAGGTATGCTTTCTCCTGAAGATCTGTAACATTCTGGTGCTGGCTGCCAATTCATCCTTGGGTTCTTTGTTGTATTTCTGCCACCTGCACACTGTGATATCCTCTCCTTTCTGGCTTCTGTGACTTCTGGGTTCTCTTTATAAGGCTCTCGTAATATGGATTAAGGCTGACTGCCTCATTTGGGTCACACCTTAGCTAAAAATAACATCTTCAAGAGGCCCTATTTACAATGGGCTCATACCCACAGGGACCAGGATTAAGATTAAGAAAATGTGTTTGTTGATGTACATGATTCAGCTGATCAGAGCTATGATTTGCAAATATTTTCTCCCATTCTGTCAGTTGTCTTTTCACTTTCTTTATAATATCCTTTGATGTGCAAACGTTTTTAGTTTTGATGAAGTCCCATTTACTTCTTTTTCCTTTTATTGCTCGTGCTTAAGTGCCACATGTAATAATCCATTGCCTAACACAAGGCCCTGAAATTTCCCTCTCTTTTCTTCCAACAGTGATATAGTTTTAGCTCTTCTATTTACATCATTGATTCATTTTGAGTTAGGCTTTATATACGGTGTGAGGTAGGGACCCAATTTCATTCTTTTGCATGTGGGTTTCTGGTTTTCCCATCACCATTTGTTGACGAGATCATGCTTTCCCCATTGAGCAGCCTTAGTAATTGGCCACACATGTGGGAGTTTATTTCTGGACACTCAATCCTATTGCATTGTTCTATATGTCTATTTTTCTACTGGTACCACACCCTTTTGTGGCAAATTTTACTTTACTGTTTTATAGCCAATTTTTTAGTTTTATAGACTTTATTTTTTATTGCAGTTGTAGGGTTCTAGAAAAATTACCTAGAAAGTAGAGTTCTAATATACAACTTCCCTCCCCCCCCCAACACACACACTGTTTTCCCTATTAACATGTTGCATTAGTGTGGTACATTTTTATTATGGCAACATATATACAACATAAAATTTCCCATTGTGACCCCTTTCAACTATTTAGTAATTCAGCATTGGTAATAATTACTTTCACAATGCTGTGCTACCATTAGCACTATGCTTCACCCAAACTGTAAGTTTTGAAAAAGGGAAATGTGAGTCCTTCACCTTTATCCTCCTATTGCAACATGGTTTTGGCCATTCAGGGCCCCTTGCAATTCTATATGAATGTGAGGTTTGGTATTTCCATTTTGGAAAACAGAGGCTGCTGGAATTTTGATTGGGATTGCATTCAATCTCTAGATCACTTTCATTAGTAATGACCTCTTGAAATATTAAGTCTGCCAATCTATGAACATGGAATGTTTTACCATTTACTTTACAACTTTGTTTTGAAACTAACTTTTTCATTGATCAAGGTATAATGGTTTTCTTGTGTCACATCATTTTTTTAAATGGCTGCATAGTATTCATTAGGGTGAGCATTCCATCATTTTTATTCTTTTCAATATTTTGTCAGTGACTTTTTAGGCAGAAGTATTTATAGAGAGGAAATTGGCCTTCCTTTAGACTGCTATGGCTTCGTAGGAACATCTGAAAACATACCAGTCCCTTGTTGATACCACCAAGCTTACTGGGTGTCATGGTCAGGTTCATGTGTCAACTTGGCCAGGTGGTGGTACCTGTTTGTCTGGGTGGGCAAATGCTGGCCTGTCTGTTGCTATGGGGACATTTCATAGAATTAAATCATGATCACGTTGGCTACCTCCACAGCTGATTCCATTTGTAATCAGCCAAGGGGCGTGTCTTCTTTAATGAGTGATGCTTAATCTAATCACTGGAAGCCTAGAAAGTAGAGTTCAACCAGAAAAATTTTTCCTGGTTGAGTGTTATAAAATCCTTTTAAGGAGGATTCAGAAGAAACAGGCTCTCTTCCTGCTTTGGCTGGGGAGTCTCTCCTGTGGAGTTCATCCAGACCCTCCATCAGAATCAATGGCTTCACAGACTGCCCTACAAATCTTGGACTCTACGTTCTCACAGTTATGAGAGACACTTTTATAAATTTTATATTTACAAATATTTCCTGTTGATTCTGTTTCTCTAGAGAAACCTAGAGAACCCTCACTAACATGCTGGGCTTCCCCTTAGGGAGGAAGTAACCGTTGGTAGTGGCTGAGCACAAAGCCAGAAGGTGGGATGCTTACGGTCCAAGTCTTGCCACTAACTGCATGCCACTTCTCTCCCCGTCCCTACTTCTGTTTCTGAAAGACCAGAGCCGTGGCCTTGCTGACCTTGGCATAGGTCAAACAAAATTTAGTGTCTGCAATTAGACACTGGAGGACATGACCCTGGGCTACGGTGGGCCTAGGGAGATACTTTTAAAGAGGGGAAATGGCATTCCTGACACCCCAGCTGGCAGTGCCAGGCAGGGCTGAGATAGGAGTTCAGGGTTCCCTGAATTCCTGTGAGCCCCACTGAAGCCTGAATACTCCAGACATGCCCAGCACTTGCTTTGTGCTTTGGGAGGAGTGGGTGATTTGTTACACTTTGGGCCTGTGGTCTGGTCCACCTGTTGCATTCTTTCCCACATTAGAGGCTGGATATTGACACAATAGGAAGGAAGAAAAGGAGTGTCCTACTATGTGTCCCTCACCTGCACTCACCGATTGGCTTCTATTTGTTGTGTGCTCAGCTCAGATGACACTTCCTCCAGGAAGCTTCCTCTGACACCAAAACTGGATGCCCTCTGGGCAGTTTCACGGCCCCTTTTCACGGCACTCACCGTGGTGTTATAACTGCTTGCTTAACCTTCTGTCTTTCTCTGTGAGTGCAGGGATGGGGCTTCTCTTGTTTGATGCCATCTCCCCTGCATCTGTCACATTGCTAAGTACGGGCAGTCCTTCACAAAATATATACTGAGGAAACAAATGAGTTTAAAAATTGGCTCTTCATAGAAACGCACACTGATTATTTCCTGGTTGAGTGCTATTCCTTCCCTCTTCATAGTTCCACTGTGGTACCACTGCATGAGTTTCCTGCCATGGCTGTAACAAATTAACTTGGTGGTTTAAAATAGTAGAAATTTGTTTTTCCATGGTTCTGGAGACTGGAAGTCTGAAAACGGGCAGGGCTGTGTTCCTTCCAGGAGCTCTTGGAAAATCCATTCCTTGTCTCTTCCAGTTCCTGGTGGCTCTGACATGACACCCCTGGTTTTTAGCAGCATCAGCTCACTCTCTGCTTCCATCCTCACATGACCTTCTGCTCTACATCTGTCCTCCATTTTGCTTTGCTAAAGCTGCCAGAATGCAACATACCAGAAATGGATTGGCTTTTTATAAATCATTTTTTTATTCTGAAATATAACAGATATACAAAAAAAAAAACCCAATAAATTTCCAAGTACATTTTAACAGGCAGTTATAGAACAGATTTTAAAGTTTGGTATGGGTTACAGTTCCATGAGTTTTCATTTTTTCTTCTAGCTGCTACAAGACACTGGAGACCAACAGAAATATCAATATAATGATTCAGCAGTCATATCCATTTGTTAAATCCTGCTTCTCTGTTATACTATATCAAGGACTTACTTTTTTTTTAGATACCCAAAAACACCAAACAAATGCAAACATTCATAACTTTTGATCATTCTGTTGTATATGTATAATCAGTAATTCACAATATCATCACATAGTTGCATATTCATCATCATGATCATTTCTTGGAACATTTGCATCCATTCAGAAACAGAGATAAAAAGAAAACAGAAAAAATTTCATACATACCTTACCCCCCACCCCTCCCCCTCACTGATCACCTGCATTTCACTCTAATTTATTTTAACATTTGTTCCCTCTATTTTTCCTCTTTATTCCATATGTTTTACTTGTCTGTTGATAAGGTAGATAAAAGGAGCATCAGACACAAGGTTTGCACAATCACACAGTCACATTGTGAAAGCTATATCATTATACATTCATCTTCATGAAACATGGCCAATGAAACACAGCTCCACATTTTCAGGCAGTTCCCTCCAGCCTCTCTACTACATCTTGACTAACAAGGTGATATCTGTTTAATGCGTAAAAATAAGCTCCAGGATAATCTCTCTACTCTGTTTGGAATCTCTCAGCCATTGACACTTTATTTTGTCTCATTTCAGTCTTCCTCCTTTTGGTGGAGAAGGTTTTCTCAATCCTCTTGTGTTGGTATGAATCTGTGGTGGACCCCAGAAAATCCATGCCCTTTGATCCTCATTCAATATTGCTGGGTGGGAGCATTTTGATTGTTTCCGTGAAGATATGACCCACCCAGTTGGGGGTGGTAACTTTTGATTAGATGATTTCCATGGAGGTGTGTCTCCACCCACCGAAAGTGGAGTTGCTTGCTGGAATCCTTTAAAAGAGGAAACATTTTGGAGAGAGTCCCTTTTGGTAGAGCCACGTGAAAGCCAGGAGATGCCAACATGTTCGCCATGTGTCCTTCCAGCTGAGAGAGAATAGTTGAACATCGTTGGCCTTCTTGAGCCAAGGTATTGTTCCCCAGATGCCTTAAATTGGACATGTCTATGGGCTTGTTTTAATTGGGACATTTTCTGGGCTTTGGAACTGTAACTAGCAACTCATTAAATCCCCCCTTTTAAAAGCCATTCTGTTTCTGGTATATTGCATTCTGGCAGCTAGCAAACTAGAACAGATTTTGGTACCAGGAGTGGGGTGCTGCTGTGGTTTGCAAATACCAAATATGTTGGAATGGCTTTCTAAATGGATAAGGGGAAGAATCTGGAGGAATTATGAGAAGCTTGATAGAGAAGGCCTAGAATGCTTTGAAGAGACTGTTGGTAGAAATGTGGGCTCTAAAGACACTTCTGATAAAGTCTTAGACAGAAATGAGACATGTGTCATTACAGACTGGAAGGAAGGCAATCCTTGTTTTAAAATGGCAGATAATCTGGCAAAGTTGACTAATGGCTTTGGCTGGAAGGCAGATTTTAAAAGCCATAAACATGGATATTTAACAGAAGAGATCTCCAAATTAAATGTCGAAAGTGCAGCCTGGTTTCTTCTCACAGCTTATAGTGAAATGCAACAGGAAAGAGATAAGCTGAAAACTGAACTCTTGGGTACAAAGAAACCAGAAATTGAAGCTCTGGAAAATTCTGGGCCTCCAGGAAGGGAGACCCCAGAGAATAGTGCCCCACATGAGGCCTCTCAGCTCCTCTGGGTCCTTCTGTCCTCTCCTGGGGCATTTTCTTTTTCTCTCCAAACATCTCTGTCCCTCTGTGTCCTTCATTTAGTCTCATCTCTCTGCTCTCTGTGTCTGCTCTGAGCTCTTTCTATGTCTTCTGTCTCTTACTATCTTCCTAGAGGACTGCAGTGAGAGGGTTAAGATCCACCTTGAATCAGGTGGGTCACATCTCCATGGAAACAATGTAATCAAAAGGTCCCACCCAACAGTAGGTCTGTGCACACAAGAATGGATTACAATGGGACACATAACAGTTTCAAGCCAGAACAGTCCTGTATGTGCCTCCTACGAGGACACTCATTGGATTTAGGGCCCATTCAAATAATCCAGGATGATCTCCTCATCTGAAGATTCCTAATTACATCAGCAAAGACCCCTTTTCCAAATAAGATCACACTCACAGATTCTGGAGATTAGGATGAGGTCATGTCTCTTTAGGAGCCACCATTCAACCCACTCCATTGTAATTGTTGTGTTTCCTTTGACTCCCCTATTAGAATATTGTGTCATTTAGGAATGCATTTGGCTGAAAGTTCTAGAAACTCCCACCAATGGGGCTCAAATAATGAGGATTTGATTGTCACTTAACCTGAAGTCCAGAGGGAGGCTGCCAGTGTTGGCTGGATGTCGTCATCTAGGCCCCAGACTCTTCCCATCCTCTTCTCCACCATCCTCAGCGTGGTGGCTTTTCAACCTCAAGCTTATCTCTCATGATCACAAAATGGCTGCCAAAGCTCCAAGCATCCATCTCTTACCAAACAGCCTTTGGAGCAGGGAGGAAGAGAAGAGAGTGAAAGGAGCTAATGGCTACTCATGCCTGTCTTTATATCAGGGTGAGAAAGCTTTCCCAGAACCCCCCCAGTGGACTGTCCATCACAGTATGTGGGCCAGAGTTGGTTCATGTTCCACCATTTCCCACTCCCCACTCCTCAGATCAATCACTCCTAAAGGGGAACATAATTACCATGACTGGCTCAGGCCAGTCTCTCCATCTTAGCTGCCTGTATTAGCCAGGGTTCTCTAGAGAAGCAGAACCAGCAGGAGATATCCATAAATAGAAGATTTATAAAGGTGTTTCACACCACCATGGAATGCAGGAGTTCAAAATCCATAGGGCAGGCTATGAAGCTGGTAGCTCTGATAAAGGGTCTCAACTAACTCCACAGAGGAGGCTTGCTGGCTGATGAAAAAAGTGAAAATTCTCTCTTCTCCCTTAAAAGTCTTTAACTGCTGGGCTCAAACCCTACTGATTGGATTATCTCATTTGCAGGTGACAGCCCTTGGTTAATAGTAGATGTGATCAGCCACAGCTGCAGGCAACTTGACTGATGATTCAATAAACCAAACTTCTGGTTTACTAACTAGCCACGAAGTATCCTTGAAGTAACGGTGAGGCCCATGCTCACCTGACCAGACACCTGGCCACCATCACCTGGCCAAATGACACCAGTACCCAATAGAATCACCTGGGTAACTTCTAAAAATACTGATGCCCAGTTCCATTCCTATATCAATTAAATACAGTCATCTGGGAGTGGGGCTCAGGGATTTCGCATTTTTTCAAAGATAGGTCCCCAGATGATTCTAAAGTACAACCAGGATTGAGAACCACTGACTTAAAGTGGAGTCAGCAACATTTTTCTGGAAAGAACGAGATAGTGAATATTTTACGCTTTGTGGACCATTTGGTTGCTGTTGCAACTACCCAGCTCTGCCATTGTAGCATGAAAGCATCCATAAACAGCACTTGAAAGAAAGGCCATGGCTGCGTTCCAATAAAACTTTATTTACAAAGACAGGTGGCAGGCTGAATTTGGCCAACTCTGGCTCAAACCAATCATGCCTCGTGTCTGGGAGTTGGGCCCAGTTTAGCATACCCAAAACTGGGATTGTGCAAGCAGGGGGAAATGGGAAACGGTCTCTGGGGAAGCCACAATGGCAAACTTCTTGAAGGCAGGAACTGTGTCTTATTCATCTCTCTTTGTACAGGGGCTTGCAGCTTGGGCAATGTTTGTTGAATGAAAAATCAAAAACAAAAACACGAAGGGAATGTTTATATGAGAGCTTATGGAACATTCTTCCTGAAACACGACTAAGGATCAACCTAACCTTTGAAAATATTTTGGGAAGAAATGTTGTAAATTCAGTAGTGTCTTTCTTCCCACGTGTGGTGGGAAGAATAACGACCTTACAAAGACGCCTGTGCCCTAATCCCCAGGTGTGTGTGGGCCAGAGTTGGTTCATGTTCCACCATTTCCCACTCCCCACTCCTCAGATCAATCACTCCTAAAGGGGAACATAATTACCATGACTGGCTCAGGCCAGTCTCTCCATCTTAGCTGCCTGTATTAGCCAGGGTTCTCTAGAGAAGCAGAACCAGCAGGAGATATCCATAAATAGAAGATTTATAAAGGTGTTTCACACCACCATGGAATGCAGGAGTTCAAAATCCATAGGGCAGGCTATGAAGCCCCTGTACAAAGAGAGATGAATAAGACACAGTTCCTGCCTTCAAGAAGTTTGCCATTGTGGCTTCCCCAGAGACCGTTTCCCATTTCCCCCTGCTTGCACAATCCCAGTTTTGGGTATGCTAAACTGGGCCCAACTCCCAGACACGAGGCATGATTGGTTTGAGCCAGAGTTGGCCAAATTCAGCTGCATGGCAAGGGGCACTGAAGGGCGCAGGTGGAATTAAGGTTGCTAATCTAAGGCCTTGTGAAGGGGAGGTTACCCTGGATTACCCAGGTGGATCCGACTCATCACAAAGGTCCTTTCATGGGTGGGAGGGAAGCAGGAAGGAGAGTTCAGAGTGACATAAACCGAGAAAGACTCAACCAGTCACTGCTGACTTGGAAGATGGAGGAAGGGGCCAAAGCCAAGGAATGGGGGCAGCTACCAGACACTGGAAAGGCAAAAAAAGAGATTCTACCTCCAGAAAAGATTGCCACTGTGCTTGTTTGAAATTTATGTATCCTAGAAAAGCCATGTTCCTTTCATCATAACCCAATCCTGTGGGGCAGTACTATTGTTGAAGAACTTTTTATTAGGTTGTTTCCGTGGAGATGTGACCTGCCCACATGATTAGATTATTTCAATGGGTGTGACTCCCATTCGTGGTGGGTCCTGATTACTTTACTGGGGTCCTTTAAAAGAGGAAACATTTTGGAGAAAGCTCAGATGCAGACACTAGGAGATGCTTGGAGCGCCAACAAAGATGCCTGGAGAAGCTGTATGAAACCAGGACACAGATGCTTGAAGAAAACAAATCTCTGGCCCCAGGAGATGATTAACTAACAGATGAAACCCAGAGTTCTGTTCTGGGGCAGATGCTTAGAGAGGAAGCCACTGGAATCAGAAGCACAAAGCAATGATCCAGGAGCAAGGACTTCAGATGCCAGCCACGTGTCTTCATAGCAGACAGAGAAATCCCAGAGGCCTTTCTGCCTTTCTTTGGAGTCAAGGTATCTTTCTCTGGATGCCTTAGTGCAACATTTTTATGGCCTCAGAACTGCAAACTTGTAACTTAATAAATCCCCTTTATACAAGCCAATCCATTTCTGGAATATTGCATTCTAGCAGCTTTAGCAAACTGAAACAGCCACTCTGCTGACACCTTCATCTTAGTCCAGTGAAACTCATCTCAGACTTCAAACCTCTACAACGATAAGATAACAGATTTTTTATTTTTATTTTAACATGGGCAGGCACCAGGAATCAAACCTGGGTCTCCGGCATGGCAGACGAGAACTCTGCCACTGAGCTACTGTTGCCTGCTCAGATGTTTTTTTTTTTTTTAAATTAATTTTAAATTAAAAATAATATATGACAAAGAAACACAAACATTCTTAATATATAATCATTCCGTTCTAAATATATAATCAGTAATTCACAATATCATCACATAGTTGCATATTCATCATCATGATCATTTCTTAGAACATTTGCATCAATTCAGAAAAAGAAATAAAGACAAAAGAAAAAGAAATAAAACAAAAACAGAAAAAAATTATACATATCATACCCCTTACCCCTCCCTTTCATTGATCACTAGTATTTCTTTTCTTTTCTTTTTTTTTTTTTTTTAACATGGGCAGGCACCGGTAATTGAACCTGGTTCCTCTGGCATGGTAGGCAAGCATTCTTGCCTGCTGAGCCTCTGTGGCCCACCCTGATCACTAGCATTTCAAACTAAATTTATTTTAACATTTGTTCCCCCCTATTATTTATTTTTATTCTATATGTTCTACTTGTCTGTTGACAAGGTAGATAAAAGGAGCATAAGACACAAGGTTTTCACAATCACACAGTCACATTGTGAAAGCTATATCATTACACAATCATCTTCAAGAAACATGGCTACTGGAACACTGCTCTACATTTTCAGGCAGTTCCCTTCAGCCTCTCCATTACATCTTGGATAACAAGGTGATAACTACCTAATGCATAAGAATAACCTCCAGGATAACCTCTGGACTCCATCTGGAATCTCTCAGCCATTGACACTTTGTCTCATTTCACTCTTCCGCCTTTTGGTGGAGAAGGTTTTCTCAATCCCTTGATGCTGAGTCTCAGCTCATTCTAGGGTTTTTATGTATCCCTTAAGGCTGAGTCTCAGCTCATTCTAGGATTTCTGTCCCACGTTGCCAGGAAGGTCCACACTCCTGGAAGTCATGTCCCACGTGGACAGGGGGAGGGTGGTGAGTTTGCTTGTTGTGTTGGCTGGAGAGAGAGGCCACATCTGAGCAACAAAAGAGGTTCTCTTGGGGGTGACTCTTAGGCCTAATTTTAAGTAGTCTTGACCTATCCTTTGTGGGGTTAAGTTTCATATGAACAAACCCAAGACTTGGGGGCTCAGCCTATAGCTTTGGTTGTCCACACTGCTTGTGAGAATATCAAGAATTCAACTTGGGGAGGTTGAATTTTCCCACGTTCTCACCATTCCCTAAAGGGGACTTTGCAAATACTTTTCCACTCACTGATCAAATCACTCTGGGATTCATCGGGGCATCACTCTGGACAAACCAACAAAATCTCATGTCCTACCCAAGGTTCCATGTACTTATGGTGTTCAACCAAGCTATCTACATAAGTTATATTAGGAAATGTATAGTCAAAGTATAAATTTTGTACCAAATAAACATTTTTTGCTTTATAAAGTCTCACACATAAGGTGAGACTTTCAGCACCCTGCAGTAATGACATTCTTTGTTCTTCCTCATGCAAAAACATTTTTAAAATTTGTACATTTAGTCACTATCATTATACACTCTATGCATTCCTAGATTATACCATCTCAGTCTTTATCATCTCTATTTCTGATTTCATTTATGTCCCCAGCCCTCCTCCCTCTATCATTCTCACATGCAGCTTCATTCAGTGCTTTAACATAATTGTATTACAGTTAGATAAAATTGTGCTGTCCAGTGGATGTGTCTGATGTTTGTTATATGAAATGCTAGTGTGAAGCCTGGTACCAAGTAATTGCCCATTGTCAGTTAGCCTTAGTAATTTCTTGAAGTCATCTATTTAATTAACATTTCCCTGTCTGGTTGTGATTATTCTTTATGTTACTACTGTACCTGACCAAATAAACACTTTAAAAATAAAATCTATGATACTTGGAAAAAAAAATTGTGCTGTCCATTTCTGAGTTTTTGTATTCAGTCCTGTTGCACAGTCTGTATCCCTTCAGCTCAAGTTACCCAATATCTTACCCTATTTCTATCTCCTGATGGTTTCTGTTACCAACGAAATATTCCAAGTTTATTCACTAATGTCAGTTCATATCAGTGAGACCATACAGTATTTGTCCTTTTGTTTTTGGCTAATCTCACTCACCATAATGCCCTCAAGGTCCATCCATGTTATTACATACTTCATAACTTTATTCTGTCTTAAAGCTGCATGATATTCCATCGTATGTATATACCACAGTTTGTTTAGCCACTCGTCTGTTGATGGACATTTTGGCTGTTTCCATCTCTTTACAATTGTAAATAATGCTGCTTTAAACATTGGTGTGCAAATGTCCGTTTGTGTCCTTGCCCCAGATGTGTGTTGTTTTAATCCACGAAGTTTGTGGTCGTTTGTCTGGTGTCTAGTCCCTTACTAGTGGTAACCTGTGCATTTGCCCCCTGCAGCAGTCAGCTCCTCCAGCCCTGAATCTGGGCCTCCCTGGTCTTCCCACGACAGATGCAATGCTGTGCCAGCTCCAGGCCCAAGCGAAGCAGTCTGGGCAGCTCCGCTTTGCACTTTTGGCAGCCCCAAGATGCAACCCAAGGGGATGGCAATCCTGTCACAGAGGCCACACGGAGAGGAAACGTGGGGAGGATGTGCTGGAGTGGGGGAGGTGGCTGGGAGGGGAAGCATCCTGCCCAAGCCTCCAGGTGACTCCCATCCCAGCCGCTGACAGACTGGACAGCAGGAGAGACTCCAAGCAAGAGCAGCGTGGAATTCCCCCAGGGCGGGAATGTCCAGGCCGGAACTGGGGAGAGAATAACAAGTTCGCTGCAGCCGCCCTGCATGACTTGTTCTGCTGACACTGGAGCCAGACTGCTGTCTAATCTCGGCTCCTGCGAGCTGGAGAACCATTACCTCACATTGTCCTAGGCCCCCCATTTTCAGAGGAGACTGAGGCCCTGGAGGAAAGATCATCAGAGCTGCCGGCAGACGGGGGAGCTGGAGCCCCAAGCACAGCTGTCAGCTCGGGTGCCCCTGGCCCCGCGCACGCCCAGGCCCCGTGCATCGCGTACTCAGAAGCCCGCGCGCTCCCACCTCGGTCCCTGTCGCTGCTGCGGCCGCCCCTGTCCGCCACCGCTCTGGTTTTCGCAAACCCGCGTCTCTGCGCCTTGCCATCTCTCCCTCTGGCCCTCTGACTCATCGGAGAAGCAGGATAACTTCCAGTAAGTGAAAACCAAGACTTCCAGAGGAAGCGCAGCCTGATTCATTCCAGAGCTCTCCAGCCTGCAAGGCACCGGTGCTCTTTCAACCCCAGCCGCCCCGTCCGGAGCGGGGCTGGGCGGGTTTCCGGCGCCCCGTGGCGGGAGCGCAGGGCTGAGGGCGGGCGACCCTGCCAGGGGGGCCTCAGCTCGGCCTGCGGCTGCCTCAGGTGCAACAGATGCCGCGGCCCGGGGCTGTTTACTTGCCGTCCACGGGCTTCCGCGCACCTGCGGTTAATCCCCGGGGAGGGCGGGCAGGGCCTTCCGAGGGGCTGACTCACCAGCCGGAGCCGAGAGCCCGGACCCACCCGCCCGGGCTCTGCCCGGACTCCGGAGCTACTTGCGGGCCTTGTGCCCCCTGGTGGCCGCGGGCAGAAAAGCCAGGCGCCCGCGCAGCTCGGCTCCGCCAGGTCCCAGAGGCCCAGGCCTGGCGCCGTCGGGGATACGGAGGCTCCAGCTGGGCAGGATGATGGTTCCGAAATGACGGCGCTGGATCAATGCAGGTGGCCACGACCTTATCAAACAGACGTGTCCCAGCCAAGTTAGCTCAAGAGGCGGTCTTGTTTACTCAGCGTATTTTACTTCGAGGGGATGAAACCACACTTGACATTAGCAAAACTTTCTCCAGATAGAGCTGACATGACTTTCCCTTTCGTAGAGTGGTTTCTCACCAGAGGAAACATTTCTCAACCTTGGACTCCATGAATCACCTAAGTCTCCCTGGATGGGTTTCAGAGAGTCAGGGACTGTTGAAGTGATCTGTAAAAATCTGTGACTGTGCTTTTTGGGAGGAAGTGGGTACATCACTTTCATCAGAGGCTTGAAAGGGTGCCCAACTTCAAGCAACCACTGAGCAGCTTTCTGTCTATAGATTAGTTTGCACTTTCTAGGCTCTTCTGAAGGTGGAATCTTAAAGAATATACTCTCGGAGGGAGGAGTCTGTCTTCTTTCACTCAGCTTAATGCTTTTGGAGATTCACCCATGTGGCTGCATACTTTAATAGTTCATTCCTTTTGACTGCAGAGTAATATTCCATTGTATGGATACACTGCAGTTTGTTTATCCATTGGGATAATTTCCTGCTCTGGGGCTATTACAAAATAATTTTATCATGGTAAAAAGTGATATTCTTTGAAAGAAACAAATTGAAATAGTTCAGGAAAGTAAAAAAAAACAAAAATCAAACTCACCTAAAAGAGTTACATTTCCCTTGTGGAGCAGCGGCTGGCACACACGTTCAGGCTGTGGAAAGATGGGTTCTCAGGCCTCACTTATGTCGGGCTGACTTTAGCCAAATGTCAGAGAGGGAGGGAGGTCAGAAGTGCGGGAGCCTGTTGAAAAGGGTTGCCACTTAACCACAACACTTGTGATGTGTGTATCATCAGACAACTGCAAACTTTCTGGGAAGTCTGGAGGGAGAAAAGTCAAAGCTGTTGTTTATATGATCTGCTTCACTCTAAGGAATCAACGGCTGGTATTTGGGGAGAGAGAGCACGTTTTGATTACACAGAGTGTCTTCCTGCCAATGGTTGGGATATTTAGTTGCAGACCTAAATTAAAAACTTAATTGGGTTTCTTTGACAATGTCTAATCAAGTTGGAACACAAACTGTACATGACAGTTAAAAGTACCTTTGAAAACCCTAACTGACCATGGTGGACACCAGTGGGCATAGCTGATGTACATTTAGAGGCCACAGTAGATGAAAAGCCCATGTCTTTAAATCACCTGCATCACACTTGGGTATGTGAGAGGCTCTCCCAACTCACCCTATCTGCCAGGCACTAAGGGGAGAGGTTGGCATGATCATCTCCGCTATTTGAATTGTCTACCGTCTCTCTTTTTCTCAGGAGAGTTGGTTTGTGCATGTGAAACACGTCGATGATATAACTCACTTTATGTTTGTATCTGTGTTGAGAAGTGTTTGGAAGGATACATGCCAAAATGTCAACGTGGCAAGATGGAACTAGAAAACTGGAGGAAAAACCTTGACTTCTTCATGCGTTAGATTTTTGTAACATTGAGCAAGTGCTACTTTGCTCTAGAAGAGTCTCCTCTCATAAACATTGCCCCCATGCCACTAAACCTTTGAGGAAAATACGAGTTTTAACAACTATATAGTATTTGAAGGGTTGAGTTTGGGTGGGGCACTAAAGCTATTGCCTGAGTACTCGCCTGTTTATGGTATGCGGCTGCCAGATACCCCAGGACAGGGGGCCTTGTGCTACTCCCCTGGGTCAGGCCATGCGCATAGGCGCCTCCAAGGATTGTGAACGAGTGGGTCCTAGTCACAGAGGCAGACAGAGGTGAACGGAGATGGGTGGAAGAGGATGGGGACGGCATGGGAGGTAAGGGTTAAGAGAGTTAACTCACAGTCGCTAACCCGGGTTCCAAACTGCTGTTGTGCAAACTCCTTTGGGCAAGTCATCTAACCTCTCCGGGCACCCATTTCTCCATTGATAAACTGAGGCCCAATAATGGTGTCTGCCTCCTGGGGCTGTGCCAAGGATTAAATGAAGCGCTGACGACATGGCCAGGCGCCGTTCTCAGTACCACCAGTTGTGGGTGGCATACTCTGGGCTATTTCTCAAGGTGTTGTACCTGGATCACCTGCATACGACTCCCATGGGGAAAAGGAGTGCAAGTTTAAAATACAGATTGTTTGCTCCCACCCAGATCGACCAAATCCAAATTTCTGGGTGTGTGGCCAGGTGTCTGTCTGCATTTTTAACAACCTACCTTGGTGAAAGTTGAGAGCTACTGATCGGGGAGTAGCACTTGCTTTGGGAGGACGTGGCTCATTCATCACCCAAGACTGCATAAATCAAACTGTGCAAAGCTCTTTACATGCCCCCCCCCCCCCCTTTCATGGGTTTCTGGGGGTCGGGACCATTTCTGACCGAATGACTTGCCTGGCCACCAGTGTGCAGAAGCCTGGAATGTTCCAGGGTTCTGTAAAAACTAGATTGTATCATATGAAATTGTTGTCATTTGGCCATTAAAAAAGTTATTTTTTACAGAGATATCTTCACACACATACATTCATCCGAAGTGTACAATCAGTGGCTCCCAGTATCATCACATAGCTGTGTATTCATCACCATGACCCGTTTTAGAATATTCGCATCACCCCAGGAAATGAAATAAAAAGGAAAAAGAAAAAACTCATATATCCCCAACCCCTTACCCTCCCCTCTCATTGACTACTAGTATTTCAATCTACCCATTTTTTTTAACCCCTTATCCCTCCCATTATTTATTTACTTATCCTTATTTTTTTTATGGATATGTCCATACCCTGCATAAAAAAGGGGCATCCAATGCAAGGTTTTCACAATCACAGGGTCACCTGTAGAAGTTATTTCATGATACAGTCGCCCTCAAGACCCAAGGCTACTGGGACACAGCTCTACAGTTTCAGCACTCCCCTCGAGCCGCTCCAGTACACGGGAAACTAAAAAGGGATATCTATAGAATGCGTAAGAATAACCTCTGGGATGGCCCCTCAACTCTGAAATCTCTCAGTCCCTGAGACTTTATCTCATTTTTCTCTTTCCCTTTTGGTCAAGAAGGCTTTCTCAGTCCCCTAATGCTGAGTCCCAGCTCATCCTGGGAGTTCTGTCCCACTTTGCAGGGAGGTTTACACCCCTGGGAGTCATGTCCCACAAAGCAGGGAAGGCGGTGAGTTCACCTGCCGAGTTGGCTTAGCGAGAGAGGCCACATCTGAGCAACAAAAGAGGTTCTCTGGGGGTGACCCTTCGGCATAATTATCAGTAGGTTTAGCCTATCCTTTGAAGGAATAAGTTTCATAGGGACAAGCCCCAAGATTGAGGGCTCAGCCTATTGAATTGATTGTCCCCACTGCTCACGAGAGCATCAGGAATTCCCTGGATGGGGAAGTTGAATATTTCCTCCGTTCCCCCCAATACCCCAAGGGGCCTTTGCAAAATTCTCTGCCCAGATTACTCTGGGATATATCGGGGCATCACACTAACCTGGAAAACCCAACAAGATCTCATGCATTGGGCCATCTTGAAATAAATGTTTTTATTAGGGAAGTTGTTTACAGAAAAATCATGCATAAAATAGAGAGTTCCCATATGCCACCCTATTAACACTTTGCTTTAGTGTGGTACATTCGTTACAATTCATGAAAGAATATTTTTAGGATTGTGCTATTACCTATAGACCACCGTTTACAGTAGGGTTTGCTGTTTGTATGGTAGAATCCTATGTGTTGTTTTTTTTTAATTTTTATTCTAATAATACACACACACATATAAAACCTAAAATTTCCTCTTTTGACTACATTCGAATATATAATTCAATGCTGCTAATTATGTCACAATGCTGTGCCACCATCACCACCATCCACTACGGCCATTTTTTATTGACCCATAAAAAGTCAATTTTCTGTGGTTCCATCTGAAAGTCAGCGATGTACATGCTGACTGATTCACTACCCCAAGGGAATCCACGGCACCTAAACTCTCCTGACCCAGAGCTCGGAAGTAATGTCAAAATAATTTTAAGAGGCCACTCAATCCCATCAGTCAATGACTTGAGTACAGAGTTTAGTTGTTTCCTGGAATCTGGGTGTCTTGCTTTCCTTGGGCTGCCGTAACAAACTCCCACAATCTCAGGGGCTTCGGACAACAGATCCGAAGCCCCTGTATCTTCTCCAGTGCAGGAGGCCAGAAGTCCCCAGCCAAGCACCCCTCCGGTGGTGCCTTCCTTGCCTCTTCCAGCTTGTGCGGCGGGCGCCTGCCCGTGGCGTCCTTGGTGCCTCTGCCCCACCCTCTTCACGGCGTTTCTCCCCCACGTCTGCCTCTGTCCCGCTCTCCTTCTTAGGAGGACCTCGTCCCCTCGGGTCAGGACCCACCCTACTTCCGTGTGGCCTCATCTTAACTTGATTGCGTCTGCGAAGACCCTCTTTCCTAATAAGTTTCCATTCCCAGGTCCCAGGGGTTAGGGTTCCAGCAGATCTTTCTGGAGGATGCAATGCAACCCACAGCACCCAGTAAAGAGGGGCGCAGGAGAAGGTGTAGGGTTTTTGCTGTCAGATAATAGGAACTAACTAAATTCAGAAGGGGTGCCGGACATTTTCCTCAGCGTGAATCTTGGAAGAAAATGGTCAAGTTAGAATCCAGGTCTGGGTGAGATGTGATCTCCTAAGCTTCAGCTCGAGGAAATCGCATTTGTCTTTAAGCTGGAGGAGTTCGCAGTGGCCTTCCGTTCCAGCAGTGAGGCAAAAGGCAATTATGAGATCAAAGGGACCAATTTAATGCATCTTTATGAGTCGCTAATTTGATGCAGGGGTGACATCAAACCCTGTTCCCATGACTGGGCAAAGAATGCTCAGCTTGGAAGAGAACTAAATGCTGCTCTGCCTGACCTTTAAAAAAAAATCTTGTCATTTTGTACTGCGCTTTAGACTTTCAAATAAACATCTCTTTTGTTCTCGCAGCATTAAAATATAAACAAGCGTACCAACAACAACAACCCCACCAAGCTGCAGGGACAGATAAGACATTACTTCATGCATGTGAGCCGAAGACGTGGCGTTGGGAATGTTACTTTCAGAGAAATTAGACTCTGCAAGCTGCCTTTCTCCACTGCTGCAGCCTGTGCGGAACTCACAGCCAGGGGCTCCTTCCTTTAGGCCAGTGGCTCTCAAACAGGGGTACGGGGGAGAAGAAGGGGTGATTTTATCCTCCAGGGGACATGTGGCAATACGTGTAGTCATTTGTGGTTGTCGCACCTTGGGGAGGGGAGTGCTACTGGTGACTGGTGGGTAGAGGCCAGGGATGCTGTTAAATGTCCTACAATGCACAGGATCCACCCCCCACCCCCACCCCCATATAGAATTTTCCAGCCCATATGTCAATAGTGTCAAGTGAGAAGCTCTGGTTTAAGCAAACCAAACTCTCTTCCACTGCTCTTTGAGTGCATATCCTTATTCTGTCTTCTGTGGCAATATGACACAAGGTCATGTCCTTTTCTAAGGTAAAGGTAGGGAACTCGCAGTGGAGGAGTTCTCCTGGCCAATGAAGGCAAAGTGCCCCTGGCAACCAGGACTGGCCACGACGACACGGAAACAGAACTACATTTCTATGCACAAGAAAGTCACAAGAGTTGCAGGGAGTGCAAGAGTGTTGCTTGGATAGGGAGAACGGTCTGGGGGTGGGGGTGGGGTGCAGAATGGATGGATGGTGACAAGCAGCCGGAGGAAAGACTCCGGAAGGGAGAGAGGAGCTGTGGTGGCTAAGACACTTGCTGACTAGTCTGATCAGCAAAGCCATCTGTCCGTCACTTTCCCCCACCCTCTATGGTGCAGTGGTCAGACTGGTCAACCAGAATCCAGACTGGCCCCACAGGAAACTACGTGGGAGAGGGAGGGAGAGAGGAGGAGGAGGGGGAGGGAGATGCTCCAGAATTCACAGGAGGTGACACGACAAAATACAGACTGGAGAGGAAAAGCGCTAACATAGCTGCTCGATCCAGCCGCGCCTGAAATCTCCCCTGGGACCTTCCAATTACCGGATTCAATCAGCTCCCCGTTTTAGCTAAAGCGGGTTTCAGACAGGCTTCACTCACTCGCGCCCCAAAGACTCCCAGCTACTGCAGAAGCAAACGACGGGCTGGAGGGGAGGAAGGCTGTCCAACTTTCAGGGTAGGGAACGAGCTAAATTTGGGCCGGGTGTCCCAAGCGGCCCGAGGTGGGAACTGCAGCCGCCTTATTTGGAAGTTAAAGGGAAAGGGTGACCCCGACGACCAGTGTAGGGTGGGGGGTTGATCCACGTGCACGCGGCAGCCTGAGAGCTGGCTCTCCCTGCGCCCCAGCAGCGCCGTGCAGTCTCCGGGAGCGGGGCGGGCGCGGAGGCCAGCGCGGAGGCGGCGGCGCGCTGCAAGCGGGCTGGCTGGTGCCATCTGCGCTGCTGCGCGCCGCGGCCCGGGGCCAGGGCTGGGGTGGGAGCCGGGGCTGAAGGGTCGGGGCGGGCAAGGCTATGCAATGAGGGTCAGGATGCGGAGCTGGGTTGCGGGGGTGAGGCGGTCCCAGCGGCTGCCGGCCGGGCAGTCCCCGCCAAGCCGGACCCGCGGTTTCTCACCGAGTGGGAGTGGCGGCCGAGAAACAGTGTCAGGAGGGACCCCCTCGGCCCGTCTCTCGGGTGGGATGTGAAGAGCCCGAGTCGTTCCGCTTTGATTTTGCGGCTCCTTCCCCCCACCCCCCGCCCACCAACACCCCTACCCCCTCCAATACTTGGCTTTAAGCGGGTAGGATGGAATCGCATCCATTTAGAGGGGGCTGGGGGGCGGGGCAGGGTAAGGAATTTGGGGTGGCCGAGTCATGCCCTGGGACCCGCGGAGAGCGCCCCGCCGGTGGCCCTCGGGCCTGACTGCGCGGGCACTGCCTGCGGAGCTTTAAAATCCATCGTCCGGAGCGCGAGGGCTGTTCAGCGGAGAATTCTCGCCTGCCATGCGGAAGACCTACGTTCGATTCCCAAACACACAGAAATGCAAAAGATGATCCCCAATAAGGGAGACTCACACAGAAAAAGGGTGAAATGTGCCCCCTGCCATATAGCATATGTTCTAGTTTGCTAGCTGCAGGAATGCAACACACCGGAGATGGATTGGCTTTTAACAAAAGGGAATTTATTTTGTTAGTTCTTCAGAGGAAAGGCAGCTAACTTTCCACTGAGGTTCTTTCTTACGTGGAAGGCACAGGATGGTCTCTGCTGGTCTTCTCTCCAGGCCCCTGGGTTCCAACAACTTTCGCCCGGGTGACTTCTTTCTGTATCTCCAAAGGCCTGGGCTGAGCTGCGAGTGCAGAGATGAGGAATGCCGAACTGCCTAGCAGAGCTACGTTGCAATCTCCCATTTAAGCACCAGCCAATTAAGTCAACCATCACTCATTGCAGCAGACACGCCTCCTAGCCGACTGCAGATGTAATTAGCAACAGATGAGGTTCACGTACCATTGGTTTATGTCCTCAGCAACAAGACTAGGTATGCTCACCTGGCCAAGTTGACAACTGAATCTAACTAACACAGCATACAAAAAAAAAAAAAGTGAAAAAACAAAACAAAACCAGAAAAACAACGCCCGGGTGCCTGGTGGCTCAGTGGTAGAAAGCGCGCCCGCCATGCGGCATACCAGCCCATACACCAAAAACAAACACACAAAAACAACGCTGACGGCTGCGCCCCAGACACCGGGGAGTCTGGTGCATTTGGTCTGGGGTGGGGCTGGGGGGTGGCCCAACCCTGCAGAATTTTTAAGTCTTTGCACTGTACAACTCTGGTACCACTGAGTTAATGAAGAGAAGTGAAAAACAGACAAATTCTACCGAGGGGATGGATGGAAAGAGTCTGCCTGCAGGCAGCCTATAAACCTGGGTTTGAGTCCTGAGTTTCACTACTTGGTTACTGTGGTAACTGGATCTGGTCAAGTTTCCTAACCTTCCGGAGCTTCACTTACCTGTTACCTTGGGGCAGTGGCAGCAGTATCACCTCTAGAGACTTCTCTTGGTCTCAGTGTTCCAGCCACATGGGGCTTCTTGTCCCCCAGAGGCTGGCATCTCGCAGATGTGCAGGCTGTCCCCTCTTCCTGCCTCTCGCCAAGTCGTCTTGAATGTCCAGCTCCAGCAGCCTCCGCTCTGAAAGGCGTCCATGCTGCCTTTGCACCCGCAGCTCCCTCTGTTCGGGGTGTTCGTCCTCCTGCTTGCAGCGGAGACCACTGACTGTCCCCTCATGCACACTGTCCCCTCTCCTTCTTCCTTTCCTACTAGCCAACCACATGGCCATCCAGAAGAAAACCACGTTTCCCACCTGATTCATTTCTAACTAATGAAATGTGAGTGACATTATGTGTCCAACTTTTAGGTCATGGCCTTAAAGGAAAGGAGCATGTCCTCCGTTTTTCTTTCCTGCTGACTGGAATGTGATTGTGATGGCAGGCGCTGAAGCAGCTATTTTGGATCATGAGGTAAGAACCTGGGATCCCTGGCACTGGGGAGCTGACTATTAGCTCTGGACCAAAGTGATTTAAGCAAGAGGAAAGCAAACGTCTATCTCATTTTAGATTCTGTTAACTTGACCTTTGTGACAGCAGCCAAAGCAGCATTCTTATTAATATCCCACTCTTTCCTTGGTTAACACCTCCTGATTCCTCATATCTCAGCATAAGCATCACTTTCTCCAAAATGTCTTCTCTAACATCTGCCATCTAAGACAGGTCACTCTTCATACCCATGCTTTCATAGCGCTCATTGCAATTGATCATTTTATTTTTGCTTCTGTATTTGTTTGTTATTACTCTGTGCTCTGCAAAGGCAGAGACAATGTGTAACTTGTACCCTACAGAATCTCCACTGCTTAGCTTGATACCTAGCACATGATGGGCGCCTGACCAATATCTGTTGAATGAAGAAGTGAAGAGCAGCCACCTCACGGAGGAGGTCCCAGGATGCTGGGTTGCTGTTACTAAGAGGGCGACCAGAGAGCCTGAGAATCCCATTTGAATGGTGAGATTCATGAGTTAGCTCCACGCTGCTCTCGTGGAAGTGGGAAGTGAGAACTGCTCACAGCCATACCCTTGAGCAGAGCCCCTTCCCCTTTGCCATATGCAGTTGGCTAGAAGCAGATCACAGGTCCTCCAGGGGTGGTGGTGGGTTATACAGGCTGTGAACCCCAGGGGATGGGAATTATTAGGGTTACCTTCAGGTCTGTTGTCCACAGGGACCCCAATGAGCTTTTTCCAGCAATCCTCAAAGGTTTCAGGGACACCATTTTCTAGCTGTCACGACCTTGGGTGCTTCACATGACAATTGCCGTGGGTATCCACAGACTGGCGAGTCTGTGAAATGAGGGGGCTAGTGAATGTCCTGTGGTTTCCCCACTTCCTTCCCATCACTGGCAGCCTGGAGACACCCTGGACATGGAATTACTCTGAGCCAATGGGCCATCCCTGGGGCATCCACTACCCCACTGCCCACTATTGGTCGCCTGTGGAGTCACCGATGACACCAGGATGTACCGCGACACAGAATAGACCCAACCAAGAGAGGGGCCAGTTGGTCGCCACCAGAACCTTCTGGATAGTGGAGTGATGGCCTGGGGTGGCATTAGGAGCCGATGTTTGTCAGCGGCTTCCTCTGCTGCAGACACACTGCCAAGCCCTTTTCTTTTGTGGTTGTTGCTGTGTGCATGGTCCAGGAATGGAAGCCGGGTCTCCCGCCTGGAAGGCGAGCACTCTACCACTGAACCACCCGCGCACCCCCTGCCAAGAACTTTCTGCACATCATCTCATTCAATGCTCAGAGCAACCCTGCGAGGCAGATGCTACCCTACCCTCCTTGTCCAGAGTTGGAGATTGAGGCTCAGAAGGCTGGAGTGGCCTTCTCACAGCTGCACAGCCAGGAAGTGGCGGAGCTGGCCTCTCTGGCTCCTTGCTAGGTGCGAGCCTTTCCGAACCCTTAGGGTGTTCCTGAGGCTCCACTATTCGCACCCATTCACTCCTCCCCGGCATGCTGTCAGGCTTTGTCCACAGAGGACTGAAAGGGGAACTGCCCATACTCAGCAGCTTTGTGCTCAACGCCCGGGAAGATGCTGTGCCCCAAGAGAGCCACTTTTTTTTTTTAGAGCAGCTGTAGATTTACAGAAGAATTGTGCAGATAGTACAAAGCTCCCATATACCCCCCCTCTTGCTCACGCGTATCGTTTCAGGAGACTCGCTAGTGGCGTCCTCTCTCCAACTTGAGTCTGCCTGTTCCTCTTCGCTCAAAATAGCTCGCCATGCAGGGGTGCACTGGAGCTGGGGTGCACTGAAGCTGGGGGTGCACTGGATCTGGGGGTGCACTGTAGCTGGGGGTACACTGTAGCTGGGGTGCACTGTAGCTGGGGGTGCACTGAAGCTGGAGGTGCACTGGATCTGGGGGTGCACTGGAGCTGGGGTGCACTGGAGCTGGGGTGCACTGGAGCTGGGGGTGCACTGGAGCTGGGGTGCATTGGAGCTGGGGGTGCATTGGAGCTGGGGGTGCACTGGAGCTGGCCCGAACCAGCTCGTGAGAGCCAGTTGTCAAATTTTCAGAAATTTTGCAAACTAGTTACTAAGAACAGTCATTATTGAAAATTAAGTTACAAAATTAAAAAAAAAAGTTGATGAAATATATGTAACATAAAACACACCTAAACACTCAAAATATATTTTTTATTGAGAAATCTTCACACACATGCAGTCTATAATATGTGGTGTACAATCAGTGGCTCACAATATCATCACATAGTTGTGTATTCATCACCATGATTATTTTTAGAACATTTGCATCACTACAGGAAATGAAATAAAAAGAAAAAAGAAAAAAACTCATACATTACATACCCCGTACCCCTCCCTCACATTGACCATTAGTATTTCAATCTACCCACTTTCTTTTACCCCTTATCCCTCCATTATTTATTTATTTTTATCCATATTTTTTTACTCATCTGTCCATATCCTGGATCAAAGAAGCTTCAGAAACAAGGTTTTCACAACCACACAGTCACATTATAAAAGTTATATCGTTATACAATCATCTTCAAGAATCAAGGCTATTGGAACACAACTCCACAGTTCCAGGTACTTCCCTCTAGCCACTCCAATAAACCATAAACTAAAAATGAATATCTATATAAGGCATAAGAATAACCTCCAGGATAACCTCTCGACTCTATTTGAAATCTCTCAGGCAGTGAAACTTTATGCCTCACTCATACGGACTAACTATAATATAAAAACTCAGTGAACTGAAGTTGAGGGCGTGGGTTATCAGGGTGGGGCCTATTGTAAAGGGTCCTAGATGGTAAGCTCTTACAGCAGTCACATATATTCAGGAGTTGTAACTGTTATTTCTAAATTCTGAGATACCAAGTTGTTTGTATGTGTTCTAGTTTGCTAGCTGCCGGAATGCAACACACCAGAGACGGATTGGCTTTTAAATAAAAGGGGAGATTTATTTTGTTGGTTCTTCAGAGGAAAGGCAGCTAACTTTCCACTGAGGTTCTTTCTTACGTGGAAGGCACAGGATGGTCTCTGCTGGTCTTCTCTCCAGGCCCCTGGGTTCCAACAACTTTCCCCGGGGTGACTTCTTTCTGCATCTCCAAAGGCCTGGGCTGAGCTGCAGGTGCTGAGATGAGGAATGCCGAGCTGCTAGGCTGTGCTACATTGCGTCATCTCATTTAAGCACCAGCCAATTAAGTCAAACATCACTCATTGCAGCAGACACGCCTCCTAGCTGACTGCAGATGTAATTGGCAACAGATGAGGTTCACGTACCATTGGCTTATGTCCGCAGCAACAAGATTAAGTATGCTCACCTGGCCAAGTTGACAACTGAATCTAACTAACACAGTATGTAACCTGGTCGTTCCCAGAAACTTTGGGCATTTATATGATACCTGAGACTCAGAGTTAGCGCTCTGAAGCTATGAAAGTCAGCATTACCCCACACAGAAGCTGTTTAAAAAGTTGAAAATGTGATCAGACTTCATATGAATGAAGCTGACCTGGATAGGACTAAGGTAAATCAGAACACAGAGTAAAGGATGATGTGGTCCATATTTTAAAACTTCAAATTCTGTGTGAGACAAAGGGAGAGATGTTTATTTGGTACAAAATTTATATTTTGGGTAGCACATTACCTAACCGTTATTATGTATACAATTCGGTGGTATCGATTTCTCCCAAGGTGCCATCATCAAAGGACACTCCCCAGTGCCAGCACTGCTAACAGCTCCCTTTGTCCTCCCAGAGATAGTCTCAGCAGACCCAAGCGATTAATTCTACATAGTCTCCCCGCCCCAAACATGCTGCTTTTTAATTTTCTTAAGGAAGATTCCAAACTTGCGCCAAAGTAGAGAGAATTGTGTGATGACTCCCCACCCCTGCCCTCTACCCCAAAACAAAAACTGTCCAAGTTCCCTAGGGCTGTGTCCCGCGGTACCGCAGAGTGGTGGCTTACAGCAGGAGTCATTTATTGCCTTGAGCTTCTGGAGTTAGGAAGCCTGAAATGAAGGTGCTGGCTGAGCCATGCGGAAGGGTTTTCGGTGATTTCTTCAGCAGTCCATGACGTTCTTTGGCTTGTGGCATAACTCCCATCATATGGCCATCTTCTCCTTGTGCCTTTCTCCTAAATATCCTGTAACTTAAATCCTATGGTGCAGCGTTACTACAACTTATGTTATACGACAACAGGATAAGAGAGGGAAGAGCACAAAGATATTTCAGATTATTCTTATATGCAAATAGCAGCCACTCTCAGTGTGTAGCCAGCTGTGTGCCATTTGTACTCCCACCCATTTCAGGCTCACATTAGATTAATTTGAAGCAAATCCCAGATGTTTTATTTCGTTCATAAATATTTCAAAATGGACTTCTCATGCACAAGGACTCTTTTTCAAAGCCACAGCCCTGGTACCATCATCACATGTGTTTTAGTCCATAAGCTGCCGGAATGCAATACACCAGGATTGGAACAGATTTTAAAAAGGGGAATTTAATAAGTTGCAAGTTTACAGTTCTAAGGCCATGAAAATGTCCAAATTAAGGCACCAACCTGAGGTTACCTTCACTCAAGAAAAGCCGATGAAGTTCAGGGTTTCTCTTTGAGCTGAGAGGGCACACTTCCCTTCTCCCCTGAATTCATGCTGGAGTCAGCCTGGTGTTCATTATCTCAGGGAAGAGAAGTAACTGGAGACAAAGCAGAAGCACTCTTTCGGGCTTTATGAGGCATGTTATGTGGAATGATGGCCAAGATACATTGTTATGGGAAGAAATTAAATGTGAAATGGCTTGTTGAGCTCCCTAATGTTTCTGCGTAGGAGAAAAAGAAAGCTGTATGATATCTAGTACAGAGATAGCTCCTTGGGGAAAATGGCTAGTTTCAGAGCAGAGGCAGGAAATTGGCCAGGTAGCGAGGCAGCTGTCGAAATTGCTAGAGTCTTATCAAATGGTCTCAGGTGTCAAGGGAGGGAATTTTTTTTTTTTTTTAACATGGGCAGGCACCGGGAATCAAACCTGGGTCCTCCGGCATGGCAGGCAAGCACTCTTACCTGCTGAACCACTGTGGCCCACCCGGGAGGGACTTTTTTTTTTTTTTTTAACCACTTTTTATTGTGAAATGTAACATATACAGAAAAGTAATAGATTTCAAAGTTCAGTTTAACAAGTAGCTGTAGAGGCAGTTCCCTCTGGTGGTTCCATTACACTAGAAATCAACAAGAAATATCCACACAATGATTCAGCAGTGACAATCACTTGCTAAATCCTAACCTCTGCCACAGTTCCTCCCTCTCATTTGATCCTTCTCTCAATCTTCAGGAATATATATATATTTTTTGTCTTTTTATTTTTTAAATTTATTTTTTTAGTTTTATAAACCCTTTTTAAAATTTTGAAAATAACATATATACAAAAAAGCAGTAAATTTTCAAGTACATTTTTACAAGTAGTTACAGAACAGATCTTTAAGTTTGGTATGGGTTACAGTTCCACGATTTTTCATTTTTTAAGGAAGACTCTTTTTTTAAATTCCATTTAGCTCAGTGATGACCTGCCATTTGCGGGTTATATGTCATCCACCTAGATAGAATTTGGGAATGAGAATTTTAAAAGATTCTTTGGTATTGCTATTTCTCAAACATACCCAAACTATAACATTTTAGTAGGTAAAAAGCAATGCTGATTTTTCTCATTGGTGCTCTTACATTCAATAAAGTATAGTATTTGTGTTTCAAGAATATATAGGTTCCCCCCATGGGAATGCAGCCTGCATACATTTTTAATTTTCCCAAACAGACACTCAGGCCAAGAGGTTGTTATTACCATTCTAGACCACAGTTGTTTATAACTCCTACTGGCCAAAAGCCCATATTTATAAAGCAAAGCACTTGAGGGTTTGAGGGAATTACTGTTCTTCAAGTCCGCCAAGGACTTTTTTTTTTTTTTAATTTTTTTTATTAATCAAAAAAAAGAAAAGAAATTAACGCAACATTTAGAAATCATTCCATTCTACACATGCACTCAGTAATTCTTAGTATCATCACATAGATGTATGATCATCATTTCTTAGTACATTTGCATCGCTTTAGGAAAAGAACTAGCAAAACAGCAGAAAAAGATATAGAATGTTAATATAGAGAAGAGAATTAAAATAATAATACTAATAAAAAATATATATATATAAAAAGGAAAAAGAAAAAAAACAAAAACAAAAGATACAAACACACAAACAAACAAAAAACCATATTTCAGGTGCAGCTTCATTCAGTGTTCCAACCTAGTTACATTACACCTAGGTATTATTGTGCTGTCCATTTTTGAGTTTTTGTATCTAGTCCTGTTGCACAGTCTGTATCCCTTCAGCTCCAATTACCCATTATCTTACCCTGTTTCTAACTCCTGCTGGACTCTGTTACCAATGACATATTCCAAGTTTATTCTCGAATGTCGGTTCACATCAGTGGGACCTTACAGTATTTGTCCCTTAGTTTTGGGCTAGACTCACTCAGCATAATGTTCTCTAGGTCCATCCATGTTACTACATGCTTCATAAGTTTAGTCTGTCTTAAAGCTGCATAATATTCCATCGTAGGTATACACCACAGTTTGTTTAGCCACTCGTCTGTTGATGAACATTTTGGCTGTTTCCATCTCTTTGCAATTGTAGATAATGCTGCTATAAACACTGGTGTGCAAATGTCCGTCTGTGTCTTTGCCCTTAAGTCCTTTGAGTAGATACCTAGCAGTGGTATTGCTGGGTCGTAATCCATTCTGCCATTCTATGTCTTTTGATTGGGAAATTCAGTCCATTAACTTTTAGTATTATTACTGTTTGGATAATATTTTCCTCTACCATTTTGGCTTTTGTATTATATATATCATATCTGATTTTCCTTCTTTCTACACTTTACTCCACACCTCTCTTTTCTGTCTTTTCGTATCTGACTTTAGTGCTCCCTTTAGTATTTCTTGCAGAGCTGGTCTCTTGGTCACAAATTCTCTCAGTGACTTTTTGTCTATAAATGTTTTAATTTCTCCTTCATTTTTGAAGGACAATTTTGCTGGATATAGGAGTCTTGGTTGGCAGTTTTTCTCTTTTAGTAATTTAAATATATCATCCCACTGTCTTCTAGCTTCCATGGTTTCTGCTGAGAAATCTACACATAGTCTTATTGGGTTTCCCTTGTATGTGACAGATTGTTTTTCTGTTGCTGCTTTCAAGATCCTCTCTTTCTCTTTGACCTCTGACATTCTAACTAGTAAGTGTCTTGGAGAACGCCTATTTGGGTCTATTCTCTTTGGGGTGCGCTACACTTCTTGGATCTGCAAATTTAGGTCTTTCATAAGAGTTGGGAAATTTTCAGTGATAATTTCTTCCATTAGTTTTTCTCCTCCTTTTCCCTTCTCTTCTCCTTCTGGGACGCCCACAACACGTATATTTGTGCGCTTCATATTGTCATTCAGTTCCCTGATCCCCTGCTCAAGTTTTTCCATTCTTTTCCGGATAGTTTCTGTTTCTTTTTGGAATTCAGATGTTCCATCCTCCAGTTCACTAATTGTAGCTTCTGTCTCTTTAGATCTACCATTGTAGGTATCCATTGTTTTTTCCATTTTTTCTTCTTTGTCCTTCACTCCCATAAGTTCTGTGATTTGTTTTTTCAGATTTTCTATTCCTTCTTTTTGTTCAGCCCATGTCTTCTTCATGTCCTCCCTCAATTTATTGATTTGGTTTTTGAAGACTTCTTCCATTTCTGTTCGTATATTCAGCATTAGTTGTCTCAGCTCCTGTATCTCATTTGAACTATTGGTTTGTTCCTTTGACTGGGCCATATCTTCAATTTTCCGAGCGTCATCCATTATTTTCTGCTGGTGTCTGGGCATTTGATCAGATTTCCCTGGGTGTGGGACCCAGCTGGTTGAAAGATTTTTCTGTGAAATCTCTGGGCTCTGTTTTTCTTTTCCTGCCCAGTAGGTGGCGCTCGTGGCGCTCGTCTGTCTGCACGGCAGTCGGCCCGGGAAACCACGTGTGAAGGCGGGGGTCGCTGGCCGCCGCGGCTTTGGGGTGTGCCGGTCCAAATTGCCCAGCTGGCCCGAAACGCCAAGCGTGAAGGGAGGGCCCCGCTATCCAACGTTCCCAGTCAGACCGGGGAGCCACGTGCGTGGAGGGGACCCCTGTCGCCAGCCGCCCCGGCCGGGAAAACGCGTGCCCCTCGAGTATCTCACCACAGCGGATTCTCCCTGCCTGTTCAGCTGTTCCAGAGTGGGGTACGCTGTCTTTTTGGTCTCTGTCGTGACTCCGGGAGCTGTTTCGTATTGTTTCTGTTTCTTTAGTTGCTTTTCTGGAGGAGGAACTAAGACCCGCGCGTCTTACTAAGCCGCCATCTTCTCCGGAAGTCAATCTTCAGGAATATTTGAGCAATGACCATTCTAACTTCTTCATCCTGAAAAGGGGTGTCAACATTATGGGGAAGGGGAACAACCCAGAGGGTTTAAGTTTCTGAAAAATAAACTTAGTAAGCAAAATTGTTATAGAATCTTAAATAGAGCCCTAAGTTTTCTTTAGGGTTTTCAGGAATACTATTGGTTGGGACTTGGCATACCCTGGTAATTTGTAATATCTGGCTGAAGCTTGCATTATAGTAACCTCCAGAATGACCTCTCAACTTTATTTGAAATGTCTCAGCCACTGAAACCTTGTTTTGTTTCATTCTTTTCCCCCTTTTGGTCAAGAAGGCTTTCTCAATCCCACAATGCCAGGCCCAGGCTCATCCCTGGGAGTCATGTCCCATGTTGCCAGGGAGATTTACAGCCAGAAAGTGATGTTCCACAGAGTGGAGTGGGGAATGAGCTTATCTGCAGAGTTTGACTTAGAGAGAGAGAGGCCCCATCTGAGCAACAAAAGTGTTTCTCTGGGGATGAGTCTTTGGCATGTTTATAAGTAGGCTTAGCTTCACCATTAAAGAAGTAAGTTTTATAAGGGTAAGCCTCAAGATCAAGGGTTTGGCTTATCAAATTGGGAGTCATCAGTGCTTGGGAAAATATCAGGAACTTCCTAGAGGGGGAGGTTTAATAGTTTTGTAATTTTTCTTCAGTTCCTCAAGGAACTTTGCAAATACTTTTTAAAAATTATCTGTCCAAAATGCTCTGGAATGCATCAAGATATTTATTACATTAAGTTATATAGAATCACCAGATGTCATTCCCTATTCTAGGCTCCATATATTTATGCTGTCTAAATAAACTGACCAGACAGGTTAAGTTAGATTGTGTGCTACAGAAAATTTAAATTTTGGACAAAATAAACATCTCCTCCTTTGGTCTCAAATGGAAGTGGTAGTTTTAAAATACTGACAATATCATCCTTTACCCTGTGTTCTAGTTTGCTAGCTGCTGGAAATGCAACATACCAGAAACAGAACAGCTTTTGAAAAGGGGACTTTAATAAGTTGCTAGTTTACAGTTCTAAGGCTGAGATAATGTCCCAAATAAAGCAAGTCCATAGAAATGTCCAGTCTAAGGCATCCAGGAAAAGCTACCTTGATTCAAAAAGGCTGATGAAGTTCGGGGTTTCTCTCTCAAGTGGAAAGGCACATGGCAAACACAGGGTCATCTGCTAGCTTCCTCTCCAGCTCCCTGGGAGGCATTTTCCTTCTTCATCTCCAACAGTTGCTGGCTGGTGAACTCTGCTTCTCATGGCTGCATCTTTCTGTTCTCTCTGAATCTCTTGGCTTTCTCCCTTGTCATCCCCTTTTATCAGATTCCAGTAAACTAATCGAGACCCAGGCAAATGGGTGGAGATACACCTCCACCTAATCCAGTTTAACAACCACTCCTGATTAAATCACATCTCCAGGGGAATGACATAATTACAGTTTCAAACATACAATACTGAATAGGAATTAGAAGAGAAGGCTGCCTTTACAAAATGGGATTAGGATTAAGACATGGCTTTTCTAGGGGACATACATCATTTCAAACCAGCACACCCTGTATTCTGATTTACCTTTGTCCCAACAAGGTCAGCTTCATTCATATCTCTAATTGAAGTCTGATCTCCTTTTCATCTTCTTTAACAGTTGCTGTATGGAGTCACGCTGACTTTCAGAGCTGCAAAACCTTGACGCTGAGTCTCAGGTGTCACACAGGAACCCATACATCCAGGGAACTACCAAGTTATACACAAAGAGCACAACATGTCAGAATTTAGGAATAACACTTAAAACTTAGGCATAAATGTGACTGAGGTTAGAGTTTATAATCTAGGCCCTAATTTTCCTACAAACATTTAGAAGAGACCCTTTGAGTATTGATAAGGATAATAACTGAAATGGGTTGAAATGTGTCAAATATATTTAAAACCATGAATTCATAATTATGCTTTTAAAACAACCTATTGGTCACCACAGAGGATGCTGGAGAACCAACTCATTATTTTGAAAACTGGTAGACCAAGGACAGAAACAAGCGTTTCTATTACTTTTCCTCTGTAACCGTACCATAGGGGAATCAAAGAGTTGACTAAGGCAAGTGTCTCAGTTTGCTAAAGCTGGTGGAATGCAGTATACCAGAAATAGGTTGACTTTTAACAGTGGGGACTTATTAAGTTATAAATTACAATTCTAAGGCCATGCAAATGTCCATTAAGGCATTAACAAGAAGGTACCTTCTCTGAGGAGAGGCTGCTAGCATCTGGGGTTCCTCTGTCACATGGGAAATCATATGGCAACGTCTGGTGGTCCTTTTCTCCTGTTTCTGGTTTTGTTTTCTGTTAGGTTCCATATGTCCTTTCTTTCTTCTCTGGGGACACCTCTCTGAGCTCTTGGTGTCCTGGGGTCTTCTCTTAGTGTCTACGGGGTGTTTCCCTCTCTCTGTGTCCTTCACTTGGTTTCATCTTTCTGTTCTTTGGGCTATTATTGTCTTTTATCCTTTTCACAAAGGATTAAGTTCCATCTTTAATGGGTGGGTCACCTCTCAATTGAAATAGCCCAACCAAAAGTTTCCACCCACAATGATCTTTTCTGGGGTACATAACAGGTTCAACTCAGCACAGGAAGTTTCTTCTTGTGGAATGATCCCACCAGGTACATCGTTCCAGACCAACACAATCCCGAAACGAAAGAATGCACTAGGCAGAAAGTCATCCAGGAGTTTCATTAGGGACTTACCAACAGGAGAAGGTTCTTCCCAATGGTGGCAGATTAGGAAATGTAAGTCAGCACTCTTGAAAATGGAAGTCTACACTGATTGAGGGGGAAGCAGGGTTTATAGTGAGCATAGACAGAGAAGGCACAGAGCCAAGGTAGTGCCTGCACACGGTGCTATCAAAGCTAACTACTGTTTTATAATAACATTTCAAGGTTTCCTGAAACATTAGGGATATAGATTCAGCACTGATACATTATAGGGAAAACAGGGCAGATAATCATTAACAGTAGCATTTCAAGGTTTCCTGAAACATACAGGATATAGAATCATTCAAAGAAGTTTCAGAAGGTCTATCTAAGTAGCTTGACTGTTTTCTCCCCTCTGGAGAGGCGGTTTTCCTTCTGGCCTGTGCTCTGGTCACTTAGGCTGCTACATGCTTAAAGCTGTTTGTTTTTTCTTCCCCCAAGGGAGGGGGTTCCCACTTAGGTTGCCACATACATGAACAAGGAATAGATAAAATAAGAATGTCACCATCTTGCAACTTACTTCTGTTGAACATATAGATCTAGGCAGTGAGTATCAGTTGCAGCTAACATTCCCCAAAGAGACACAACCCAACATTGTGTGTTTCTAGATAGAAATACACACACCCCAAATATAAAGTAGCCTTGCCAAGAAATGGAATCAACTTATGTAGATAGTGGGTTGAACAACATAAGTAATGGAACCTTGGGTAGGACATGAGATTTTGTTGGTTTGTCCAGAGTGATGCCCCGATGAATCCCAGAGTGATATGATCAGTGAGCAGAAAAGTATTTGCAAAGTCCCTTTTGGGGAATGGTGAGAATGGGGAGAAGTTCAACTTCCCCAAGTTGAATTCTTGATATTCTCACAAGCAGTGTGGACAACCAAAGCTGTAGGCTGAGCCCCCCAGTCTTGGGGTTTGTTCATATGAAACTTAATCCCAAAAAGGATAGGTCAAGCCTACTTAAAATTAGGCCTAAGAGTCACCCCCAAGAGAACCTCTTTTGTTGCTCAGATGTGGCCTCTCTCTCCAGCCAACACTACAAGCAAACTCATCACCCTCCCCCTGTCTATGTGGAACATGACTCCCAAGGGTGTGGAACTTCCTGGCAACTTCGGACAGAAATCTCAGAATGAGCTGAGACTCAGCATCAAGGGATTGAGAAAAACTCTAGAATGAGCTGAGACCCAGCATCAAGGGATTGAGAAAACCTTCTCGACCAAAAGGGGGAAGAGAGAAATGAGACAAACTGGCAATGGCTGAGAGATTCCAAACAGAGTGGAGAGGTTATCCTGGAGGTTATTCTTATGCATTAAGTAGATATCACCTTGTTATCCAAGATGTAATGGAGAGGCTGGAGGGAACTGCCTGAAAATGTAGAGCTGTGTTCCAGTAGCCATGTTAATTGATGATGATTGTGTAATGATGCAGCTTTCACAATGTGACTGTGTGATTGTGAAAACCTTGTGTCTTATGCTCCTTTTATCTACCTTGTCAACAGATAAGTAGAACATATGGAATAAAAATAAATAATAGGGGGAACAAATGTTTAAATAAGTTTACTTTGAAATGCTACTGATCAATGAAAGGGAGGGGTAAGGGCTATGGTATGTAAAAAATTTTTTTCTGTTTTTGCTTTCTTTTTTCTGTTGTCTTTTTATTTCTTTTTCTGAATTGATGGAAATGTTCTAAGAAATGATCATGATGATGAATATGCAACAATGTGATAATATTATGAATTACTGATGATATATGTAGAATGGAATGAGCATATATTCAGAATGTTTGTGTTTCTTTCTTGTTATTTTTTTTAATTAATAAAAAATTAAAAAAAAAAAAGAAATGGAATCAGATTCTGATCAAGCCATTGAATATGTAGAGTGTGAGACCAGCACAGATTACTTTAGGGAGCCTGTCCTGTAGAGAAGATCTAACTGCCAATTAATGGACGTACAGGGGACAGAGGAACATGTGAAATGACATAGACAAGGATGCAATCAGCAAAATCCAGACTGTGGGAAACACCACAGGGCAACACCCAGTGTCTTCAACAAATCAATTACATGAGGAAAAAAGACAGAAAGAGGGAGAGACCTAGAGGGAATCAATATTAGAAAGGACTTAGCCATATCAATCAATTGCAATGTTACCTGGATCTTGAGCCAAACAAACAGTAGTTCAATCTGAAAAATTTGAACACTGATGAGATGTTTTGCTACACTGAATTATTTTATTATATTGAGGAATTACTGTTAAAATTATTACATGATGTGCTGTTTAAAGCTATTATGTACCCCAGAAAGCCATGTCCCTTAGCCCTGATTCAATATTGCTGGGTGGAATCTTTTTTATTGATTCCATACAGATATGACCTACCCAATTGTGGGTGGTAACTTTTGATTAGATGGTTTCCATGGAGACGTCTCCACCCATTCATGGTGGGGTTGCTTACTGGAGCCCTTTAAGAGGGAATCATTTTGGAAAAAGCTTTAGAGCCACCAGAACCAACAGAGCCCATGCAACCAGAGGTCTTTGGAGATGAAGAAGGAAAACGCCACTAGGGGAGTTTCATGAAATAAGAAGCCTGGAGAGAAAGCTAGAAGACATCTACCATGTTTGCCATGTGCCTTTCCAGTTGAGAGAGAAACCCTGAACATCATCAGGCTTTTTGAACCAAGGCATCTTTCCTTGGATGGCTTAGATTGGACATTTCTATAGCCTGGCTTTAATTTGGTCATTTTCACAGCCTTAGAACATGTAAACTTGCAACTTAATAAATTCCCCTTTTTGAAAGTCATTTCATTTCTGGTACATCACATCCCGGCAGCTTACAAACTAGAACAGTCAGTTAGAGGCATGGTCTGTCCTAAGGCAAAATTCTTCTTTGGCTGTGTACCTGTAAAACTCAGAGTAAATTATCCGCTGCCAACAAGCAAAGGAGGGACAATCATAGAATACTGTTTCCATTTCCACAAGGAAAAATCGGAAGGAACACAGGCGTCACTGGACCCAAACAGTTCTGAAAACCTGCAGGGCAAACTCCATTAAATTTCAGAGTTTGTCATTTTATCCTCAGGGTTTTAGAAAGCAGCAGTCCCACCCTTTCCAGGGGCCTATGAAGTGGCCCGGCTCTCTCCAAATGCAACCTTGGGGGACACTGGGGAGACCACCTTTTTCTCAGCTCCACCCTCTCCAAGCATCAGAGCTGTACCTGGGATCTCTGCCGTCTCCAGGGCACACACTCAATCCCTCCAGAACAACATGGTGGCAGCAATGCTCTCTCCAATCCCCAAGAAATGTGCTCCATCCTCTCTGAGGCCCTCTCTACGTGCATGGGTAGGTCTGCTTTCCTGGCCCAAGGTTGCTTGGTTTTAGACCTTAGCATCCATCGTTCCGCCTTTGAAGGTATTTTTCCTTCAATTTGCCCCTTTTAGTCCAGACAGGCAATGGTTCTGTTTATACAGCACTCTTGCTGGTTTTCTATGTAGTAGGCAGGGATCATAACCATCAGACAATGGGTCTTTCCACAGATCCTTCCTGGATAACTCCGTCTCCAGTGCTGGCTTTTCCTGAAATGGCTGGCTGGTTTCATGTTTGGTTAAATCCACATGTGCGGCATTATTCTCTGGGATCTCACTTACTGGAAGCTCAGAATTTTCCAGACCCTCAATTTCTGGTTTCTTTGTACCCAAGAGTTCAGTTCTAAACTTATCTCTTTCCTGTCACATTTTACTATAAGCTGCAAGGAGAAGCCAGGCTGCCTTTTCCACATTTAGTTTGGAAATTTCCTCATCTAATTATCCTGGGTTGTAGCCTTTAAATTCTAAGTTCCATCCAACAGCAGTACTCAATTTGGCCAAACTATTTGCCACTTGAAAACCAGGGTCACCTTCCTTCCAAGTTGCAATAACACATGCATCATTTCTATCTAAAACCTTGAGGTATCTTAGAGTCCACGTTTCTACCAACAGTCTCTTCAAAGCATTCTAGGCCTTCTCTGTGAAGCTCCTCACAACTCTTCCAGAATCTTCTCTTTATCCATTTAAAAAGCTGTTCAAACATTTGCAAACTGCAGCACTCCACTTCTCTGCTTCAGAACTCTGTATTAATTTGCAAGCTGTCGGAATGTAGCATGCCAGAAATGGAACGGCTTTTAAAAAGAGAATTTATTAAGTTGCAGCTTTACAGTTCTAAGGCCACGAAAATGTTCAAATTAAGGCATTCAAAGAAAAATGTCTTCACTCCAAAGGAAGGGTCAATAAAGTTCCTCTCAGCTGGGAGGGCACAAGGCGATGTCTGCTAGCTTTCTCTCCTAATTTCATCAAGTTTCCCTGGGAGCGTTTTCCTTCTGCCTCTCTGAAGGTCTCTGGCTGTGTGGACTCCGTGGGCTTTCAGGTAGTTACATTTTAAAGCACATTGCTGAATAATTCCCTTTCTGGTCTTATCAGATTTAGGGCAGGCTGAGAACCTTGACCCTATTAGGGAATGTGAAAAAAAAATACAGCACTTGTCCATCTCCCAATATCCAGAGCCCACCAGAGCAGTCTTTCATTCCCTAATGTTTGAGATAGTAGCTGCGATGCAAGCCTAGTTCTTGAAACTCTTGTTTTCACCTTTCTCCCCCCACACCCAGCCCCCTCCCTCCTCTCCTTGTCAGCGGCTGACAGGTTTCATCAAGAATCTAAAGTTCAAAAAGGTAAATTCGTGAAACTAAATGCCACAGAGGCTTGAGTAATCTTTCTTTGCATAATGCAGGCCTGAGGGTTACTTTTCAAACACCAGAAGACCTTTTCATTGAACTTTCTTCCTCATTTTTGATAGAGAAGTGGGTACTGAGAAATATTTCCCTGCTGAAAGAAGAGCAATAGCGTAAACACTGTGATAAATTGTTTGGCATCAGCCTCCGCGTCCGGAGCAGGAGGGAGGGGCAGAGATTGTGGCCAACTGGGGTCCCATTTCCTTCCGAAAATGGGGTCAGGGGGCTACCACTGAATTCCAGCCGCTTTGCTGTCATGAGCAAATGTGGACTCAGTGTCGCTGTGTTTTAGGATTTTTCAAGATAAATTGGAAATTCAGAGTTTTGCGGTTAAAAAAATATTTCCTGAGTTTTAAATGGTGGCTTAATCCGAGGGTGACAGGTGGGTGGCTACATTTTAATTTTCAGGCCACTGATGTGCAGTCCTCTTTCCTGTTCTTTCCCGAGCAATCTCCTCTAGATTTCAAGCAAGAGCTTCTATATATTTCTCGCTTTAACACATTCTGAGGCTATCCCTCTGCCACTGCCCCAGAGGTCTCGGCTGGTGGGTGGTCTCTCTGTGCACGTGGGCATGTCCTGGATTTATTTGCTCACCCAAACTCTTATGCGGGGCACTATTCTGGGCCGTATTTGTTTCCTACGGCTGCTGTAACTAATTCCCACTAACTGGATGGCTTAAAACCACAGCGATGTGTTCTCTCAGGCTGCGGGAGGCCAGAAGTCCAAGATCAAGTTGTGGGTCGGGCCAGCCTCACTCGGAGGCTTTGGGGAGGACCCGCTTCTCGCCTTTTCCAGCTGCTGGTTCTACAGACATCCCTTGGCTTGTGGCTGCACAGCTTCCATCCTTTACGGCCTTCTGCTCTTCTCCCTAAATGCCCACCTTTCTCTTTTAAGGCCATCTGTCACTGGATTCAGAAGCCACCTTGGTCATTTGGGATGATGTCATCTCAAGATCCTTGTTCACGACTGCAAAGACCTTTTTTTCCAAGTCAAATCCCATTCACAGGCTCCCAGGGTTAGGACATAGACATGTATTTTGGGGTACCACCACTCAACCCACTAGAGTTCTTTCAATCCCCCCAAAACATCATGGTAGGCAAATGATTTCATGACTTATTGTTGTAAAACAACCCCCGAAGACAGTGGCTTGAAACAACGAGCATTTATTATCCCTCATGGTTTAGGCAGGTCAGGAATCAGGAGCAGCTCGGTTGGGCAGTTGGTTGTGACTTCAAGTGGCTGATGAAGGGCTGGCCAGGCTGTCATAGGGCTGCAGGTTGGATGGGGCTGGGAGGTCCGCTTCCAAGATGGCGGCCTCGCATGGCTGTTGGCTGGAAACCTCTGGCCCTCGTCAGTGGGGCCTTTCCACAAGACTTCATGGACCTCACAATTGTGAGTGTCCTCAACAGTGCTGCAGCTGGCTTCCCCAGAGTGAGGGAGCCAAAAGACAGCAAGGCAAAAGCTGCAGTGTACTGGATGACCTTGCCTTGAAAGACGCCCCCTCCCCCACCCATTTCCCCTCTATCCTATTGGCTACACAGATCAGTCTTGTTTAATGTGGGAGGGGGACTATACGAGAGCATGACTATCAGGTGAGAATCCAACTAGGAACCAATCTCAAGGCTGACTACAACAACACCCTTATTACCCCATTTTGCGGGCGAGGAAACTGGGGTTCCCATAGATTAACTGACTCATCAAATGTGAGCAAGACTCAAAATCTAGCACTTTGGCCAAATGCCAAACTTGTTCTCCGACTATAGTCAACGCTAGAGGATAGTTGGAGATGAATGTACTCATTCAGCTAGTATTTACTAGACGTCTATTATGTGTTGGGTCCTAATTAGGTAGGTGTTGGTTTAAGGTTCTGGAGATGGCATAATGGGAAGGGTAAAATGTGGGCTCTGCCAGTTGGTTAGACAGTCTGTCTGTCTGTCTACCTCTACACCTACCTATTTACCAACTTCCTATATACCTACCCACTTACCCACTGGCCTACCTGCTTAGTTGGTGGCGCCTCTCCCTATATTACAACACCTATGGGACATGCTAGGTAAAAATCCTTCTTTAAAACTGGAGCTTCCAAAGGTGAAAGACTCCCTGGCATCGTGGGAGAGGACTCCCGGGGTTGAATCCAGACCTGGCACCGTGGGATCAACAATTCCATCCTGACCAAATGGGGGAAAAGAAGTATAATTAAAAAAATATTAGTGGCCAAGGGAGTTAAAATAGAGTTAAGAGGTGTGATAGTTAGAGTCAGTTGTCAACTTGGCCAGGTGAGCATACCTAGTCTTGTTGCTGCAGACATAAGCCAACGGTACGTGAACCTCATCTGTTGCCAATTACATCTGCAGTCAGCTAGGAGGCGTGTCTGCTGCAATGAGTGATGTTTGACTTAATTGGCTGGTGCTTAAATGAGAGAGCACAATGTAGCACAGCCTAGTAGCTCAGCATTCCTCATCTCAGCACTAGCAGCTCAGCCCAGGCCTTTGGAGATGCAGAAAGAAGTCACCCCGGGGAAAGTTGTCAGAACCCAGGGGCCTGGAGAGAAGGCCAGCAGAGACCATCCTGTGCCTTCCACATAAGAAAGAACCTCAGTGGAAAGTTAGCTGCCTTTCCTCTGAAGAACCAACAAAATAAATCCCCTTTTATTAAAAGCCAATCCATCTCTGGTGTGTTGCATTCCGGCAGCTAGCAAACCAGAACAAGAGGCTACTCTGGAGGTTGCTCTTACACAAGCTTCAGGTAGACCTTGCTACCTATCATAACCTGCCAACCCCAACCAGGACCATTCCAGCCAATCCTAAAGGACACCTAGGACAATATATGATTCCACAAGGGTTCCAGGCACTAGAGCAACTTGCCAGAAACCTACAACCTCCAAATGGGCCCCTGGTCCAGATAAGTCCTGAAACCCAGCCCAGCCTCTCCAGAACATCAGATAGTTCCATCTCCCTACCCCATATTAGTGACAGACCTTTCCAATATCAAAAATTTAGAATTGCCATAGCCCAAACAACCCCAAGAGAGATACGGAAAGATCAAAGGTGATGGTGGAATTATACATAGAAGATAGGACTTAACAAATGAATATAAATGGTGATTCACTAAATTGATATCTCTTTTAGTCTCCGGTATTTTAGAGCAGCTAGAAGTAAACACCTAATATTGTGAAATCGTAACCCGTGTCAAAGTCTGAAATATGTTCTTCAACTAATTGTGGTGCTGTGCTTGGAAATTTATAGCTTTTTTGTATATATGTTGTTGTTCACAAAAAAAGAAGGAAAAATAAGTTGATTGTGATGATAAAAAAGTATTTAAGCCCTCTAGCCTCCTATATTCTGGAGCAACTGGAAAGAAAAATATGAGAGGATCGTATGGTAGCCCATGATAAACTCTGGGATCTGTTCTGTAATCACTTTTTGAAGAGTGCTTTGAAAACTATTGCTTTTGTATTTCTTTGCTTTGTATACATGTTATACTATACAGTAAAAAAGGTTAAAAAAAAAAAACAGAAACAAAAACTGGAGCTGACTCCAGTGACCTCTGTGTGCCTTTACCTCCCCTTGGAATGCTTTCCCTTTCCTTATCGTCTCTGTTCCGGCCATATCGCAAAAGCAAAAATACATGAGCTCCTCTGGTTGGTCCCAGGGGCAAGAATTCTCAGGTCCCAGGGTTGGCGTCACCAGGTTTGGAGGCAGGGACACAGATCAACTACCGAGCTATGTTGAAATGACCTTCTGGCTTCCCTTCTGCGGAAATCACCCCTTTGGGTCTTCTAAGAGTCTCCCGCTCAACGGTCTAGACCGGCGCCCCCTGGTGGCGAAGATGAGTTTTTGTCCTCTGCAAACGGCTGGTTTTCTTCCCGAGTCTGGTTTACCCAGGACACCAGGATTTTAGGAGCCAGATGAGTCTAAAGTGCTGCCAGGTTTGAGAGCCTTTTGTCTTGGAACAATGTATTTCCACCGGAGGCTCTGGTTCTGATGAATCCATCATCTAAGTTCTGGAGGAAAGATGCTGTCCCGTCTCCATTTTCTAAATGTTATTTATTTAAATAATGTTGTTTATAAGTACATGCATTTTTTTTCATTGTAAAAGTAGCATTATATATCTTTTTTTTTGGGGGGGGTGCATGGTCCGGGAACTGAACCCCGGTCTCCTGCATGTCAGGCGAGCATGCCACCACTGAACCACCAGTGCACCATACATCATTTTTAATCTAAAAATTTTTGTGAGGTACTATATTCTACCTATTCTACTTGGTAAGGACGAAAAATGTGACCATGCGCAGTGGGAGGAAGCTTACAGGGAAAGGGGAATCTGCATTTCGTGTTGAAGGAACAGAGCATCTTTTCACACAACCTATTGCAGTGCAAACTGGAAATATCTGTCAAAGTAGGACTCACCTGTAATCCAGTTATTTCATCTCTCAGAATCAACTCTAGTCCACCACTGTCTGAATGTGCAGAAGGTGTTGTCATATATATATATATTTAAAAAGGAAAGTGGTTAGAATGCCCACCTTCCTTGCGGGAGACCCGGGTTTGATTCCCAGACCATGCACCCCCCAAAAAAATTTAGAAAAAAAGGGAATATAGGGATGGCCCTGGCACAATGGGATCAACAACACCGTCCTGGCCAAAAGAGGGGAAAGAAATGTAACTAAATAAAGTATCAGCTGCTAAGAGATGTCAGATGGGGTGGAGGAGCTATTCTGGAAGCTACTCTTTTTTTTTTAAATACCAAAAACACCAAATAAATGCAAACATTCTTAACTTTTGATCATTCTGTTCTATGTATATAATCAGTAATTCACAATATCATCACATAGTTGCATATTTATCATCATGATCATTTCTTAGAATATTTGCATCTATTCAGAAAAAGAAAACAGAAAAAAATTCATATATACCATACCCCCACCCCTCCCCCTCCCCGATCACCAGCATTTCACTCTAAATTTATTTTAACATTTGTTCCCCCTATTATTCATCTTTATTCCGTATGTTCTACTCGTCTGTTGACAAGGTAGATAAACGGAGCATCAGACACCAAGTTTTCACAATCACACAGTCACATTGTGAAAACAATATCATTACACAATCATCTTCAAGAAACATGGCTACTGGAACACAGCTCCACATTTTCAGGCAGTTCCCTCCAGCCTCTCCACTACATCTTGAATAACAAGATGATATCTACTTAATGCGTAAGAATAACCTCCAGGATAACCTCTCGACTCTGTTTGGAATCTCTCAGCCATTGACACTTTGTTTCATTTCACTCTTCCCCCTTTTGGTCCAGAAGGTTCTCTCAATCCCTTGACGCTGAGTCTCAGCCTGGAAGCTACTCTTATGCAAGTTTGAGCTAGATATTGCTAATTGCCACGGTGTGCCAACCCCCAGCCAACATCAATCCTGTTAACCCTGAAGACCACCCAGGGCTCTACCTGAGATCCCACACAAGGCGCACGCACTAACCTTACGTTTCAGACACCTACCACCTCCTGGCGACTCCTAGACCAGATAAGCCCTGAAGCCCAGAGTGTCTCATCAGGAGCATCAGCCAGTGGCGTCCCCTACTGCATAAGGTCGACACCTCTTTTCAACATGGAGAAGTTAGAATGGTCCCTGCCAAAATATCCCTATATATGTGCGTGTATATATAATATATATAGTGTTCTAATGTGTGAGCAATCGAGAATGAGACTCACTGCTCTAGGTACCGAATTGTTATCAAATTCTGTCACAGATTTTTCTCATGATTCCTTTAAGAAAAGATATAGCAAGAGGACATGCTATGCCTTCCCATACAATTTGGTTTCTAGTTAGAAGTCCTTTGATAAAGATAAACTTTGATGAAACGAAGCAGGGAATGGATTTTTAGGTACTTAAAGTGTGAAAGCAATTCAACTGACTCTTAAAAAATACATTGCACCAACTTTGTCGTCAAAAGGAAATAAAAAGAGAAGTGTCCTATCATTTTTTCCTCCTTCTTTGGCTATATAATATATTCAATGCTCCATGGTACATACTTTAAATCACATTTACAATCTCCCAAATAATGTACAATTAATTACCTGTACATCAGTAAAGTACCCAATTGTTAAATACACACTGTGATGATGGACTGGTTGTGTTCCCTGATTGTGGTACTGGGTACATAAATCTTTCTGCATGTGATAAAATTTCATAGAATTACACACTGTTCTAGTGTGCGGCCTGCCGGAATGCAATATAACAGAAACAGAATGGCTTTTAAAAAGGGGAATTTAATGAGTTGCCAGTTTACAGTTCTAAGGCCGAGAAAATGTCCCAATTAAAACAAGTCTATAGATATGTCCAATCTAAGGCATCCAGGGAAAGATACTTTGGTTCAAGAAGGCCGATGAAGTTCGGGGTTTCTCTCTCATCTGGAAGGGCACATGGCGAACACGGCATCATCTGCTAGCTTTCTCTCCTGGCTTCCAGTTTCATGAAGCTCCCTGGGAGGCATTTTCCTTCTTCATCTCCAAAGGTCGCTGGCTGGTGGACTCTCTGCTTCATGGTGTGACAGCATTCTCTGATCTCTCTGAAACTTTAGCTTTCTCCAAAATGTTTCCTCTTTTATAGGATTCTAGTAAATGAATCAAGACCCACCCGAATGGGTCCAGTTTAACACCACTCTTGACTGAGTCACATCTCCAGGAAGATGATCTAATTACATACAGTACTGAATAGGGATTAGAAGAAACAGCTGTCTTTACAAAATGGGGTTAAGATTAAAACATGGCTTCTCTAGGGTATATGCATCCTTCGAAACCAGCACACACACAGACCACACACGGTTTGCATGTACAAACTGATGAATTGGAAAAATGTTTGTAGTTCAATTGCTAGTGTGGTGCCCATGCCCATTTCCTGGTTGGGGTAAGGGACTGTGTTAGTGCAGGGAGATTTCATTAGGGAAGCCTGGGTGAAGGGTACATGGGAACTCTCTGTCTTATTTTTGCAACTTCTTGTGGATCTAATACTTTAAAAAATGAAAAGTTTATTTAAACATGGTGTTTTAGTTTGTTAACCCTGCTGAATGCAATATACCAGAAATGGAATGGCTTGTTCAAAAAACTTTTTTTATTGTTAAATATAACATATATAAAGAAAAGAAAGAAAAGCAATGATTTTCAAAGTACACTGCAACAAGTAGTTGTAGAACAGATTTCAGAATTTGTTATGGGTTACCATTCTATTTCAGATTTTTCCTTTTAGCTACTCCAAAACGCTGGATACTAGAAAAAAATTTATTTTTTTTTCTTGTGAAAAATAACATATATACAAAAAAGCAATAAATTTTAAAGCACATAACAGCAATTAATTGTAGAACAGATTTCAGAGTTTGGTATGGGTTATAATTCCACAATTTTAGCTTTTTGCTTCTAGCTGCTCTAAGATATCGGAGACTAAAAGAAATAGCAATATAATTATTCAGCAATCATACTTGTTTGTTAAACCCTACCTTCTCTGGATAACTCCCCCATCATCTTTGATCTTTCTCCCATTCTTAGGGGTATTTGGGTTATGCCCATCTAACTTTTTGTTGTTGGAAGGGGCTGTTGATAATATGGGATAGGGGGATGGAACTAGCCGATGTTCTGGGGAGTTTGGCCCCTCTACATTTCAAGACTTATCTGACCCAAGGATCCGTCTGGAGGTTGGAAGTCTCTGGAAAGTTCCCCTAGTGCATGGAAACCTTTGTAGAATATTATATAATGTCCTAGGTATTCTTTAGGATTGGCAGGAATGATTTTGGTTGGGGGTTGGCAAGTTATGGTGGCTTTTAAAAAGGGTATTTATTAAGTTGAAAGATCTATGGTCTGGAGTACACAAAGTGTGTCTTCAGTGGATGCTCTAGAAAGCTCAAATGGTGAAAAGACATATAATGGTTAAATCCCTCAAGTCCAGCAGGAGAGCTGGGCTGGTTCAGAGCCAAATTAAAAAGAGATCTCATCTGACCCAAAGATCTCTTTTTCTCTTTCCTTTTTTGATAAACACATCTTTCTTTATTTTTTATTATTTTTTATGTGCATGGTCTGGGAATTGAACCCAGTGTCCCTCATGGAAGGGGAGCATTTTACCACTGAACCACCTGCGCACCCCTTAATTTTTTTAAAGCATTTTACTGTAAGAAAATGTATATAAGATTTGCTGTTTTTATTATTATTATGCATTATTATTTTTAATTAGAGAACTTATAGTTTTACAGAAATGTCACGCAGAAAGTACAGGGTTCCCATGTACCCTCTCACATGCAGTTTTCCCTATTATTAACACTTTGCATTAGTGTGATAAGTTCATTACAGTTGATGAAACACTATTATTATAATAGTATTATTAACTATAGCTCATAGTTTACATTGGGGTTCACTGTTTGTGTTGTATACAGTCCTCTGGGGTTTTATTCTGATAACTTGTATGCAACCTAAAGCTTCCCATTTTATCCATTTTCGGATGTACAACTCAGTGGTTTTGATGATATGTTCAAAATTGTGCCTCCATCACTATCATCCGTAGCCAACACTTTTCCCATCACCCCAAACCTAGACTCTGCACCAATTAAAAATTAACTCCCTGAGCTGGTTTGACACTGTTACATACCCCAGAAAAACCATGCTCTTTTAGTCCAGTCTTGTAGGTACAGAGTTATTGTGGGTGGGATCTTTTGATTATGTTGTTTCCACGGAGAGGTCCCTCACCCATTGTGGGTGCGAACTTTTGATTTAGATTATTTCCATGGAGATGTGATCCCACCCATTCAAGGACTTAATTAGTTTACTGGAGCCCCTAGAAGAGCTCATGGAGAGAGAGAAAGCTCAGAACTGACACAGAGAACAGAGAGAAGAAATCAAGACAAAGGTGTCTGGAGATGCCGACAGAAATACCGCTGATGCTATGCAAGGACTTACTGAAATAACGAGAACCTGGACAGAGCCAAGGGAAGCCAAGAGATAAAATCCAGAGTTTGTCCCCGAGAAGCTAAGTGAGGGCCCACAGACTCTTGGAGAGAAAGCCACTGGAATTAGAAGCTGAAAGCAATGAACTGGGAGCAAATACCTTAGATGCCAGTCATGTGTGTTCCCAGCTGAGAAAGCTGTCCTTGCTCCCTTTCCTCCAAGAAGGTGCCTTAATTTGTACATTTTCACAGCCTTAGAATCATAACGTGTAACTTAATCAACTCCCTTTATAAAAGCCAATCCATTTCTGGTGTATTGCTTTCTGGCAGCTCTAGCGAATTGAAACAGTTCCTCATTCACCCCTGGTAACCTGCATATAAACATTCTTGACATGGTTACAATCAATGGCTCACAATATCTACACATAATTGCGTATTCATCACCATGATCATGCTTTTGAGCATTTGCATCTCTCCAGCAAAAGAAAAAAGAAAAAATTCATACATGCCATACCCCTTATCAATCCCTGCATGTAAACCCATACAGGGAACTCTGATATACCCCACCTCCCAGATACCAAATCCACTAATTTTAATGTCTTACCACATTTGTTATATCACTCTATTCATCTGTCCATCCGTTTAGTTATCTATGTATCAATCATTTTCTGAACACTTGAGAGTAGGTTGTATAGATCATGCTCCTTGGACATGTAATACTGTCGTGCACATTTCCTAAGAACAAGTACATTCACCTGCAGTTATCAAGTTGAAAAAATTCAACATTGCTATAAAGCTCACAGTCTATATTCCGATTTTTCTTATGTCCAAGAATGTGCCTTTGAGCCTTTTCTCCTCCCTTATTAGATCCCATTTGGGATCATGTATACTAATTACCATTGTCTCTTTAGTTGCTTTTTCCTCTTTTCTGTTTTATTATGGGAAAACACATAAAACATGAACACTCCCATCTCAACCACTCCCAAGCATGCCATTCAGTGGAGTTAATCATATTCACAATATTGCATTTTTGCATCACCTTCCATTTCTAAAATTCTTCCATCTGCCAAACAGAAACCCTACACCCTTTGTGCATTAACTGCCCATCCCCTTGCCCCACCCTTAGGAACTTGCATTCCGATTTCTGTCTCTATGAGTTTGCATATTCTCTGATATTTTTTGTAGTTGCCATGGGGTTTAAATGTAGCACCCTAAATCCATAACAACCTCTTGCATTGGTACCAAATTAACTTCAAATGTAGACACAAACTATGTTCTTATACCCTCTGTCCCCTATCTTTATGTAGTTCTTGTCACAAATGACATGCGTATACATAATCAGTCCCAAATCACTGATTTATCATTACATGTTATGCATTTGCCTTTTAGATCCTGTAGAAAGTAAAAAGTGGAGCTATAAATTAAAAATACAATAGTACTGGCATTTACATTTACCCCTGTTGCTACCTGTTCTAGTTTGCTAGCTGCCGGAATGCAACACACCAGAGGCGGATTGGCTTTTAATAAAAGGGGATTTATTTTGTTGGTTCTTCAGAGGAAAGGCAGCTGACTTTCCACTGAGGCTCTTTTCTTACGTGGAAGGCACAGGATGGTCTCTGCTGGTCTTCTCTCCAGGCCCCTGGGTTCCAACAACTTTCCCCGGGGTGACTTCTCCAAAGGCCTGGGCTGAGCTGCTAGTGCTGAGATGAGGAATGCCGAGCTGCTTAGCAGTGCTACGTTGCAATCTCTCATTTAAGCACCAGTCAATTAAGTCAAACATCACTCATTGCAGCAGACACGCCTCCTAGCTGACTGCAGATGTAATTGGCAACAGATGAGGTTCACGTACTGTTGGCTTGTGTCCGCAGCAACAAGACTAGGTATGCTCACCTGCAAGTTGACAACTGAATCTAACTAACACACTACCTTTACAGGAAATCATTATTTCTTTATGTGGCTTTGATTTATTGTCAGTTGTCCTTTCCTTTCAACCTGTAGAACTCTCTTTAGCATGTTCTACAGGGCCAGTCTAGTGGTGACAACTTCTCTCAGCTTTTATCTGGAAATGTCTTAATCTCTCCTTCAGTTTTGAAAGACAGTTTTGCAGGATATAGAATTCTCCATTGGCAATTCTTTGCTTTGGCACATTAAATATGTCATCTCACTGCTTTCTAGCATCCATGGTTTCTGATGAAAAATCGGTGTTGTATCTTATTGAAGCTCCTTTTTCTGTGACATGTTTCTTCTCTCTTGCAGCGATCGGAATTTTCTTTTTGTCTTTGGCATTTGACAGTTTGATTCTAACTTGGTGCGGAGTGGATCTATTTGAGTTTATCCTGTTTGGAGTTCATTGAGCATCTTGGATGAGTACATTCAAGTCTTTCAGTAAATCTGGGAAATTACCAGTCGTTATTTTTTTATATTTTTATTATAAACAATGAACAAACATACAAACATTCTTGACATACAAACATTCTTGACATATAACTATTCTTTTTTTTTAACTTTTTTATTAATTAAAAAAAAACAACAAACAAAACATTTAGATATCATTCCATTCTACATATACAATCAGTAATTCTTAATATCATCACATAGTTGCATATTCATCATTTCTTAGTACATTTGCATCGATTTAGAAAAAGAAATAAAAAGACAACAGAAAAATAAATAAAATGATAATAGGAAAAAAAAACCTATACGTACCATACCCCTTACCCCTTGCTTTCATTTACCACTATTTCATTGATCACTAGTACTTCAACCCACTCAATTTATTTTAACATTTGTTCCTCCATTATTTATTTATTTTTAATCCATATGTTTTACTCATCTGTCCATGCCATAGATAAAAGGAGCATCAGACACAAGGTTTTCACAATCACACAGTCACATTGTGAAAGCTATATCATTACACAATCATCAACAAGAAACATGGCTACTGGAACACAGCTTCAGCCATTACTTTAAAAAATATTCTTTCTGCCCCTTTTTCTCTTTCTTCTCCTTCTGGGACTGTCACAGTGCAAATATTGGTGGCCCACAGGTCCTGTTTACCTTTCTTCATTTTTTCTTCTTTGTGCTTCTCAGACTGGTAGATTTCAGTTGTCTTGTCTTCAAGTTCACTGATTCTTTCTTCTGCCAGCTCCAATCTGCTGTTGAACCTCTCTAGGGAATTTAAAAATTTTTAATTTCTGCTATTGTGGATTTCAACTCAGTTTGCTTCCTTTTCATCATTTCCTTCTTTATATTGGTCTTCTCTTTATGTTCATCTATCACTTTCCTGATTTCCTTTAGTACTTTGTCCATGGTTTCCTTTATCTCACTGAGCAAATTTAGGGCCATTTAAAAAATATTTTTGTCTGGAATGTCCCAGGTCTGCTCCTCCTTGTTGTTTTTTAATGCTTTATTTTTGTCCTGTGCCTGACCCTAGGTTTCCCGTTTCTTTCTCTGTTGTGCAATCTTTTGTTGAAAATGGCACGTTTTGATATTTTAACATGCTATTGCTTGAATTTAGACTCAGGTAGTGTCTGTTCTTCAAGCTTGTATTTGGCTAGTGTTTTGACAAAGCTTTCCTTGAAAGGCAGGAGCTAACAAAAAGAATAGGAAGGAGAAGGAATAAGAGGAGGAGAAGAAAAAGTGAACACCTTTCCCAGTCTTTGCAAATTGACCTGGGCAGGTGCCCTCCTTCAGGGCTCATCCATACAATGAGTTTAGAGAATAGCCCTAGGCCAAAGCACTGGGACCTCCTTGATCCCTTCTGGATATGTTTCTTGACTTGGGCATGCTCATGTTACCTTGAAATTCCCCTGTTTACATGGATAGACATGTCCCCTCTTCCCTAGAAAACAGTTTCTTTACAGTCCTGGCAATTGCACTGTATGTCCCACAACCAGCCATCCCTTGCCCCAGGGGGCCACTTGACTGAGCTATGGGAGAGCTCTGTGAGCTGCCTTTGCATGCAGGGCAAGTTCTGGGCCAACGAGTCCCTCAGCCACTACCAGACAGATTGGGCCAGACATACATCCTCCCAGAGTGGGTATGAGGGTTCCTCTGCTCCCTCCAGAACCAAGAACACGGATCCACACTGAGAGCACAAGGCCAGCTCCATGCCAAGCTGGTAAGGGGATGAGGGGGACCTAGCCAGGGCACCACAAGATCCTAGCACTTTTAAGTGACCTTTTTCTGTATTAAACTCTTACTTTCTTACTAAAGTCCTAAAGAGTTTCTAGAGTTTGAGAAAGATGTTCCTGCCAGTTGTTCAAAGCTTCTGTGGAAAGAGGGAGCCCTGAAGCGTCTCATTTTGCCATCTTGGTAGGAGTGAGGGACAAAGCTCCCTTTTAATACTAATAATTTACAACTCCTCTTTAATTTACTGAGTGAAAATTCATGGACAATGCAATCTACCTCCACGTATAATTTATAAAAATTAATATAATGTTCCAACTGTGTTTTAAAAAGGGAAAAATTAAAAGGAAGCCAATTATAATGAAGCAACATGCATCCCTACAAGTGAATGCTTGGGCATGACTATTCTAGAAGATGTAAAGAAGGAGCCAGATGTTATAAATGCCATCTAAGAGAGGGGTGTGTTCAGCCACTCAATGCCCACATTTGGAGAGTGAATTTCCAGAATGGTGCATGATTCTTCGTAGAATCCCAAATAAAACACAGCATGATCTTCTCAGGATTTACTTTGGGAGATACCTTCCTCAAATATTCAGTGTATAATAAAATAGTGCAAAAAGGTATTCTGTGATTAGATGTAAAACGACATTAGATTCAAGACTTCTAGTTTGTTTTTTTCCCACACCTTTATGACTGCTGAATGGGATAGTTGAAAGTCACGTAAGGGTGACTTAGTTTGCCAAAGCTGATGAAATCCAATATACCAGAAATGGACTGGTTTTTACAATGGGGATTTATTAACTTACAACTTACTGTTCTGAGGCTATGAAAATGTCTAAACTAAGGTATCAACAGGCAATGCTTCGTCCCTGTAGTCCAGCTACTGGGGATCCTCAGCTCCCCTGTCACCAGCCAGGCATATGGCGATGCCAGAAGGTCTCATCACCCTTCTCACCAGGGTTTTGTTTCTTCCAGCTTCTGACTTCAGTGGCTTCTTCTCTGAGCTTCCGTGTATGTCGCTGCAGCTCAGCTTCTCCGGCTTTGTTTTTTCTGTCTCAGATTCTCTGAGGCTTTTCTCCTGTGTCTTCTCTCTGCCTTTTATCCTCTTAAAAAGGATTCCAGTAAGAGGAGATATGAGTGGGTCACATCTCATGTTAAGATCCAATTCACCTAATTTGGGCAGGAAATAAAGAAGTATTTGCTTGAGGAACTGAGGAGAAAGGAGAAAATATCCAACTTCCTCACTTGGAGAAGAACTGATATTCTCACAAGAATTGGGGACTGCTGAGTGGATGGGCCAGGTCCTCAGTTTCAGGGCTTCCCTTTATGAAACTTATTCCTGAAAAGGAGAAGCTAAGCCTACTTAGATTATGCCTAACAGTCACCCCCCAGAGAACCTCTTTTGTTGCTCAGAAGTGGCGTCTCTAAGCCGACTCTGCAGGTGAATTCACTGCCCTTCCCCATGACTCCAGAGGTGTAAATTTCCCTGGCCGTGTGGGACATGACTCCTAGGGATGAGCCTGGTCCTGGTATCATGGGATTGAAAAAGACTTCTTGACCAAATGGGGGAAGAGAAACCAAACAAAATAAAGTTTCAGTGGCTCAGAGATTTCAATTAGAGTCGCGAAGTCTCTCTGGAAATATTCTTGTGCAGTACATAAATATCCCTTTTTAGTTTTTGGTGTGTTGGGAGTAGCTAGAGGGAAGTACCTGAAACTGTTGAACTGTAATCCAATAGCTGTGCTACTTGAAGATGATTAACTATAGAGCTTTTAAGGTATGACTGTGTGATTGTTCAGACCTTGTCACTGACTCCCTTTACCTAGCGTATAGACAGATGAGTAAGAAAAAAAAAAAAAGACAAAAATAAATATACAATAAGGGGAATGAGGGGTATGGGATGTTTCGGGTATTCTTTTTCACTTCTGTTATTTTTAATTTAATTTTTTGTTGGAGTCATAAAAATGTTCAAAAATTGGTTGTGATGATGGACGCATAACTATATGATGATACAGTGAGCCACAGATTGTGCAATTTGGATGAGTATATGGTATGTGTATATATAACATATATCAATAAAATTGTGTTAAAAAATCCTACTCATCAGCAGATCCTGCTTATAACAGATCCATACCCACAGGGATGGATTAGGTTTAAGAACATGATCTTTTCCCGGGGTACAGATAGTTTCAAACCATCACAAGGGGGTACAGGAAAATTCCTCATTTAGTAGCTCTTTCTCATGCATTGCAAGATGTTTAGCATCCCTGGCCGGTTCCCTCTCAATAACAGCAGCTCTCCAATAATTGTGGGAAAAAATAGGGCCCCACAAATTTCCCCGGGCCCGTCTGGGGACGAGTAACTTCCCCTTGGGAACGAGTGTTCTAGAGCGCTCTGTGCTGTTCGGTTCAGCAGCCACCAGCCGCACGTGACTGCTGGGCCCTTGAAATGTCGCTGGTCCAAAGAGAGATGCGTTGTCAGGGGAACAGGGGTGAGGGGCTTGGAAATGCACCCCAAGAATGGTGGGTCGCCAGGGAAGGGGCTTCGCGGAGGTGGGGTGGGGGGTGCTCAGATCACTCTGGCTGTAGTGCGGAAATCAGACAGCAGGGGGCGCAGAGAAGAAGAAGGAGGCCACCTGGGGGGAGGGGGGAGGAGGCCAGCGCGAGTCCGCTGACGTCCTCACAGCTACAGCAGGAGAAGTGTTGAAGACACGGTGTTGAGTGAAAGACGCCGGACGCAAGAGGACAAGTATTGTAGGGTTCCACTGAGGTGAAATAGCTGGAATAAGCAGTTTCATAGAGACAGAAAGCAGATTAGAGTTTACCAGGGTTGGGAAGAGGGGAAATGGAGAGTTATTGCTTAATGGGTCCACAGTTTCTGCTGGAAGCAATGAAAAAGTTTGGAAGTAGTGGTGATGGCTGCACAACCTTATGAAGGTACTTATTGTCACAGAATTGCACACTTAAAAATGGTTAAAATGGAGAATTTTATGTAATATATATTTTACTAGAACGAAGAAAGAAAGAAAAAAGAAGCAAGCTGTTCTAGTTTGCAAGCTGCCGGAATGCAATACACCAGAACTGAAAGGGCTTTTACAAAGGGGGATTTAACGTTACAAGTTAACAGTTCTAAGGCTGTGAAAATTTCCCAATTAAAGCAAGTCTATAAAAATGTCCACTCTAAGGTACCCAGGAAAAGATACCTTGGTTCAAGAAGTCTGATGATGTTGAGGGTTTCTCTCTCACCTGGAAAGGCATGTGGCGAACACGGTGACGTCTGCTAGCTTTCTCTCCAGGCTTCTTGTTTCATGAAGCTCCCCACGGGCATTTTCCTTCTTTGTCTCCAAAGGTCGCTGGCTGTGTGGGCTGTCGTGGTTCTCGTGGCTCTGCTGCTTTTTGTGGCTCTCTACAAAAATGTTTCCTCTTTTAAAGAATTCCGGTGAGCTAATCGAGACACACCTGGAATGAGTGGAGTCACATCTCCCTCTAATCAAAAAGTTAATACCCACTATTGGGCACGTCACATCTCTGTGGATATAACCTAATCACAAGATTCCAGCCTACATTACTGAATAGAGACTAAAATAAATGGTTGCTCCGACAAAGATTGGATCGGGATTAAAATATGGTTTTTCTAGGGTACCTAATCCTTTCAGACCACAAGTGCATGGACTCATCTAAATGCATGCCCAATTCTCTTCTGGATGTTGCTACAGACAGAGTCAATACAGTAGGCTGACCCTGGCCTCCAAGGAGCCTGCAGCCACGCAAGGCACAGGAGACAGGCTTAGTGTTTCCATGCTGCAATGAATAGAAGATGAAAAAGCTTCAGCAGCAGTTCCTTACTGAGGCACCAGTAAGTGAGTAACCCAACTACAGGGTAAATCCATTGTCAGGTTGTGTTTCAACTCTCAAGGCCAGTTGGCTGGAGGCAACACCCTGCTCTAGGAAATTCGTCACCCAAATACCAGGTCTAGGGTTTTTCCTTGTAAGGTCCTGAACTTTTGACTGCTGTTTGCCAACCTTTCTGAACCTCAGTTTCTGCATTTGTAAAATAGGATAATATCAGTATCTCCATCACAGGGTGGTTATGAGGACCAACTGAGATACTGCATGAAAAATGTATTAAGTGCACTCAATAAGTGTTAGATTGTTCTTTTTTTAAAACTAAGAATGCAATCCATATATGTCCTTATTAAGTTATTATTTAATTACATAACTGTCTCCCCCGTAAAGTTGGGAGCTTCGTGAGGGCAGTATGCCCATCTGTTATCTTTGTGCCTACCACAACCCTAAATAACTCAGTACCAGGAGTGGGGGTGATGGAAGGAGAACGTTGCCCTTGAATCCTCAGGGCTTCCTGGGACCAGGGGATTCTTGTGATGCTTCTACCCCAACCTGTATCTTCCAAGATATTTTTTCTATAAGTTTACAAACACATTGATGTACATTTAAAAATGCATAGTTGTGCCAGGAATGGCCTTCCTTCCTCTGTCTATCTGTGTGGTGCCTTCCTAGTCACCCTTTGAGGCTCTCCTAACGTGTCTCTTTGTCTTTGAATCTTCCCCCAGCCTCCGTGGATGTATGTCTAATACCTAGTATCATTCATTCTTTTATTCACTCATTCAAATAGTCTTTGATTCATCCATTATTTATTTGAGAGCCTTTCATGTTCTTGACCTCTACTGTGCATGAATAAGAAGCTGTCCCTCAAGGAGCTTTCAGCCTTGTGGGGGGGTGACAGACCCTCTTATTAAAATGTAATGAGAGTGAGGAGCAAGATAACCCAGGGTGTTGCGGGAGTGGAAAAGAGGCCCCTAGTCTGGCCTGAGAGATCACGGGAGACTCCTTGGAGGAGATGAGGAGGCCAGGCAGAGGTTTTTAAAATTGTGGTAACATATTCATAACATAAAATTTCTCATTTTCACCACTTTCAAGCATTCAATTCAGTGGTATTAGTTTCACTCACAATGCAATGTACCGCCATCACCACCATCCATCATCAAAACTTTTCAACACCCCAAGCAGAAACTCTGCACCCATTCAGGAATAACGCTCCATTCTGCCCTCACAACCACCCACCCCTCAGCCCCTGTGCCCTGCAATCTACTTTCTGCCTCTATGAATTTGCTTATTCTAGATCTTCCATCTGAGCAGAATCATACACTGTTTGTCCTTTTTTGTCTGGCTGTTTTGACTCAACATGATGTCTTCAAGGCCATCCGTGTTGTAGCATGTATCAAAACTTCACTCCTTTTTATGGCTGTATAATATTCTGCTGTATGGATATTCCACATTTCATGTCTCCACTCATCTGTTGGCACACGCTTGGGCTGCTTCCACCTTTCAGCTCTTGTGAATAGTGCTGCCATGAACATTGATGCACAAATATCTGTTCAAGTTCCTGCTTTCAATTATTTTGGGAATCTACCTAGCAGTGGACTCATCAGAGCATATAGTAATTCTATGCTTAACTTTCTGAGGAACCACAGAACTGTTCTCCACAACAGCTGCACCATTTTACATTCCCAGCAGTAATGTACAAGGGTTCCTATTTCTCTGCATCCTTGCCAACACTTATTCTTTTCTTTTTTTTTAAATAATAGCTGTCTGTGTCAGTTTGCTAAAGCAGCTGAAATGCAACATACTTGATGTGGCCTGACTTTTAATGAAATCCCCAGAAATGGACTGCGGATTTATTAGTTTACAAATTTACAGTTCTAAGGCCATTCATATGCAACTTAAGGCATCAAGAGGAAGACACCTTCTCTGAAGAAAAGCTGCTGGCGTCCAGCATTCCTCCGTCAGCTAGCAAGGCACATGGCCAGTGTCTTCTGGTCCTTTGCACCTGGGCTCTGTTTCTTTCAGTTTCTGGTTTCAGTGGCTCTCTCAGCCCCCCCAGGGGCCTTTCTCTAAGCTTCTTTGGGTGTTTCTTTCTCTTTTATTCTCAGAAAGGACTCCAGTAAAGGATTAAGACCCACCTTGAATTGGGTGGGTCACATCTCAATTGAAACAACCTTATCAAAAGATCCCACCCACAATAGGTCGTATCTACAAGAATTCAAAGGAAAGAACATGGCCTTTTCTGGGGTACATGGCAGCTTCAAACCAGCACCCCATTCTAGTGGGTATGAAAACGGACCTCACTGTGGTTTGGATTTGCCTTTTCCTAATGGCTATCAATGTTGGGCATCTGTTGATGGGCTTCGTGGCCATTTTTCTGGCTGAATTTTATAAGAAGAAATTGGAGATTGCTAGGTACAAGTGTGAAAGGGGGGAGGGCAAAATGTAGTCAGCAAGGGCAGAGAGTTGAGGCAGGGGAGGGCAAAGTGAGTACAGTTCAGGGATGGAGCTGTGGAGTCCAGTGGGAGAGAAACACCTGCCAGAGCAGGTGCTCAGTAATGATTCATTTTTTCCTTATTGCAAAATTTGTGCTCTTACAGAATCTAAATTACACAAATATGCAAATATGCAGAAATAGGAAGATAAAACTTATTTGAGATCTCACCAAAGATAATGCTAATATCAGCGGTATTCATTGCAGCATTTTTTTTCTGTATGATAAGGCAATAGATAAGTGTATTTTCTGTTACCAAAAAGATAGTATGGTGCATATATATATTTTTGTTTTATTTGCATGTCATCAAATATTCTTCTACAATGAGGGTCAGCAAACATTTTCAGTAAAGGGCCAATTTTAGCTTTTGTAGGCCAAATGTTTTTTATTGCAACTACTCAACTCTGCCATTGGAGCAAGAAAGTTCCCACTGACAATATGTAAATGAATGAGCATTGCTGAGTTCCAATAAAACTTTATGGGCACTAAAATTAGAATTTAACATGGTTTTCATGTGTCTTTTTATTTTTAAAATCATTTAAAAATGTAAAACCTACTCTTAGCACACAGACTGCACAAAAAAAGTGGCACAGCAGCAGTTTGCTGATCCTTTTTCACGAGAATTTTTTACTGGTTGTATCATATTCCATTGCATAGATGCACCATCATTTATTTTTCCTGGAAAATTTAAATGTTTTCAATATTTTGCGTTTCTAGAAAGCTTGGATGAGCTTCCTTGCAGCTAAATCTCCGTGTACATCCCTCAGTTACTTCTTCAGGGATGAATTCCTGGGTATGCAATAATTGGGTTTAAAGAGTAAATATAATTTAAAGCATTTTGAAACCATCATCTAAACTCCACCATGCAGGAGACCCAGGTTTGACTCCTAACCCATGCACTCCCCCCTACCCCCAAAATGCTGATGAAACTGTGTGGGACCGTGCTACTGCCCCAAAAGATAGAAAGCTAGGGAGGTGATGCCAGGTCATGAGAGGCGACTCTGCTTCCACCTGCCCCCCACCCCCACCCTGGGATGCTCCACCTTGGAACCCAGCCACTGATGGAGGAAGCCCAAATTGCCATGTGGAGGGGCCCCAGGAGAGGAACTGAGGCCCTGGCCCACAGTGAGCGTCGGCCACCAGGCACCTGAATGAGGAAGACTTCGGGTGGTCCCGGCCTTCAAGGCTCCCAGCTGAGGCCCCAGACAAGGAGGGGCAGAGACGAGCCATCGTCACAACTCTGCTGCCTGAATTCTCGATGTGTCATCTGGATGCACGAGAAATGCTTTTTTGTGCCACTGAGTTCTGGGCCCAATTTGACTCCCCGCTTACTGGGGCGTCAGGGTTTAGGAATCCAAAGCTCTTTCCGTGGTCCTCGCTCCATGCCCTTGCCACCTTGTGAAACACCAGGATTATCACCATCAGCAGCGTCCCCTCTCCCTGCCTGGGGACCTCTGGCTCATCTCAAGAGCGGTTATCCTAATTTGGGAAAGAAAATTCAGACTTCAGGGACATTTGTTCACTGAGAAGGTGTAAAAGCCTCTCTTGGTGACGGCTGTGGTTCGCTCCCTGGGAGAGCCGCGACCCCACTTCCCCCTTCCCCTCCCCATGAGAGTCAGAAAACCTGAGTCAAACAGAAAGTAGCCAGGGCATCTGTTCATTTCTGCCAACTGTGCTGTTTGCACATCTCACAAAGGCGCCTCTTTATTTAATTTTTAAACATTATTTAATGTAAAATATTACATATAAGCAAAGCAAAGAAAGAAAAAAAAATGCAATAGCTTGCAAAGCACACTTCAACAAGTAGTTACAGAACAGATCCCAGAGTTTGTGTTTTTTCTTCTAGCTGCTCCCAAACACTGGAGGCTAGAAGGAATATTAATATAGTGACTCAGCAGTCATATTTGTTTGTTAAATTCCATTTTTTTCTGTTACACCTCCTCCTACTCCCAATCTGTACAGATCTTTGGGCAATGCCTTTTCTGACTTTTTCATGTTGAAAAGGGGTATCCACACTGAAGGACAGGGGGATGTAATTAATTGATAATCCTGGAGAGGCTGGTCCCTCTGAGTTTCAGGATTTATCTGACCTAGGAACCCTCTGGGAATTATAGGCTCAGGAAAGCAAGCCTAGTGCATGGAGTCTCAGTTCGGGCCCTAGGTGTTCTTAAGAGTCAACAGGAGTATGCTGAGTGAGGTTAGCCAGAAACAAGAGGACAAATACTGTATGGTCTCACTGACATGAACTAACATCAGTGAATGAACTTGAAGAATTTCAGCTAAGAACAGAGAGCATCAGTAGATAAAAATAAGGTAGGTATTGGGTAATTGGAGCTGAAGGGATTCAGATTGTTCAACAGGATTGATTGTAAAACTCAGAAATGGACAGCACAATACTACCTAACTGTAATACAATTAGGTTAGAACACTGAGTGAAGCTGAATGTGAGAATGATAGAGGGACGAGGGCTGGGGGCACAAATGAAATCAGAAGAAAAGACAGACGATAAAGATTGAGATGCCATAATTAGGAATGCCTAGAGTGGACAATGATAGTGACTAAATGTACAAATTAAAAAATGTTTTTGCATGATGAAAGAAAAAGAATGTAAAGTATTATTTAATTAGGAAAAAAAAGAGTCAACAGGAGTGATGCTGGTTGGGGTTTAGCAGACCATGGCAATTAGCACTGTCTAACTGAAGCTTGCATAAGAGCAGCCTCCAGAACAGCCTCTCGACTCCATTTGATCTCTCTTGGCCACTGATGCCTTCTTTTATTACATTTCTTTCCCCTCTTTTGGTCAAGATTGACCAAATTGTTGATCCCATGGTGCCAGGGCCAGACCCAACCCCGGGAGTCATGCCCCACGTTGTCAGGGACACTTTCACCCCCGAATGGCTTGTACCACTTAGCGGGAGGGCAATGACTTTCCTTGTAGAGTTGGGCTCAGAGAGAGAGGCCACAGCTGAGCAATAAGAGTTGTTCTTCCTGGAAACAACTCTTAGGCCCCTATAGGTATTCTTAGCTTCTCCCCTACAGAAATAAGTTTCATAAGGGCAAGCCTTGAATTCCTGGGCGTGGCCTATTTTCTTGGGAGTCCCCAGTGGCTGAGAGGGTATGTGGGGTTTCCCAGCTGGGAGAATTTCATAGTTCCACATATATATGTCTCCCACCCCATTTGGATCCTTAAAGGACCAATACTTTTAAATTATCAGCCCACCACAGTCTGAGATGTATCCTGGTATTATATAAAGTTATAGAGAATTGCAAGGCCTCCTTCCTGTTCTAGACTCCAGGAGTTCGGGTTTTTTAAATGAACTATCCAGAGAGGTTGATTCAGAATGTGTGTTACAGAAAATTTATATTATAGGCATAATAAACCTCTCTGCCATTGACCTCACACAGTAGCTACCTCTTTATTTATTTATTTTTAAATAACATCTCCAGGGATTTTCTAGGCTGGGGATTGGTTTTTCTTTACCCACCTTACCTCCCTCCAAATAGTGGGGTTCATTCCTTCCAATAGATTTCCCCTTTTAAAAACTCTCACTTCTCAAGCGCAGGCATAGAAGCACATCCATGCTGTCTTCAGGCTGGAGAGCCATTTGGGCTGAGTGGGAACCCACACGCTTCCTTCTGGCCAGGGGGAGCAATTAGAAATCTTTGCAAGGTGGGAAAAAAAAAAAAACACCCATAAAACTATACCGAAGCTGTTTTGTTTTACGAAAAAGCAAAAAGCTAAAGCAATGCAGTCACTTACAATGCAGGAAGTGCAGCGTGGGTTGGCTGTGGACAAGGCTGCATCCAGTGGCTCCGACGTTACCACCAAGGCTCAGAATCTCCGTGTGGCTCAGCCTTGCCTTCTGTGTTGTCTCCATTTTCTGGCTTCTCTTAGAATTTCAGGTCGCCTAGCAATTTCAGTTTCCCGATATAACTGTATCAAAAACAAAGGAAGGCGAGCCTTGGTCTGATAGCTCAACAAGGAGTCGAGGACGTGAGCTGTCCCTGGTCAGCCCGCCGTGACTCGGGCTCAGCCCTGCACAATGACTGGTCCTGGGCCAGGGCGGGCCGAGGGTCAGTGCCATCTCAGTCAGGGGCTGTGACGTCGGCTACATGTGGCACCTCCAGCCCCCTCGTTGCCCTCTCTGCCTCAGCACGTCTGTTGCCTGCACCCCTTGAGAACATTCTTTCTTCATCCTTTAGGCTGAGCAAAAAAGGGCTTTCACTCAAACCGCTACGTTCTGTCCTCCAGCCAGCCCTAGCCAGCAGACAGCATTATTACTCATTTACCAGAAGAGGAAATCGAGGCGGAGAGTCATAAAGTAGCATGCCCAGGTCACGCAGCTACTCAGTGGCAGAGCTGGACCTCAAAGCCACCTCTTCTGATGCTAAAGTTTGCATTGTTTTTTTTTTAAGTTTAAATCTAAGTAATATTTTAAATAAGTAAGGTATGCACGAGGTTACTGCTGGTACCCAAGAAAACCCAGTAGCAACAGGCCCTCTGCAGGAATCTGTGCTGCCTGCACTCAGATCTTGCAATTACCTTAGAAATTGTGTGTCCAAGTCTGCAGGGCTCTGTGGGGAGAGCAGGCCTGGCCCCACGGCGTGGTTGCTTCTGGGTCAGGCTGTCCCAGCCACTTGGAGAGTCAAGATGGGAAAGGAGCCACACGCTGCGGGCCCCTGGCCCCACCCCAGCCCCAGGAGCAGGGGGTCTGAGTGAGTCAGCACAGAGGGAGGCGGAAGCCCTGACTCAGCTCTGGTCATCACGTGCCACTTCTTCGCCTGAGACATGAGGCATGGCCTGGATGCCTTTGCTTTTCAGACTTCTAACTCGTCCCAGCGGGATATAGGAAGCTGATGCTCCCAGACGGCCCTGAGTTCAAATCCAGCTTCTACGGCTGACTAAGCATGCGACTTTGGTGAGCCACTGAGCCTCCATTTCCCCATCTGAAAACTGGGGATGCTGATATTGACCCTGCAAAGTTCCTTTGCTCCATCAGTATTTATTGAGTACCTACTGTGTGCCAGGCCCTGGGGGTATGGTAGTAAACAAAACAAATAAAATCCCTGCCCCCGTGAAGTTTACATTCTATCGAGGAGAAACAAGGCACAAAGCATCTACAGTGTAAGAGTTGGTACTAAGCAATTGAATATCAAGAGGATTGATGGAAACTGTTTCTAGAAAATGCCCACCACATAGTAGGTGTGGTAGTTAGATTCAGGTGTCAACTTGGCCAAGTGAAGATGCCTAGTTCTATTGCTGTGGACATGAGCCAATGGTACGTGAACCTCATCTGTTGCTGATTACATCTGCAGTGGTCTAGGAGGCGTGCCTGCTGCAATGAATGATATTTGATTTAATTGGCTGGTGCTTAAATGAGAGAGTGTGACATAGCACAGCCCAAGCAGTTCAGCATATCTCATCTCAGCACTCGCAGCTCAGCCCAGGCCTTGGAGATGCAGAAAGGACTCACCCCAGGGAAAGTTGTTGGAACCCAGAGGCCTGGAGAGAAGGCCAGCAGAGATCACCCTGGGCCTTCTCACGTAAGGAAGAACCTCAGTTGAAAGTTAGCTGCCTTTCCTCTGAAGAACTAACAAAATAAATCCCCTTTTATTAAAAGCCAATCCGTCTCTGGTGTGTTGCATTCTGGCAGCTAGCAAACTAGAACAGTAGGGCCTCAGTAAAAACTGAATTCCCTTCCTCGCAGTTTAGGAAGTAAGGGTTGCATGGCTTTAGGGCTGAGCTGGCTTCCTCTCTGCGAGTGAGCTGCGGGGTGGCTCCTCTCAGGCTGGATGCCAGGGATGCTGAGCCCAGTGGCAGGGGGCATGGGAGAAGCAGCTCAGCTTAGGGTTTTAACTTGAGTCTGGAGCCAGCCAGGAAGAGGCCTGACTCTTCTCTCTTGGGCTTCCCATGCTCTTGGGAGCTGGCAGGGAGAGGAGGGCAAGGAGATGGGGGCGCCAGTACCCACAGCTCCAAAGGAAGGAAGAAGGAAGGAAGGAAGGAAGGATGTGTGCCTCCTGAGGGGTCCCTTCAACATGCCCAGGTGCTGCACCCTTAAGGAGGCATTCTTTCTCAGTGGCAGGCACGCACAGGGTCACCCTTGGCACAAAACCGGGAGTGAGTGCCTCCTTAAATTTTGCACCCCAGGAACTTTGCTGGCTTTTTTTGGAGACCCAGCCCTGGGAGTGAGGCAGGGAAGGGAGAGGAGCCAAATAAGGGTGTGCTGATGAGCAGTTACTGCGAGGGCTGGGTGCAACTGGGGCTTAGTCCACTGGGGAGCTTCTGGGTGCCTGCAGCCAATCCCCCCTACTTCTGGGCTGAGCTGGAGTGGAACCTCAGGTGGAGAAGGGGAGAGATGCAGACCCCTGAGGTAGGAAGCCTTCTCCAGCTGCTGCAGGTAAGTTCAGGTGGGCCAGGGGACATGGGCAAGCATCAGCAATCTCGGCGACCCACCTAGGTGACAACTGATATGTGCTGGACAGTGCTTTAATATCGATTCCCAGATTCCTCATGACAGCCCTACGAAGCAGGCCTGTTATTGTCCCCATTTTACAGATGGAGAAACTGAGGCACGGAGCAGCTGTGAATAACTTGCCCAAGATCACACAGCTTGCGGCCGCCACCTGCCCGTGCCTTCCTTCCTCTCCTGCATTCCATCGTTACTGAGCCCTGACTCTGTCCTGGCCACCATCCTTCCCAGATGCAGTTCCCAACCTCCAGTTAGGGAGGCCAGACTTAGCAGTTAAAATACAGGATGCCCAGGTAAATTTGAATTTCAGATAAACAATGAATAATATTTAGTGTAAGTATTATTATTTTTTTTTTGGCGGGGGGCAGGGGGGCTAAGGAAGGCCAAATAGTGTATAGGATATTTATACAAAAAAACAATTCGTTATGTATCTGAAATTCAGTTGTAATACTGGCTGTCCTGTATTTTATCATGCAACCTCAACCGCCTGTCCTCCCAGGATGGGGCCGGAAGAAGGTGGGATGGGGAAGGGAAGCCCCTATGGCTTGTCCCCGTTTTGTTGAGCTCAGTCTTTTGAGATGGATTGTGGATAACAGGTATAATGACTCTGTGTCGTTTAAGGGGATGTTAGTTGCTGTAGCAAAGAAATCCCCAATCTCAGCGGCTTCATGCAGTAAGTATTTCTAGATCGTGGAAAATCCACAACGGGTAGTCTTCACAGACAGGCCGCTCTCCTCCAGTCCCTGGCTTGGGAACCCAAGCTCCTGATGTCCCTCTGGCTCAGGGAGGGGAGGGAGATGGAGGCCAGCCCAGGAGGTGGTCGCGGGCTCGGTCCCGAAAGAGCCCCTCGTTGCTTCTGCTCACATTCCATTCGCCAGGACACGGTGATGTGGCCAGCCCTGACGGCGAGGGGGTCAGGAAATGTCCAGCCATGCACCACAGAAGAAGAGGGAACAGCCTTTGGTCAACTCTAATCCCCGCCCTCATGCTCTGGACTTCTGGTGCACCGTCCCCCTAGTAGTTCCTCGAGATGAAAACCCCATTCCCATCTTAGGTCTCCCACTTTGCTATTTCATCGCACCGAGTAGCCATTCCCCTGTGTCCACCTGGCTGGGCCTCTCCCACCTGCAGGTTTCCACGCAGCCGCCCACTCTGAGCAGCCTTCTCTGACCACCCCATCCAACAGAGACCCTCCTCTACGTCTGAATTACAGCTTGTCATTCTTTTATCTATTGGTTATCTATTATCTATTGTCTGACTCCACCACTAGACTTAAGAAGCTCCTTAAGGGTAGGGACCCATCTGCCCTGTTCCCTATTGCGCCCCCAGTTCCTGTTTCTGTCTCTGGCTCAGAGCAGGAGATTTAATGGATATTAGTTGAATAATTAAATGAATGAACCCAATGTACAAAATACCCTGATGCCTTGCTTCCGGAGTCCTGGCATATGCAAATTATATTGTTTTCCAGATAGTAATTAATGAAGCCTTTGGAATTTCCCTGAAGGCTCTGCTGAGGGTGCTTTCAAGAAGATGATCCAAGACACAAATAGAGTGAAATGATTTATCCCGGGTCACTGGTGACTCAGTGCCTGTGAATAGAAACACACTCTAAAACCTTTGCTCTCGTTAGTCAAAGGGATGGTTAGGTGCAGTAATTAGGCAGGAATGACCTCAGCCAGGCTGTTTGGTAACCTCTGGAATTTAAGACTTGGACTAGTTTTGCTTTAATGGCAGCATTTGCTGTGGCGTGCCACGCCCCCCAGGCCTTTTATATTTTCCCCAGCCATCAAACAGTTGTCTCAGAATACAGTCCTTTGACTCACTGTCACACTCTGGAAACTTCCCCCCAAATGATTTCCTTCTGATATAATTTGTGGTAGTTGTTGTTGGACTTGTTTGTTTTGCTTTGGTTTTTGGTTATTTTTAGAGGTCACTTCTGGTCCCCTGGCACCCTCCCCCACCCCCACCCCGACTTAATTGTCTACATCCAACCGATATCTACAGCGTCCCCTATTGTGATAAAGGCTCTGTGTGCCATGCTCGGGACACCAAGGAATGAGAGACTTCCCAGTCCTGAAAGAAAAATTCTGAACATAGTGTGAGGAGAGTTTGCAGCATTTTAGTTACTTCTTTTTATTTTTTATTTTTATTGCGAAATCTTCATACATGTACAGTCCATAATACGTGGTGTACAAACAGTGGCTCACAATATCATCACATAGGTGTGTATTTATGACCATGAGCATTTTGTAGAACATTTGCATCACTTCAGAAAAAGAAATAAAAAGAAAAATCTCATACATACCATACCCCTTAATCCCTCCCTCTCATTGACCACTAGTATTTCCATCTACCCAATTTATTTGACCCTTTGTCCCCCCCCATTATTTATTTATTTTTTATCCTTTTTTTTAACTCATCTATCGTACCCTGAATAAAAGGAGCAATTGACACAAGGTTTTCACAATCACACAGCCACATTGTAAAAGCTAAATTGTTATACAATCATCTTCAACAAACAAGACTACTGGAACACAGCTCTACAGTTTCAGGTACTTCCCTTCAGCCACTTCAATACACCATAAACTTAAAAGGGATATCTATATAATGCGTAAGAATAACCTCCAGGATAACCTCTTGACTCTGTTTGAAATCTCTCAGCTGCTGAGACTTTATTCTGTCTCATTTCTTTCTTCCCCCTTTTGGTCGAGAAGGCTTTTCTGTCCCATGTTCCCAGGGAGATTTACACTCCTGGGAGTCATGTCCCGCAGAAGGGGGACTGGTTACTTCTTATGTTATTCTTGACCCATAGTCATAGCCAACATTTACTGAATTTATGAAGTCATAGCACTTCATATGGAAGCTGGTACTGCACGAGTTTACTCACATAATCCTCATATGAGGAATGTACTTGTATCAATTCTATTAGCATCCCCATTTTGCAGTTGGGGACACAGGCATGGGAGCTTTAAGGGACTCACCCACAGTCACTCAGCAGGTAGGGAGTGAGGGGGCCGGGATTTGAACCCAGGGAGTTGACATCTTACTATACTAAACTGCCGTAATTTTGATTTCCCAGAGAGGCCCCCAAATTCTCTGTCACTGCATGTCCCCTCTGTACTCATTGAACAAACACGTGCTGAAGCCTTGCTCTCTGCAAGCAAGTGAGGCCATCAGCAGGGATAAAGAGATGGCTCAGAGCAAATCTCTGCACTTCCGCCAGGGCAGTCTGTGGGGAAGACAAGGTGTTTGCAGCCAGATCCTGGGCTCCAGTGCTGGCGTTGTCGATCATCACGGTCTCCAGACGTTAGAAATGAAAATATAGGTCACGCAGCTGAACTCTGAATTCCAGAGAAACAATGACTACATTTTTTTTTCAGAGTAAGTATGTTCCAAATCACATTTTATTGTATTTTATTTGGCAACCCTACACCTAATTGTTGTGTGAACTTGGGTACACGGTTAAATCTCTCTGACCTCAGATTCCTGGTATTCAATCCCCATTGCACAGGTTGCCTGGAGGGATGTATTAGTTTCCCAGGGCTGCCATAACAAATTACCACAAGCTGTGTGGCTTAACACAACAGACGTTTCTGGAGGGCAGAAGTCCAGTATTCAAGATGTTATCAGGGCCAGGCTGCCTCTGAAGGCTCTAGGGAAGTATCCTTCCTAGTCTCTGCCAGCTGCCGTGGCCCCAGTTGTCCCGTGGCTTGTGGCAGCATCACTCCAATCTCTGCCTTCGTTTTCACATGGCCGTGTACGCGTGCATCTCTGTCTCTTCTCCCTTTCTTATAAGGTCCCCAGTCATATTAGATTCAGGGCCCACCCTAATCCAGTATGACCTCGTCTTAAGGAATTCACATCTGCAAAGGTCCTATTTCCAAATGAGGTCACATGCTAAGGTTCTGGGCAGACATGAATTTTAGGGGGACACCCTTCAACCCAGCACAAGAAGTAAAATGGAATCCCACTTCCAGGTTTTTGAGAGCAAGGACTCCAACAAATAATTTACATACCACGTTCATAGCAGCATTACTCAAAAGGTGGCAGCAACACAAATATCCATCAACAGATAAACGATACATTATATGCATGTGGTGGAATATTTACTTGGCCGTGAAAAGGAACGATGTTCCGATACATGTGATAACATGGGTGAACCTCAAAGAGATCACGTTGAGTAAGACAAGCCAGATACGAAATGACAGCTATTATATGATCTCTCTCATCTAATATACCCAGAATATGCAAATTCATACAAGCAGATGGTGGATTTCAGGTTACCAGTGGCCAGGGGTAAGGGTATGTAATTGCTCAATGCGTGCTGAGTTACTGTTTGAGGTGATGAGAAATTGGGCTAATGGGCGTTGGTGATGGCAGCATGAATTAATTGATATCACCAAACTGTGTCCTTGGAAGTGGTAAAAAGGGGAAATTTTGAGTTGCATGGACATCAATACAATAAAAATTTTAAAAAGTTAATGAAAATATTTATAGAGCATTTCAATCTCTGCAGCATCTCCCACCTGGCCCCATTTCCAGAAGTAGCAGGCTCTATATCCTGATCCACGCAGCAGCGGAGGTGGGGGGGCTTTTCAATTCAGATCAGGCCCCTGCCTTTTGAACCCCTTTCCAAGCTTCCCAGGGACCTACAGTAAAGCTCCAAAGCATCTCGATGTCTCTAGCACGCCCCAGACTACAGATGTTGTCTGAAACCCACCCAAGTGGCTAATCACCCTCCCAGCCATCTCCCCCACCCACACCCTCCCCACGCACAGGGGAGACGCCTGGAGTGAAGGCGGACGGCGAGCTGAGAATGAGCTGCTGAAATAACCCAGCGAGATGCAGCTAGCTGGGTGCATTTTTAATCCATCCACTTCTCTGGGCTACTTATATCCTCTCCTCTCCACTATCTCTCCCCTACATGACTGCAATAGCCTTCCTACTGGGCTCTCAGCATCCACATTAAAACAACAACAGAACATTTTATTAATTTATCACAATTAATAAATTGAACATTATCAAATTTCAAATAGAAAGAATAGTATAATGAACCCGGGTCCAACAATGTCCAGCTCATGGCCAATCAAATTTCACCTCCTCTCCAACTTTCTGGAGTTTCGTCTTTTTTTTTTTAAATACCTCATCCCCACCCCCTCCCCCCTCCCCCAAGGATTTCTTTTATTTTGAAAAAATTCAATCCAGAGGCAGGGTAACCGGACTTGACATCAGTCCTATGGCAGATCTGTTGTTTGTGGCATTAACTTTTTTCCAAAGTTTTTCCGGAGATTTGCTTTGAATGCCCAATTTTGATACTCAAAGCCAAGTTTAGAGAACGCTAGGGGAAAAAAGAAAGGAAGAAAGCTTCTCTTTTGCAAATCTTGCCAATTAAAAGCCTTGGCATTCAAGATTAGGAAGGCTGCCATGAATTTCAAAAGCCTGCTTAGGGACTCTGTAAAGCCAAGAACTTGGCTTTTCCTTTGCCAGTCGGTTTGGGTCAAGCCTCCCTCAAGGAATGCATCCTGTCCATTCAGACGTCAGACTCCACGCGTGGCTTACAGGGAGAGGGGTCGCAGGATTTTTTAAAAAGGGGACAAACCCAGCATTGCCTCGTGTGCAAAAAATGTTCCCCACTGCTATTTTTATTGTTGTTAAAATAATATTTTTAGTGAATGTAAAATGGTTTCTCAGAATGTTTGCAGGTTGCGATGTCCCCACCTTGTTTTTGCCACACAGCTTTGAGTTTTTCGGCTCCGACTTCTCCTCCCAAGTTTGGGGTGGTTATTTTCTGTTTCCTGTTTCAGGATGCCGATATCCCAGGTGTTTCTTCCAGAGTAGCTTCTTGGGGCTTGAGAACCAGTGTCCCTGATGTCACCTGGCAACCTATATTCTAATTTCTGCCCCTGCTGATTTGCATATAATTTGCATAGAGCCCCCCTGACCGGGTCATTTGGAAGTCCGAGGCGCCCCCTCTCATTAGCATTGCTTCATCTGGTCATCTCCTGAGAAATTGCATAAATGTTGTGGTTAGTCACCTTTTTAAAAGTCAGATTTTCTTTTTTCAGGCAAATTCCCTGAAATCTCTCCATAGTCATCAAAATCAAAAATCTCAAAAAAAAAAAAAAAGTCTCCCGGTGTCAGAAGTTGCCCAGACAGGGTGGTTTAGGTCCAAACCTGATCCAGACAAACCAAAGCGGAAGGCAGCCTGGTGAGTGGTTGCAGCCGCTTGCTGAGAACAGAGTCGCTGGTGTTTATCTCCGGGCAGCAGACAGCTTTCCAGGCCGCCCGATGTGCCAAGGCAGGCTCAGTTTCCTGATGGGCAGTTTTCCAGATGATAAAATCAGCATAGTCTGGGTCCTTACAGCCAGAGGCAAACACTTGTGTTTTTTTTTTTTTTTTAAAGTAGTCCAAATCACCCTGACTGGGTGTGCCTGATTGTTTTTTCATAAGTTCTTTGATTTTAGAATCGTTTTTGAGTTACAGAAAAACTGCAGGGAGAATACAGAGCTCCCATTACACCACATCAAGTATCCCCCTATTATTCACATCTCACATTCATATTGTACATTTGTCAGAGCCAATGAACCAATATTCATCCATTTTTGTAAACTAACGTTCATACTTTATTTCGCTCTCCTTACTTTTCATCTGCCGTCTTTTTTTCTGCTCTAAGAGCCCATTCCAACACCCCACGATTACATGTAAGCATCGTGTCTCCCCCCGCATTCCTCTGGGCTGCGACACTTTTTTAGACTTTCCTCGTTTTTTGTTTTAAGTTGGGATATAGTTTGCTTATCATTATAATCACCCCTTTAAAGTGTGCAAATCAGAGGCATTTAATATATCCACAGAGCTGTGCAACCATTGCCTCTCTTTAATTCCAGAAGATTCTCATCACCTCTAGAAGAAATCCCAAGCCCATGAGGACTCACTCTCCTTTCCTTCCTCCCCCAGCCCCTGGCAACCGCTCACCTGCTTTCTGTCACCAGGGAGGTGCCTCTTCTGGACATTTCATAGAAGTGGAATCACACACTGGCTTCTTTTGTTCAGCATAATGTTCTCAAGGTTTACCCACATTGCACCAGGGATCAGAACTTCCTCCCTTATTTATAGCTGCGTGATACTCCATTGTCTGGATGGACCACATATATATATATTTTTAATGCAATTTTATTGAGATATATTCATGCACCACACAAACCATCTGAAGTATACAATCACTGGCTCACAGTAGGATCACGTAGTTGTGTGTACACCCCTGTGCAGGTTTGAATCTGTAGTGTACCCCAGAAAAGTTAAGTTCTATAATCTTCATTCAGTATTGCTGAGTGGGAGCTTTTTGAGTGTTTGCATGGACATGTGACCCACCCAATTGGGTAGACCCATTCTATTGTGGATAGAAACCTTCTTTTTTAACTTTTTTTATTGTATAGTATAACATATATACAAAGCAAAGGAATAAAAAAGCAATAGTTTCCAAAGCACTCTTCAACAAGTGGTACAGGACATATCCGAGAGTTTCTCATGGGCTACCATACAATCCTCTCAGATTTTTCCTTCTAGCTGGGGGCTACAGGGCTTAAATACATTTTTTTTTATTAATTAAAGAAAAAAAAAGAAATTAACCCAACATTTAGAAATCATTCCATTCTACATATGCAATCAGTAATTCTTAACATCATCACATAGATGCATGATCATCATTTCTTAGTACATTTGCATCGATTTAGGAAAAGAACTAGCAAAACAACAGAAAAAGATATAGAATGTTAATATAGAGAAAAAAATAAAAATAATAATAATAGTAAAAAAAAAGAAAAGGGAAAAGAAAAAAAAGACAAACAAACAGTCAGACAAAAAAAAAAAGAAAAAAAAACCTATAGCTCAGATGCAGCTTCATTCAGTGTTTTAACATGATTACTTTACAATTAGGTATTATTGTGCTGTCCATTTTTGATTAAATACATTTTTATCATCACGATTGACTTTTTTCCTTCCTTTTTTTGAAAAATAACAAATACACAAAAAAGCTATAAATTTCAAAGCACAACACCACAATTAGCTGTGGAACACATTTCAGACTTTGACATGGGTTACAATTTCACAATTTTAGGTTTTTACTTCTAGCTGTTCTAAAATACTGGCGACTAAAAGAGATATCAATTTAATGATTCAGCATTCATATTCATTTGTTAAGTCTTACCTTCTCTGTATAACTCCACCATCACCTTTGATCTTTCCATCCCTCTCTTTAGGGGTGTTGGGCTATGGTAGTTCTAAATTTTTCACATTGGAAGGGTCTGTCTGTCACTAATATGTGGTAAGGAGATGGAACTATCTGATGTTCTGGAGAGGCTGGGCTAGGTTTCAGGACTTAACTGGACCAGGGGCCCATCTGGAGGTTGTAGGTTTCTGGAAAGTTACTCTAGTGCACGGAACCCTTGTGGAATCTTATATATTGCCCTAGGTGTTCTTTAGGATTGGCTGGGATGGTCCTGGTTGGGGGTTGGCAGGTTTTGATCGGTAGCAAATTCTAACTAAAGCTTGCATAAGAGCAACCCCCCAGATAGTAATTTTTGATTAGATGGTTTCCATGGAGATGAATCTCCACCCATTCAAGGTGGGGTTGCTTACTGGAGCCCTTTAAGAGGGAACCACTTTGGGAAAAGCTTTAGAACCACCAGAAGTGACAGAGCCCTGGGGAAGCCATTGAAGAAGTCTGGAGAGAAAGCTAGCAGATGTTGCCATGTACCTTTCCAGCTGAGAGAGAAACCATGAACATCATCGGTCTTCTCGAACCAAGGTATCTTTGCCTGGATGCCTTAATTTGGACCTTTTCATAGCCTTGCCTTAATTGAACATGGCACAGCCTTAGAACTGTAAATTTGCAACTTAATAAATTCTTCCTTTAAAAAGCCATTCCGTCTCTGGTATATCGCATGCTGGCAGCTTAAGAACTAGAACAACCCCCATGATCAATTTGCAGATTTTTAAAAATATGAATTTCCAGTGTCATTGAGGATGAGGGGAAACAGAGCTCTCATAGGCTGGGGATGCTGTGTGTGTGACCGGGAGGGAAATTTGGCAAGTCACCTCCAAAGCCTGAAAGTGTACCACTCTAAATCACCAATTCCATGTTGGGGAATTTATATGAAGGAAATAAATGTGTGTGCACAGATTTGGTCCCCCCTCTCCAAATTCATTATAGCATTATCTATATGAGCCAAAAATTGCAAATAATCAAAATGCCCCAAAATAAAAAATTCATCTTAAACTAGTATCACAAGCCCACCAGAGAAGGCCAAGCTACCAGTTAAAATGTTGTATAAGGTTGCAAAGATGTCAAAACATGGTCATAATATTTTCCCCCTGAGTGGGAGTGAAATATTAAAAAGTCTAATTTAATAAAATGAATAGATCTATGTATCCAAAAATAATGAAAAGTTACACATAAATATTAACTTTTTTGGGGGGGGATGGTGGGACTATACTTGATTGACTATTTCATTCCATGTATCTATATTTTAAAATTTTTCCTACAATTAAGCTGCTTTGAATTTGTCCTAAGAAAAAATTATTAATTAAAAAAATCGCTTTTTAAAATGTCCTATGTCCAATGATGGGAATTCTACATCTGTAGCCATCAAAGGGAACTTCAGAAAGGAACCTGACAAATAGTCATATCCTCACATGAGGCCATTCCCAGATCTGCCTTTCTATTCTGGGTACCCACCCGGGGTCCCTGCATGGAGAGATGGCTGCTCAAACTGGGTGACATAGGGAAAAGGCAGCGTGAGGGATTGTGACCCCCTGAGCCTTGAGGTCAGAAGGGGAGAACAGAAGCAGTGACCCCAGACCCAGCTGCCGTGACCCCTCCCTCTGCTCGCTGTGCCCGGTTATTCACTGGGGGGCGGGGGTGGGTGCTGATGCCTGAGGGCACCAGCCTGCCGTGGCCCACACGGGTCAGTCTCGGGAGGCAGACAGCAGAGGGGAGAAGTTGAGGAGCAGATCTGCAGGGGTGGGGGAGGGCAGCTAGCGCCCTAGCCCCATGACTTTGGATGAGTTCTTTGACCTCATCCTCATCTTTAAAATGGCAGTAAAAATTCCAACCTCACTGGGTGATTTTAAGGATCGAATGAGTTCATACAGACAGAAGACTTAGTATAAGGGGGGCACTTTCTATTAAGACGTTACTAATTTCGAGACAGCCTGGCTCTTGAGCATTAACAGGTGGAAAGGGTGCTCTCCTCCTTGTACGGGGCTGAGTGTGGCATCTCCTCTTTGCCCAGGCTAGTGGATGTGGAGATCCCTTCCCAGTTCCCTCGCAGTTAGGCAGGGTCAAGTGTCTCGTTCTGGCCAATGGAATATGACCAGAAGGGTTGTCTCCCTTCCTGTCCGAGGGGTCAGCAAAAAGCCTCTGCGAGATTCTCAGGTTTTCAGCTCCCCCTTTTCCAATCCTGGAGAAGGCCTTGAGGTGCCAGGGTGCAGGCACAAGTGGAAGCAGCTGGATCCCTGAGTCACCACGTGGATGACGGCAGCCTTGGGAGTCACCTGGACCCCAGCAGTCTCCGCCTGAGCAGGAAGTAGACTTGTCGTTATGGGTTGTTTCTTTTCTGCAGCAAAGCCTAACCCATCCTGACTACTCGAACGTATGGATGGATGTTTCCAGGAAACATCCCCGACTGTTGGTTTGGAAGATGCAGGGCACCACCTCTCACATCTTTCACCCCACAGCACTTCTCTGCCTCTCCTGCTCTGTTCTAACATGCTGCTGCTTCAGCTGCCAGGACAGAAACCACATAAATGCACAACTGCCAGCCGTGTCCTAACTATCAGATGACCGCCGAACAGGAGCCAGGAGACTTTTATTTTCCTCTTTTTTTTCTTCTAAATTAGAGAAGTTGTTTTACCAAAACACCAGGGAGAAAGTACAGAATCTCTCTCCACCCCTTACACAGGCACAGTTTTCCCTATTAGAAACACTTTGCGTTACTTGTACTTTGTTTATAATCAATGATACAGCATTACTATCATTATGCTAGTAACTATAATCCTTAGTTTATGTTAAGGTTCACTGTTGATGTTGTACAGTTCTGTGGTTGTTTTTTAAAATTTGTATTCTGGTAACATATATACCACCTAAAATTTCCTCCTTTTATCCCCTTTCAAATACACAATTCAGCGGTGTTCGCTGCTCACACAGCATGGTGCTACCATCACCACCATCCCCTGCCAAAGCATTTCCATCACCCCAAACAGAAGCTCTGAACCAAGGAAGCCCCAACTCCCCCTTTCCTACGGCCCGCACCTCCGGCCCCTCGTAACGTGTATTCTAGTTTCGGACTCGATGAATTTGCTTATTCTAATTATTTCATGTAAGCAAGACCATACGGTGTTTGTCCTTTCGTGTCTGGCTTATTTTTCACTGAACCTGATGTCTTCAAGCTTCATCCATGTTGTAGCATGATGCTACCACTTTTTTAAGAAGGAAAGAAAGCGTCTTTGCGAAGCGGTTCTGGCCCACCACCCGCCCCCAGCGTGAACGTGCCCTCACGTGGGCAGACCAGAGGATGTCGCCTGCGGATTCACGTAGGCATCTGCTACTTGGGGTGGGCAGCCTCTGGGATGGCCCCCAAAGATCCACACCCCCTGATGCCCATGTCCTTATGTTGATCTCTTCCTCTGGTGTGGGCTGGACTCACTGACTTCCCTCCAATGAACAGAATGTGGTAGAGATGAGGGGATGTCACTTCCATAAGTAGGTCATAAAAAGGCTGTGGCTTCCATCTTGGATTCTGTCTTTTGCTCTCTGGCTCCCAGAGAAGCCCATGTGTGAGCTGCCCCAGGGAAACGCAATTAACAGAACTAACCCCCACCCCCACCCCTTACTCTTTCCTCTCCTAAGGGGGATTACCATGACATTGCCCTAGGAATCCCCCCTCTTTGCTCCCCCCCAGGCCCCTCCCCATCCCTGGGCCACCTCTGATTTGCATTTTTTTTTCTCTAACTTTATGTAAATCGGATGAATCACAGAGCATTTCCTGTGGTGTATTGGCTTCTTTCACTTAGCAGGACGATTTGGAGATCCGTCCATGTACTGGCGTATCAACAGCTCATTCCTTTTTATTTCCTGTAGGTGTGCCACAGTTTATCTGGGTGACTTCCAGTTTGGGGCAATGACAAATAGAGCTGGAAGGAACATTCGCGCCCAAGCGTGGACACAGGTTTCCACGCTTTTCTCTTTGGTATATACCTTGGACTGGAATGGCCGGATCCTTTCAAGAAACTGCCACATTATTCTCAGTGGCCATACCCATTTACATTCCCACTACAGCATGCTTATATACTTAGCAAGACTGACGCGCATCCCCTAAAAGCCAGAGGCTGCCAATCACGGTGACAAGCCAATACCCCGTCTCCAGTTTCAAATGCCTCCTGTTCCTCCCAGGGCGGGGTGGGGTGGGGGTGGGAGAAGTGTGGGGGAGGGCAGCGCTGCCCGGATTGAGAGCCACTGAATCAGACGATCTTTCGTCCTAATGGTAGGTAGGGACAAGCTCCTTTTAGGCACTATGGAAGAAAAATTATGTTTTTCTTCCCATGTTTTTGAAGTGAATACTGAAGTAGGAGGTTTAGGAAAAAGCAAGATGTAGCTGCTCGTTGTACGTCATGGTTGGCCTCCTTGCATTTTGTGGTTCTTCATTTTCCCAAACGACCAAAATACTCTTCATTTAAAGAACCAAGGTTGGTTTCCATGCAGTGATTAGGGGCCTCAGTTAGATGACCTGTTTGCTTTCTATTCTTAACTTTCTCCCTGGCCTTGGAGCCTCCTGGAGCCTCCCCGGGGTGAAAAATAAGTAATGTTGGATAATCCTGAGCTGAAAGGTAGCACTTAAGCCAAAAGTACACCTGCACTCTGCTAATTGACACTAATCACCTGCACCAGCCACGGGTTAGCCAGAGGGATGGACCTTATTATAATGCAACCGCAACCAGACATTGCAGGTGCCACCCACTCTCAGGTACTATTTTGATTCCCACACTTTCTTTCCCAGTCCCCTACTGCAGTGGTGCTCAAGTGCGCGCAAGCATCCGATGCCTGGAGGGCTTGTTAAATCACACATTGCCTGGCCCCACCCACAGAGATTCTGATTCCCTGTCTGGAGAGGTGCCCGAGAATTCATTTCTAACAAGTTTCCCAGTGGTGCTGAGGCTGCATTTCCAGCCCCACTGCCCCATGGGGACCGTCCATTTGCCCATTTAAAGTCTTGTACGTCCAGTTAGAAGCTTTAGTGGTGATCGCAAACCAGGGTGAATTTCCAGCCCCCCTCTCCTCCCTGGGGCATTTGGCAATGTCTCCGGACATTTTTGGTTGTTACAATGGGGCAGGAACTACTGGCATTTAGTGGGTGGAGGACAGGGATGCTAAATATTCTACAGTGCATAAGCCAGCTTCTGATGACCAATACTTTTTTGGTCTTCAAGTCCTTAGTGCTGAGGTTGAGAAACCCTGAACTTCAGAGGGATGCTTAAATAAATCAGAGGGCTCTTCTTGCAAGGAAGATTATTACGTGGTCAGGAAGATGAATGCCCCCTGAGGTCCTTCAAAAACTCAGGGAAATGCTCATGATACGAGTGGGGGGAAAAATAAGAGTATATCCGACACATCACCTGTGTCACTTCAGATTCTTCATGCTTTATCATCTCCATGTGGCTTGTTCGTTTATATATTTACTAATTGATTGCCTGTCCTGCACTGGGATGTAAGCCTGGGGAGGCCAGGGCATTTTCCTTGTGTATTTCTGTACCTGTAGCAGAGCCTGCTACGCGGAAGGGAGCACTAAATAGTTGGTGGGCACTAGTGGATAACACTGATGTCTGTGGGCTAAATCAGTAGTGCGCTGGCAAACGTTTAGCATCCCGCTTTCTGCAAAGAAAAGCCCTGATTTGTAGCACCTGCTGATTTCCATGGTGTAAATCCTACCACCGATTTCAGGCGACGGCTTCCTGATGGCGCTGAAGAGGGAGCTGGGGAGAGCTGTGCACCATCAGCTCTCCCAGCTCTAGCACACCACAGAAATAATTGTGTTATTACGAAAGACTGGAAGGAAAATGCTAATGGTGGAGCCTTGGGCTCACGCAGATATTAGTAACCATTAAGCTGTGACTTAAAAATAAATGAATCAGAGGGCTTGGCTCCCCAGTCATTGATGTCCTCCGAGGCAGAGCAGCATGACGTGGCCATCAGTGACGCAGCTTCCAGTTTCTGGTTTCAATCCAAATTCCCAATGGCTGGCTGAGAGGATCAGTGGAGGCACCCCAGCTGCCCACAGCGGTGGCTGCTTGCCCAGCAGTCTTGGGTTGACTGTGGTGGGGTGAGGGGTGAGGGTGATACCTGCAGACACGCGGTGGGGGGGCTGCTGTGTGACTGCTCATGCTGTGAACTGCATGGAGGTGTCACAATGAGGGGCCCCCATTTGCACCGTAGATGCATACAGACTTGTTTGAAAGCATGCAGGTGGACATGCAGATTCCAGGCCTCCTGGCTGCTGAGCACTGAGGCAGTGGGGGAAATACCCTCCTTTAGAAACCTACGGGCAGCCCCTGGCAGGTGCACACATAGCTAATCACACCCCGTCTCCCAGAGGCCCGATCCGCCCTTCTCCCCCCAACTCTGAACCTGACATGGTTGGTCCACAGGGAAGGGAGAGCAGTGGGGTCTGTCCACTGCCGGTGACAACTGCGAGTCCTGATGCCCGGGTGAAAGTGAGGGCAGTTTTGAGCCCCCCAGCTAGGACTGCAATCCACCTGGCCGCAGGAGTGTACTAACCTAAACCAGTTTTAAAAAAACACTTGCAATCCTCAAAGAGAACTGAAAATGTAGGCTGACCTAAAAACTTGCACACAAATATTCCTAGCAGTTACTCATAATAGCCAAAGAGTAGAAACAAAGTGTCCATGAATGGATGGGCGGATAAACAAAATGTTGGTCCATGCATGCAGTGGGATGTTGGTCAGCCGTAAAAAGGCATGAAGTTCTGATACACACTGTGACACGGATCAGCCTCGAAGGCATTATGCTCCATGGAAGTAGACAGTCACAAAGGCCACTTATTGTATAGATCCACTTATGTGCAGTATCCAGAATGGGGAAGTCTATAGAGATGGAGAGATCAGTGGTCATCAAGGGCTTGGGGGAGGGGAGAGGTGATGAGTAATAATGGGCACGGGGTTCCCTTTTGGGATGATGAAAATGTTCTGGAATTAGCAGTGATGGCTGACAACATTATGAATATACTAAAAATTACAAGGTGCACACTTCAAAAAAGTGAATTTTATAGTACGTGAATTATATGGCAGTAAAGAAGCCCATTTGAGGAGAGTGTACTCTGTCCCAGTTTGTGTACAGATACAAAGCATGGGCTGGTGGTGGGCCATCTGACATGGCTTCTGGGTTCCATCCTGGAGACCCGTGAATGTGGTGATGGGCAGGCAGTTTCCAGCAAAGAGGCTAAGGTTTCCTTCTATGTAGGATGGACATCTTGTGTGGCAGACCCTGTTGTGCCCTTGGGTTGGGACTATGCCTGTGGACATCTGTCCATTAGCTCCTGAGACTCTTTGGCTGAGGCCTGGCTCTGGAGCAATGTACTTGACCTGTTCCTGGGTGGCTGGAAGTGCTGGGCGGTGTCTGTCATCTCCCCACTCTTACCTGTCTTGGTCAATGACCCATAGGAGTTGGTGGATAAATACCCAGCCCCTTCATTCCTCAGATGGGGTACTGAGCATGTGCTTTGCAGAGGTCCCCAGGAGGACTGCACCCCAGCTGCCCACAACAGTGGCTGCTGGCTGAGGTGCCCTCCCCTACCTCAGCTTCCCAGCCCCTTCCAGTGTGTATTAGTCGGGGTTCTCTAGAGAAACAGAACAACAGAACCAACAGGAGAGATCTGTAAATAAGGGATTTATAAAGGTGTCATGTAACCACGGGAATGGAAGAGTCCAGAATTTGTAGGGCAGGCTGTGAAGCTGGCGGCTCTGATGAAGGGTCTGGATGAACTCTACAGGAGAGGCTCACTGGGGGAAGAAGCAGTGAGAGAGTCTCTCTTCTCCCTTAAACGCCTCCAACTGATTGGATTATCTCATTGTGGGAGACACGCCTTAGGTGATCACAGATGTAATCAGCTACAGATGCAATCAACTGACTGATGATTTAATACACCAGTCATGAAATATCCCTGCGGCAACAGTCAGACCAGTACTTATCTGACCAGGCAACTGGGCATCATCACTTGGCCAGGCTGCCATCAGAACCCAACCATCACATGGGGCTTCTGGGTCTCCTCCCAAATGAAGCGCTTGCACTCCCGTCCTGGTCTCATGTTCTCCTTTGGGGGGAGCGCAAACCAAGTACGCCAGAAAAGCGCCCACTTCAATACATAACTGTTCTGTTCTCCATGCTTTTCAAAATTATTTTTTTCACAGTAGACAAGCAGTGCTTTGCTTCTCGGAAAAGGAACAGTTTTCCGAAAGCCTGGGGACCGAATGCAGCCACAGATGTCTGGGAGGGCATCCTTGCTGAAGGAGGGGCTGAAGGTCTCTACCAGGCACCTGCTTGTGCCATGCTGTTCCAGGCATCGGTGCTGCCGAGGTGAACGGACAGCAGGACACACGTGGTCTCTGCCCTCGTGGAGCTCACATTCTAGTGGTGGGGAGAGAGGCAGACAGTGAGCAAGAGAAGGAACGTGCCCACTCATCCAAGACTGATAACTGCCATGAAGTAAATTCAGGATAAAGAGACAGTGGGTGAGCCCTGCATGACAAGATGCCCTATAAAATCTGGGACCTGTGCAAGTGCCTTCCGACCTAAGATGCAGTTCTTGGACCAGCCGGTGAGAGATGCAGATGCTCAGGCCCCACCCCAAACCTACTGAAGCAGAATCTGCGCTTTTAATGAGAGGCCCCCACCCCCCACTCCACATGATTCCTTAGAGTGAGAATCCACATTAGAGTGAGAATCACTGAGGGTGCAGGAAGAGGATGCTTGCATGCTTTTTTAGGGTACAGGACAGTCTCAGTGTGGCTTTATTACGTTAGCATCTTGTCCCAGGGGAAAGCTGGTGCTCTTGTAATACCTTATTGCCAAAGGGACATGATTCTTGATTTGTTTTCAGTGCCACTTTCGTGTGTGTGTGTGAAAATTAAACACAAAAATAAAAATAATTTTTTACATGGTAATATATTTACCATTATAACCATTTTCCAGTGTGTGATTCAGTGGCATTAATTATATTCACGCTACTGTGCCACCATCACCACCATGACTAAAGCTTTCCATCACCTCAAACAGAAACTGTCTGTCCCCATTAAGCAATGTCATTTTTCCCTTCTCCCTAGCTCCTAATAACCTCTTATCTACTTTAATTGTCTCTATGAATTTGCTCATTCCAGACTTCTCACATAAATGGACTCATACAATATTTGGGTTCATCCACATGGTCACAGGTATCAGGACGTCATTCCTTTTAATGACTGAATAGTAGTCCATCGTGTGGCTGGACCACATTTTGCTTATCGTCTCATCTGTTGTTAGACATGCATTGTTTCTACCTTTTGTCTATTATGGACACGCTGCTGTGGACATCGGGTGTGCACGTATCCATCTGAGTCCCTGTTTTCAATTCTCTGGGGCACATTCCTAGGAGCGGAATTGCCGAGCCACCTGGTCATCCTACATTTAACTTTTTAAGGAATAGTCAAACTGTGATCTCCACGGTGGCTGCACCATTTTACATCCCCAGCGACCTACTAATGCAGGCTAGTGCCACTTTTTAAACGCAGAATTTTCAGGAAAACTGGGAAACCGTTTTGTCATCAGGAGCAAGACTTGCAGGACATGGTGTGTTACCAGGAGCCCTTCTGGACGCTGAAGTGGACTGCTGACCCAGGCTCCTGGCTGGGAGAACATGAGTCACTTGGAGCCCAGAAAAGCCACAGGCAGTCTTTCTGCAAATGCATTTCATTGCCTGTGATTCACCGCTCAGCTAGCAGTCAGGAGAGATCACATTCTTTCCTGTCTAATATCTGAAAACCTGCAGCAACTTGTCCCCACTGCGGAGCTGTGGAGCTGCGGAGCAAACAGCCTCAGAAGGAACACCTGTTGGAAGGGAGAAAAGTTGCATAAACACAGGGGGTAAAAGCAAAGTAAAAGCCAAAACAAACAACAACCTCAGGTCTCCCCAAACTACTGAATATTCAGTATTATTCAGTATCACCAATTTCCAATAACTTTACATACTGGACCTGTATGCCCGCAGTTGCTTATTGAAACTAGAGGTTAATTTTTCTGTCCTTTAACAAAAGTCTCGAGGTAGGCAGGGCAGGCACCTCGGCAGATCCCTCAGGGCTTCCTGCGTTCTGCTCTGTCATCCTTAGCACATGGCCTCCTTCCCCAGGGTCACCTCGGGTCAAGGATGGCAGCCGCAGCCCTGACTGCCTCCCGGGGGCAGGAAGGAGGAAGTGGCAAGAGCTGGATGACAAGGTAAGGCAGTTCTCTTTAACCAGCTTTCCTGGAAGCCCCACCCAAAGCCCTCCTCTGAGTAAGCTCCTGACCCTCCCTTAGCTGCAAAGGAGGCTGGGAAATGGAGTCCAGAAGCCCTGGTACAATTCAGGCCCCTAGCAAAGAAGGATTGTGAAATGGGTGCTGGGAAGCTTGCCAGCCAATTTCCTATCTTCCCGTTAGATGCTCAGTTTTGAGACAAACTTGGGAAAATCTGACATTCCTCTCATGGGGTCTGAGATCCTTTGACATTTCTGGGTATAAGATTTTCTGTCTTAGAGGTAACAGACTAGAAGTATTTTCTCCTTTAAAAAAAATTTTTTTTAAGGCAGGTAGAGTTTAATTGCCCATGATAAGCTGTGTTTCATAACAACAGGGGTCAGGGCAGGGCATATAATTCCAATTTGTTTTAAAAAATCTCTCTCTCTTTAGATTTAACTTTGTTTGTTCTCTATGTTTCCATGGGAAACAAGAGTTTAGAAAGAAACATACCCCTTCAGTTTACCAAATAGCTAAGAGAGTCTTGTTTGGATTCAATCACAAGCTGCTATTTCTGCTCCATGGAAGGTACTCAAAAGGGTCAAAAACATCTCTCGCCTCCTCCCATGACCCATGACTGTGAGAACAGCCGTCCTGCTGTCCTCATGGAGGGTGACTGCAGTGGGAGCTGCGGGCCTTCTCGAGCCATCTTCACTTCCAGGTGAGCCACTTTACCTTTGGAGCTGAGGATGGAGTGAACAATGAAAAAATTCACCTTCGGCAGAGCACTGACACAGCATGGGCAAGATCCAGACGAGGTGGTCTTATACCACATCTCCAAATTGTATGACATCCCTGCCTTCAAAAGAGGGAGACTTGTGCCCTCTCCTTGCATGTGGGTGGGCTTCGAGATTTGCTTCTAAGGAATAGATGTGGCAGAAGTGATGCTATATGGTTTCTGAATCTCGTTCATAAACGCATAGCTTCCTTCTGGTGCTCTCTCAGCTCGATTGCTCTGGGGGGTGGGCTCTGGGAAGCCAACTGTCAGGTGGTGAGGACACTTGGGCAGTTTGAGGAGGCACTTGCATGAGGAGGGACTGAGGTCTCTCGCCAAGGGCCAGCACCATCTGGGAGTGCGCCATCTTGGAATTGGATCCTTCATCCCAGGCAAGTCTCCAGATGCTGCACACGTGGCTGATAACTTGGCTGCTGCCCCGTGCAAGACCCTGAGCCACAGCCACCAGGTAAGCTGCTCTGCAGTTCCTGTGGCTTATTGTCACTTCAGACCACTAAGTCTTAGGCCATTGTTATGCAGCAATAGATGACTAATACACTGGCTTTTTTTTTTTTTGGAGAAAATAAGATTTAACTGGGGCCTTATTTTAAAATGTAAAAATTGTAAAAATAAGTATATAAATGCATCTGTACATTGGTATATAATATAATGTAATATGGGCTAAAACCTAGGATCAAGAATTAGGACATCATCCTCTGATGAAATGACTTGCCAATAAGAAGTGTTAGAATTATTCTGGGCCTGAGTCTATTAGGACTGAGGGTGAAGGGAGTGTTTGACAGGCGATGACACTGTGGGCAAGTGATTAATTAGAGATTGTTAGAAACAATGGGCTAGATGAAGACTGAAGTCTGATCTAAGATAGTAGCTGGGGTAGTGATAGAATATGGTAATTACATAAGGGAATGGGCATTGATTTGACAAAATATAAAGATAGATCAGATTGTAAGGGTTAAGGAGAAATCTGGAGTTGAAGATGTGGATTTGGAAGCTGTTGGTGAATTGGTGGTACAATTGGTTGGTGGTAACCCTAACCCTAACCCTAACCCTAACCCTAACCCTAACCCTAACCCTAACCCTAACCCTAACCCTAACCCTAACCCTAACCCTAACACCAACGCAGAATGCACAGGAGCTTAAGATCTTGGGGACATAGAGGGGAACACAGAGGCAAGAAACACATAAGATGATCTGAGAGAGGTCATGGAAATTTAAAAATAGAGGATTTTTAGAAGTGGTCATCAGTGTCAAATACCACTGATATGGTAATATAAAATCAAGTGATCAAAGGTTAAAAAGATTGCACTGGATATTGCTAAGCATTATCTGAAAAGAGAGAAACTGAGTTGTCTGGTTTCTATTTCTAGGTTTCCCAAAGCGTCTCATGGTGATCAATGTAACCAAAAGGAAAGTCCAGGCTGGAGAGAAAATTCCTACTTTATCCCAGCAGATCTGGAAACTGTCTAAGGAAGCCCATAGCGTGATGATTAGGTATTGCACTTAACAAACCTGGGTCTTTTAAAAATACAGATTTCAGGTCTCCACTCCTGGAGATTATACCCTACAGTCTGGATTTGGGGCTTAGGAACCTGTATCTCAAAAGAGCCCCATGGAACCCCAAGGAGCAAAAATTCTCATATTTGGGGACAACTTTTAGGTTGTGTTCGGGCACCCATTCTCTGCCTTTGGGAGCGTTTTTTGGAGGAAAGCATCTGCTCAGCCTCAGGCTGAGGCTAGGCTGCTTCTGGCTCGCTGAAAAATCACTGTTGACTAGGAAGAGGAGACTTCTCAGTGATGATGTTTGGATTTGTTCCTTTCTAAGAGTCCCTTTCACAAAGTCGTTCTTTCTCTGCTGGCCTGACTCAGCAACGGTTGCTTGGGTTTCAATCCTGGCTCTCTTGCGTATACACTGTGGATCTACTTGCATTCCTATTACTATTTTTTGGGTGCAAGGGCCCCGTCTCAGCCTCAGTAACACCGACATTTCCGGCCAGATAATACTTTATTGCAGGGGGATGACCTGTGCACCACGTGGTGTTTAGCAGCACCCCTGGATTCTACCTAGAATCCAAGAGCACCCCCTACTCAGTTGTAGCAACCAAAAATGTCATTCATTCTCAAATGTCTCCTGGTGGGCAAAATCTCTCCCTTTTGGGAATCACTGGGTCTAGAACCTTAGCTCTATGTTTAGTGCTTAGATGTATTAAATACTCAATCATTTCTCTCTACAGATTGCAACCGTGCTAGAGTTCAATGAATTTTCCTTGGTATTCTTCGTTTTTCTTTATTTTTGAATGAAATATGTGACTTCTGTAGTAATACTAATAAAGGAGCTAGTGAATATAGAAAAATACACGTTTTCACCATGCGATTCCATTTTATGGAACTTATCTAAAGGAAGTAATTGTACAAGCATGCAAAGATGAAAGTACATATACAGTATTGTTAAAAAACAACTGTAGGTGGTGCAAGGCAGCTCAGTGGTAGAATTCTTGCCTGCCATGCGGGAGACCTGGGTTTGATTCCCGGACCCTGCACTTCCCACCCCCCACCCCCCACCCCCAAAAAATAAACAACTGTAATGTCCATCCATAGAAAACTATTACATGCGTTATGATGTGTCCATACCATGGCCTGCTGTGTGGCTGTTTATGAGAAGGATTTCCTTCTGTTGCAACTCTATTGTTGACATGGAAAGATGTCCAAGAGAGGTCATAAAATGGAAAATGAAAGGTAGGTTTCACAAGCTGCAGAAGATGTTATCTTTTATGTTTAAAAAGGTTTGCGCACATACTTAAGTCTGGAAGGGTAAAAAAATAAAATACATGAATCCACATTTTCTTGAGTCATCAAGTCTTAGATAAATAGATGTAAAGTGTGCAGATGTCCTATGCATTGTGGGTTGTGCAGGCCTTCCAATGCCATGGTTAGAGGCTAATCTGAAAAGCACTTTGCCAGAGTCCTTGAATGCTAATCTTTATTGAGTTATTCAGTTGTAGCAGGTATGGTATACAGAGTTTCTGCAGTTATTCTCATTTAATCCTGACAGCAAACCCTAAGAGTTTCTGTCATCATCTCCATTTATGAGGCTCAGAGAGGCTTAGTAAGTTGCCCAAGGTCTCAGTGCCTCTACAGTTACATAAAAGCCATACCGATGTCTCATCACGAATAAAACAGAAAGTGTGCTTCAAGGCAAACCAGATCATTCTTGGTCCCTTAAACCTTTGCCATGTCTGTGCCTCTGAATCTATGTGTCCCTCCTCTCTGAGGACCTCTCCTCTTTTCTGTGTTTTCACAGCCTAATGAATATGCTTCCTTCCCCAGAAAGACTTCCTGGACTCTCACCTCTGGGAAATACTTTTATTCCTCTCAAAAACCTGACTTCATGCCCTGTGGGCTTTGACGCATGCTGCTTTTCAGAGGCAGCTTGTGAGCCTCACATCACAGCTCTTGCAGTTTAAGGGGCGCTAAGTGGTAATAATATTGCTTATTAATGGAAGTTTATGATTTAAAAAGAAAGCATCTGCCACTGATTTGGTCTCCAGAGCCATCTCCTACTTGTGTGGCAGATATTCATTTCAGATTTCAGCAGGCCCCAGAAAAATCCCATGTGTTACAGAAAACATATTACTGGGCACTTAAATCTATTATTTCAGCTGCAAAAATAAGGGGAGATTTTCAGATTTTTTTTCTATTGTAAAGGTTAGAGCGTTTTTTTTTTCTTCATAATTCAGTATCAATAAATTGTGGTTTTGTAGGACCTGCACCCAATTGGTTGGTTTGCTGGCCCCTCCTCTCCTAAAGAATCTGGGGTTCCTCCAATAACCCCTATCCTTTGCTTTTTCTGTCCCTTTTCCTTTTGCTTCACAAGTTCCTCTTATCTTGGTCTCCGTGCCCCTACTTCCTAAAACCTACCTATCTTTTAGGATTCAACCAGACTTAAGAGTGACAAGATCCCTGCCCTTAGAATTTAGTTTTGGTGGGAGGAGACTCATATTAAACAAGTGAACACGTCAATATGTACATCAAGGCAGATAGTGATACATGCTATGAAAAAATAAAACAAGGCGACAGCAGAAAGGGGGTGGACGACTCCAGGAGAGAGGGGAAGGCCTCTGCACAGCGCCACCGAAGCGCAGCCCTGGAGGAACGGAAAGAAAGCGCTCCCACAGAGTGAGGGACGACCTGGGCAAAGGCCCTGAGGCAGACCAGGGCTGGGTGTTCTACAGAGGCAGAAAGAAGGCCAGTGCGGTTGGACCGCGCACCAGGTAAGCAGACGCTGGTGTGATCCGAACACAGAGGCGGCCGGGTCAGCTTCCGCGGGGACTTGCAGGCCACGTTGAGGAGCCCAGATTTCATTCCAAAGACGATGGGAGGCCATTTGGGTTTAAAATCCGAGTCGCTCTGTACAGGCGCACTCTGGTAGCTAGGAGAGGGTGTCCCGAGCAAGCAGTCTCCAAAGCCTCCAGGCTGGCTGATGACCCACCTCGTCCCCCCCCCTCCCCACGTCTAAGCCGAGCGGCCCGCGCGGCCTCTGTGCGGTCATTGCCCGTTGACGTGGCTGCTTCCTCTGCAGAGCCGGAGGCCGGGAGGGGAGCCCGGGGGGAGGCCAGGGATCCGGGGCGCGCCGCTTGGCGCAGGGCACCCAGAGCGCTGGCGCTGGCGCGGGGGCTGCAGGGCCAGCACGCGGAGCGGGTTACCGAGGGGCCCAAGCGGGACGTCGCCCGCGGAAACCGGGCCTCCCACTCTCGTGAACCGAGGAGACAGAGGCCGTGCCTTTGGGGACAAGTTCGGGGTCGCCCCACTCTCGACAGCGCAGACGCGGCCCGGGAGGCCGGCGTCCCCTCCTCCTGCTCGGGTTGATGCTCAGCGTCCCCCGGGCCCGCGGGGCAGCCGCGGGGGACTCGGGCCGGGGAAAGGCGCGGGCCGGGGCCACCGAGGCCCCCCACCCCACCCCGTGCCTCGATTTGCCCTTCTGAGACTGGGACTCTGAAATAAATAGATGGGGAAGCCCTGTGCAAACTTGCACACAAGTGAAGCGTTTTCTTTGCTTTCTGCACACCCTCCGTTTGGAAGCCCGAAGGTCCGGAGCGAGGAGGCTGCCGCCCACCACGGGCCTGCGTCTCGCAGAGCAGTAGCCGGACTCGGTTTCGCGTCCCCTCGGGGCCGGGAGGCGCCAGGTGGGGCCCAGCCGGGTGCGGTCGACCGGCCGGGTCACGTGACTCCCGCCCGGCGCCCCGTGGTTCGAGGGTAGCATGCAAGTGCGCACGCGCACCTCCTTCTCTCGTTTCCTTGGTTGGCCCCGACGCAACCAGTGTTAGCTCCTCCCCCTCCTCCTCCCTCTTCGTCCTTCCTGACAGTCACGGCCTTTCTCCCCCCGCCCATTAGTTACGTCAGGCAGTAGGACCGACGAGCCAATCGCTGCGCTTGTATCCAGAGTCCCGCACGCGGAACCGGTCTGATCGGACCAATGGGGGCCCATGAAGCTGGCGCGCCCCAACGAGGCTGGGGAACCGGGCCCGAGTGGGCGGTGCTTCTCCAGTCAGCATGTGGGCGGGGGAGGGCGGGGACCATCAGCCGCAGAGGCGTCGACGACGGCGGCGACGACGACGTTCCTCAGTCTTCGGGGTGGGCTCGGCGGCGCAGGCCAGGCTGCGCGGAGGCCTGGGCGGTCAGCGGCAGCGGCCCTAGGAAGGCCGCGGCGCCATGGGGGGGCGGTAGGAGGACTCCGGCGGGCGAGGCGAGCGGCGGCGGTCACCGGGTCGCGGCGCCGTCCGGCGGGGCCCAGGGGTGGGGAGGCCCCGGGCGGGGGTCGTCCGGGGCAGCGCGGGGCCTTGGGGCGGGGCTCGTAGGCCCTGGGAGTGCAGGAGGCCCGGGCCGCCGCGAGAAGCCGCCGCCGGCCGCTGGGCCCCGCTGCTGGGCCCCTCGACGACGACGCTTCCGCGGGAGCCCCGCCTGAGGAGGACGCGGCGGCGGCGGCGGCGAGGCCGCGGAAGGCCGCGGAGGATGGAGGAGCGGAAGGAGGAGGGCGAGGCCGAGATCCAGGAGCACGGGCCGGAGCACTGGTTCTCCAAGTGGGAGCGACAGTGTCTCGCGGAGGCCGAGCAGGACGAGCAGCTGCCCCCCGAGCTGCAGGAGGAGGCGGCGGCCGCCGCGCAGCCCGAGCACAAGCAGCAGAAGCTGTGGCACCTCTTCCAGAACTCGGCCACCGCCGTGGCCCAGCTCTACAAAGGTGAGCGCCGCCGCCGCCATCTTGGCGCCTCCCCGCGGCCGCCGCCCCGGGGCCCGCAGCGGCCTCGACGCCCGGCCCGGTGGGTCGGAGGACCTGGGGGACGGCTGCCCGGGCCCCACCACCCCGGCCCCACAAGATGGCGACGCGGGCGGGGAGGCCCGCGGGGAGGGGCGCGGGGGAGGCGGCCCGGTGCCGGCAACCCGCCCGGGGGGCGTCCGGGGGTGGTGGGTCCTCCCGCTGCCCGGGTCCGGCTGACGGGTGCCCCCCAACCGCGGAGGGGAGGAGCCCCCAGTCACAAAATGGCGAAGGGAGGCGGCGGGGCCCTATTGTGCCCCGGAGGCGGCCTGGGGGCGGGGACTGCGAGAGGGGGCGCCTCCCTGCGCTGCAACCCGGCCGGGGGCTGCCCCTTTGAGCCCCGCGAGCTCCCCTCTTCCTCGCCGCGACCCCCTTCCTCGTCCTCGCGGTGGGTTTGGGATCCCAAAACCCTTGAACAAAATGGCGAAACCTAATATGGCCGTTCCGTGATGATTGACGCCCAAATAACATTTTTCTCTGTTTTTCTGTCTGTCGTTCGTTGTTTGTTTGTTCGTTCTTGTTTCCCATTCAGACCGAGTATGTCAGCAGCCAGGACTTTCTCTCTGGGTCCCCTTCCAAAATGCAGCCACCGCCGTCACCAATCTCTACAAAGGTAAAGATAACCTTGCTGCATTGGCGGTTAAAGGGAAAGGCAGCCTGCGTCAGGGTTTGTGTCTCTTGGGTTCCAAGGGTATTGGCCACTTTAATCTGGACACAGGTTGCGGGAGTGTGTTTGTATCTGCCCACCTACCCCGAATACTTTGTAATTTGAGAATTTTGTTTGTGTTCTAGTTAGGTCAGTGGTTCCTCCAACTTCAGGTGATTTTATCCAAATTTCTCTGACATTTGGCAATACGGCACATGTTTTTGGTTGTCACACAACTGAAGGAGGAGCTGCCCTTGGTTCCTAGTAGGGTAGAGGCCAAGGATGCGGTTAAATATGCAGTGCACAAGACGGTCCCTTGCCACAAAGACTTATCCAGCCCCAAATGTCAGTAGTGGGAGGAGTTAGCTGTGACTTGGAAGACCGTGAAGTCTAACTGGAAAACCCAGTAAAGAACAAGTTGATGGTGGTGTGCCACGGACAGAAGTGAATGGACTCTTAGAAGCAGCTCATGGAAAAGGTTCTAGAGTTAGGCAATTTAGAGATGACATCTTGATAGCATTTAAATGCTTTGAAAACTGGCTAGTTTGGAGTAATGTGTGCATACTACATCCTGCTTTTTAGCAACTTCATGGAATGTTTTCCTTAACTTTGGTTATAAATTGTTGGTAGGAAATCTGTGATCAGAGTTTGAGTTGATGTGCCCTTCATGCACAGTTGCCTTTTTGGAGTTAATTCCCCCCATTCTGTGATGATATGAAGATACGTAAGTAAACATTCTTGCCTGTTGGGCTCTCTTAGTGGGTTTAAATTTTTTTCCTTATTGGTTTTGAAGATTAGAAGTTTGAGTATGGTTTTGGCCAGGTTTCTGTGGAAAAGGGATTTGAATTTGACTTGTAATCTTAGTGAAAATGTAACTGCGACAAATGCTTTCTAACTCTAAAAAGCTGTTAATAGCAATGCTTTCTAACTCTAAAAGGCTGTTAATAGCGATGAAAGCGTGTGCATTTAAAAAAATGTCAAAATAGATCGAAAACCAGAGATGGGGAGTCTCCTTGATTCTCAGATTCTTATGCAAAAGTGTAAGAATATGCAAATAACGGCTGCATTCTGAGGCAAAATGTCCCTTATTGTGATATTTCTTGAAAAGACTGCAGTTCTTGGGACAGTAATTTGAGAATTGTAAATTGAAACTGTTGACTATCAATGCTAATTTTAGGGAATGAGAAACTAATAGTCAGTGCCTAACTGAGAAAAGGGAAACATAATGAAATGGTGTCTCAGTGGTCAAGTTTGATTTTATGTGGCTAAATTTCTTAAAACTTGACCATTGAATAAATTGCTTTGAAGCCAACATTCTCTCTGGAATTGCTGTTGGTTTTGTCCAGAAATGGAATTTTGAGTTAATACTCGAGACATTCAGTTTTTTTTTAAATCAGGTTTCTTGAAGTATAATTTATATACAGGAAAAAATCACCATTGTAGGCTATCTAGTTTATGTTTTGACAGACATTCTTTTAAGAGATAGTCCAGCCCCTTCTGCCTCTGTAGTCATTCTCTTCCCATGACTCCAACCCCTGGTAACCGTGATCTGATTTCTTTATAGTTTTCTCTTTACCGTAATGGCATTTATGCAGAATCATATGGTATGTGGCCTTTTGTGTCTGAGTTCTTTCACTTAGCATACTGCTTTTTAAGAGTCACATTGCAGGTAAAATAGTTCAGGACCTTTTTTCCTGAATACTTTTCCACTCTATGGCGGTACAATGGTTTGTCCATTCTCTTGTTGGAATTTTTGTTTAAAGGGGGAAGGCAACACATATTTTCAGTGTCTTTTTCTTAGGCTCTTTGCTGAGACCATCTACTGCAGAAATAGGAGTATTCTCTAACTTTTTTGTTAAGCTATTAACTGCAAAGTAAAACAAGCAGAGCAACAGAAACCTCTTGGTGCTGTTGTGCACTGATAGAATGTATCCCATTAGGACTGAAGCGTGCACTTTTCTTTAATGCTAACTGTCTGTAGAAGAAGTAGGGTTCAGAAATTGAACTTTGAAATAATCCCTAATTTGATAACTTCATTTGAAAATGCTTTATATTTTACAGGTTTTCTTCTTTGTTCAGAAAACTTTAAAGTATCATGTATGGTAATAAGATTATTGCATATGCTGGATTGTTGGCCTGAATTAGATTTACTTTGTATTCAATTTCTGTAAAAGGAAAAGCATCTCTCTTTACCTGACATGAATGGTTGATTGTTTTCTGAAAGCCGGTTGGGTAACGATATCTTATTCTTACCTGACTCAAGCAGCTTGTTGATAATGCTTAGCAGGTCCTCAAACTCTTCCTCCTTTTCAGGGTGTGGTTTTTAGAGAAGGACACAGTTGTAGGGATAATTGGTTGCCTTAAATAGAGGTAGTAATATTAGCAGGGCAGTGCCATAAATGCATGTGCCATTAAGTAGTGGTAAATTTAGATTATTCACAGTTCTGCTGAAATAATAAATGTAATTTGGGGGGGGGTATTTGGGGTATGCCTGTAAGTGGGCAGAACTCCTGTGTCTTGTGTAGTTAATCACTTACCTGACAAGCTAAAAATGGCTCATCTTGCCAGGGGTGTTTGACACTTAACCAGCTCAGAATTTTTAAAATGAGCACATAGGGAAGTCAGAATGAGGGAAAACTTAGCAAAGGGCGGGAGTCCTTTTGATTGCTGGTGGGTTTGTGGTTTGCTCTTTCGTTTGTTGGTTTGATTGGAATTTGACTAGAAGAATCTGGAGAAGAGTGAATTGGAGAACAAATGAGGACAGAATTCATCAGCATGGGGTGTGGTTCCTTCTCCTCCAGATAGTAGGGTCAGACTTCGGATTCCTTTTGTGGCAAGAAAAATGCTTGTTTCTACCTCAGTCTGCTAACTCTGAAGAGGGTGATTGATGTTTGCTCAGTACGAAGTGCTGTTTCGTCCTTGGCTTTTAGGACATTTTTTTGTATCTACAACTAAAGAAGGGAGTGAAAAATTAATGCAGTTTTAATCTAGTTAGGGTTAGTGCTTGCCCAAGCATGTTTGTATTTTCTTCTTAAATCTAGCCCCCAGCCCCTAGTTTACTTGGGTTATCAGTTTCAGTCTCTTACTCCTTAATTATTGGGACAGCATTCTCCTTATCTAATTCTAAATTCTTTCCACTGCTTGAAGCTCCTTGCTCAGTAGAGAGGTTGAAGAATTGATTATTGCTCTTTAGGGCAAGGCTTTCTTAGTAGCCCCATCTGGTCAGCCCCAGACTGGAGCCAATGCCTGATAGTCACTTCTTCTGGCTTCTCTAATTGTTTTTTTTCTTTGTTTTATGCTAAGCTCCGTTTGCCTTTACATTGTAAAACTGTGTTTGAAGCTGTAATTACATACTGAGTTCTGCCATATCTCTTCCTATTTGCATTGTAGGTGTTTCTGGTTTATATCCTTGAACAGAATTGGCCCCTAAGGTGGTGAGTGTTTGCAGAGGGTTAGTGTAGTGACAGGTTAAGAGTCCTGGAGTCTACTGCAGGATCCCTCTGAGTTCAGATCTTGACTGTCATATGTGTAGCCTGAGCAAGGAAACTCCATTGAACTCCTGGAATTTCTCAGATGATATGTAAATGGAGTTAATACCCCCAACCTATTGTAGAAGTTCAGTGTCTGATTTTAACATCTCGAGTTATTTTCAGATGTTTCTGGCTATGGATAGTGCTGAAGATGAAGGGAAGTAATTCTCGTTTATTTTTTGGCTTAGATCTTTTTTTTCTTGTGTCGGAGTAGGCTGGTGTGTTCTTGTTTCTTATCCTGTTTCCCTAAAAATATTCCCTAAAATACTCTATGTATTTGGAGTTCATAGGTGAGAACATAGTATGTTGCTTTTTAAGTCCTATTTTTGGGGCATCTTGATGCTAAATCCTCTCTATAATACGTTATCTCATTTCATGTGAACTGAGAATAAACATATGGAAAAGCTTCAGGCCAAGTGACCGGTGACTAATTTGTAAAATTTTTTCTACCTGGACACTGTATGGAGAATATAAGAATTTTTGCTTCTTCTGATTTGACTTCCTGTAACTATATTGTGACTGTTTGCTATAGAAATTATTATTGAGCTTTGAGCCTTTGTGCAAAATCACCTACGTAGTATGGTTTACAGTTAGAAACTTGTGAAGTGTTCAAATTTTATTTTTCACGCTGTTATGTTACAAGGATCAGTAGTATCAGTCATTCCTAATATCCAGTTTATTGATTCAATGTCAGTATTTATAGAAGGCAATAATTTCCCTATGTGTAATTTTTTTGTGAAAGGTTGTTTGACTGCAAATTCAGAAAACATAGTCAGGCTGTCTTCAGTGATGGGGACACGTATTGATGCATCTCTAGGCCAAAGGCCTCTGATAGGGCAGGCTTGGAATGACTTGATTCAGGCTCACTGGCCCTGCGGTTTTCTCTGCTTGGTATGAGCATGTGTTTCTTGTGTGTACATATGTACGTTTGGGTGTATGTTTTGTTTTTAGGCTAGTTCCTTGTTTTGGCAGCACGACTTGTAGCTCACATTTGAGGGTCACTTGCTGAAGCTTAAAAGAGCTCAGAATCTTCTTTTTCCCAGCAGATGTGTTCTACAATTTCTTGGCCAAGAGTTTTGGGTCACACACTTACCCAGAAACAGTATCTAGTCAGGATATGGGGTTATACCCATTAGTTTAGCCATGTATTCCACCCCTTGAGCACATGTGGAGAAAGCTACCTCCACAGCTTACAGTTGGTTTCCTGAACAAAAACTTGAATATATTTGGGGGTGGAGGGCAAGAATAGGTGCCACACAGGTAGCAAACAGTGGCTACTGTAATTCTTCTCTGGTTCTTGACCCTCGTTTTGTATATTAGATATACTTCCTGAGGGAATGCACAAACGTTATCGGGAAATAGTTTTATTTTGGCCTAGACGCAGGTCTTGGTTTCTTTGATCTTTGGTTCATATTGCATATGAATCATATGTAATATTTTTTTTCCTGTGGCAGACTGGTAGCTTAGTGTACATTTAATTCTTAAGTTAAAATACTTCTCAGAAGGGTTGATTTGATCTAGCATGTGCCGTTATGGTTTGTATATCCTTTTAGGAGATTGGGAGATGGCATATCTCTGTTTTGAGGAAGAGAAATATCTTGAAGAAGGAACTCTGTCACTTACCCAACCCTTAGGCAAGTCTGTTTGACAGCCTCGGTTCCTTGTTTGTGAAGTAGGGATATCTTGCTCTGGCTAACTCAGAAGGTTTATATCAAAGAAACTATTGTGAGCTGTGATTAATTTTGTATGTCATGTGAGAAAGTTCATTTGTTCTTCAATCCAGACATCAGTTTGATTCCCTCTGGTGGTGGGAGGAGTCTCAACAATGCTTTTGTGGTGAATATTTGGATTTCAAAAATCTCCTGAATTCATTGTCAGCTGATTTATTAAAAACATTTCTAAAAAATATGAAACATAGGCTGTCTGCTGTGACTCTTCTGTGTGAATCAGTGTTTTTTTTAAAAATCTACTAAATTTATTTTAACATTTGTTCCCCTATTATTTATTTATTTTTAAACCATATAGTTTACTCTGTTGATAAGGTAGATAAAAAGATAAAAGGATCATCAGACACAAGGTTTTCACAATCACAGAGTCACACTGTGAAAGCTATATCATTATACAATCATGGTCAAGAAACATGGCTACTGGAACACAGCGCTACATTTTCAGGCAGTTCCCTCCAGCCTTTCCATTACACCTTAACTAAAAAAGTGCTATCTATTTAATGCGTAAGAATAACCTCCAGATTAACCTCTGTTTGTAGTATCTCAGCCATTGACACTGTCTAATTTCCGTCAAACCTTCTCTCCCTTGATGTTGAGTCCCAGCTCTGAATCAGTGTTGTTTTTTTTTTTTTTGAGTAAGGAAATGAATGTGCTTGTGATTAAAGGTTAGATTGGCATTTTGATGTCCTTGGAGTTTGCCTGACCTTCACATTATGGCTCTTTTCCAAGAGGCTTTGACTTCAGTAAAGTAGTACTGGACACAAGACCCTCCTGCAGCTTCTGGGCTCTGTATTTCTGGGCCAGTGGCCTGAAGCTCATGCTTCTAGAATTTGGGTGTCTATTTATCAGGGTCCAGATGTGTTCAAAGCAGTCTTTGGATGAGAACCTTCTGGACGCCATCCTTTGGGAGAAATAATTCTACTGGACACTAATTTATGCTGTAATTACGCTAAAATGTAGTCTTGTGTTTAAGATTCTCCAATGAGTGTGCAAGCCTCTCCTACTTACTTAAAGGAATAATAGGAAGATTTTATTTTCAACCAAGTAACTGTTTAAAGTCCTAACTTAAATACTGTATTTTAAGTGCTTTACTGTGAGCATAAGACTTTCTATTTAAGGAAAAATAGAGGTGGATTAACTTGGGTGGTAAATTAATTGAACTTGGCTTTCAGAATATGCTATTTATGATACCCAACCAAGTTACCTCCAGCAGAGTGAAAGCATGTACCTGAAAAACCTTAAAATGTTGCATTTGCCTTTTTTCTCATGTACCTTCTGATCTGTAAAATTTAGTGTTAATAAAATGCCTGATGTTAAGTGTGCTCTTGGTTGATTCTGTTGTTGAGGCTTAGAATTTCTGAGGTGAAAGAAATGTCCAGTTAAATATTTTTTTTAGAAGCAGTTCATAGCCTACATAACTGTTTTCCATCTAAACCAGGTCAGTAGTGTGTTACTCCAGTCTGATTAAAAGCATCATCAGCCCTTTGCAGATTTGACTGTTGGGATTGGATTGCTTTGTTTCTTCAATCAGAATAAAATAAAAGGTTACTAAGCTCTATCCAGGATTGTCAGTTTTTTATATATTTTTGGAAGCTCTCTTTTCTTTATTCTGAAACAGATCAGATCATGTCAGTATTTTTAAAAACTATTTCACGTGGCACCTTCCCTTTGGCTTTTGGGTTTTGTATCAAATTTAGCATCTTATTTTTGCTATCTGTGGTTTGCCAGTTGTACATTTATTTATGCCTGCTTCTTTTTAACTTTGTACTATCCAAATTTGCTTCAGACTTTTTTGTTTCCCTTCCATGCTTCCAACTTTTTTCTCTATATGTTATTTCCATTTGGTCTTGAAAAATAAAATTTCCTCGATCATTCTGTTTGAAAGAGAAATTTCTTTAGTTAAGACCTTGACTAGAATAACTCTTTAAGGTAGGGCAGGTCTGTAAAAAATCTAGTTGCTTCTAGGTTTTAAGTTTCTTCCAGCTTAGTGGCTTGGTGACTTGATTTCTCTTTTTTTTCCTTCTTAATCCTGTTATTTATTGTTTGTCTTATTTGTTTTACTCATTTGTCCATACACTGTATAAAGAGAGTGCCAGTCACATCGTGAAAGTAATATAGTTATACAATCGTCTTTAAGAATCAAGGCTACTGGATTACAGTTCAGCAGTTTCGGGTATTTCCTTTTAGCTGTTCTAATACTAGAAACTAAAAGAGGATATCTATATAATGCCATAAGAATGGCCTCTTAACTCTATTTTAAATCTCTCAGCCACTGAAACTTTATTTTGTTTCAATTTCTCTTCTCTCCCTTTTGGTCAAGAAGGCTTTCTCAGTCCTAAAATGCCAGTTCCAGACTCATCCCCAGGAGTCATGTACCAAGTTGCTAGGGAGATTTAACACACCTGGTTGCTTTCTCTTAAAATGTTTCCAACTCTTTTAGAATCTGGCAAGGGTTAGATACTTTACAGCATCACCTTCCAGCTATCCATTCCACTACATCCATTTGTCTTTTTCCTGAGCCATGAGAAAGTGCTTGTGTAGTCCTCTTAAATGCTTACTTAACCTTTAAAATGGAGTTCATGCCCCTTGCTTTGTTCATGATTAAATGAGAAATCAGAAGACATTGGTTCACATTGTGATCTGGCTATTATTCTTGAGACTCTGGAAAAATCACCTCACTCTTGAGAGGACTTCTTGTTTTTTTTCAAACTTTCTAATTTATTTTTATTTTGTACTTCCTGATTTTCTTTCTTTTTTTTTAAATTTTGTTTAAGAAAACAAGAATACACTTAGAACGACCAATTTTTGGTTATCTTAGCTTAACCATAGGCATATTTAAATGAAGTATCCATATAATTGTAAAAGCTGTGTTTGTGCATGTTTCATAAACTGATTAAGGCAACAAGGAAAAAATCTACAAATTTGGATAGCAAAGTTCTTAAATTCTAAATGTTTAACACTAACTTAGATACCATTTAATCAGGTGTCAAAACTGATTTTTCAAAATGTCAAGTCCTAGGACTGCTTTTTTTCTTATGAAAAATAACATGCAAAAAAGCAATGCATTTCAGAGCACAGCACAACAGTTAGTTTTAGAACAGATTTCATAGTTTGGTATGGATTACAATTCCACAATTTTAGATTTTTACTTTTGTCTATTTTAAGATACTGGAGACTAAAAGAAGTATCGATTTAATGATTCAGCAATCATATTCATTTGTTAAAACCTACCTTCTTTGTATTACTCCACCATCACCTTTGATCTTTCTATCCCTCTTTTTAGGAGTATATGGACTACGTCCATTCTAACTCTTCCATGTTGGGGAAGGGGCTGTAAATATATGGGGTAGGGAGATAGAACTAGCTGGTGTTCTGGAGAGGCTGGCCTCTCTACGTTTCAGGACTAACCTGGTCCAGGGACCCATCTGGAAATTTCTGGAAAGTTACCCTAGACCATGGACTCTGTAGAATTTTATGTATTGCCCTAGGTTTTCTTCATGATTGACTGGAATGGTTTTGGTTGGAATTGGGCAAGTTATGCTAGGTAGCAGTGTCTTAAAGGGAGGACTGTTTTTTATATCTCAAAAATTAGAATAATCTTTCTCAGTGTTGTGATTGGGTTTAAATGAGAAGATATGAATGCACTCAGTGCATGACATACTGCAATTCTCAAATTGTTATATTCAAATCCCGGAATTATTTTATTTTTAAATCTGTTTAAAAGAAAAGACCATTTTTAGAGCTATAGACTGATCATCAGCTAAGGAGTAGGCATTATAAAGCTCTGCTTGTGCTGCCCTCTTGCCTGCTTTTTTCTCTGCAAATTCGTTTAGCTCAAGATCCTCTGGTGTCTAGATTTTATTGTCTTTTTTTTTTGTGAGTCAAATCCCTTCATTGTTTGATTATTACTCTTGTTTTCCAATCTACTCTAGATGTAGCAGAAAAGGAATTTACAAAAAAAAAAAAAAAATTGGAGCCAGGCTAAGTAATAGAGGAATGATTCCTTGTGTTATTCAATGATTGTTGCTTTTGTATAAGGATTGGGGGATAAAGGATCGCCAGCTTCTGAAATAACACTGAAGATACGTGGATGATTGGCTGCTAAAGCATAGCAAGTTAGTTGAAAATTGACAGCATTTAATTTTTATCTGATTTGCTGTGCTTTAGCAGCCAATCATCCACGTATCTTCAGTGCTGAAAATTAATTGCTGTAACTTAATTTTCAAATGATTTTCCAGTGAGATAAAACCTAAGAAGCAGGGATCACCTTATTGAAAACTCAGATTTAGTATATACAGGGGGCTCTTGTGAGTACTGGGAGACCATTCTGGAAAATTTTAAGGTGGAATCTTGGGAATGGTTATAAGTTACTGAAGGCTGTTGGGAATGAAGCAGAATGAGAGAGAAGTCTAGGGAGATGAATGAAGCTTTCTCTGTGTCTACGCTGCTGTTTGGTATTGGGGTTTAGTAGTCAATAAAAATTAATTTCCCCTTATTTATAAAATGCTGATTTCTGTCTTAACTTTCTTGGAGCTGATCCTGGCAGTGGAAACGTATCTCCAAAATGACGTGGTAAATGCGGGTGGGCGTGGTCTGAGTGAGATGCAGAATCTATTTGTTGAGTTATATGGTGCTTCTGCTTTGCTGAAGGAGAGAGCATTGTAGCTTACTGGGTAAGAGAAGAGTCATCTCTTTCCTATATTCTGTGGGGTAGAGAAAGGGATAATATCTCAAGGTACTCATATTACCCTTGTTTAGTCTTACGTGATGCTAGGTATAGGACCAGTAAACGCTTAATAATTATTTTTTGTTATTACTATTATGTAAACAAAGATTTTCTTCTAAGTAAAACATCTTGGTTTTTTGTATCATTTAGAAATTCTTTTTACTTATGCTCTCACAAGTTATTTTAGAGAATAGCATTTAAAAAATGGTGTTTTAGCCAAAGATAAGTGGTCCTTCTATTTTTGTTTCAAAGGGAATACTTCAAAAAAATTTTTTTTGTTCCTTATTTAATCAAGGTCACATGAAAGTTTGAAAGTAAATAGAGGAGTTAACATGATTTTTTCATGTTTGAAAGTAAATAGAGGAGTTAACATAATTTTTAAGAGACAATTTTTTAAATGTGAGAAGGCATTGCCTAAAATGATAAGGAAGGAGATGGTCAACATACCAATAGGTATATTGGTCTGATAAGAAATAGAATCTTTGTTATCTATGGAGATTACTTAGATGGTTAAAAACCTTTTATAGCTTCTCACTAAGTGCAAACAAATAATCCAAGAAAACGTTTTTTAACAGAGTGAAAAACAAATGCTTGTTTTTTTGTCTGTCTGTCTTTTTTTTCTTTTTCAAATTCTTGTTTTGAATGAAGATATATCTGTTAAGAAAACTATTAAAAATCTTATAAAATTATAAAATCTCAGCCAACCTTAACCATAACCAATAAAATTCACTTCCAACACGACTTCTATAACTTTCTAAATTCATTCATTTTGTCTTATACATTCCTGTTTCAAAGAGGATACTTTTTTTAAAAAACTTTTTTTTATTGTATAGTATAACATATCTACAAAACAAATAAAAAAGCAATAGTTTTCAAAGCACTCTTCAACAAGTAGTTACTGGACAGATCCCAAAGTTTGTCAGTGGCTACTATACCATCATCGCAGATTTTTCCATCTGACTGCTCAGTATAGGAGGCCAGAAGGAATAAATATTTTTTTCTCAAAGAGGATACTTTTGAAAGAACAGGGCAGAAGCTCTGAAGTTGTGATGTGTAAATTCTGAATTTAGAACATTGTTTCAATGAGCTGTTTTAATATTTCCAGCATGACTTTGAAATATATTTCAGCTTAATAGGTTATTAATAAGCTTAAAGAATATGCTACTTCATCTTGATAAATGGTAGTTTGTTTTGATTGACTTGTAAGATGGTTTTCTTTAGAAGAGATTATAGTATGGCTGTCTACTGATCATGATATATCTTTTCTTTTTCTTTTTTTTAAACAGAAAGCGTGGATACTCATCAGCGAAGTTTTGATATTGGAATTCAGATTGGCTATCAGCGACGCAATAAGGATGTGTTGGCTTGGGTTAAAAAACGCAGAAGAACTATACGTAGAGAAGATTTGATCAGCTTCCTGTGTGGAAAAGTTCCTCCACCTCGAAACTCTAGAGCTCCCCCAAGACTGACTGTAGTGTCCCCTAACCGAGCTACTTCAACGGAAACTAGCTCATCTGTAGAGACTGATTTGCAACCCTTCCGGGAAGCCATAGCTCTGCATGGTAAAGCCGTTTAAACATATTTCTTTGGAAAAAGGGTTAAGAGTGTGCCTGTGGACCCATTTTCACATTTAGAGTTAGGACCAGATATATTGTCTGTTTTGTTTTTGTCATTATAGTAAATACTTGCTCTAGAAATGTTTAAATAGAATGTAAGCTAAGCATTAAATGGGCAATTTTTGGACTGTCAGCCCATCTTAAATATTATGTTTTTAAGAAAGTTAGTTTGAGCTTATTGGTATTACACTTAACAGAATCCTTCTACAACATTGATTAGAATTTACTGCTTTAAATTTATATATTGTACATGTTTTCTTACTCATTTCTGAGTTAAAGAGGATGCTCTGTGTCTTAAGAATTCTGTCACATTTATAATTGTTTGGAGAGCCTGTTTGGTGACCAGGCAAGTAAGAATTGGGTTTGTTCTCATGGGACTACCCTTGAGGCCCTTAGTGATCTAATGTGCCTGTTGAGGGTCAGCATTGATGACCTCAGTAGGTGTATATAGAGTTAAGAAGAATCTTTATACCTATTGCTTTAAGCCTGTTGTCCCTTAGGTCTTTCTTGCATTAGTATCAAGACTGAGGTGAAATCACTGAATAAGTCCATATCACCTTCCCAGGCCAGACCTGTCATCAAAAGGCATTCTTGGCCAAGGAATTTGAGTATGAACTGGAGAAGCCTGGGAAATGGAGTCAGTGATAAGTCTGTTGTTGCTTTTTGCTCTCTAATGTAGGACTTCCAAAGTAGACAGGGTGCATTACCTTCTGTATGATGGAAACATAAAAGAAGAGCAGTGAAATAAGACTTGGTTGAAACCAGAATGAAAATGGATGGAGCAAGTGACTAACCAGATAGAGAAGCAATCAGTGATTTAGGTCTTAGTCCTTATGACATTTGTGGGGCATAGTGTAGGCCTTCTAAAACAAAATAATCTTGATATCAAAGTAGTAGGGTATATATAGAGGGCTTCTATATCATTGAAGCTTTACTGCTTACAAAGGTTTTTACTTTCTTTGCCAAACCTTGATTCCTGAAACCTCAGTCAGAACATGGAGTTGGAAAAAGTCAAATTTTTTTCTTGTTTGTGACAAATTAAAACAAACAAAAAACCTTTTATTGCAAGAAAATCCACAATGTATGGATGTAGTATTCAAGATTGCACACTGTTTATAATCTATAGAATGGAACAGTTGTGCCATTAGAGCTTTTGAAATTCCTGCAAAAAAGAGGTTGACTTGTTCCTATTGGATTTTTTGTCTAAGCTTCGAAAAACAATTGTACATAGTTGTCAGATTAATTTAAGTGCATGGTAGAATTTGATGTAGTTATCTCTCCTTAAGGATTCTGATTTTCTTTATCAAGTGGCTTTATGATTCATTCCAGATTTAAAGTAGTTTCTGTATTATACTTTAGAAGATGGTTTCAAGAGATTAAGAAGTCATGTTTGTTACAAGATCTTAATGTGGTAGTACACATAGTAAAAAGAACAAGCCACCCTCCTCAAGCCATTTCCCTATTCCTCATCCCCATTTCATTTTTCTTAAATTGAATGTGTTGGATTTATTATTTTCCTAAACTTTCAGAGTTTTAATGATTCAGTTTTAGGGAAGGGACTATATAATTTTGACTTAGTTTACTAAGTTGTGAGGGTATAAAAGTTAAAAATAAAGCTTTGTGTAGAGAAATAATCTTTTCCTTGAGTAAATTTAAAATAGTGTTGATCCAGAATATATTGATTTAATGTCCTGTTATCTTAGGCCTTATACACCAATTTGAAGTAGTTAGAACAGTGTTGTGGTGAAGTGATAAGGTCCTTTGAAAGAGCCTACAAAAACATGAATAGTACTGTTTTGTGCTGTAGTGGTTGGAGAGAATTTCAGTGTATTGGAGAAGAGTACTATCTGATTGGGGTATTTAAAGAAAGTAATCTTGATGATTTTTAATAGTTGTGCATTGTTAACTAAATGCAAATTAATGCAAGAGGTATCTTCATGAGCTGTTCTGTTGAATAGTCTAAATTCAAGAGAAGATTGTCAAAATGATTTTCAAAAGTATTTGAAAACATTTAAATTAAATTAAATTAAATATGCCAGGATTCAGTCTTGCATATAAATTTGCCTAGATAAATTTGTGAAGTAGAGGTGAGATCAAATAGAACTTTTTGGAATTCTTCAGTGGAGGGAAGAGTGAAGTTTTGAGAGTGTGAGGGGACACAGGAAAAGGATTGGTATATTGAGACTTAAAGTTTATAACCAAAGTACAAATGAGTGTAGGAGGTCACATTGATTTATTCTTTCATAGACCTCGTATCCTACCCCTTTATAAGAGAGGATAACCCTTTTACTTTTTTACTCAAGAACCATATGAGACATCACCCACCTCACTACCTTTACCAAATGCACCCCATACCTACCTAAAAATATGTAGATAGTGAGGGTGTGACAGTGAACAAGATAGCCTGATTGGCCTTGGAGCCCAGTATAGAGAGAGAGACTCAAGAGAACAGGTTTGATCAAAACCACATCAACTAGTGGTTATTTGGGATTTAAAGAATATAATCCTGTACCTTATCTTGGTGCCTTGTCATTCACTGAGAGCTGAATTAATAACTGGCATCTTATTTTTATGTAAACAAAATTTCAGATAGACCAAGAATCATCTGAACAATTTTGTGGTTTTCTACTTATCTCTTTTGGATTATTTTTCTTCTCATTCTTTCTGTTCTAGAACTTCTCCTTTTCTTGGCTTCTTTTTTATGCTGCTTTATAGCCTCTTGATCTTTCCTTAGGTTCTTTCACAAACATAAATTACATTCCTGAAGATTCTAGCCTCACCTGGCTCCTGCAGTGCCCTTCAATAGCCATTTCTCTTAACAGATTCCCTCTTGTCAGTGATGACTTCCAAATCTATACCTCTGCGTTAAACTCTCTTTTCTGATTGCCAAACATGGATATCCCATTGTCTCCTCGTGGACTTGTCCATTAAGTGTTCCATAAGCATTTGTCTCAAAGACAAAATCCTAAGCTCGACTCATCCATTTTCCCTTCAACAATAATATATTTCTTTTTCTCATTTAACTATTTAGCAGACGTGTATGTCGCAGATTCTGGGCATTTTTTGAAATTAGAGTGCTTCCTTTTTCTGTTGAGACAAAATGCGTACTTGGATAATTTATTCTAATGTAATAAGCATGGTATGTGTAAGGTATTCTAGGGGCAGGAAGGGATATTTCATAATGCAGCCTAGCCATGGGTTCTTAGAAGACTTGATGGAGGAGGGTAAGCTGGGACTATTAGAATAATTCTGTTCCTCTGCTGGTCTTCTCGCTTCCCACTTCTGACCTGACTCAGTCTCCAGTCCATCTTTCATGGGACCAGTGGAGTGATCTTTCTTGTCATTCTTCTGCTTGAAAATAGCTCTTTGTTTCCCTGTGACCTTGAAAGAGTCTGGTCAGAAATCAGCATGACATTGCAGTACCCTTATGATGTAGTTCTCAGCCTTGGGTCCTAGCACTGTCATATAATCTAATACCTCCATGCTGTTTTACAGGCTTTTTCTTCTGCCTGCTTATCCTTTTTTTTTAAGATTCTGTGATGAAGTTTTCCTTGAGTTCTTTCCATTTCTAGAACCTTAACTCTGCTTCTGCTGTCCCATTTTGATGTGTTTCCTTGTCTCTCTCTCCCAGTAGACTGGGACTATGTTAGAGCAAAGATCTTGCCTGTCTTACTCCTTCTGGTGTTTCCAGAATTTAGCAAGGAATCTGATGTAGGTGTGTGCTGAGCTTAACACAAGTGCTCAGAGGTCTGTTGAGTGAATGAATTCAGGGGTCCAGAGGACTTCTAGAAGAGTAGAGGATTAATTAATAAAACAGTCAATCCCCTGGTGACTGCAAATAAGTGTAGATTCTAATATGTGTGTACCTTGCAGCTTCTCAAGTTAGAGTAATTGCAACTTTTAGAGGGGCCTGAGGATGATCCACTATTAGATCTACTTTTCTAATGTTTGCTTTGCTGGCTCCTTGCTAAGAAGGCTGTCCTTAATCCTTGTACCTTCCTTGGGTTATTGCCGTTTTATTGACAGACTTATTTGGCCCAAGATCAAACAGGGTAGTAAGTGGTAGAATAGATATTCTGCTCTGCCTGACTCCAGAATACATAGGCTTAATCATTGTGCTTCTCTATATTTGCAGATTTAGGGTCCTCTCACCTCCCACACCCTTTGTTAGGGTGGGAATGGATTGGGATAGGAAATATCTCTAGGCTTATTATTTTTTTAAATATAAGGATGTCTGGAAATACATGAATTTCGTATTTCTTCCTGGAACTTTTTCCCATGAATCTGAATAAATAGGTTTGAAGAGGAATGGTTTTTGCTGAGTTTTTGGTTCACTGTAGTAGAAAGAATATGTAGGCTCTGGAATTTGAGACCTTAGTTCTGATCCAAGCTTTTCCATCCACTGTATAACCTTGGGCAAGATGCTCAACTTCTAAGCCAGTCTTTGTGAAAAGTGATATACTTAAGTTTGTGAGGTATTGTAGATTAAATAAGAATTTAAGAAATTATCCACCTTACTACAACACTAGATATGTAATCTTTGTCTTTAGAGAAGGAAGAATTCTGGTTAGTTCTAGGTCTCCTAGTGTCTGGAAGAAAGACATTGTAAACCTCAATTATTAACTACTTATATTACTTGCTAAAATCTTGAACTTCTTTCATGTTGATGGGCCAGTGAAGTTGGTTACCTTCTCATACTGGATAGACAGATTCTGGGAGCTTCAATTGCTGAAGCCAGTGCTGTGTCTGGAAAGCCTTAGATTGAATTTTGGTCTCCTTATTCTCAATTCTTTTTGTCATCATGGGGATTAGGAGGAACAGCGTCCTGAAAAGGGCATGCTTTCAGGGAGTGGGGGAGGGCGCCAAATCAGTCACTCATTTGATAATTTTATTCAAAGTCTAGCTCTTTCATTCAAATCAACTCAAACTTTGTAGGTTGCTGGCCCTGCTTCAGACTCTCCATAAATACCAGGCATTTACTTAGGTTCTGAGAGTGATTTTGATGACAGTTGGAATTAATTGCTCATTGGGCCTGTCTGGGTAGGCTCCCAGGCATAGAGGGTCAGGTGTCTGTTAAAAAAAGCAGTCAATTCAAATGCCATTGGATTTAAGGTAGTACCTTCCCTGATTTTAAGTTGCTTTGATGTTTAAGACAAGATTGAGACATTGAACTCCTACATTTACTAGCATAAGTTTTGAAAGGGACAAGGAAATAGGACATTGGAGAATTTTTTGAAAAAAGGAAAGAAATGAAAAGATGTTTTTACAAAGGAAGTACTCAGGTGAGAGAAGAAAACAGTGGTTCTTTGTTGTTTGAAGTCTTTTGGGTTTGTGAATATGGTATTATGAGTTCTGATTTGTGTAATCAAAAAGAGTCAGAAGGTGTGGTCATTTAAAAATAAAGCAGCTATTATTATTCTATAGCTATTCCTGTCTTCCACCTTTTACTGATCACAGTCCGTAATACCAGGGCAGCTCCATTAGAGGTTAGTGAAAGGGGGAGGTCACAGAGATGAGCCAAATGGCTCCTGAAGGAGGGACTTGCCTGAGTGTTTAATAGACAGTTTTGGGCAGTGGTGTTGAGGGTTTAGTATCATTGCCTTGGGTGTTAGGCCCCATTCTGGCTTGCTTTTTTTTTTGTCTGAGATAATCTATCTTTGGGCTTAATGGGGATTTTAATTTTCTTAAATCATTGTGTTGCCTGACATTCTTGGATCTGAAGAAAAGTGCAGTTTGAAATTGGTATTGGGGCACAGCGATCAGAAAGTAATCTTTATCCAGAAAAGTTGAAAGGAAAATTCCTAGCTTGTCACACCCAAAGTGTAAAACAAATAATACTTTCTTTCCCTAGAGTTTATGGAAACGCTGGGATTCTAGACTGCCCAAACCGATAGGATTTTCTTTATTCTCTTGAACACAGGTTATGGTGGATTTTTTTTGTCCGAATATTCAGTATCCTATGTGTGCATCCGAGGGATAGAAAAGGGAAGTTAACAAACTTGGAGGAGAATGAACCTGGTCCCTATTAGTTGTGACCCTAGATAAAGTGAGATTATCGGTTTTAAGAAGCAAATCAAGTTTTTTTGGTAAGCCCTTAAATAACAGTAAACATTTATTATCTCCCAGTTTCTGTGGGTCAGAAATTCTGGAGCAGCTTAGCTGGGTGGCTCAGGGTTTCTCATGAGGTTTCAGTCAACGTAAAAGTTGACTAGGACTGAAGAATCCACTTCCTCTCTCTGTACCTCATTCTCAGGGCTCTGGGCAGAGGCCTCACCTGCTCTCCGTGCAGACCTTTCCTAACAACGTGGTGGCTGCTTCCCCCAGAGCCAGTGATTTCCAGAGAGAAAGCCAGGGAATCCCCAGTGCCTTTCGTGACCTTCCTCTTTGGAGTCCCTGGGAGTATTAGACTCCTTTTGCGGAGGAGAGTGGCAGGGGTGCATGTATTTGAAAACCCAGAACAGTCTGTGCTCTGGCCACAGTAAGAAGATTCTTAGTACATGTGTTGATAGCTATTTAACAGTAAAATGTGTTTTAAAAAATTAATTGGAAATTGGGATGTAAGAGATTAATGCATCAAAGCAGTCTCCATTGCTTAAGATGAATTATTTCAAAGAATCTTCTTCAGTTAAGTTTTCTTTGAAGGTAGAATTTGTAAATTCTCTCTTTTGTTTAAACCAGTCTCTGAGAACAAGAACAATTAAGGCAGTTAAGATAGCATTAAAAATTTAGGGAAAGAGTTGGTATTTCTGTATTACTAAGATTAGGAATCAGCTACTTGAAGTTTCTGTGGATGGGTTGGCAGTAGGTAGGACTTAAGCTTTTCCAACACCAGTGATAAAAAATTTGACTTGAACCTGGAATAAAGTTTTCTTGAATGTTTTTTCCATTGAGGAGAAAAATGAAGGTCATGTGGTTATGCCTCAAAGCCAGTCTACTCTTTTGGATATACTTACTATTCATTGACAGTTATGAAGCAGTTTCCTATCTGTTAAAAGTTTTTAAAACTAGTTTTCTGATTTAATAAATATTAATTTCTTGGAAAACTTGAAAAATTTCCGAAAAGTAGTATCTTGTTATCCCACTATATGGATATCACTGCAGTTTTAAATGTTTGGTGCATTTTCTTCCAGTCTTTTTTTCCAATGTATAAATTTAAAATTATTTCATAGTTGAGATCACACTGCTTAAATGGTATTGTATCTTGCTTTTTTCGTTTTAACTTAAACGTCGTGAGGTTTTTCCCATGGCATTAAAAACTGTCTGAAAAATTGAAAGCATTTCGGGCTGTCAGCATAACTGAAAATGTTTTCTTGGTATGACACATGTATCTTTGTAATTGGTTTGATTTAGTGTGCTTTACTTCAATAAAAATTCAGTATTGCAATTTACAGATTGGGGTGGGGAGTGCTATCTACTTGGAATTGCCAAAGTCAGTACAGCTCCTTTAACAGTTTAAACTGCCACCTCCACTTTGTTTAAAACACTACATTTACATGAGTGCTTGGCTTATCATACTGAACACAACTTGTGCAAAGGAAGCAATATACAGTTTTGTATAGTGCAGTTCATTTCAAAATGCAAGAATGACAGTTTCTTAGGGCTCCCTGTCAGGTGTTAATCACTTTCTTCATGTTGGGAACATTTAAAACCCCTTCTTTCTTCTATGGGAAATGAGAAAACTGGTGGAGCAGATCTACAAAGGGCCCTGAGTCTGTGCGAAGAGTATCAAAACAGCCTGACTTCTACTCTCCACGCCTGGCCCTCTTCTCACAGGTGCTTAGGGGGTTGGCAAGTAAGTAGAGAGTTTAGCTACAGCCTCAAGGCTGTTGGTTCCTGGACTGAGGAATTATGATGGCCCGGTTCTGAATTTGCTCTTTCTTCGCCTGTGTGTGTCCTGACTATGTTGGTAAACTGGGATTATGTGTAATTTGAAACAGAATTTCTTATTACTCTGAGCATGAACAAAAACAATAGCTGTGTGCTACTATTAATATTTAATTGCCATGTAACTTGGATTCCTATAACTTGGACTGTAAATTTGTTTCAGAAGTGGAAGTTTTATTTTCAGAGTATGATTAAATCACCCTAATCTCTTTTGCACTCCTGCACTAATCATTAAAAATGGATGCAGAAACTTTGATAACTTTATCTTGTATTAAGCAATTCAGACTTTTCTGTCTAATCATAACTGCTTGTTCTGCTTTTGTCAATTGATATTCCCATAGCCCTTTTGAAAAAGTGTGTTTTGGTAGAAATTAAGTTGTACACCTGCAGGATGTACAACTTAGTTTTCTGTTCTGAAGCATATTTGGATCTTCTGTATATGTATAGGCCTGACTGTTCATGTGGCTCAGCTAAGGTTTCTTAAAACATCTTTTAGTAGCTGTCATTGGTATATAAAATAAAATTTGGGTTGTTTAAAATATATATTTATTTTGGTTGTTAATCTTAATTTTTTTTGACACTTGTGAACAGTGTTTTTGGGGAGATTAGATAGGCAAACAAAAGAATTTTCACTGCTATGAAAGTAGATAATTAATAGGTATTTACATTGTGATTTTACTTTAGCTGTTAAGCCCAAATCATATACCCAGCAAAAAAATTACGGTTATTCTGGAAGTTACTCTTTAATATTCAAATTGATCCACTTGATGTTTAGTATCTCTTTTTTCATGGAGAATAGTAATTTGAAACAATTGGAAACATTGGCTTCAAGTGCTGGTCTACTTCTGGGTGGAATGTTTTTTTTTAGCTGTGTTATTTGTCATAGGTATTAAGCATACTGCCACGAGACTCTCCTGTGTTAAGAAGAAAGAAATTAGGGTGGGGTTTGTCATTCTTTTTGTGGCTTTAGATGGTAAAGGGGATCCTGAATTAATTACTGAAGTAGCCTAGTTTATTGCTGAATGTCAATGTTTCAGTATAATTATCAGAGCCTCTTGCATTGGTAAATAGTTGCAAAAAATTTATGGTTGAAGGTATGTGGACACCTTTTGAGAGTAAGTTAGGGGTGCAGGATGAGAGGGGAAAAGGCGCAAAGCTCTTCCCTCAAGAAGTTTACAATCTTGATGGAGAATTTGGAAAAAAAAAAAAAGGGTACAACAAACAATTCAGTCTACAACTGAAATCGATTTAAATGAAGTCCCACCTGGATTTATTTCATGGCATTGGAAAGGTGAATAAACATCTACAGCTGAGCCTTGGATTTCAAAACATGGGGTAGGACTTGGAAGCATTATTTTTCTTCAGAATTTATTGAATATTATGTGCCAGACTCTGTGCTAAGTTCATTAGAGATGAAAAGCTACTGTCTGTAGGAAGAGACAGACAATTGAAAGTGCTATTTAAAAAATCCCCCACTCCCTACCTGCATGGGCTGGGAAAGAGGGTGAAGGTTTTAGGTTTGAGATCTCTCCAGTAGATATCTAGGACTAGGGATGGGTCCTTATTAAGCTCGGGAGGACTGTCTGCCCTCGTGGTACTGATTTGGAAAACACTGATGCTGAGCGTAAGGAGGATTTCATCTTGGGTGATACCAGCCTGTCAGGCAGAAGAGAATCCCACAAAGGAGAAGCAGGAAGGAGCTGAGAGTTTGAAGCAGGAGGGAAGAGGAGCCAGCAAAAGATTGAGGAGAGGTAGGAAAACCAGGAAAGAAGCTCAGTGTGGGTTGTGTGGAGGAGATAGGGCACCTCAGGTAGCCAGGTCTGGCCCCTTGAAGGAACTGCGAATCATTTCATATTGGTAGTGTATTAACTGGTGGGCATGAATGAGCAAGAAGTAGGGGGAAGGTAGCTGTTAAAGGAGATGGACTCCTAGACCTTGAAGCCACTTCCTTACATAAATAATTTGGACCATAAGAGAAGTGGCAAAGTAGATAGCATTTGAGTTTTGAGTCCCAGCTCTTGCTTACTAGCTGTGTGACCCAGCAGTGTGACCTTGGCTGATTCTAAAACATTTTAAGCTTGGTTTCTCATCTGCAAAATGGCAATAATGTATGGTGTCATAGGATTATTTTGAGGATTAAATGATAAAGTACTTATTGTAGTGCCAAACACAGTAACTACTCCAGTGTTAGTGTTTGTATTTTCTTATTTTTAAAAATTGATACCAGCTTTTGGCAGGTTTAGTGCTAAAGAGAGGGACGTGTTTGGATTTGGGCATCCGTGCATCTCCTGTAGATGCAGAAGAAAGCTTAAGTGAATTAGTGTGAAAGAGCCAGAAGATCATGGAGAGAGGAGCTCAGAGTAGAGCTAGGAAGACAGGAGGTCTTTTGAGACCAGGGATTTTTCTCCAGAAGATTTGTAGTGTGAGAACAATGTCAAAGGAAATGTATCAGATTTGATGTGGTAGGAAGCAGAGTCCTTTTTCAGTTTACTGTTCAAATTTAAACTACATATTTACAGAGTGCAGAGGAATGGGCCCCTACCAAATCCAGCCTCTAAGCTTTTTTAAAGTTTCAAGATCTAAGTCCTTTTCTTTAGAAACTCCAATTACACGACTAGACCAAGTTCTATAAATTTATTCAAGCAATAACAAAATCCCTATGTGAGGTTAGAATGTCACAAGAGGAAATTCTTGAGGAAAATCCACTGTCAGTATCATTGAGTCTTTTAATTTAATGCCGTGGTGTATGTTTCCTGGCCTACCTTAGGCTTTTCACAGGTTTAAAGTAACCCTAAACATCTAGGAGTGGAAGTTAAATTGGGTTCCTTATCTCTTCCAGGAGCCGAAGGATTGTGTCCAAAGATGGGTGCTTGGTGTATTCTGCATTGAAATGACTTTTCACTTTGAACACAAAGCATCAGGATTCCTTACATGACCCTTGCCCTCCCCTCTTTTCTAAAGAATTACAGAGAATTTTGATGAGGCATCTTTAGGGTGTATCTACCAAATACAGCCCAGACCTTGGGTGATCAGACAGATTCAGTGATCAGTGCAGGCCCACTTTGCGCCTTTGTCCTGGTATAATTTCTAATAGTTCCCTTTTCAGGTTTGAGAGGATATGGTTTTGGATGATAAATTATGTGGGCATTTCATTTAGAGGAGGGGATATCATAAACCCACTCAGGCCTGAAAATAATGTGTGTGTGTTCCCCTAAAATACACATGTGCCATCAACCCATGCATGCACCCACCTGTCAGAAGTATCTGCTGTAGTGGTGACTTGGACAGCCAAAGTGCCCTACTATCTGAAGCAAGCACTTTATGTCCTCAGGTATAAGTTGCATATGGTACCTACCTGATAGAGTAGAGGGGAGAATGTCATGATAATATAGCCCGTACACCTAGCACAGTGCTTGACTCGGTCAGCTTCCAGTAATTGACAAGTTACCATTACCGATAAAACGTGTCAAAGCTAGATGATTTGATTTTAAAGAATAAAGCTTATCTGCTCCCCGGTGACCCTAATAAAGATAAACATCCTTTGACATGGCGACGTGAAAAGAGTAAAGTGGGTTGCTTTCAAAAGGGTTAAATGATTGAGCAACTCTAAAACCTTTTTTCTTCTTCCTAGGTCTTAGTGGTGCAATGGCTAGTATAAGCGTGCGTTCGAGTACCCCAGGCTCTCCTACACATGTAAGCAGTGGATCGAATGCTAGTCGAAGGAGAAATGGACTCCATGATGTCGATTTGAACACTTTCATATCAGAAGAAATGGCACTCCACTTGGACAATGGTGGAACTAGAAAGCGTACCTCAGCCCAGTGTGGCGATGTCATTACAGACTCACCAACCCATAAACGCAACAGAATGATCTAAACTGCAAACATTTTCACACCCACCATGCTGCTTGAAAGCCACTTGATCCTCAACATATACTATTATTGCAAAGGAAACATGAGGCCATCTTCCCTTGTTCACTGTTTGAGACAAGTGAATTCTATAGTGGTTGCCATAAAAGGAAGTTCTAGGTATTTGCAGTAGATGCCTCTTGTAACTATGGCTTTCTCAAAACTATAATCTTAGCAGAGGACATCAGATATTGTGTAGTCGTTAGCAAGATCATCATAGGCAAACATATATCCGTTCCAAGGCTAAAAGTGACCTTAACTATATTTATTCTCAAAAGGGAAAGGAAAAAATCAGATGTTTATTTGATTATAGAATGCCTTTTTTGGGGGGGGGGGGTCCTTCATTTCCTGCTTTGTTGGATATTTTGCTTCAACAGTATTGCCAGTTTCCTAAAATTGTCTAAGACATGATTTGGTTTCCTTGTCAAATCTGCAGGCTTCCATTTTCACAGCAGCAGTCACTGTACCATGCACCTGGCTTTTATCTGTTGACAGTGTGCAACTTCTAATTATGGGACTGTGCCCTGTTTTTAGTTTTCAAAACAGTTTCTAATTCTGGTGATTGTGTGATGTGAAGAGGTGCTATGAAGGTCATGCAATTAATACTTAATATTGAATCAATACACAGAACTTTATTGGATTCACTTTGTGTGTATTAGTGCTCTAAAAGTAGCAATATTATTAAACTGCCCCAGATTAACCCCGTAGGCTTTTAAGAGATTCAGTTTTAAGACGAGAACTACTTTCCATGTGGGGTACTTATCCTTATGGTAAATGTAAACATGTAGACTGCATTCAAGGTGACCTGAAGTTGAGAGGTCATGAACTTTGAGAATGGGCTTCCTTTTTCCTTCAGTATTAGTGAGAGGGAGATGGATGGTGGGGAGGTAGGGTAGGGTAGCCTTTGTAGCCCGCTTCACAGTTTTCATGAGTGCCCTACTTTGTGCAGTTTCCACTGGAATGGATGGAAGATAAAGGCCTGTTATAACTTCTGATAATGTGATCATAGCTTAAAATAGCAAATCCAACTCTCTCATCCCTCCAGTCCCTCTCCCTAAAAAGTACAGTTTGGAATCTTATTCTGGAAAAGATAGAATCGCATGGAGGTTCTCTAGATGTTAGGTCAACCTAAATAAAAGTTCTCAATAGATTCTTCTTTTGAGTAAATGTAAGACCTCTTGTAGCTACAATGTTTTAGAGCATGTTTCATCTTCGTTTTTAATAATCTTGAACTGAATGGTAGTCTTCTTTAGATGAAGAACTGATGTCAGCCTGCCGGGTACTGTAATTTATTCTATCATATTATTATATATCAAGTAGGACAGTGAAAAATGTTTCCTTGCAAACTTGTAGTCCAGTATCAGTTACTTTCTATTTTTATCCTTAAAAGACCATTGCAAATCAGTGTAAGGGGTTTTCCAGTAATTACTCAAAGCACTTTGTTAAAGTTTGCAATTTCTTCAACCGTTTAATAATATCTTTCTGTGAAGAAACTTTGCTAAGTTAACCATAATATTCATTGACTGGGTGGGATGTGAATGGAATATTAGAAGTGTGTGAATTGAAGTTCTGTATTCATTATAGATATAGCCCTTATTTAAAAAAGTGAATTCCATACTAAAACTAGGAATGTTAAGTGAGGTATTTCTAAATTTTTGTAAAAGTGAATCATTTTTTGTTTGAATATAATAGCAGGAAGAATTATAGCAATCCGTCATATTTTACCTGAAATGAACAAGCCTATGTATTATGAATACTTTCAAACTTCCCTTTGGAATATAGGAAGAAATGCATTTGGAATTCAACTCTTTGTTTTTCTATCGTTGTAAATTTAGATTTTGGAATTGGGGTCTGGTGATGTGATGTGTTGTTCGCGAATGGCCAGAGCTCCTATTCCTAAAGGATTTTGAGATCGAAGAACACATATTTAATCTCCCCCCTTTATACCTTGGTTCTAGTTCCTCTTTCCAGGTTGAATAACATTTTTTCTTTTTGTTTAAGTTGGTGCTCTGAAGCTTAATCTCAGTACCCTTTACTCTCAGTTGTCAAAATTTGATATAAAACATGTGCCATTTTCTTTGGTGAGAGAAAGCAGGTCTAAATGTCTGCCAGAACGCAATTTATATGCCTTATTGGCTCCATTAAACTTTTTAAAAACTTTAGCTTTGGTTAATTTTTTCTATGGTATAAAATCTCAAATGCTGTTCATCACCTATTGGAACTTCTTTCCCTTTCTCTGTCCCATTGCTGTCACTAACCCTGAGAGCCACAAATGGAAAAGGAAATAATTTTTCATAGATTAAAACTGAGATCTGACAGCTAGACTTTGAAACCTTTCGTTTGCCAGTTTGGATGCAAAACGAGTTATGAAAATTGCATATTTATGTGGTACTTTTTTTTTTTCAAAGACTTTTGCAGTCTCTTGAAAACAATGTGGGCTGAATTTTAAAACAGTTAAAAGTTTGGGGGAACATCTTAAGCTCTGATTCTTCTAAAATTCGTAGCTCATTAGTTCTGTCCCCCTAACTTGGCATGAGTGGGTTCAGTACATCCTTATACAGCAGTGTTCTGAGCATGGCTAAATTATTAAATGATAGCATTTAGTATTTTATAGAGTAAAATTAAAGGAAAACATTTGGCTGAATCTAAAGACTTTCAGTCAAACTCTTCTGTGTGGTTTACTCAACTGAATCAGTAGTACACACCTTCAATCATAAAATAAATAATTTTACAAAACCAAAAAAAGTATGGGGCTGGTCTGCACTTTTGTTTTGGTCATTGCAACTGAATAAGTTTTGATAGAATCAAATGTTAGCTTTAAAAAATTAGTCTTCTAAAATTTATTTTCATACAGGCTTTTTTAGAACTCATTAAGTGTAGGGCCTTAGGATTTCCCTATAGCAGTGAAAGCAGGAGCTAGCTAACTATATAGTAAGAGGAGATGTGACTCTGAGTCAGTCAACATCGGAGTGCAGACAAGTGTCAGATGCCAAGGAATGATTCCGAAACCGGCTTTTGTTGGCGACACAGGCACCACAGTTAATTTTAGAACATTATAATGAATAGAGAATCGTTAAGTTTTTTATTTATTGAACATAACCACATATGCATTAAGTTTTTATCAAGACTATTTACCTGAGTTTTCTTGAGCAGCAGTAGTGGTGGGTATGTTAGATTAATCTTGTTGGGTTTTATATCAGTTTGTTATAATCGGGCACATCAGCCATTAGATTGCTTCTTACTGAGGTATCTATGAGAGTTTGGGAATCCTCGGCTACTCTGGCCTCTTATGAAATGAGAGGACTTGATAGGTTTTGCTGTAAGAAGCTTGTCTGTTTTAAAGTTTGACTTGAGATTTGCGTCTTTTACTGAGCTAGATAAAGGAAGCTTTTCGATCAAACATTTGTGATGCCTACTTTCCCTTCTTGAAAGCTATTACCGCTTTGATAAATTCTGACACCCTTGTCCTAGGACTGTAGTGTCCAAACTCGACATCATGTGATGATGAGAGGGGAGCAGCCTTGGGCATCTAGGTTGTGGGCACTGTGTGTGGTGCTGATACAGTTGACGTGGAGAGTCCAGGGTTCTGCACTCCTAATCTGGGGCCCACGTGCTCTGTGAGCAGGATGGTAGACAGCCTGTGTGTCACGGGAGTTTTTCGTAGGCAAACATTTCATGACTCAGAAAAAGCAAAGTTTCCTCAATGCCTAGTTTCTGATGGCCACTTGTCTTAGTTCAGTGCTTAAAAAAGTACTTAAAAGTGTAGGTGCTTGCAAAAATTGAACCACAAGCAGCTAACATCATATGCATTCTTTCAGAATGTTCATGGTGAAAGTTGATGACTGAAATACCAAGCACCGTTGTATGATGAGCCTTCAGGAAGGCCCCAGATTTCTGTGGTGAAGTTGTGAAATTTCTGTAGGGTAGATTTCTACAGGACAAATTTCTTCAGGTGAAATTACTGGTTCACAGGAATTTGTATTTAAAGTATTGACTGACCCTTCCATAGTATCTTCTGCAAGGAGGTATACTGGTGTGCTCAGTCTGGTTATTGTGTGCCTTTGCTCTACGACTTAGCCAGTCTTGGGTAGCAGTGTACAGCAGAAAAGGTGATCTTACGGCTGCAATTTGCCTTTTGCCTTCTCGTGTAGAGAGAAGAATCTCTGCTTGAAATAATGTGGGTTTCAGGGCCGACTACCACTTAGTAGTCGTTGTGGAAACCTGGGCAAGTTCATCTATTGACCCTGTCTCATAAAGTGAAATAGGTAAGATAAAAAAAATGGTGTACAGTTTAGAGATTTGAATTCCTTGCAAGTTGAATATGTTTAAGTCTGTGTTTAAAATCCGCCTCTGGTCTGTGGAGCCCTTGAGAACCCTGGAATGTGGCTGATAGTTCTTTAAAATTTGCTATTGAAAAAATTAACACAGATGTGTTTTCTTTTCTTTCTTTTTTTTTTAATGGTAATAATAGCTGACATTTATTGAGCTCTTACTATGGGCCTGGCACTGTTATAAGCATTTTATGTAGAAGTAGTTATTAGTACCATGATTATGATTATTATTGTCCCATTTTTGCAGAAGAGGGAACAGACACAGGGTAAAGAACTTGCTGGGGAGTGCAGCCCTGCCAACTGTCAAGAACCGGAGCCCCGACCTTTCAACCCCGCTGGGCACTGCCCAGCAGGATTTTCATCAGTGTCACCATCACTCCTCGCATTCTGTTCTTCTTGTTTGCTACATGCCTCCTCCTTCATTATCCGTTTTGGTAATTGTCTAACCATTGTGCAGTGGCAGGGTGGTTTTGTTTTTTTTGGTTCATGGTTCAGGAATCAAACCGGGGTCTCCTTCATGGAAGGTGAACATTCTATCCTGAGCCACCTGTGCACCCAACACATGCATTTTTTTGAAGAAAATTGAAATGTCCAGCGTTAGTGTAAAGGCCCTTTTGACTTACCCTCCCCACTTTACCCTCCTCAAAGGTAAAAGCTATTAATAGTTTTGGAATGTTAATTTCCATACATTTTATATATATTTACTAGTCTTCGTTAGAATATGCTGGTTGGCTGTTGGTTCTTAGGTTTTAGTGTGTGTTAGTGCATGTTAATAATTCAAGTCATTTCAGGGGACTGGAACTTGGAAGTTCTCTAGTTTCGAAAACTGAGTGATTTCACGTTGTCCTGGGATAGTTTGAAGGCAGAGGGATAAGGAATATATTATGAAGCCTTTGTATGTGCAGTGATTAGTTTTCAGGGCAAGGGTGTGTCCATGTGTGAATGAGGTCTTGTTTTTCAGAAGAATGATTAGAGGAAATGCCACATACTGGCAAGTACCCATCTGCTTCCCTTTATTAGCCCTTAATTGTGTGTTTGGGGAGCCATGTGTGAACCCAGGTCCAATGGGGCATTGGGTGCTGGGGCCTTAACTGTGAACTCTGAAGGCATTTAGTGAAACTGCAATTGATGGTGAGACCCTGGCATTCCATTAGCTCTGCTGCGTGTGTTCTTTGCTGCTGGAATTATTTAGGACTTGGATCATTTATGGAGCAGCCCTTGAGAGTTTCAGGAGTCATGGGGTTTTCCTGGCTTCAGCCACAAGGAAGGCTCAGCAGCTGGGAGCAGAGATTTTGTAGCTGATTGAGAAAGCAGGCTTTAGGGGTACTTGGGTCAGTGTGCTACTGCTTGTTTCCCCGGGTCTCCTTTAGCACGTGGGTACCCAGTGGCCTCAGTGGTACTTGCTTCTGGACTCATAATCTAGATGTCTTACTCCATAAATTCTGCCAAAAAAAACTTTGAGCTGTGAGGAAAGATTCACAGATATAACTTCCTCAGGGAGGAATGTAATGAAATCATTCAGCTTTCAAGACTAGAGATCTTCCAAGTTCCAGTCTCCTGCAGTGACTTGCACTATTAATATGCACTGTACTGAGGCTGGAATTCCTTGGAAACACCTACCAAACTGTCCTTGAGTGTAAGGGGAGGACCTCGATTGCCCTTTTCCCCCATTCGTTTTCCAACAGTGAATCTCAAGATCAAGGTGTATGTGGGAACGTAACTACTAAGAGATTCTGGCTTACTGTTTGGGATCTCTTAGGTTAATGTAAATATTGAATAGAGCTGTTTGCTTAAGGTTACATTTGGTATTTCAGTTTTATCTCTTGCCCATCTTAGTGTTTCTTGAAAATTTGGACTGTGACCCATGATTAGAAATACCTCTCCCATAAAGACCTCGTGTGGAGACTGCCCATCCCCATTGTAACTGAAACTAGCATCAGCAAGTCGTCGTTACCTTTCTGTGTATGGTGTCTCTCTTGACTTCACAACCTTCCTACCAGTGGCTTGAAAGCCCAGCCTCTCTGGGCTTTAGTCCCTCGCACAGAGTAGGTACTTGGATTAAAGGTGGCTTGAAAAAAGATACTGGGAAGAAGCTTGCTTTCTAGGTTTTCATGAAAAGTCCACATTTCTGCCCTTTTGTTCCTCTTGGGCCTTCGCAGTTGTCAAGGGTATTGTGGGCATGGCAGGTAAGAGCAGGACTTGGAGGTCATTGACTTGGGAGAATCCCAGCTTTTCAACTTAAGCGACTGTCTGTCTCCCTTGAGCCTCAGTTTCCTCATGTGAAAAGGGGTCAGTAATGAGGCCTGTAGTGGGTCTGTGGTGAGATGGAGGTGCTCCGGGCTGCCTGGCATGCAGAAAGCACTGAGATGTTTGTTATTAAATGCTGTCCTCATCCTGCCCAATGTGGCCAGGTTAAAATTCCTTTCTCGGAATCTGGATGCTCTCCCCTGGGTTCTGCACTGCAGGCTGTTTCCTCATATCTTATCTTTGCCCTCGAATTCAGGGTCTCTGCCTAATTGCACAGGAGAGTCGGCCATGGTCAGGGTGTGCTACAGATGCCCCTTGTGTCAGGAGTTTTCAAGCTCCCCAGTTATAACTACTGTCCAGGGACCCAAGTATGTCATGCAGAGGGAAATGTGACTTTGGCAGCTTTTCAGGTAACTGGGCAGGTGCCAGCGGCACTGAGCTCCCTCGGGCCAGCCTTGAGGCTAAGGGCAGCTGGCACTGTCAGAGTGCTTGGTTCCTCCTCTCTGGCTGCCTGCCCACCTTCTGTCCCTTAGGCTTTGAGGAAGTCTGGGCATGGCCAAGGTATTCCTCCAGGGCAGGTGTTGTCCTGTCAGGCTTGGTGGGCTGTTTCCCTTTGTCCTTCAGGAGGCAAGGAAAGTTGGCACCTACCAGGCCCTAGGATGGAGCACATCAAGGCTCACAGGGTGGGGGTGGTGACCCAGCTGCCTGCCCCAGGTTATGTTCCTTGGGAGAGTTAAAATGGAGATTCCTGGGCAACGTGTTTACATACCCTTTGGGTCCAAAGGTCTGGTAGGGTCAGGGGGTCTTTAACTAAAAAATAAAAGGCAAGTAAAAGAATAGAACGAAAACGGATCCTAGTCCAGTCACCCAGGTTCCCTGTTTACATTTGAAAACTTACTCTCAATAATACATGCAGTTTCGGGATTGGATCTTACAGGTGATGGAAAGGTACAGAGGCTTCTAGGGTGGCTCATTTTTCTGCAGTTGGGTGTCATCATGTCTGCATGTGATCCTGGTTACTTGCACCATCAGGGCAGCTGGACCATGGTTGAGGCTGATGGATGTGACAGAAAATAGAACCTTGGTCCTTGAACCCAGCAGTCATTGCATAAGCACAACTTGGAGTCCTCTACGTGGAGTGATTCTCTACTCCCCCATCCCCTAAAAAAGGCACCACCCACATCCCTATGGGCCCCAAATCTCCCCAGTTGGGTATACTTTTCAAAAAAGTTGCTATGCATGTACAACTTTTTTGAAAAGTTGTATATGTTTATGTGTATATCTTGAAAACCACTTTATACAAGAGTTAGTATTGTACACTCTAAACCGTACCTTTTTCCCCCTTTCCAGTTGAAAAAGGTCAAGCTTCCTCACCAGCATATATAGATTTGCATTTTTTAATTATCTTTGTAATTACAAAGAGCAAATGGTGACTAAATGCTTTAATCCTCACATCAACTCTTAGGTGGGTGTTCCATTTACCAGACAGGGAGACTGAGGCCCAAGAAGTGTATGTGGCTTGACAGCCAGCCCCTGGCCCCAACCTGGGTTTGGGCCTCTACTCTCTGCTGGACACCCATTGGGATCTAGGGGTGCTTTCAGGGGTTTGCTGGGTGCGCTGTGCTCGAACCTTCCAGGTGGAGCTGATGACCACCTCCAAGTGGGGCTGACTTTATTTCTGATATTGGCAAGTCCTTGAGCCATACTGCCTCCGTTTTCCCATTTGTAATAGAGTGATAATATTGTTAGTTGGGAGTGTGAGGTGAAGTAATGCTTCAAGCCCTGAGAAGCACATTTGGCGGTGGTGTGAACTGGCTGAGTTGTTTAACCCTTGCAAGGCAGCAGCAGGCGGCTACAAGGTACCCTCTCCATTTCTGTATGTGGTAATTTGAGGTTAGCAGTTGACTTTATATACATGGTGACCTGAGGTTAGCAGTTTGACACTAGGCTGGACAGTTCAGGTGTCAGGAGCATCCCCTAGGAACAGCTTGAGAATCTCCTTGGCTTACATGACATTCATTCCTTGGGTCATTCCAGGTGCCTGGAATCGAACTGTTTGTTCCCAGCCATTGAGTTCCTTGACCTTAACCCCCAAGCAATTCAAATGCAGCAGGTGGGCTCTGGCCAAGCTGCCAGTGATGTGACGTCAGGAACCAAAACTCCCCGGTGAAGTCACGTTTGAGTAGGCTTGCTGGCCTCCTGTGTGGCATTCACTGCACAGTGGACTTCCCTCCAGGTGCTGAAGCCAAGCCACTGGCAGATGATCCTGGGCATGGGCCCAGCAACTGTTAACATCTCTGCAGAGCCTGCTGGGGAAGTGACAGGCCTGGTAGTCAGGCGGGGAGAGGTGAGCTAGTTCCAGTGCCGGTGGGCTGAGCTGGCCCTTTCGTTCCAGTGCAGGTGGGGGTGTTCAGGGCCTGGGGTTCTCAGTGGTGCAAGGCCTGGCTGGAAACTTGCAGGCCTCTCCTTGTTAACGTTTACTGAGCTGTGCTTATTGCAGCCATGAGTTTTCCAAAAACTTACGTATCTGACCGTGTCACCTCTGCAGAGAGCCCTTCTGCCTGCCCTGAAGGAAGGAGGTGAAGCCCCTCTTGCATCTCTCTGCCCCTTTTCTTCATTGTGCAGTTTTTTTCGTTAAACATTTTTTATTGTGAAATATATATACAAAAAAGCAGTTTCGCGGTACATCAGCTGTGAATGCAGCCAACGTGGTCATCTTATAATTCCATGAAATGTCCTCATAGCAACAGCATTTGCCCTACCAGACAACCGGGCATGACCACTTGGCCATGTTGACACCTGAACCTGTCCAATGCGCTCCTCCTTTGATCCTTCTCCCAATCTTTAGGTTTTTGGAAAGTGATCTTAGTGTATGAAACTTTTGTAGAATTTCAGAACCCTAGGTATTTTTTAGGGAAGGGCATCCATCCATTCTACCAGGCATGCTGACCTGAGGGAGGCCAAAGCCAGCCCCCTCCACAGATACATTTGATTAGGCCAGTGTGGGCTGTTTCGAACACAGGATTTTAACATCCTTAAATGGGTGTGTCCTCTCCACTACACTCCTGTCTGAACTGCTCACCCAGCCCCAGGTGAGTTTCAGAACCCTAGGTATTCAACGGGAATGGTTTTGTTTGGGCTTAGGCAATATGGTAATTAGCGTTATCCAGCTGAGGTTTGCATAAGAGGAGCCTCCAGAATAGCCTCTCGACTGTATTTAAACTCTCAGCCACTGATACCTTATTTTGTTACATTTCTTTCCCCCCTTTTGATCAGAAAGGCATTGTTGATACCACAGTACCAGGGTTAGGCTCATCCCTGGGAGCCATATCCTATGTTGCCAGGGAGACTGTCACCCTGGATGTCATATCCCATGTAGGGGGGAGGGTAATGATTTTACTTTCAGAGTTGGGCTTAGAAAGAGAGGCCACATCTGAGCAACAAAATAGATTTTCTGGAAGTAACCTTTAGGCATAACTATAGGTTGGCCAAGCTTCTCTGCTACAGAAATAGGCTTTCCAAGAGCAAGCCTCAAGATCAAGGGCTTGGCTTGTTGACTTGGGAGTCCCTAATTTAGTTTGAGAGTATCAGGAATTTCCCCAGTGGTAAAGCTGAAATAGTTCCATATTTTTTTCTCCCGTCCCTCAAGTGACTACCAATCCTTTTAATTATCTGCTCAACATACTCATACAAAACCTCGATCCTATTCTGGGCTCCCTGTGTGTGGGTTAAGTGAGCTATCTTGACAGATTGAATTAGATTATGTGCTATAGAAAATTTAGGTTTTAGGACAAAATAAGGCTCTTTTCCTTTGGTCCCATACAGTAGGTGAAGCTCTAAAATAAAGACACTGTCAGCAGTGATGGTTTTTACTGGTTTACTCTCTTTGGTCTGCCTTTCCCTGAGGGAGGGGCTGCACCTGTGTGGCTCAGTGCTTGTCATTGCTGCGTCTGGAAGTGAGCGGACAACTCCATTACTATTTGCTGAGAGGAGGAGGTACAGGTGAATAAACCAAGCCTCTGGGCCTGGAGATTCCTGGCTTTCTGCCCTGCCTACGAGGTACTCATGGTGAGCGTTCAGCATGCTGGCTTGATGTGTCTTCGTCAATTGCTTGTTGGGACCTGGCCTGGCTGGGGACCGAAAGATGCTCTGTGGTCTGCTTGGGCCCTAATCAGCTCAGTCAATGAACTTGGTTGTGTTTGAGCCTTCCCTTCAGTTGTGCACCATCCAATGAGAAGCATACCAGAGCCTGAACCCCACAGAGGCCAGACTAGGCCGGATCCCCAAAGGGGGATGTAAGGTTGGCCTTGAACAAACCCTAGGGCTGGGCGCCCCATGATCTGTGGAGTCACTTCCTCTTTGGGCTTTGGAGATTGAGAAGAATGCTGTCAGCTCCTTGGAAAGGGCCAGGCCCTCCCTCAGAGCCTTAAGGCTATAGTCTCCTTGGGGGACAACTTAACCTGGGGGTCCTAGTGGGGGTGCGGTTGCTCTCATGAACAGATTCAGGAAACCCTGGAGTTGGGATTTGAATCTAGGGAGTCAGGCCCTGCAGCCCAGACGCTTCCTCGTTTCCTCGCCAGGCCTCTGAAGCAACTATCCCTTCCCCAATGCCAAATCCATGTGCTGGGTCAGCTTGGCCTGGAGGGGCGACCCTGTTGGGATCCCGCTCACTAGCCTTGTGCCTAGGTCTCCACTTCCTCTCCTGTTGGGCTGGGTAACAGCACACAAGGCATATGGTGACAGTCTCAGGGGTTGCATCCTCAGGCTCATGGGGCCGGGTGAGCAGTTCAGACAGGAGTGTAGTGGAGAGGACACACCCATTTAAGGATGTTAAAACCCTGTGTTTGAAACAGCCCACACTGGCCTAATCAAATGTATCTGTGGAGGGGGCTGGCTTTGGCCACCCTCAGGTTAGCATGCCTGGTAGAATGGATGGATGCCCTTCCTCATTTCTTCAGAAGCCTGGCCAGCTTGCTGGGCCTCACCATGCCCACCTCTAAAATGGGCCTTCTTTCCAGCCCTAGATTTAGGGTTCTGCGTTAGGATGCTCAGGAGTCAGAGCTCTGGGTTTGAACCCCGCTTCCCTACCCCCGAACTCTCATCCCCAGAGCACATTGGCTGTGGTTCTGGTGGTGGCTGGGGCCTGCCCTTGCGGACTTGTCCTCAGATGTCCCAGCAAGTCTCTGATGTGGCTGCAGTCCTGCTAGCCCTTGGCAGAAGCCAAACCCAAGGCTATGTGCGAAGCAGGCTTCAGCTTCCTGGGGACAAACAGGAAGTCCACCAATCCTGTAAGAATTTGCGTGATGCCTGCAATGCGTGAGGCTATTCCAGCAGTCGCGGGACACCCCCTGTCTCGAGCACCTCCTGGGTGTTTTGCCTGCATCTCTCATTCCACCTTCACGGTCACTTCCCTCAGTCATGGGCATGTGCCTGTTTTGGCTGAGAAGATTCTCGCAGAGGCCGAATGACTTGTCCAAGAACGCCTGACTGGGCCTCAGGCGTGGGATTTTCTCTTCAAAGTCTGGAGTCTTCTGTGTCATCCCCTTCCATGATGATCACTGCAGGGTCCTGGCCTCCAGGGCCCATGGGGTCCGGTGAGGAGTGGGACCTTTGGGATCAGTTTGTGTCTAACTTTGTTTTTTACTCATTCCAGGTAAATGGTGTTTTGTGGCCTAAGCACAAAGTGTGAGAATAGCTTGTCTTTCCACGATGTTGTGCTTTTTCTTTATTATAAAAATGGGATTTTTTTTTGTGAAAGTGGCTAATTTGGGATGCTAACGAACAGTGTTTAAAGACAAAGAGCAGCACGGCAGGACTGAAAAGAATGATGCAGATGAGTGGGCTCAGCAGAGGGCCTGCCTGGGCTTGAATCCTGGCTCCAGACCTTATGACCTCAAGCAATCCTGGCCCTAGCCCTTAAGACCCACTCTCTGCCTCAGTTTCCCCATCTGTAAAATGTAGATGATAATTTCTATTTCAAATTGTAAGCCTTAAATGAATTTAATGACTTGATATTTATCAACTTCTTAGGACAGTGTTTGTTGTATAGTAAGTGCTATACACATATTTATTAAATATGATAAATAGACAAATACAAGTTAGAATAGTCCTTCCACATGACAGTTGGTTTCCCCTCCCCACCCCCATTCTATTCTCTCCTCAGAGGTAACCTGCCATAAGAGTTTGGTAATTCTCTCTAAACTGGGGGCTCAGCAAACCACAGCCCACAGCCCTAATTCAGCCCAGTGCCTGTTTTTATATATAAAGTTCTATTGGAACATAGGCATGCTCATTCGTTTGTGTGTAGCCTAGGGCGACTTCCCCGCTACTACAGCAGGGTTGAGTAGTTGCGGCGGAGACCACAGAGCCCACAAAGCAAACTTATTTACTATCTGGCCACTTGCAGAGGAAGTTTGCTGACCTCTGCTCTAGACCATTTCCTAGTCTTTAATACATATTTATGATTTTTAAAAATATAAATGGAAAGCTACTCTAGGTATTTGTTTAGCAATTTGCTTTTTTTGACTTAACATTATATCAAGAGCATCCTCCTGTGTGCCTGTGTGCCTGCCTACTGCTAATATTTCTCAGTCTGTCTAAACTAGTTTATTAACCAATCTCTTGTGACATCACTGAGTTTGTTTCTCTTTATGCTTTTTCAAGTAGTGCTGCGAACATCCCTGTGGCATATGTGTGAGGTTTCTAGATGCCAAGAAATGGAAATGCTAAAAGTTTAACAGTGACTATGAAATACCTTCCCAAAGGCCAATTTACACCACCCCCATTTCCAGCAATGTCAGCAGTTACCCATTCCTCTCCGTGAGTGCTTGAGAGTTGTTCTCCTTTCCAAATTGATTTATAATTGAGTGCAGCTCTAATAAAAATCAAAAGGGTTTTGGGTAAACTGGTCAGAAGTATTTTTAAGTTCATCTGGAAGAATTCATAGCTGAGAACAGCTAAGGAAATTTTGAAATAAAAAATTAAAACTTATAAAATAGTTGTGATTAGAAGTTAAGTGTTGGCACAAGCAATGAAGTGGTATAGATGCTCCCCCAAAATGCCCTGCTTTACATAAGAATTTGGAGCCCCTCCAAGAAACAGCATAAAATGACAGGGAAGGAATGGACTAGTCAACAAATGATATTGGGAAAGTTGACAGTTTGGGGGGAAAATTTAAAGCATCACTTCATGTATAATAAGACAGATTAAAGAGTTAAATGTAAAATTTAAGACAACTGGAAAATATATGTGAATACATTATTTAGCTTTATAAGCCCAAAGGTAATGGGAAAAAATGTTAAAAGATTATGAACTTAAATTTAAACCTGTGTTTTTCACTGATAAAAACAAAATCGAAAGGAAAATGGTGCTTTGGCAAGTATGACAAATTTAACCTCCCTGATATATAAAGTTATGTCATGCATAAAATTTATAAGTGTAGTTCTCATATATGAATAAGGATGTAAATGCCAAAAAGAGTAAATAACAGATATGAACAGGAGTTCTCAGAAGTGGAAATGCAAATGACCAATCAATAAATGAAAAGAGTTCAGCTTGTTTGTAGTGAAATTCAAATTTTAAAAAGATACTGGGTTTTGAGTACAGTTTTGAAAAGATCAGTGGATGTTCCTCAATGCCGGGGGCTCAGGTGAGATATCCCTCCTTACATGATGCTGCCGAGAGGGCTAACTGTTGGTAAAATTTTCATAAACTGGCACTATATGTCAAACTCTTTAAACATCGTCATGGCTTTTGATCCCATAATTCCATTTTTAAGCATATCTTATAAGGACATAATCAGTTTTGGAAACTTTGATTTTTACACAACAATATGAAGTGTAGTATTATTGAAGTAGACAAATAGCCTAAAAATCTGTGAGGGGACAGTAGCATCTTAATCATTGCATTAGATAGAAATAGTAAAGACTCGAAGTGGGAAAATGCTCACAATATAATGAGAGATATACATAGCACAATCTTAGTTTGTCTAGAACAGTGCCTGGAAGCAAGTTTTCAATAAATGTTAGCTACTGTCATCATGACTGGGAATTCAGACCCTCCAAATGCTCTTCTTTGGCCTCTCTTCCCCCCTCCCTCCTTTCATTCTCTCTCCCCCTGCCTCTCTCATCCACTCCTTGGGCAAGTGCGTGAGTGCTTGGGGAGGATCCGGCCTGGGCCAGGCCTCCCTGCTGTGAACCGTGGCAGGGGGTGTGGTGAGGGACCCTGGCTCCTCCTTCCTGCAGTCTCACCTCCGGCAGTACCCAGGTCCCTGAGCTGGGTCCATCTTTGGTGGGGCACTGCCATCTAGAGGCTCCCAGACCATAGGGCATCTGTCTCAGCTGCAGCTCCTGTCCTTGTCGAGTGCCCCTGTTGGCTACACACACGTCTCCTGGGAGGTACTTGTTTTCTGGAAGACTCCGTTGGAATTCCAGCCTTGGAAAGACCCTTCGGCATGCCCCACGTCATGATCTTTATGTGAACTGAGGAGACTTGGGGACCCTCTGCATTGACCTCACCCGGTGGGGGGCTGTTTAAAGACCCCAGGGCCCACCCCAAGGTCCCCGCTCCAGACCTTGCTGGGGGAGTGGGGGTGGGAGCTGCTGAACAGCAAGGGTTTTAACATGGTCCCCAGGTGATTCTGATGCATACTGAAGCTTGAAACCCATTTATTGACCCAGACCAGTGATGGTTTATGATTTTGGGGGAAAGGGGTTGGCACAGCACCTTCAGGAATCTGATGCAGGCCACAGGCCCTTACCCTAGAAAGATCCATGTAGATACGTTTTAGGAGGTTTCACAGGCTCCCCAAGGCCCACCTGTGTACAGACCTAGGTTAGGCGTGTCCTCTCTGACTTAAACCAAGACCCTGGGGATCAAATGTTTATGGACCTTTCACTATGGGCAGGTACTGTCCGTGGTTCTGGGGGCATAGTGGTGGGCAGACAGATAGAACTTCTGCCTGCATGGGGTATTCTGGCTAACAAGAATAATCCTTGCAAAGGCTCCGGGGTTCAGGGGCCGTGGGCCTTAGCAGGGGTCACATCATGCAGCACTGGGAGGTCGGGACAAAGGCCCAGGCCTTATTTTAAGAATGATGGAAAGCTCTTGGCCCAGGTATGTAGAAACACGTCCGCACCACATTTATACGTGGATGTTCATAGCAACATTATTTGTAATAGCCCCAAAGTGGAAATAAACCAAGTGTCTATCAAAAGATGAATGGGTTGAAAAAACGTGAGGCCATGCAGTGGGATATTACTCAGCCATGAAAGGAATGAAGTGCTGCTACATGGACGAACCTCAAAAACGTGACATTAAATGAAAGAAGCTAGACACAAAAGGGCAGATATTGTATGATCCCATTTATATGAAATGTCCAGAAGAGGCAAATTCGCAGAGAAAGCAGATTGGTGGTTGCCAGGGGCTGCAGGGACGAGCGGCGGGGAGTGACTGCTGACGTGTGGGGTTTCTTTCAGGGGTGATGGAGGGATCCGAAATCGGGTGGCTGCAGCGAGCTGGACAACATGAATGTGCTAAAACCCACTGGCCTGTTCCTTTAAAATGGTGAATTTTACATTATGTGAATTCCATTGCAATAAAATTTGTAAAACGTTTATACACTTACTTAAAAGATACAGACATGAAAAAAAAAAGCTTTGTGGGCATCCAATGTGCTATTTGAAAAGTCTCCTCTGGCTGCTGTGCAGAAGGAGGGCAGGGATGCAGGGGATGGGGGAGGCCGGTTGAAAGACTCAGCCATTCTCCAGGACGGAGATGAAGGGGGGCGGGGACCCCCAGGCCATCGAAGTCCCTGGCTCCAAGAGAGAAGGCTCACGAGATAAAGTTATTTAAAAACCACCGCTCTAGGCAGAGGAGGGACGGACGGATTCGAAGCATTAAAGTGCTTTTCTTGTGTGCATGCCCGGGTTATGGATCTGTGGCAGGTATCCTACAGCTTATGTACGGCCGAGGGGCACACGGGCTCGTGTGCAAGGGGTGGGGGCGGGATCCATCTTGGGATGTGCTGTGTTCTCAAAACAAGATGCACCTGAGGCGGGCAGTGTTTAAAGTCGCAGCAGCCAAAGCTCGACGAGCTTCCAGGGAGCTCTGGGGAGCCGTGCCTGAGCAGGGGGCAGGGCCGAAGCCCGCTCTAGGTCAGGTAGGAATTGCTTTTATATCATACGCGATTTCTTTGCCTGGGTGGCTTTCCTCGCCCCCCTCCAACCCCCTCCTCCCGTGCCCTGGTCCTCGCCCTGCTGGGATGGCTCAAATGTCAGCTGCTGAGGTCTTCCTGCACCCCCTGTTCCAGCCAGTTCCCTCCCACCCACCCCTGTGTACTCACCACCCTTCGTCCTATTCTTTCCCTTTGCTGTGCTTTCCCCCACCCTGGGTAAATCATTCATACTTTTCTGGGTGCCCTTGTTTCTCGTCCGTCCCCGTCCCAGCTGCAACCTCAGTACAGCACAGGGCAGGTGCTGATCGGGGCGGTCACCGAGTGGACCAGGTGGGGTCTGGTGGGTGGGTGGGGGGCATGAGAGGCGGCACCCGCCCTCTTGGGCTTCTGCCTGCTCGACTCCCCGGAGTGTCGGGAAAGGAAGCCCCTGCCTTTCTCCCGTCCTGTTTCGGAGGCTGCCATAACAAAGGCCCACAAACTGGGGGGCTTAGCACAACAGAAATTGTTGTCTCGCAGCTCTGGAGGCCAGAAGTCTGAAACCCAGGTGTCAGCAGGGCCGGCTCGCTCTGAAGCCTCGTGGAGAGCCGGTCCTTGCTCTCCCCGCTTTTGGGATTTTGCTGGCACCCTGTGGCGTCCCTTGTCAGGGCGGTGCATGGCTCCAGTCCCTGCGTCCCCCTCCATGTGGCCTTCCTCCTCATCTCTGTTGTTGCCTGCTTGACTCCTCTCTACATCTGCCTGTGTCGAGTTTCCCCTTCTCCAAGGACACCAGTCACACTGGACCAGGCTCCTACTCCAGTGTGGCCTTAGGTTAAGGAATCACATCGCCAAAGACGTGACCAAGTAACCAAGTAAGGTTACACTCACGGCACGGGGCACGGTTAGGACTTGAACATATTTTTTATTTTAAGGGGGGGGGGTATGATTCAACCCATTAACACTCCCCAAAGCCCCTCAGTGTTCCCCGATTCCCAAGCTTCTCCCTGACCCCCTCCCCAATTGATTTCCACCCTTCCTTCAGTGATGAGCCCCCTCCTCCATTTCCCCACTTCCCTCCTGCACTGCAGCTTCCCCTTGTTTGGGATGAGGGAGCTCAGGGCAGATGGGGGCGTGGGACCCCAGTTCTCTGTCCCCTGTCCCTGGTGGGGACGCGGCTAAGCTCTGGTTGCAGCGTCCACACTCTAGGTGGGCGGCGGAGGGTGGGGGTGGTGCAGCATAGCCCCTGTGAGCCTGGGAGGGAGGGAGCAGCCTGTTGGCTCTTACAGCCCTCCTGCAGCGCAGCAGGGTGCACCCCATCTCCCCGCTCCCCTCGCGGATGGAGGGAACCCCAACTTTTTGTTATTTCTCACACTCTTCCAGGTTACTAGGATAGCTGCGCTCAAAAAACCTGTATTTAACTAAAAAAGAAGGAGCAGTGGTTTGATTATTGAAGAGCAAAAATTAAAAATGCGCTGTTTATCATTTATCTCTTGAGTCACGCAGAGGGGTTAATAACTCTTCTCTTCCTAAGGTGTCTGGTGTCCATGTAAGAGACGCGAGGAAAAGGGGCACAAAATATTTCACAAATCCTAGCCCATCACCCAATCCCTCTTTGACCTCGGTCAACTTCACTAACCGCTACGTTTTTTCATGTTAAAATGATTAACAATAGTATCTGCCTGTGGGTGAAGTTAGGAAACCTCAAGGCCTCGAGACCACACGCTCCTCTGACACCAATTGCCAGGTAGGGGGACCTCAAGACCACCCTCAGTTTCAAGAATCCACTAGAACAATGGACAGAACTCACTGAGAGCTGTTACATGGTTGCAATTTGTTACAAGGGGGGGATGAAGGTTAAAATCAGCCAAGGATGTGGGAGATGACTTCCCCAGATGAGTCCTGCCCTGGCACCGAGGGATCAACAACGAAAAGGGGGGAAAAGTGTAACTAATAAAGTATTCGTCGCTGAGAGAGTTCAGAGTCGAGAGGCTACTCTGGAGGTCACTCTAAGGCAAGCTTCGGTTAGACCTTGCTACCAATCATAACTTGCCACCCCCCAACCCAAACAATTCCAGCCAATCCTAAAGAACACTTAGGGCAATATATAAGATTCCACAAGGGTTCCATGCACTAGGGTAACTTTCCAGAAACCTACGACCTCCAAATGGGTCCCTGGACCAGATAAGTCCTAAAACCTAGCCCAGCCTTTCCAGAACATCAGATAGTTCCATCTCCCCACCCCATATTATTGACAGCCCCTTCCAACATATAAACATTAGAATGGCCATAGGCCAAATACCCCTAAAAAGAGGGATAAAAAGATCAAAAGTGATGGTGGAATTATATAGAGAAGCTAGGTTTTAACAAATGAATATGATTGCTGAATCATTATATTGATACTTCTTTTAGTCTCCAGCATCTTAGAGCAGCTCGAACTAGAAACCTAAAATTGTGGAATTGTCACCCATACCAACTCTGAAATCTGTTCTACAACTGATTGTGGTGCTGTGCTTTGAAATTTATTGCTTTTTTTCTATATATGTTATTTTTCATAAAAAAGAAAAAAAAGTCGACTGTGATGATAAAAAACATATTTATTCCTTCTAGCTTCCTTTATTCTGGAAAAAAAATCAGCCTAGGGAAGAGACTCAGGTGAGAGTCCAGGAAATTCCATACCCAGAACTTTCCTGGGAATGGTATATGACAGTACATACTGAGTTCTGCTAACCAGGAGATCTCACCTTAGTTTTTTTTTTTTTTTTTTTTCTATTTTAGAAAACTTTTCCCAAGTTGTTTTTATTTACAACACCAACTTTTAAAAGGTCACTAAACTGAAGTTAACCGAACAGTAAACTAGGCAGTAATTGCTATACATAAAGAGGGAAAGCCCAAAATGCCACTGGTCTATATAGAGAGAACCCACAGTTCAGTTTTATTCAAAGCAAAGAAAAAAAAACTGTGATCATACTAGAAGAAATTCAGCCATAGGTTTGAAATCTGTACTCAAACTACACATGCAGTGAGGACAATATTCTGCTAATACAATTGATTTGCGGCTGCATTTGTCTACTGTTTGTCTAATATTAACAATTATAAACAGAGCAGTGCAACTGGTATTTGGAACAATCCTTACAGTGTTACAGTGTCAGGCACAACACTTCACTTCTCTTCACACCACTGGTTCTCTTTGCGTACCTGGGCTTCCTCCTCTTCAGTAAAGTCGTTTTTGATATCGAAGGTCTTGCGAATCTCCTCAGGGGTTTTCCCCTTGATCATATTGGCAGCAGTCTTGCATGTAACATCAAGTAAACCCTTGATGTCTAAGTAGTTTGCAGCCAGAATAAGTTCAAAAAGTGTTCCCTGGTCAACTTTCAGGAATTCTTGGTCCCAAACAGGAATATCATCTGTTCGCTTTTCTTTGTTCTCATCATCTTCAGGAGGAGGGGGTCATCTTTGTGGTGAGTGCACCACTGAATGACCTTTTTTAATATTGCTGCATTCACATTTGGTAGAGGAACTGGGTCATCATCTCCTTCATCATCCATTCCCAAATCTTCTAACATGGTCTTTATAGTCACAGACTGTTTGGCAATTTCCACATCAACTTCAAATATCTCTCCATCAGAACTCTGCAACTTAATTGAAGGCATGGCATTTGGTCTCGCGGAGACGGTGGGCCGGAGGCTGAGGAGAGCCGGCGGTGTCAGTACAATAAGAAGGAAAAGGCAGAGAACAAGGCCACTCCCCTCACCTTAGTTTTGATACCTGAGTTTTTATTGGGGCTCAGTCGTGCAGTGGCCCACCCACGTGGCTGACCTGTATCTTCAGTGCCTCCAGAGGGAGAGCTGCTGCCCTGTGGCTCAAAGTCCCCACCCTAAGTCACATTATTAGACCACCAACTCTGAGGTCCCTAGTAAACAAAGACACTTTTATCAGGCAGGACACTCCAAGGGCTTAGCAATTACCTCCCAGGAGCTGACCCAGCCCTCTCTTGGGGCAAGGTTAAATTCTCTGCACTCTGTGATAAAGCCTGTTAATTGTCCCGTTTTAGTTTGCTAAAGCTGCCAGAATGCCATACACCAGAAACAGAACGGCTTTTGCAAAGGGGATTTATTAAGTTACAAGTTTACAGTTCTAAAGCCTTAAAACGTCTACACTAAGGCATCCAGAGAAAGATACCTTGACTCCAAAGGAAGGTTGAATGGCATCCAAAGTTTCTTTATCTGCTGGAAAGGTATGTGGCTGGTGTCTGAAGTCCTTACTCTTGGATCACTGCTTTGTGCTTTTGATTCCGGTGGCTTCCTCTCTAAGCATCTGTGGAGCTCACTTAGACTCTCTAGGGCCAAACTCTGGGTTCTAGCTAGCTTAGCATCTCATGGGAAGGCACATGGCAATGTCTGCTGGGCTCCTCTCCCAGCTTCTGGTTTCAAACAGCTCTCACAGATCTCATGGGTCCTTCTGGTGTTTCTTCTGCGTCACCAAACGTTTGTGTTTGTGCTGGTTCTGAACCCTTTCTTTCTCGGTGTGCTGTCTTAAAGACTCCAGTAAATTAATTAAGACCCACCTTGAATGGGTGGAGTCACATCTCCATCTAGGCCACACCCACAATTGGGTGGGTCATAGCTCCATGGAAACAACCTAATCAAGAGGTTCCACCCTACAATACTGGATCAGGAATAAAAGAACCTGGCTGCCTCCACAAGACTAGATTTAGGATTAACCAAAGATGGCTTTTCTGGGGGTACATAATGGTTTCAAACCAGCACATACCCCAATATCCATTCTCCCCTGATTTTTAGCTGGGGTATATGGCTACCCAAAAGAATGACTACATTTCCCAGCCTCCCTTGCAGCTACGTGTTGTAATATGATTAAGTTCTGGCCAATGGGGTATAAGCAAATGTGCTGTGGGAAATTTCTGGGGAGTGTTACCCTCCCCTTCCCCTGTTCTCCTTCTGCTGAGCTGGATTATAGATGTAATGGCTGGAGATGGGGCAGCTGTTTTGAGCTTTAGGTTGTTTTAGGAATGGAGAATGGAGTTATGCATAGTGGACCGAAAGATAGAAGATACTCATGTCCCTGAAACCGTGTGGCTTCCACACCAGCCCTTGACTACTTACTTCCACATTATGACCCCACAGAAAAGTAAACTTCTATCTTATTTAGGCCACTGTTGCTGTAGCTTATCTGAATCTTGGTAAACATATTACCTTTTAGATTTCTTGAGAAGATTATTCTGTGTAGCTTGCCTATCACAATAGCTGGCACCTTGTAAATACCCAGTGATTGTCAGCCTTCTGTTCTTAGCTTCTCTAGCATATATCTAAAAATAATTGTCCCTCACCCCCAAAGAGAACTCTAGAGATGAGTTCTCCTGGGAAAAAGAAGTTTCAAGGCTGCATTGTTAACTTTTTTGTTGTACCAAACAGTCCTTTCCCCTCAATTACAAAAAAAGAATACAGTGTAATCATAAATAAATGAGTCAAGCAGAAAGGATTTCATTTGAAGCTCCTCCTGTCCTCCTGCCTACTGCTGTTTGTGCTGACAAAGCTCAGTCTGACAAATTTGCATGGTATTTTAATTGAAGAAAAGCCATGCATTCTCTTAAATAGCCATGTTTACAAACACATAGCGCAATTGTTCCACATTTGAAACCCAGCCTTTCAAAACAATTTAGTCACATTCTTCTCAACTTTCTCTGTTCGCAGAAGCATGCCTGAAGGTTTTTCAGGAGTGATGGCTCTGGTTCAGCTTTGCGCCTTCTGAACCGCGGCTGGTCCATTTATCAAACATTCAATGGTTTCTCCTATATCCAGTTGATGTTTGTTGATTCGATCTTTCTAAGATCACATCTAGCTCTGGAGTTCTCTGATTCTGCAGAATACGACCAGTCTTCTGAACACAAACCTGGATTCCTAAGGCATCCCAAAGGAAAATGAAAAAGGGCAGGGAAGTTAAAGAAAGAGAAAATTGTTACAGGGTTTATTATCAATGGATGAAAGGAAAGAGAAGAAAAGATCAAGATCAAGATGATAACTCCTTAACGTTTAAAAAACAACCATAAAAATTTAACAATAGTTAATATAACATTTTGGATGATGGGGAAAGTAATGCCCTTTACTGCTTTACGTTGATGTATATATATTTTTAACCGTAGGTACTAATATCTTTATTATGGCACAGAGCAGTATTTTATATGTTAAACTCAGCTTTACAGTAAAGAGAAAGCATTGTGTTTACAACTGTAGTGAAACCACTGTATAGAAAGCTTCAAGTTAAAAATGGGATGTATTTTAAAAGTCCATGGAGTTTTCTGATAGATAAATTGGGAAATAGTTTCTCTGTGGAAAATAGAATGATAACATTTCACAGGCGAGCCCGATAAACTAATTTAAGCCAAGTAGCAGCTGAATTATACATTTATAAATATGGTTTTGGGTTCCAGGCCTCATTTATTGAAAACAGGCATGTTTTTCTTAAAATTAAGTTGTGCAAAGTGAAATATCTGTTACTCATCCCTCTTGTTCTGATCATTTTTTATTTTAGTCTAATCCCCATCAAAGGGCTAGCTGTCCCTTCCTAAAGGACAGGTACCATGTCCTTTTAATTTGCTTGATAAGGCACTGTTCCTATGCAGATGTTGAAATGTTTTGGTTGCTATTAAAGCATACCCGGCATCTGGGCGAAACAGGGTCTGATAATTATAACCCACTGGGCACATGTTGACTGTGATCAAACACCATCCCCTAAATCCCTGGGGCGTGAGAGGATATGAAGAACAGAGCTCGATGTGACAAAGTCAGTAAGTGTCTAGGAATAAAAGCCCAGAGAATTTTTAGAATATTTTTATTGTCAACCACAAAACAAACATACAAACATTGTTGACATACAAACATTCTTGACATGGTTACAATCAATGGCTCACAGTATCTTCACGGAGTTGTGTATTCATCACCGTGTTATTTTTTTGAACATTTGCATCTGTCCAGCAAAAGAAATAAAAAAGAAAAAAGACAAAACTCATACATGCTATACCCCTTACCCTTCCCTCTCATTGACCGCTAGTATTTCATTCTACTCAATTTATCTTAGCCTTTGTTCCCGCTATTATTTATTTCTTATTCGTTTTTGTCACTCATCTGTCCATACCATAGATAAAAGGAGCATCAGAGACCAGGCTTTCGCAATCGCACGGTCACATTGTAAAAGCTCTATCATTACACAATCATCTTCAAGAAACAAGCTCAGAGAATTTCTGAGGACAAAATGCAAGAAGCATCCAATCAGGGTTTGTAGATAACCCCGGAGGGCAGACAGAGGAGGACCTGGGTGGAGCTGGGTGGAGCTGGCTCCCGGCGCTGGGACATTTTCGCGTTAGCGTCTTTCCACTCATCTGCGGATGCGTCCAGTGTATTAGTGGGGTTGTCTCGGTGACCATTTCCCGCGTTCTTCACTCTCCACCTAAAGGGAGGTTCTGGGGCAAGCGGACAGCGGGCCAGGTTGGAACCCAAGTTTGTGTCTTTTTAAAAGCGAGATTTGTGGACAGATGCAGCAGGGGAGCTGCCGACGGCACTGGGACCTCGGGTCAGCCCCGACGGACCCTTTGCAGGTGAGCACGCAGGTCAGGGAGCCTGCGGGAGGTTGCTGGACCCGGTGGCCAGGCGGGTGTGGGAAGGCCTGGGGCCGCTGCCGGAGCTGGAATCCCAGCCCTGCCACGCGCGAGGGGTGACCTTGAGCAAGTCAGGGACGTCGGTTTCCGTGTCTGTAAGATGGCAATACGGATGGTGCCTCCCGCGTGAGAGCTGCAAGAGGGAATCCATGCCGAGAGCCCGGTGCTGTGCCCGGCACCCGTGAGCGTGCAGCGAGGGCTGGCTGGCGGTCACCGCGCTGAGGCCACGCCTTTAGATTGTCCTCTGGGACGACCCTCGTCCCGCAGTCCTGCCCTTGGTGACATCTGGGAGCTTGGGCTCTGCGGGGAGGCACGCTGCCTGAGAATCCTGGCTTCCCCACTTCTCGGATGTGTGGTCTCGGGCAACGCCCTTCCAGGCTGGGAGCTTCAGTTTCCTCATTTTAAAATGGGGCGCATGAGAATACAAGTCACAGGGTTATTGTGCCGCTTAAAGAAGACTTCCTCATTCAGCAAATAGTCATCATGGCCACTTATGCCCCAGATACTGTCCTAGGGATCAGAGATACGGAGGTAAACATCAAACAGATAAATAAGGGAATTAATTCACAAGTTTGAATATGCAAGTGCTAGAGAGAGAAGCAAAGCAGGGAATAGGGAAGAGGCAGATTGGCAAAGAGAGGGAGCGACAATATTCTGAAAATACACCAAAGACCTATCAAAGGTGGTGAGGGAGTGAGCTGTGTGAGGTTCGAGGTGAGGGTAGAGGAAGTGCAAAGGCCCTGGGGCAGGAGTTTGATGGTGGTTGGCCAGCACTGAGGCCAGCAGGGCTGCAGCAGAGATGGGGAGAGGAGAGAGAAGGAAGTGGAGGGAGAGAGGGACAGAAGCTGCCCTGACAGAAGCTGTCAGGACCTGGGCAAAGCTAGCTACTGGCAACATCTGCACGTCTCTGTTGGTCACCGACTTTGCCCAGCTCTGCCCTGGCTGTCGCTGACAGTCCCACCTGGCAGAGCTCGGCTCTGTGATTCGGGGTGGGTGGGGGCCTGTGGTGGGCTTCGGGGCTGTTTTGGGGTCTAGTTTCTTTGTGATGAGCTCTGCAAGCTCCGGGAGCACAACAGACCCGCCCCTCAAACATTCAGTGGCTTTTTTATTCAAAATGACTTTTAAAATGTCTTTTGCAGGGCGATCGAAGCCTAGTGCTCACGTGGGTCTCTTTTTCTGCTGTCCCCATGGTGGCTGAAATGGGCTCGTTTGTCTTCTGCAGGGCCCCATGCAGGACCCTGCCAGCCTTTGGGATGGATGTGGATATTCTTTGGAAGTGTGGGCATTTCCATGATTAGTCAAGTCTTTAACAGGTTGGTCTATTGAATTTGAACTTGAATCGGATGTGACCGTGGGACCGTGGTGTTCACCCCCACCCCCCACCCGCTTCCACGGTCCTCCCCGGTTGGTTAGCTCCAGAGGCTGCCAGTTCCCGCGGTTGGGTGACTCAGTGTCTTTATTTCTGATCTCCCTGTGCCTCCTTATCTCCGTTTCTGTCTCAGCAGCCCTGCTGACATTTTGGCTGTGAGCATTCTTTGGGGAGGGGGCCGTCCTGTGCATTGTGGGCTGTTGAGCAGCATCTCTGGTCCCCACTCACGAGGGGCCCGGAGCCACCCATTCATTCTGGTGGTCATAACCAAAAATGCCCCCAGACATGGCCGAGTGTCCCCTAGTGGGGTGGGGATGGGACACACTTACCCCTGGTTGAGCTCCACTGGACTGTCCCCTTCTGCATCTCCCTGGATCTCTGTCTCTGGCAAACAGAACCCAGTAACTGGGACAGAACTGCCCCCAGTTTTGGGGCCCAAGGACCTACCCCTGTACCCCTTTCTTCTAACTGCAGACCACCTCCTCTGCTCCTCCAGGCTCCCAGAAAAGACAGAGCCTCAAGTGGCAAAGGGGATACAGTGAGGCATCAAGGGGGCCTTTGGGGGCCCTTCTCGCAGGGTGGGCTGGCTTGGGGCTGGGCAGAGCCACGGGGAGCTTCTTAGGACTGCAGGTTCCTGGGCTGTGACCCCTTGGGGCCGTTGCTTTGGGCTTTGGATGAATGCAAGAGCCCAGGAGCTATGCGTGAACCTAGCTCTCCACCCAGCTCTCACATCCCAATGCAGCTTCTCCACTTGGGTTACATCTGCTGTTGGCACTCTGGGCATGTCCCATGGGCTCACGCCAGTGGTCACCCGCAGCTGCAGTGGAGGATGTCCTCTGGCCACCGGAGCTTGTTTGGCTGTGTAGGGCAGGCTGGGAAGTTAACGCCTCTCTCGTCCCCAGGCAGACCCCTGGCGTGGTGGGGAGATGCCCCAGCTTCCCTGTTCCGAGGCAGGGCAGTTCTGAGGTCTGCTGTGCTCAGGCTCTTGGAGGGTCCCCACTGGGCTTGTGGTCTGGTGGACTGTGGCAGTGACTCGTGCATGGACACGCCTTCTGTTGGCTTTCCTCTCTCTCCCGACTCAATTCCCTGCCTCCCTCCCTCCCCTGCTTCTTGGGGTCAATCCCAAATAACCTCGTCTCAGGCCCTGCTTTGGGGGAATCCAGCTTATGACAGTCTCCTCCACCCCCACCCACCCCGGAAGGCTCAAGCCGTGACCAAACCTCGATTTCTTGGTGAAAAAGTGGCCGTTCAGTGTGCTGAAACTTCAGGAGTGCAGAAAGGGCAGCCGCCTTGTGGAGTGAGGACCGGGAGCAGGCCAAGGGGGCTAGGGTGGAAAAGTGTTGGGGGCGAGCCGGCGCCTGCACAGCCTTCCCAGCTTCTGCACTTCAGGCGTTCACAGGGTGTCCTCATTTGCTAGCTGCTGGAATGCAATATACCAGAAACGGAATGGCTTTCAAAACGGGGGATTTAATAAGATCCAAATGTACAGTTCTAAGGCCATGAAAATGTCCCAATTAAAGCAAATTGATAAAATGTCCAAATTAAGGCACCCAAAAGAAGCGCTTACTTTCACTCAAGAAGGGCTGATGACGTTCAGGGTTTCTCTCTCAGCTGGAAAGGCACGTGGCGAACGTGGCAATGTCTGCTAGCTTTCTCTCCAGGCTTCTTGTTTCCTGAAGCTCCTCTGGGGGTGTTTTCCTTCTTCATCTCCAAAGGTCTCTGGCTCTCATGGTTCTCGTCGCTCTGTCATGGCTCTGCTCTCTCGGAATCTCAGGCCTTTTCCAAAACATTTCCTCTTTTGCAGGATTCCAGTAAACTAGTCAAGACCCATCTGGAATGGGTGGAGACACATCTCCCTCTAATCCAAGGTTAATACCCACAATTGGGTGAGTTGCATCTCTGTGGAGATAACCTAATCAAGCCTCCAACCTGTAGGACTGAATAGGCATTAAAAGAAACATTTGCTCCCACAAGATCAGATCAGGATTAAAACATGGCTTTTCTAGGGTACATAATCTTTTCAAACCAGCACACAGGGTGCCTGCGTTTTGCAGGGCTGCTATGACACTGCATGCTGGCTGGTTTAAACACGGGGATTTATTGGCTCACAGCTTTGGAGGCTAAAAGTCCAGCCTCAAGGTGTTGCCAGGCCATGTCGTCTCCTGGAGTCTCCCATTGTGTGGTGAACTTCCTGGCGATCCTTGGAGCCCCTTGGCTGTCGATGGGCCTCTGCCTCCATCACATGGCCGTCTCTTTCTCCTCGGCTTCTCCTAACAGGAAGTAGAGGAGTGTTGCTGCCTTATGGTGACAGTCAAAAGCAGACAAGGTTGTGGTTGTTCTCTATTGTTTTGACGTTTTCTCTGGCCAGCAGAGCCCTGGCCTCTGGGAAGCTTAGCCTTGATGTGCATGGGTCACTGGGCACACACAGCGTGTGGCGTGGGCACTGGGCATGCACATCAAGTGATATCCGAATCGATTTGGGCCAGTGAGGCTCTTCCCACAGGCTGTGTGCCCACTGCCTGCTCAGGGGTTTCTGCCTTTCGCATCTCGGCTCTGGCCCCCACTCAAGCATCAAGCATTGGATCCCTCCAAGCTCTTCCCCAAGAGGACAGCAATATGGACTTTTCAACAATTGAACTTCATGCTATTTTTTTAAAATGCAATTTGCTGGAGAAGAAAGAGCAAGCCACATTGCTCTGAGCCTTTGCTTTGGGGCTGTATCAGCAGGAGCTCATGTAAGATCCCCTTTTTATTAAAATCCTCCAAGTAAATTCCAGGGACACAGCGTCATAGGCTGTAGACAGTCATGGAACTTAGGCATCTAAAGAAGGGCTGGGGTGGCATGATGGGGAGTGGAAGGCTCTGATATCAACTCTGTTATAGAATAATAACCAGAGGAAATTCCAGCAGATGCCTCCCAGCCTCTCCGCTACCCCTCCCCCACAGCTGTGCCTAAGCTCATCCTTGGGCTGTGTGAGCCATAGATATGGATGGACTTTCCTTTATCCACACCCCCCCTATGGAGCAGAGGTTATCCAACCCCATTTCACTCCTCCAAGAAGTAAACATTGAATTACCATGTGACCCAGCGATGCCACTCCTAGGTATAATGTACCCAGAAGAAAAGAGGGGCTCAGACACATACTTGTCAACTGGTGTTCAGAGCAGCTTTATTCACAATGACCAAAGGTGGAAATAACCCAAGTGCCATCAGTAGGTGAATGGAGAAAGAGCATGCGATCCGTCCACGCAGTGGGATGGAATTCAGCCCTAGAAGGAATGACGACATGGATACGTCGTAAAAACATCGTGATAAGTGAGATGCAAAAGGACAAATATTGTGTGATTCTATGTACCTGAGGTGTCAAGAGCAAGCAAATCTGTCAAGACAGAAAGTAGATTAGCGGTTCCCAGGGGTTGGGAGAAGAGGGAATGGGGAGTTACTGCTTACGGGGGACAGAACTTCTCTTTGGGGTGATGGAAAAGTTTGTGGTGAGGGGAGAACAATGATGTGAGTGGAATTACCAGCTCTGAATGGGACACTTGATGGTTAAGATGGGAAATTTTGTGTTACGTTTGTTAACACAATTTAAAAAACCCAGACAAAACCACTTTCGGAGATGAAGATAAGGAGGCTCCATTTCCAAGGCCTTCAGGGCATCTGTGTTGCACACGCAGTCTCCCTGAACAGTGGGTGTGCGTGGGGCGCGTGGGGTCTCCAGTGCCTCTCGGCACCACGCGGGCAGGTTTCTCCGCGATGCCCCCTGCCCCTGGGGGTCAGGAGTCTCAGGTTGGCTTGCCCAAGGGCTCTGTGGGGTGTCCCTTGCTGCTCCTGCTTCTGCTCCCTCTAGCGGTTTCTTGGGTAACAAAGTCCCACAACCTGGGGGGCTCACCACACAGAAATCCATCCTTGCACAGCTCTGGGACCAGACGTCCAAAATCAACGTCTAGGGAGGGTCCTTCCCTGCCTTTTTTTTTTTTTTAACATTTTAAAAATGTGAAATATATCATATATATAAAAAAGCAATAAATTTCAAAGTAATAAGTAGTTACAGAACAGATTTCAGTGTTTGGTAGGGTTATAGTTCCACAATTTCAGGTTTTTCCTTCTAGCTGCTCCAAGACACTGGAGACTAAAAGAAATCTCAGTGTAATGATTCAGCAGTCATACTCCCTTGTTGAATCTTCTCTTCTCTGTTATAACTCCTCCTCTTCCTTTGGTGCTTCTCCCACTCTTTAGGGGTATTTGGGCTATGCCCATTCTAAGTTCTTCATGTTGGAAGGGGCTGTCGATCATATGGGATAGGGGCATGGAACTAGCTGATGTTCTCAAGAGGCTGGACCTTTTGGGTTTCAGGACTCACCTGGCCTAGGAACCATCTGGAGGCTGTAGGTTTTTGAAAAATAAACTGAGTGTGTGAAATTTTCATAAAGCCTCAGATAGAGCCCTGGGTGTTCTTTGAGGGTTACAGCCTCCTGCAGCTACTGGTGGCACCTGCATCCCTTGGTTTGTGGCTGCCTCCCTCCGTCCTCTGGCCTTTTGTGTGCATCTCCTCCCTTTCCTGTAAGAACAGCCGCAGTGAATCGAAGGCTCATCCTCATCTGCTATGACCTCATCTGAATTACTTACACCTTGATTACATCTGCAAAGACCCAGTTTCCAAAGCAGCTCCTATTCTGAGGCTCCAGCGGACGTGGCTTTTGGGGCGACCCTCTTCAGCCCGGTTCAGTCCTCATTCCACCCTGACCCGCCTCCTCACCCTCTCTGCAATCCTACATAAGCAAAGGGTCCCGATGAGGCTCCTCCCCAGGCGGCAGGGTGGCGTAGCCACAGCGGGTGGCCCAGCGCGAATCATGCACAGAAGCTTGGGGTGAGGGGGGGAGGGGGGGCTGGGGCGAGGGGCCCAGGGCTGGGATGGGCCCAGCCAGGTGATGGTGACACTTTTTCATGTGTCTCCCACTTTTAACGCAGGGGCAAGAGAGAGCGTGGGGGCAGCTGGGTAGAGTCAGACACCCGGCATGTTCTCTGAGAGGGGACGTGTCTCTGCTCAGATCTCGATTTAGGGGGTGGGAGAGCTACTGAGGGGTTCCCTGCCCCACACCTGTGGTCACCACATCAGAATCTTGGCAGATGAGACACAGGCTTCGGTTTGTATTATTATTATATTTTTTTCTGTATGGCAGGGTCACATTTCATTATTTTTCCATACAAATATCCTATTATTGCAGCACCATTTGTTGAATTTTTGTTTGTTTTTTGTCTGTTTTTGAGAAGTGCACGGGCTGGGAATCGAACCCGGGTCTCCTATATGGCAGGCGAGAATTCTACCGCTGAGCTGCCCTCACATCCCCAATTTTCTACAGTACGCATTTTTAAAATACCCTCCAGGACAAAGTATCAGTGGCTGAGAGATTCCAAACAGAGTCGAGAGGTTATCCTGGAGGTTATTCTTATGCATTAAGTAGATATCACCTTGTTAGTCAAGATGTAATGGAGAGGCTGGAGGGAACTGCCTGAAAATGCAGAGCTGTGTTCCAGTAGCCATGTTTCTTGATGATGATTGTATAATGATACAGCTTTCACAATGTGACTGTGTGATTGTGAAAACCTTGTGTCTGATGCTCCTTTTATCTACCTTGTCAACAGACGAGTAGAACATATGGAATAAAAATAAGGAATAGGGGAACAAATGTTAAAATAAATTTAGTTTGAAATGCTAGTGATAAATGAAAGGGAGGGGTAAGGGGCATGGTATGTAAAATTTTTTTTTTCTGTTTTCGTTTTATTTTTCTGTTGTCTTTTTGTTTCTTTTTCTGAATTGATGCAAATGTTCTAAGAAATGATCATGATGATGAATATGCAACTATGTGATGATATTGTGAATTACTGATTATATATGTAGAAAGGAATGATCATATGTTAATATTTTTGTTTGTTGCTAAATTTTTTTAAATTAATAAATAAATTAATTGAAAAAAAGAAAAAAACCCTCCAGGTGGGTTGTTGTGCACCAAGGTCAAGGAGACAGTGGCCTGGGTGGGCTGTTGAGACTGGCCACCCTGAAAAGCCCACTTGCCCGTAGCCCAGGAGGGAGGCTCGGGGGTCCAGGCTGAGACCCCACTGGGGGTGAGCGGGAAGAAGCTGTGGGCAGGGGCGGCACTTCTGAAGTTCTGTCCTTGGAGCTGTCCCAGACGGCCGGGCTGCTGTTCAGGTACCGGTCGCCGCGGCGATAAATCCTGTTTACCGAAGTCAGAGCCCGGTAGGCGGGGAGGGTGGGATGGGGCCTCCCTGACCCTGCCCCCGCCGTCACCAGCCCTCCCCTCCGAGTGGACCCTCAGGGACTCTTTCTACTACACACACACACACACACACACACACACACACACACACACACACACCACACACACACACCACACACACACACCACACACACACACACCACACCACACACACACACCACACACACACACACACACACACCACACACACCACACACACACCACACACCCCCCCCACACACCACACCACACACACACACCACACACACACACACACACACCACACACACACACCACACACACACACCACACACACACACCACACCACACACACACACCACACACACACACACACACACCACACACACACCACACACACACACCACACCACACACACACACCACACACACACACCACACACACACACCACACACACACACCACACACACACACACACCACACACACACACACCACACACGCCACACACATACACGCCACACACACACACCACACACACACACACCACACCACACACACACACCACACACACACACACCACACACACCACACACTCACACAAACACACACCACACACACACCACACACACACACCACACACACACACCACACACACCACACACACACCACACACACATACACCACACACCACACACACACACACACACACACATACACCACACACCACACACACACCACACACACACACACCACACCACACACACACACCACACACACACACACACCACACACACACCACACACACACCACACACACACACACACACCACACACACACACACCACACACACACACACACCACACACACACCACACACACACACACCACACACACACCACACACACATACACACCACACACACACACACCACACACACACCACACACACACCACACACACATACACACCACACACACACCACACACACATACACACCACACACACACACACCACACACACACCACACACACACCACACACACACCACACACACATACACACCACACACACACCACACACACATACACACCACACACACACACACCACACACACACCACACACACATACACACCACACACACACCACACACACGCCACACACACATACACCACACACACCACACACACACACACCACACACACACACCACACACACACACCACACACACCACACACATACACACCACACACTCACACAAACACACACCACACACACACCACACACACACACACCACACACACCACACACACGCCACACACACATACACCACACACACCACACACACACACACACACACATACACCACACACACCACACACACACCACACACACACACACACACCACACACACACACACCACACACACACACCACACCACACACACACACACCACACACACACACACCACACACACACCACACACACACACACACCACACACACACACCACACACACACACACACACCACACACACACACACCACACACACCACACACACACACACCACACACACACCACACACACACCACACACACATACACACCACACACACACACACCACACACACACCACACACACACCACACACACATACACACCACACACACACCACACACACATACACACCACACACACACACACCACACACACACCACACACACATACACACCACACACACACCACACACACATACACACCACACACACACACACCACACACACACCACACACACATACACACCACACACACGCCACACACACGCCACACACACATACACCACACACACCACACACACACACACACCACACACACACACCACACACACACACCACACACACACACCACACACACACACACACACACGGTCTCGCCTCCATCAGATGGACCCCCAGGGAGAGAGGACTACATGTCCCACACTCGGTGCCTGAGTGGCTTTGCACACACCAGGCGTCAGTTTTCAAACTGATCGCCCCCATGTCCAAATGAAACCGCACCTACCGGCTCAATACAGAAAAGAGCAAAGCAGGGTGGTCTCGGCTGAGGAAGTGGCAGGCGGGGCTGCCTGGTCACGCTGTTTGGACATCCTGAATCCCACCTGGCCTCTGCTGGGCCCTGGAGCTTCCCATCGAGTTAAAAAAAAAACCCACGGCACCAGGGGTGATGCCTATTCTGCAGGAGAACTGCAGTTCTGGGGATTGGCGGGGTAACCCCTACAGGAAAACGCGAAGCCCATCGTCTCACTCCAGGGCACACACGTCCTCCCCCCTTGTCTACTATTACGCCACAGGGTTTTATGACTACGGAGAGAATCAGTCTGATGAGCTGATGCCCCATCAGATGTCAGGAGAATCAGGGGAGGGTAGAACATGGGATCTGCAGTTGGGGTTCGAATCTTTCCTGCACCAGTTACTAGACGAGTGAGCTTGGGCCGGTCCCCCTTTCTCCACGAGCTGCAGATTTCTCAGCGGGATGGTGGGAAACCTGAGTGGTGGGAAACTCACATGAAATCTGAGTTTGAACCCAACTCTGTCACCCCTTAACGGGGTGGCCTTGGGCAAGTCACACGACCCCTCCGAGCTTAGCAGTAGGTGCGTCTCCTGTGTCGTTCCGGGCAGTGAGGTGATCGCGTGCACGGAGTACTTTGTGCAGAAACCCACATTTAGTAGGTGCCCAGCCAATGCCAGTTCTCTCTTAGCTCCTTTCTTGCTGGTAGACCAGGGCTGGCAGGCTTTTCTGTAAAAGGCCAGAGAGCAAATGTTTTAGGTCTGCAGGCCTCTCTGTTGCAATGACTCCATTCTGCCATTTCAGCGTGGATGCAGTCACGGACCACACAGGGATGATAAGCATGGCTGTGTCCCAATAAAACTTTGTGTATGGATCTTGAAAGTTGAATTTTTTTTTTGTAAGTTTTTTTTTTCTTTTTTGTAACATGGGCAGGCACCGGGAATCGAACCCAGGTCCTCTGGCATGGCAGGCAAGCATTCCTGCCTGCTGAGCCACCGTGGCCCTTGAAAGTTGAATTTTTTTTTTTTTTTTTTTTTTAGACAGAGAGAAGGAAGGAAGGATAGAAGGAAGGAAGGAAGGAAGAAAGGGAAACATTTTTAAACATTTTCTTGTTTTATTGTATTCTGTTTCTCCGTTTTTGTTACATGGGCTGGGGCCGGGAATCGAACCGAGGTCCTCCGGCATAGCAGGCAAGCACTTTGCCCGCTGAGCCACCGCGGCCCGCCCTGAAAGTTGAATTTTATAGAGTTTTTCATGTGTCACGAAGTGTGATTCTTCTTTGGAGGCTCTAAAGCAATTTAAAAATGCAAAAACCACTCTTACTTGCGGGTTGTATGGAAACAGTGGGTGGGCTGGAGTTGAGTTGGCCCGTGGGCTGCAGGTTGCTCTGTAATAGATTGTGACCGTCCCCAGAGCATGCGCAAACTTCTTTAAATTCTTAGTGCCTCACCCAAGGCTGGACTCCAAATCCCAACACATCTTTGGTGACTGAGCCTGAACGTGCTCCACTTCTCAGCCGTCAGTGGGCACGCGTCGAGAACGTGTATGTGAGTGGGCAGGCACGTCGCAGACACCCAACGTTGTTCTGCAGAGGAATCTGCATCTTCCTGGAGGTGGCAGGAAGAGCCGGAGCCCCTAGAACCACGGCCCTCCAAGTCCCTGTAATTCCCGCTACGTTGGCTTCCAGCCATTCCCGACTGCGCCAGCAGGGGGCGCTGGGGGACCATGCTTCTCTGATGTCTTAGTTTCGGGGAAGCCTTGGCGGCTGCAGCCCAGACAGAAAGTGGGAGAGGCAGGGAGGTGGCCCACGGGACCTCTCAGTGTCTTTCCTGCCCGTTGAATCCTGGCCCTTTGCAGACGAAGGCAAGGGCCTGAGATGCCCGGAGCTGGCTGGCTGCAGATGGGAGCTCGGTAGGGGCAGCCCCCTTTCCCTGGAGCTGGAAGAAATGGAAGATGCAGAGACAGTTGCAAGTAGCTGTCATTGTAGAGTTCCCGTCTCTCCCCCCGACCCCCCGCCTTGGTTAATACGAATGTGTTTAAAGAAGGAATAATCGGGAGGGGGAGTCAGGGTTTTCTTAAAGGCAGGCCCACTGAACCCATGATAAAGATCAGGCAGAAGGAAAAGAGCTGGGTGGGCTGGGCTCAGGGGGAGGACCTATGCCCCACAATTCTCAGCGAGGCCAGCAGGTCTGAGGAGCCTCACGTGGCTGCACTGACTTGGCTGGTGATGAACGTGGACTGCGCTGTAACCCTTAGGGCCCCCATCTGTGAAGCAGGGACCTGCCAGGCCCAGGGTGTGGGACGCAGCCACAGCAGCAGCACCTGGGAGCTTGTTAGAAACGCACGCTCCTGGGCCCCACCCCTGACCCCCGGAATCCGAAACTTTAGGGTTGGGCTCCTGCAATTGGTGCTCTAACCAGCCCGGCAGGTGAGGCCGGACGACTGCGCCATCAGGAGAACCACAGGTGTAGCGCAGCTGGTTTCATTGACTGTGCGCTGGGATCACCCGGCTGTATAAAGCCCCCATGCCCTGGCCACACCCCAGACCAGGTTGGGGCCAACGCCTGTGGCTGTTAAAGGCTGATCCCAATCTAGACGAGGTCGTGACCCGCTGGTGTGGTGGAAAGTGGTTTTGGGGTCAGCCAGACCCAAGTTCAAATCCAGCCTTTGTCACCTGCTAGCTGTGTGATCCTGAGCAAGGCGGCTCACCTCTCTGACCCCCAGCTCCTCTCCCACAGGCTCAGCATAATCTTTCCTCTCTCACAGCGTTGTTTGAAGAGGGAGCGGGGGAGGGATGCAGGCACCCATGAATGTCAGCACCTAGGGCAACACCTGGCATCCAGTGGGTACTCAGCACATGACGTTTCCCCTCCCCTGATCCCTTCTGTTGGATTGTGGGGTTTTCCAGACCAGGACGAAATCATATTTTCCTTTGCGTCCCCAGGGTACAATGGCTCCCTTGTTTATAGGCCGCCCCCACGAGGGGCTGGCTAAGTGGCATCCGAGGTGCTCAGCTTCTGGAATTCTCACCCTACAGTCTTGCTGGGTGGGGTTAGAGCAACCTTTCTCTGCCTTGTCTTAACTCAGGTCAGCCCTGATGTCGGTTAAATTCAAAATACACAGTCCCCTTGATCGTTAGGGATCTATTCTGACACAAACAAAATCATCGGTGTGTCAGGATATGCATGCAAAGATATTTATTGCTGTACTGTTTGCACTAGAAAAAAATTGGAAACATGACTGCATCAATAGGGAAACAATAGAATAAACTAAACTAAACTAAAATGGTATGTCACGTAACTATTAAAAGAATTTGGTAGTTCTGTGTGCCCGGATCTGAAAAGAGGTGAACTATATGTTGCTAAGTGAAAAAGCAAATGGCTAAAGCATGAATGCCTGTGACATGATTCTTCTGTTTTTCTTTTTGAGGAAAAAGAGTACATCTTATGTATATTCTCATTTGTATGTTTGTATGGGCATAAAGAAAAGCACTGGAGAACATATTCTGGGCTGTTTGAATTGGTCACCCTGTGGGATTGGAGAGAGGGGAAGACTCATTTGTTCATTCATTTACTCATTTGTGTTTTCATTCATTTAATATTTATTGAGAATCTACTATGTGCCGGGCACTGTCCTAGCCCTGGAGAGACGGGGGAACAAAAGAGACGGAATCCTGCTTGCATGGAGCTGGTGTGACCAACTCTCTGGGTTTTAGCACCGCAAGTCGAGTGTCTCCGGAAGCCCCTCTATCACCTCACATGGAGCTTGCATGTTAGCAGAAGAGACGGATGAACAAACCTGAGATCATGGTGGGTGTCTTAGTGGTCAGGGGCCGTCTTGACGTCCTTCCAGCTCACTTGCAGAGTGGAGGGTCCCCCACCCAGGCTCCCAGGCCCCCCGCAATTTTGGGCTGGCTGTCACTCTGACCATGGCAGCCTCCCCCGGGCCCAGAGGCCAGCTCTCCGTTATGCTGAGTCAGCAGTAGGACTTAATTGGTTACTTAAGAGTCCATGGCGAGCTGGTATTTTGATTAACCTAATGGCCTTCCCAGCACGACTCAGCGTTGCCGTAGCCATCACTGCAACTTTTTTTTTTTTTCACATGGGCAGACACCGGGAATCGAACCCGGGTCCTCTGACATGGCAGGCGAGCGTTCTTGCCTGCTGAGCCACCAACCCGCCCGTCACCGCAACTTTCAATGAGATGATTTGAGGGGCTGTTGTGGAAGCTCCTGGCCTGTGGCAGCTGTTCTGTGCCCAAAGCCGCTTGGCAGCTGAGCCAGAGGGCGCCATAGCCCGGTGAACACTTGGCTTTTGGTTTTGATGCGCAACTGCTAATCTTTTCGTCATGCCTGAGGTTGGTGGCCCCTTCGGCGTCAACCCAATCTGCTCTGCCTGGGAAGAGCAACAGGGAGGATACGGCCTCATGAGCTCGAGGCTGAGGCAGATGCTGTGGGTCCTGCTCATGTCCCCCTGGTCCCAAGAGCCTCTGTTTGGGAGCCCTGCTGAGCCCCTGGGAAAATCTGGGAGCATCTGAACAAAACACTTGTGAGCACCTGGGAGCATGTGAAAACACTTGCCAATACTTGAGAGCCTCTGCAAGCACCCGGGAGCATCTAGGGGCACCTGCAAGCACCTGTGGGTGTCTAGGGGCACCTGCAAGCACCTGTGGACATCTAGGGGCACCTGCAAGCACCTGTGGGCATCTAGGGGCACCTGCAAGCACCTGTGGGTGTCTAGGGGCACCTGCAAGCACCTGTGGGCATCTAGGGGCACCTGCAAGCTCCTGTGGGCGTCGAGGGGCACTTGCAAGCACCTGTGAGCATCTAGGGGCACCTGCAAGCACCTGTGAGCATTTAGGGGCACCTGCAAGCACCTGTGGGCGTCTAGGGGCACCTGCAAGCACCTGGAGCATCTGGAAGCACCTGCCAATGCCTGGGAGCACTCAGGGGCACCTGTGACTTTGCAGGAGTGCTTTTTTTGCTGGCTTGTTGTGGTTCGGGGTGCTTTGGGGGTTCACACCTGTGCCCTGCTCTGGCCCTCAGTAAGCACTGATTGATGGGAGTTGGGGAATAAATGCTCAGCCCTCTTGGGTGGGCTTCCCTCATCTCTTCAGCACCATTGGGCTCCAGTTACCCAGAGCCCTAACCTGCTGACCAGCAACCCTGCTGCCTCGTCTGCCCTTCTTTGTTTCACTCCTCACCCTCCGCCTGTGTTTCCTGGGATTGTGTCTCCGAAAACGACTTGCCCTTGAATTTCTGTCTGGGAGTCTGCTTCTGGCAGAACCAAATCTGAGACAGGTGCTGGCAGAACCTGATTTACCGTTGTGTGTGTGTGCACATGTGTGAGTGTGTTCGTGTGTGCACATGTATGTGTGTGCACGCACTATTTGTGTGCATGCACGTGAATGTGTGTGCACACATGTGCTTGTGTGTGCGTGCCTGTGCCGCGTGCACAGTGTAGTGCCAACACCCTGGTCCACCACCCGCTGTGTGCAAGAAAGGTAACTTGAAGTTTCTCTGAGCAAACACTGTGGCTGCGAGGAGCCCTCGTGCCCGGGGTGGACAGCTGCTCTCGGTCCAGCCGGGTGCCCAGGGCTCCCGCTTGCCCCTTTGCCGGGGGTTGGGTCTAAGCCCTGGCCAAGGGGCTTCCGTGATGCCAGGGCAGGGTGGTGTCGGACTGAGACGTGCTTGTCCCTCTCTGGTCCCTGGTATTTGACTCATTTGGGTCAGCATGGCTTTGTCTTGCAGGGTCAGGTCTGGCTCGGCTGCCATGGGACCCGCCTGCAGCCCGTGGGGGCCCTGAGAGCACACGGGGGCTCCTTGGAGGCAGCCATCAGCCCAGGCTCCCTGCAGACACGTGGCAAGCCCTCCACCTTCCTCTCCTGTGGCCCCTGCAGGGTGGACTGTGGGGACTGAGCACAGCAGGAACTCCCTGAGGGCCATGACGGGACTTGGAGGCATTTGATTTTTGGAAATCACTTCACTAATGGGCGCATATATGAAAGCATGCAAACCACACAGAAACGTTTGGAGCCAAAGGGAGAATTTCCCTTCACGTTGTCTCTTGACTTTGTTTCCTTTCTTAGGATTTTATATCAATGTGAATATAGTTATAGACATGGCTAGATATAGATAGAACTATAGACATAGCTACAGATAACTATGTATATGGATAAATACGTATATGGATGCGGAAATAGATTTCATGGTAGATAAAGACATCGATATAGATAGAGATATTTAACATAGCTCCAGCTATGTTAGACCTAGGTATATATATAGATAGAGATAAAACATAGAGAGATATAGCTATCGATACAGGCACATCGATATCTATAGCTATCCATCGACCAGATAGTGTTTTTTAAAAGTATAAATGTCCTCGTGCCTCTGTTTGGTCTGTGGCCTTTCGTTTTCACTGGACCGTCATCATGGAGCTTTTCTGAAACAAACAAACTCTAAACTCACCTGTTTTGGCTTACTAATGCTGCCGGAATGCAACCTACCGGGAATGGATTGGCTTTTACAAAGAGGAGTTATTGGGTTACAAATGTACAGTTCCAAGGCCATGAAAATGTCCAAACTAAGGCATCCACAAGAGGACACCTTCACTGAAGAAAGGCCGATCGTGCCCGGGCTCCTCTGTCACGTGGGAAGGCATGTGGTGACGTCTGCCGGCCCTTCTCTCCTGGGTTGGCGTCAACATGGCTCTCTCAGCTCCCGTGATCCTTCTGGCTTCTCCTGGGGTGTTTTTCTTTCTGAGCTCTCCTCTCTCTCTCCATGAGTTTCTTAAGGGACTCCAATAAAGGATGGAGGCCCACCTTGAATGGGTGGGGTCACATCTCCATGGAAACAACCTAAGCAAACGGTCCCACCCCACAGCAGGTGTGTCCCATAAGATTGGATTACAAGAATATGGCTTTTCTGGGGTGACTTAACAGATTCAAACCAGCACAGCGCCCCATTCCTTCTAACCAGACCCCTACCGGTTGCCATCAGACTCTTGCCCTTTCTGTCCTTGGACTGAGAGCCTTGTTTCAGAGGTTGTCTGTTTATCGCTTTGAAGAACAGTAGGTCCAGGGGAAGGTAAAGCTAGTTGTTCCTCACCCAAGAAGAAGATCCTTCTGACCCTATGCCTTGTCAGAACCAGGGCAGGAAGCAAAAACTTGTCAAATTAAGTTTTCAGTTCTATTTTTATTTATTTTTTGCAAAGGCAGTTAAATGTTTTGTAAAATTGATACGTTCTGCAAGTGAGTTAATGATTGTCAGGTGGGTATATCATAAAAGAAAAGGGTCAAATGGCAATTGTTTAGGTGTTGGATAACATACATAAGGATTCTTGATTTCCCTGTTCTACAATTATTTATTGATCAATGGTATGAGATGTCCCTATTTAGGGTGCTGTGGAAATTATCCATAAGATGTAGGCAGTCATGCCAAGAAGTTTGGAATTAGGCCCAGCGATGTTCCAGAAAGGGAAGAGGGATGAGTCACAGGCTTCCGAAAGCTCAAATGATGAGGTTAACAAGAAACTAGAACAAGGGGCCCGTCTGGAATACAAGAATGAGTTTCCTGAGACCCTCCCAGCCTGGCTGTGGTCAGCCTCAAAGGTCCTATGCAGGACCTTTGAGGCTGACCACAGCAATCCCAAGACTTAGCCCAGCAGACCTCATGGCGGTCGGCTGCCTTCGCCACACCACACTTGGCGCACGGCCAATGCATTGCAGTTTTCCGGAAGGCGTTGCAGTCAAGGACCCAGCCCCTCTCCAGGTCAGTTATGCCCAAATGCTTACCTGCATTCCTAACCAAAGCACCTCCATTTGAAGGCCTTTTCCATGGGAGACTTGGCTGAGGCACTTCCCTCCACTCTGACTCGGTATCTTTCCACTCCGAGTTCCTTCCCCTTTCCTCCCACCCCATCCATGGATCCATAATAGTGGCAGCTTTTTGTTTGCTGTTCCCTCGGATGTGCGATGGCTACCCCTGTCTGTGTTGACACATCTGACCCTTGCCTCCTGCCGTTCCATGGGGAAACAAATGGAACCCTGGGGAGCCGATGCCTCTATATGGCCTCTTTTTTGTTGTTTAATAAAAAAATATTTTTATTGAGAAATTTTAACACACACACAGTCCCCACAAGGGGTACAACCAATGGCTTACAACATCATCATAGTTATGTAGTCATCACCATGATCATTTTTAGAACATTTGTATCACTCCAGAAAAAAGAAATCAAAAAGAGAAAACTCATCTGCATCACCTCTTGCTGCATGGTTGCAATGAGTGAATAAAGCCTGGCATGTGCTTTTTGGTTTGGCTGACTGTCCTACCTGACTACCACGGCACCTGTTTGCTTGGCAGGGGCTCGCCAAGCACCTCAAGACAAGGAGAAAGAGGAGGTGGGAGAACTGAAGATCTGAGACTGATGTGAGTCCTTTTGCATGAAGACTCCCCAAGGAGCCTACTGAGCACGCAGACTCCAGAGCCCTACCTCATGTCCTGGGGTGGGGCCTCAACATCTGAAATTTCAACAGGCACCAGGTGATACAGATGTGGGTGGTTCCTAGATGGAGAAAGACCCTGTTTAGGGTAACAGTGTGAAATGGTCATGTTTCAGTTGAGATGAAAACAAATCCATGGCTCTCAGTGGCTTCAGGGGGATGAGGGCAAGGGAGGTGGTGGTGGAGAAGCTGGGGGCATCAAGTGGGACAGCAAGGAGCTGAACTTAAGGGGCATTGGTGGATAGGGGACTAACTAGTGATTTGTGGGTTCTGAGACACAAAATCTGGTCTGCATGGTACCCAATGCACACGCCTATGTCTTCACCATCGCTTCTGCCCCCTCCCTGCCCAGACACTCCAAACAACATGCAGCTTCCCAAACATGCTTTTCGAGGTCTTGCACTTCCTGTTCTTTCCACTTGAATGCCCTGTCTGCATTCTTCACCTGCCTAACTCTTACTCATGCTTAAAGACCCTGCTCAGGTGTGGTTCCCTACAGAACAGTGCATCCGGGATTCTAAATGCACATCTAAATCAATCAGGAATCTTGCTTACATGCAGATTCTGTCCAGTAGGTCTGAGGTGGAGCCTGAGATTCTGCAGATGCTGTTGGTTTCTGGGCCACACTTGAATAGGGAGACCATGGTTTGGTGTCTGTGATGGTTTGGATTATTGTTCACCAGTAGTTTATTCCCCTTTCCCTCCCACTGTCAGGGAAATACACGTCCCCACCTCACTGGTATTTTACATAGCCATGGGACTTGCCTTCGTCAATGGGATGTTAGTTGCCATGACTTGAATGAAGATTTGAAACAGGCTAGCACTTTTGCACTTCTGTTGTGTCTATGACAACATGTCTTGGGTGGCTGCTGGTCCCCAAAGAATGACAGACATATGGAGCAGAATTACTTAGCTCCTGTGACTCTGACAGCCTTGCGGCTTAAAGCAGAGCTACTCCAACCGAGGATGATGATAATTACTTATTGCTGTTATCTCTGAGTTTGGGGGTGGGTTGTTATGCAGCAATAGCTGACTGATACAGTGTTTTTTTCTGTGCATTCATTGACCATCTATACTTACCCCACCGGCACACTTCTACTCAGGATTATAATGAATGATGTGTTTACTTCTTTAAAATCTTCACCAGGTCGTATGACCAGAGTGGCACAAATTATATTCATCTAGTTTACTTCACCTGAAATTGTACTTGGTACCTGGCAGGAGCTCATTAAGAACTTATTGGATGGATGGATGAATGAATGAATGAATGAATGAACACATGAGTGTAGGTTGCCCCAAATCCTTTGAGCCTCCCAATTAAATTTTTCTTTTTTTAAGAAATTAATCTAACTTGAGCCAGGGTCGATTTTTATTATCTGCCCAAACCAAACGCAATAAGCAAACGAATACATATTAATTCAGCACTTTCCCATACCTTTGGCTTGTTTCATGCTTACACAGACATATGAAGTATCATTTCTTTCCCTTGCCAATGACTTGCTCATGGGTCCTCAACTGGCAGATGGCCCTATGGGGGCTTCCGTCTGCATCTCTAGTCATGGTCTAGGAACTTCCTCCCTCCCCAATAGGGTCCTGCCCCACCCTGAAATGATCTGGGGATCCTTATTCGAGAAGATACATGTAGTTTTTGAGCCTGGTCCTCTCTCCAATGGAGAATGTGCCTTTGTCCCCTGGCGTGCAGGAGAATAGAGTGTTATCTTTGTACGGCCAGGAAAACATTAATGAAAAATGAACCATCAGTGAAATTAATTTAAAAGATTTATGCGTTCTCAGTGACTAACAAGCCTGCACCTGTTCATTTGACACTCTTTAACAGCGCCTCCCTTCCCCCGCTTCCTACCCTCTTAAAATTCTCTCCTTCCCTGAAGGCACCTGGTTAGTGTGTTACGCATTAAACAAATGTACAGCAGGATAGAGGCACGACTTGTTAATTAAAAATGCTGCTTTCCTCTTCAAAGGAAAGAGTGACTCTCGAGGAGATGCTGGTTGGATTTTTATGTGCTAAGTGAGAAGGCCCCAGTGCAACGGACAAGAACAAACATTCATTAGACTTCCCTCTGAGCT